>NC_085892.1:0-602770 GCF_035222475.1 Podospora pseudopauciseta
ATATTTACTATACGTTAAGGATCTTCGTAATAGTAAAGTACCGTAGATTTTTATAATCTATATAAACCTATACTTTATATTTTATACTACTAAAATATAGCCTTTACTCCTCGAACGCTTCGATAATAGTAAGTAATTCCTTATCGTGGATTAAGTAGTTTTAACGTACTTCTTTAAGTTTCTTCGAAAAGAAAGCTACCGGGTATAGCTTACCGTTATCGTTTCGCTATTTTAATTATTTACCGATCGTATAGTTTAATATATCTATTTTAACTTTAAATAGTCGATTAGGGTTTAATAATTTAAGTATTAGGTCCTTTAAAATAGCCTCTTTTAGCGCTCGGAAGGCCTACTCCTTTTCCTACCCCTACCGGAATTCTATATCCTTTTTAATTAAGTAGTTAAGTAGCCTTATAATATTTATATAGCCCTAAATAAATATCTAATAAAAATTTATAAACTTTAAGAATTCTTTAACGTATATTTATAATTATAGTATAGGTTAATCTTTAACTACCGTAATTTTCCTAAACCCTATACGAACCTTACTTAAATATCCTAAATATATTATTTTTTATACGTAGAACTCGCTCTTTTTTTTATTAATTAAAAGTCTAGCTTTATATAGCGCGTCGAGTATCTTTTATATATACCGCTTATACTTTTTTAAAGTACGTAAATAAATAAAAACGTTATTAAAATAATATATTACTATTTTATCGAGGTATTTCCGTATCGTATAATTAATAAAAGATTAAAACGTTATAAGTATATTAGTTAACCTAAATAGTATTATAAAATACTATTTTCTATTCGTTTTTTTCTTTAATCCGTATATAGGTATACCCGATAGGTATATTTAAGCGTATAAAGTATCGCGCTTTTATTAATTAACTCCGTAACTTAAATATTAATAGTAGCGGGTAACTATTTTTTACTATTTCGTTATTTAACTAGCGGTAATCTATATATAATTATAAGTTACTATCTTTTTTCGGTACGAAGAATATAGGATATTCTACTAGCGATATAGACTCCCTAATATATCCTTTTTTTAAATTTTTATTTAAATACTTCTATAGTTCCTTACTTTACTTATTATTAATATAATAAACTTTAAATAACCGTAATTTAACTCTTTTTTTTAATTTAATTTCGTAATCCTACGGTCCTTACTTTAAAAGCCTTTTTAAATATTTAGCCGTAAAAGCTAGGTATCCTTAATATTCTACCGGTATTACCTTTTTCTCGCCTTTCTTTACGTTATTATAATAAGTATACTTATTAACCTCCGATATTTCCACTAACGTTATTAACCTTACTTTTTCGATTTTATCGCCTATATTAATAAAATATACTATTACTTCCTATACTCTTTACGGTAATACCGTAAAGGGTACTTATTTTATACTTTACTTTATACATACTTTTAATTTTCTATTATTAATTAAATACTTTTAAAGCTTTTTTAGTCGTAAGTAGCTACTATCCTTCTAATCGATATTTAGGTTATAGTCTTTATACTATAGTTACTTTAAAATTATATTCTTCGAGGGTCCTATATTTATAATATCGAATATAATTAATATTATTTTTCTTTCGACTATAATATTTAAAGGTAGTATCTCTTTATAGACCTTTTGCATAGGAAATAGTTTTTATATAACGATCTATTTCTTTTTTTTCTTTTATAATATATAAGCCTAATATATAAATTATAACGAAATTAGGTTCGTCTTTATATTACCGTTTACTAATACTATTACTTAGAAATCCCTTTATTATATAGTAATTTAAAAGTATTTATCTTTTTTACCTCCTCTCTATACGGTAATAACCTCGCTAACAAGCGCTAGATTATTATCTTATACCTTTACCTTACGCCAATACTTTCGAAAATACTATTTATAGTCCGTTAAAGGTTAACGGCCCCCGCGAAGGGCCGTAAGTCGTTTCTTAAGCGGTTATATCGTTTAAAAGCGTTTTCCTACTCCGGGTTAACTAGTAATACAAAGTCTTTTAACTATATTTACTTAGCTTCCTCCTATCTTCCGTCTTTAATATTCTTTCGTATTTACGTTCGATAGTAGTTCTTTTACTTAATTATTTTCGCTTAATAATATCGCTTAACCTTTTCCCGTAAATATATAACGTAGTTTAGGCTTAGGTACTATCTTAGTACTACTTCCTCCTATAAACGTATATTATCGTCTATATTTTAACTGTTTACGTATTCGACGTAGTACCTCGTATACTTTAATACGATTTATATAACTTAAAGGCTATTTTTTAATTTAACCGGGTTTTAAACCCTTTATAAAACGTAGTTATTTAGGTCCCTCTATTAGGCCTTTTCCTATCGAACTATAGTCCTTTTAACTAACTATAGTTTACTTTCTTTACTTACCTTATATACCGGTTAGTAGCTATATAGCGATTTACTTTAATAGTACTTTATATATTTATATATAATATACTAAAATTAAAGTACTTTTCGGTACTCCGGATATATAAAATAAAGCTATACCGTATTTCCCTTATAGGGTATATTAAAATAGTAAGAAAACACACAAACTAACCACAACACCATAAATATACCCTCAATAGGGTATATAAATAAGCGCACCTCCGTAATAGTAGCTCGCTCGCAGGCCGCACTCTACGTAGGATAAAGAAAAAACTCTATAGGCTCGCAGACTATATAATAAGCACCTAATCGGCCTAATTAAAGGGCTAGAATTGCCTATACGCGTATAAAGTATAAAAATATAAAGAAATAAAAGTCGATAATCTATTTAAAATAGAATATCCGAAGTAAACTGCTTATATATATAACCTCTGAACCTCCGAATCCTTTAAGAGCCCTACTTCCTTACTTAAACCCTTAGGTTTATAGCCGCACTTTAAACTAAACCTCTTTTCGCATTTAATTATTATAAACTAATAAGTAAATACGTATATAAGAAAAAAATATTTCTTTTAAGCGAAAAGAAAATATTATTTAATAAAAAAAAAAGAAAATAATTTAATCCTACTACTCTCTTATTTATTTTTCCTTAATTAAAGAGAGGAGTACCCTTACTTCTCGGATCTTAAAGTATATTTCTGTCTTTATTGAGTTATTATAATTAGTAACTTAATAATTTTCTTTCTTCGTTTTTAAGGAACTTCAGGAGCCTACTTTTATTTTATAAAATAAGGTATATAATTAGGCGAAAAGTATATTATTAGCGACCCTAAATAATTATAAGTAGGAGGCTAGGTAATTATTAATTTAAAAAGAAGTAACGAGTTTATCGTTATAGGAGTACGGAACTTAAAAAGAGTTACTACCTTACTTAATCGTTAAAAGTCGCTTAATACGTTATATAGTCTAAACTTTTTATAATTAAAAAAAAGACTTATAATATATTTATTTCCTTTAATAATAATAATTAAAACTAATAGAAAACTAAAGAGTAAAGTAAATTAGGAAAGTAATAGGGATTTAAATAGCGATAAAAAGGTACTTAATAAATAAAATTCTTTTATATTTATTAAGTCCTTTAAGCTCCTCCTCCTTTATTTTTTATTACGTACCCTCTAATTAAGCTTATACTTTAAAAACCTTTTTATATAAACTATCTATAATTTTATTATTTTCTTTTTTACTACGCCTATAGTCTTATAGTTTTTATAATAACGATCCTCTTTTTAAATCTTTATTATCGTTAAATCCTTTTCTTTACTATACGAAGTACTTCTTTAAAAGTAAATACGATAATACTTTAAAACCTAAAGACTATATTCCTACGCTCCGCCCTATTTACCGTAAGCTAGCCTATTTACTTTTACGTTAAGGTTATATTAAAAAGTATAACGGATATAAAATACTAAATAAGAAATAGCGTTCGCTTAATACCCTTTTTAATTTCTTTAATAAGTTTATATAAACTAAAATACTAATAGTAACGTCGTAAATACCTATTATTTAATAGCTTCCGGTATTAATATAAATAGAGAGGATTTAGTATCGTCGGTTAAAAGTATTATAATTATTATTAAATAGGAAAAAGCGTATTAACGACTTTATTATAATAAGGTTTAAAGGTTCTTTAAAGATCTGTATATAACGCTCGAGGATTCCTTAAAAAAAGTACCGAAGAGTATAGGTAAAGACCGAACTAATAAACTATTATTTAACCTTTAATTAATTTTAAAAGTTATATATTACGTAAGTAAGGGAGGCTATATAAATACTATAAATATAAATCCGATTAAGGAGTATCGTTATTTTTAAGTTAGGAAAAAAATATTTAATAATATTAATCGAAAATTACTTTACGAAAATAATATTAATTTAGTTAGGCCGTCTTTCTATAATATAATTTTTTAGGTCGGTAATTAAGTTAAGGCCGAAGCGAATAAGCTAAAGAGTATTATTACTTTAAAGAAAGAAAATACTACGTAGGAAACTAAAGCTATAAACTTTATTAATACTTTAAAGGCGCGCTTTCTGTATAATTTCCTTAACGAGATTATTAAAAAGGCTGAATTTTTTATTAATAATAAATTTTTTTTATAATATATTGTAAATAGATTTCGGAAAAAGCGTTAATAATATTATTCTATAAGAAATTAAGAAAGAGTAATATATAGTATAATCTATAATTAAAGGATTATCGAAAGGAAAGTAAGAGGGAAGAAAAACTAGTATTTCTTTTCTTGCTTTAGGCTACGTAAATAATAAGTCTTTATTCTTCGTTATTTACTTAGCTTATAAAGCACGATTATCCGATATTTACGTAAGCCGTTTAAAAAGGAAAAAGTACTTTATTAAGTCTCCCTTTTATTAAGGCCTATAAGACCAGTTATATAGTTCTATCCTCTAATTATAAATACCTATATTAATTTTCTTTATTTTTATTTACTTTTTATTTTTTTTAATACTTATTAACTATTTTTTTATAATAGCCTTTTCTTTCAAGAAACTTATTACTCCGTTTAATTAAGTAATTAACGATTTTACTATTTAAGTATTTATAACTTCTTTTATTAAAAAACTTTTTAGTTAGGTCGAGGGAGTCTTTAACTTTATAGCGTACGACTAGTCCGAGATTATTATTAACTTTACTTAAAAGCTTTTACTTATTACCTTTACTTATTATCCTATTAACTTTACCCGCGCTTTTAATAATTAAAGCGTTATTTATAAAAAGTACGTTTAGGTTTAACGTCCTATTTACGTTTATAACTCTATTATACCTAAAGGAACTAATGTTTATTATAATATTTTTCTTTTTTATTAAGCTACTTTTTAATACTTTAAGATTTTCCTTTTAAATCCTAACTATATAACGGCTCTCTTTTACTTTAAATAATTCCTTTTTAATTTAATAAAGAAAAGAGGTAAGAAAGAGTAATAAATATTTTTTAAGGATATTAATACGAATAAGACTATTATTAATTATATTTCTAAAGTATTATTAAGTAATTTAATTAGGCGGGTTTTTATCGAATAGTTTAATAGATAGTTTTTCGGGCGTTAGCTTTTCGAAATCGTTAAGCGGGCTTATCGCTTTAAAGGTTTATTTATTTAAATTACCGGGTTACTATAAATACTATTTTTTTAATTAGGCTTTAGTTAATACTAATATACGGAATTTAGTTATATTAATTTTTACAATAAGTACGATTAAAGTTATTATTAGTTTTTCGTAATGTTTTTTAATAAAATTAAAATTAAAGTAATATAGTTATATTTTAATTATATAAGAAGAAAAGACTTTAATTAAAAATATAAAAATTATTAATATAAAGGTATTTATTATTTATAGTTTAGTATTAATAAAAATAGTTATTACTTTAAGGATCTCGGTAATAATAAATTATCGAAATTAAATTATAGTATAGTAAACTTAATTCCTAATAGTAAAAAAGTTAATTAGGATTAGGAATAGGAAAAATAGTAGGTTAAATATAAAGTATTTAGGAAATAGAAATTAAATAAAAAAAAAGAAAGAAAAGAAAAAGAATAATCTTCCTTTACTTTTAATTAAAGGGAGGAGTATAAAGAAAAAAAGAAATAAAAAAAAAATAATAAAAAAAGAAAAAAATAAAAATTAAAAAAATATAATATAATAATCTTTATCCTAAATAATTACTTTCTTTAATATCTTTCCTCCCTTTAAAAATAAATAACTCTAATAACTCTATTTTTATAATATAAACTTTAGTACCCTCTTAAAGAATAATAATTATAATATCCTTATTATCGTCTCCCTTTAATTACCTAAAAAGTCCTTTAATCTACCCTTCTTTAAAACTACCTTGATACTTTTACCTTTCTTAAATTTCCTCTATATTTTAATATTTTTCTATTTTATTTTAATTTTCCTCCTAATTATTATCCTCCTTAATATTTTTTCTATTATCTTTTTTTCTTTATCCTTATCTTCTATAATATTTATACTTTCTTTTACCCTATTTTTAAATACTTATTTAACTTTCTCTAGTTTTAACTATATATCCGTATCCTCTTTATCCATATATATATCTTTTAATCTAAAAAACTTCTTTACCTTATTTAATATATAAAAAGTTCGTAATAATATTTTATTTAACGTTTTTAAAAAATAATAAATATTATTTAATTTAACCTTTCTTACTTTAAAAGGGCCGTCTTAGTAATATTATAACTTCCTTATTATACTTATATTTAACTTTTTATTTATTTTATATATTAATATTAAGTCCCTCCTTTTAATTATATTACTTTTAAGCTTAATATTACGAATTCCTTTCCTATTTTTTTTCGCTATAGCTTTTTATTTTACTATATTAACCCTTTTAGTTATTAAAGTTAAATTTATTTCCTATAATTTTAATAGTTTTACTTTTACCTTTATTAAATTTATAGCCGCTTTTTCCTTTTAATTTTTCTTTAATTTATCGAAGCTAATTTTTTTTTATTAAACGATTTTTTATAACGGTACGTCCTTTTTAATCGGCGTAATAAAGTTAAACCTATATATTAAATAAAAAGTATTATATTTATAAATATTTTATATTATAGTCCTATTAGTAAATAATATATAAAGGAATTATTACTTTTAATTTTTCTTTATCCCGTCCGTTATTTTTATTAATATTAATATAATTAAAATATAATTAAATTTTATTACTTTATTTACTTTTACGTTATAAAATAAAATTATTATTTAAAGAATTTCTAACCTCTTTAAAATATCCGTAATTTCTTTCCTAAATTCCGATCTACTATTTACTATTACGATTAAAAGGTAACCCTATTTAAAAATAATATTATATAAAATAAAGTTCTTTATCTTAAAAGCCTTATTTAAGTTTAAGACCTTCGCTTTTAGATATTTAATTAAATTATTCTTCGTTTCTAAAAGGTAAGTTTTTTCTTTAAAAGCTATTAATAAAAATTAAACGTTTAAATACTATTTTATAAATAAAGTAATTAAAAGTTTAATATATAAATATTAATCCTTTTAACGCTTTAAGCTTTATTATTAATATTACTTATATATTTTAATTTAAGCCTCGACGTTAGCGTATATACCTTTTTAATAATAGTTTTTTATTATTTAAACGTAAATAGCTTTTCGTCCTTTATAGCCTATTTCGTTATAATACGTATTAAAGACTTTTTTTCGTTCGATTAGAGGGTTAATAATTCTTTTAAGGGGAAAGCCTTTTTTATTTAGTTTAAAGAATAAAACTTTATTTTTAAAAATTATTTTTAAAATATTATTTTTAATAGTTTAAACGCTAAATTTCGTCCTAGCCTTTAGCTTTATATTAGTCGCGAGGAACTCGGTAATAGTATAGGAATAAGGAAACTATAGTCCGTTTAAGTAAAGGCTTTATTAAAATAATTTTTTTTTTCTTCTTTTTAATATTTACCCGCTAAATATTTACTTTCTAAATATCGTTCTTTTAAATCTTTATATTAACTTTATTATTAATATTTAATTTTAACTTTTTCTCCCTTAAATTAAAGAGGCTAGGTAGTTTTCTCGATAGTATATTTACTATAAAGTTTTTATTCCTAAAGATATAAATAATAATAAAGTCGAAAAGTTTAATCTATCTTAGCTATTTTATTATTAAGGCGCCGGAAACGTTACTAACCGCCCCCTAAACTTAATAGACTACTATTTAAATATCCGTTTTTACCGTAAAATACACCTCGAAAAAATACTTTTTAAATTTCTTTAAAGTATATAATAATCCTTTTAACTCTCTTTTAATAGTATTATACCTTTATTTAGCCGGGCTTTAAATATTACTTTTAAACCGATAAAGGTACCGTTTTTTATTAAATCCTATTTATTTAATTACCGCTCTTTATCCTATTAAACTTATATTAAAAATAATAAAAATTTTACCGAAATAGTTATTATTAAACGTTAAAGAAATTAAATATAATACTTCTATAATTAAAAAAGTAAGCTACTCTATTATACTTTATTAAGTTTCCGTCTATTCTTATCTCGTATCCTTCCTTATTAAAAAATATAGTAAGACTACGATTAAATTAAAAAACGGTATTTATAGTCGATAGTAGCCGGTAATCCTTAAGAAAGCGCGAATATCCTTTAAATTATAGTAAGTTCGTTATTCCTTTATTTTCGCTATCTTTATTTAATTAAGGAGGCGTCCGTCCGGTATATAAAAATAGCTAAAGATAATAGTTTCTCGTTTATACTAAAGGGATTTCACGGTTATAATAGTAATTCCTATAAACTTATAATTAAATAAAACTACGTCGATATTCTTTAAGTACTTTAAGACCTACTTTTTAACTTCTAGCCTTTTTTCTTTATTATTATAATCCTACTTTAGCCCTTTTACTATAATATCGTTTAAATATAACCGATATATCTATAGAATAAAATCTTAAAAGACTTTAGTTATAACTCTTTAAAATTAAACTACCGAATTAATAGCTCCTTAAAGTAAAGTATATATTTTAAATAGGCCGATAGGTATCGCGAAGGTAATAAGGTCCCGGCTCGTTAAAGCTAATTTAACTTAATTATATTTAAAGAAGAAATTAAATAAAGAAATAATAAAGTACCCTCTAAAGTCTTTATTCAACTTTTTAATACTTAAAAAAATAAAAATATTTTGTTATATAACCTTATTATATTTCTAAATATTATTAATTAAATAAAAATTATTATTTTCTTTCTTTATTAAAAATTAATTATTACGGTAAAGACTATATACTTCCTTAATAATATTTTTTTTAACTTATTTTTTAAAAAGTTCGATCACTTTCCTTATAAATAGTTTTAGAATTAAAATAGACTTACTTTACTACGTATTATAAAGAATAGTCCTAATATATTAAGTAGGGAAAACCTTTTTAAAGATCCGTTTATATTCGGTAAAATCCTAAATTAAAATAGCCTCTCTTATAAATAAAATTATTATAAATACTTTAACTTTTTAATTTATTAAAATATTAATAGTTTATTTAATTAAATTGGTTAATTATTCCGAAGTAAAGCGTAACCCTTTAATTATTTTAAAAAATTTAAGAATTACGATATTATTAAATTTTAAGCCGTATTATAGGGATTCCTTAATTACCGCTTATCTTTTTACTTTTTAATTCGAGTTTCCTTTAAGAATACTATTATTTAACCTAGCGTTATTAATTAGCTTTACTTTTTTATTTATTTTTTTATATATTATTATAGTAATAATAGTTTCTATAGGCGTTAGTTAAGTTTATTTAAAAGTAATAATTAGGCTAATTTTAATATTATTTTTTTTTTTAAAAGGGAGCGGAGGTAGAGGCGGGTAATATTTATATAGCTATATAGCGAAGAAGCTACGTTAATTTAGTTAAGTAAAGTACTAATTAAATATTTTTAAGTATATAAATATAATATCGGGTTTAAATAAGGTTATTATATTAATCGTTTAATTAAACGGTAACGATATTTTTAATAGCGGTAGCGACGGTAATATTAATAGTATTAAATATAGACCTATTATAAAGGTCGGCGGTAATAATCGTTTTTTTTTAAAGTTTTTATTATAATTTTTACTCTTTTAGGCTAAAATAAAGACTTTTCCTTTTAACGTCCTTTCTTTCTCTCCTTTTAATTATTAATATTTTTTCCTTCTTTACTTTTAATATTCCTCTTTTCTTTATTTTTATAGGAAATAATATTAAACGCTAAATAATAATTTAATAATAGTAAACTTAACTCTTTTAAAATAAAATTAAGTAAAAAACGTTTAATTTCTTTATTTAATTTTTTAATTACTTTATTTCCTTCTTTTAGCTCCTTCTTTACTTACTTAAGGATAGGTACTTTATTATTAACCAATCCCTTAAATACTTATAAGGGTTAACTAGCGGGAAAGGCATTATTTCGATCCCTACCGTTATATTTTACTTTTATTTTATTAATTACCTCCTTTTTTACTATATAGGCTTTAATTAACTTTTCCCTATATAATATATTTACGCTAATTATATAGCTCTTTATAAAATTAAAAATAAAGTTTATATTTATAAAAAATAGGATCTTTAATAATAGGTTATAGAAACCTAAAACCTTAATATTATTAATAATAAAGAAATAATATAAAATTAAAACCCTAATTAGTATTATTAAAGCTTAAGTCTTACCTATAAACGTAACCGGATCTTTATAAAGGCTTTTAAATTATAAATTAATTAATACTATCGGTAAATAAAACTTTTTAACTATAGCCCTATTAATTAGGTTATACTCGGAGCCTATATTTAATATTATTAGTACTTTCTTTAAAGTTAATAAAACAAAATTATAATATAGTAATAGGACGTTATAAATACGAGTAACGGCTCCTAAAAGATTTCGTTTATTACTAAAAAGCCGGTTAATAGGTATAAATAGTAAAGTCCGTAATCGCTTTTCTAAACTATTACCCGGTTAAACTTTACCTTCGATAATTCTTTTTTAAATACCTTCCTTAACTATACTATATTTATTATCTATTATAATACTATATAAAGCAGGAACTATTTTCTTTTAATTAAATAAAGGAGTTTCGCTATATTTAGCTATTTAAAAATTCGTCCGGACTATTAATAGTAAGGCCTCTTCCTTCTATAAAACTTTTTTTTTTTATCTAGGGTATTCTTAAAAGATTTACGTTATTCGATTACTTTAATATTTTCGGCTATACTTTTTATATAGTTTATTAATCGGTAAATAAATATAAATAAAACTCTATAATATTTTTTTAATATAAATTTTATTTAATTATAAACGTACTTTTTAACTTTCTCGGTAATATAATTTCTAAAATTCTTTACCTTATTATTAAGTAACCTTAAGCTACTTTAGACTTTATTTCTCTAATTAAACGAAACTCCTTCCTTAATTACCTTTAGCTTTTCTTACGCGGAGGTAAATATTACTTTCGGATTTTTAATTAAAGCTAAATTATTTATATTTTTTTTCGGTATATCCTCGATCTTTACTTTTTTTACTCCTTATACGTTTACTTTTACTTTTACCTTTTAATTATAAACGATTATTAAAACTTTATCGGAGCGCTTTAAAATACTTTTAAATAACTACTTTTCTTTTAAATAATATTATAAAGTATTTTTAATAATATAGTTATTAATTAAATTCTTATTAAATAGTTTATAGAATTTAAAGTATTTATAAATCCTATTTAACCGGATATTTATAGTCCTAATTATTTAAATAATTATTTATTTCCTTCCTCTAATTAAAAAGACTTTAGACCTATATCCCTTACCTTTATAAACTTCTTAATATTTAGCTTATTTAATATAAGTTTTATAGGCCTTATTTAGTTTTAGTTTTAGCGAAATTACTATACGAATTAAATCGCTAACTTTCTTTTTACATTACGCTTTCTTTATATTCTTTTAATTAAACTATACTTTTTTATTATCTAGCTACTTCTTTTTACCGATATATACTTTACTTTCTTTAGTATAATATAATCTTTATACTTTATTATACTCCTTTTTTAAATACTCCGTTAACTTAACGTAATAGCTAGACTTACCGTACTAAAAATACCTTTTTAATAGTAAAGGACTATCGCGGTACTACCCCTTTAATTTTTTAAATTAGGTTTTAATATTAATTATAGAAAAAGTATTAAAAGATAAATCTATTTCCCCGTTAAGGCTAATACCGAAATCCGGAAAGTAAGGTACCTAATCTTTTAAATATTAAATATAGATCTTTATTACCTTAGATTTATTATTTCCTAATATAAAAAAGCTATCGTAAATATTTACCTTTAAATACTATAATATTATTTTTTTATTTACTATAGCGTTAACCGCTATATACTAATTAAATACCTTTACCGCTTAATTAAAAGTAATAGGGAAAGGTATAATAATTAATTTATTTTCTTTATAGATTTTTCCTTTTATATTATATTTATTTTCGATTATATTATTAATTTAATTATTTTAAGTAATAAAATTTATAGATTTTAAATAACGTTTAGATTTTCCTTAATTAATAAAAGTTATTTTTATAGACTCGGAGAATTTTATTTAAAAGCGGTTAATAACTTTAGTTTTTATTACTTTTTTTTCTTTAGTCGATACTCGAGAGAGTAGCTTAAAGTAATTAAAAATAATTTTCCTTAACTTACTTACTCCTTTAGGGATAATTTTAGTATAAAAGTTATTTAACTTTCTATAAATATTTTCGTTTTATCGGGAATCGTATATTTTAAAAAAGCGTTTAAAGTAGGTAATTAAAATAGGTTAAATATTAATAGGTATAGGTAGATCTATATATTTATTAATTTATTTTCTTACGTCGAAATTATATTAAGATTTAAACTTACGAATATAAAAAATAAATTCCACGATTTAATACTTTTTATAAGTATTTTTAAAACGCTTTAGATATTTCTTAAAATACTTACTTTTAAAATTATTTTTAAAACCGATTTTCTTTAGATTAAGGAATTTACGTTAAAGAAAGTATATAGGTATTATAGAATAGAGGGTCGGCCGATTAAACGTAAAGGACCTTTAAAAGTAACGGTAATTAGGGTAAGCTCCTATAGGATAAAAGTATCCGGGTTATTAAAATTAATATACGAATTTAGAAAAAAGAGCGGGATATTTAGTATACCGAGTAAAAGCCGCTATATAGTTTTTAATAATAGGATTTAGATTAATATAAGGTTTACCTAATATATTAAGAATATTAAGATTTATAATTAAGCTACCTTAATTAAAAAGAAAATAAAGGGTTTTAATATTTTTATAATAAATATAGTTTATAGTTAAGGAAAAGATAAATAATAATAATTTTAAGAATTTAATTATTAAATTAACCGTTTTTATTATAGAACGAGCCGTAAAAGTTTAATATATTTAATTATTATTAAAAAAGCTAATTAAAACGATAAATAAAATATTATTAAATATATTAATAATTAATAATTATTATTATATTTACGTTAATAATATAGCTTTTTCTTTATATATATTATTAGAAATAGGAAAACGGTTATCCTTTATAACTTTAATAAATAAAAATAAATTATTTTTATTTAGATTAAAAGAAAAATATTTTTCTTTTTTTACTTTTAAATCCCTATTATCCTAAATTAAGTTAATCCGGAAACCCCCTCGATTATTTACTACCGTTAAATAATACGTTAGGAAAATTCCTTTTAACTAAAGATAAGAAAGAACTTTAATAGTTACTGCCGAAATAAAATCTACTAATAAGTTAATCTCGATTAATATTTTTAATTTATTATTAAATTTTACCCGGACTATATATTTAACTCTCTATATATAAGTAAAAAGCTTAGTGTTTAACTTATAATAAAAAATATATATTTAATTAAACGAATATAAATTATTTCTATCGAACCTCGCGGGGTTTAATAAAGTTATCGGTATTTATTATCGTTCGTAGCTTCGCACTTCCTTTAATACCTAGGACTTTTAAATCTAATTTAGACCCTAAGCTTTACTTAACCCAGGCACGACCTCTATTTAAAATAGTAAAAAAATATATAAACCAACTATAATACTATAAATATACCTTTAATAGGGTATATAAATAAACGTACCTCCGTAATAGTAATTCGCTCGCAGGCCGTACTTTACGTAGAATAAAGAAAAGACTTTATAGGCTCGCAGACCATATAATAAACACCTAATCGGCCTAATTAGAGGGCCAAAATTGCCTATACGCGTATAAAGTATAAAAATATAAAGAAATAAAAGTCGATAATCTATTTAAAATAGAATGTCCGAAGTAGACCGCTTATATATATAACCCCTAAACCTCCGAATCCTCCGAGAGCCCCACTTCCTTACTCAAACCCTTAGGCCTATAGCCGCACCCCAAACCAATATACTATATAAATATTAATATATTCTTTAGTAGCTTTATAATCCCGATATTAATGACTTTCTTACTTTTCTAGTACTTTTCCTAGCTCTTATATAAGAGCTTTATAAGCTATAATATATCCTATAAAATAGTAATTCCGTATTTACTATACTACTTTTTTAATATTGTTTACTTAATAGGTTTTTACGCGAGACCCTTACCCTTAGCGATTTCCGTAATAACTTTTATAATAATCTATACTATTTAATCCCGTAAAGCCTATATTTATAAATCTCCTTCCTTATACTCCGCCTTTAACCTTTTTAGTACTTCCTTTATTTTCTAAAACTCTATATCTTCCTATTTAATATATTAATTAAAGTCTTCCTTAGAGCTTACCGCTCTGCCTTATTAATACCTAATAGTTACTACTTTTATAACCCTCGGTCCCTTTAATATAATAATTAATATAATTTTTTTTTTATCCGAGCCGTTTAAGTACCTTATAGTTCTTTTTAAAATATTTTACTTTACCGTAATTAAAATACTTAAAGTTATTTTTACCTTAGCCTCGGCTTTGCGGCCTTTATTACTATATAGTATTAACGTTTATCGGTCCTAAGTATATAGTACCGGAGTAGTTAGTGCTGGGGTATCTCTGCTTATACCTATCGTTAAAGCGGTTACCGTTAAAATATCTTTTATAGTTATTACTATAGTTACCTTTACCGTTATTTCTTTTCTTTTTTATACGATACTCGAATTACCGATCGTCGATCCGTATAGCTATAGTAATATATTTATTAATAATATCGGGCTTTATCTCTTTATATAATTTATCCTTTACTTTATCTTTAAGGCTATAGTAGAAAAGCTATATTAACTTTTTATTATTAATAGCGTTACGTAGGCTATCGATTTTAAATTAAGCCGTGTAATTAGTTACCGAGCGTATTTAACGTAAATTTAAGAGCTTGCCTTACGCGCGCTTTACTTTATCGTATTCCCTAAATACCTCTTTAAGCTTAGCCTTAAAAGTATAATAGCTTTCAAAGTATTTTACGGTAATCTTTTTTTAGTTTCCTAGCTTTTATTTATAATAATCGTCGAGGATAGGCTCGAACTACGCGAGAACCCTATCCTTAAGCTTAGTAACTATAAAGATTACTTTTGACTTTTCGTTAGTAAATTAATTTAAATATTAACGAAAATAAGTTTTAAGTTAAATTAAAAACCCTTTAAGCTTTACTTTTTTTCCTTTATAACGCTCCGGTATCGGAAACTTAATAGTCGATTTAGGCGTAACCGCGATAGCGAAAACCTACTTTCGGGTCTATTAAGCCTCGTTTTTAAGTTCCTTAAAACGCTTAATAACCTATTTTACGGTAAAAGGTATAGGTCTAGCGGAAGGTCTTTCGGCGCTTAAGCTAAACAAGACGCCTTTTATTTAAATATTCTTAAGTCCGGCTATAATAGTAAAAAAACGCTTTTAATTTATCTATAATAGAGTTAAAGTAAGTATATAACGTGTGACGAACCCCTATCTAGAACTTCTAAAAGGGATATTAATTAAAAGTACTTTTAAATAATTTTAGTTCGGTATAGCTAAGTAGTATATAATAATAGCTTATCTTAATTATAATAGTTTAATATTAACGATTGTAACTTATATTATATATTACGGAACTATCTATTTACGCTAGCCAGTTCCTCCGTATATATAGTCTTCGCGCTAAGCCTAGTACCGTTCCGGATCGATTAACTCGACCCTCGATCCTATCGATACTATCACCTCTGGAGTTAGCTCTTCTAGATCGATCCTCGATCCCACTAATCCTATCTTAATTGGTCCTTACTTATATACTAACGATTAGTTCGTAGTGCGCCTTACGCCCTACTAGGTGTTAAGCCGTAATATACCGGCTATATTAATCGTACTTTAAAATATCCGGTAGTTAACCGGCTTTTAAAGAAATATTAATAATATATTCTAATTAATTAAAGTCTTTAATATTATTAAGTAGCTTTAATATTTCTCTCTTTTATATTAGGGTTAACCTAATCGTAGTTTATATAGTAATACTTTTATATTACCCTTTTAGTCCGTACGATATAGGTATAAATATCGTACTTTAATTTATTAAAAAACGGTTTTCTTAGTTTTAAAATTAAATTAATTATTATAAGAGGAAATATAAAGTTTATAAAATTTTATTATTTTCGAAAGACGGCTAATAAATTATTATACTTTCGTACGATACCCGGTCTATCTATAACTATAATATCTTTATAGGATATATAAAGATAGGTAGGTACTTTATTTATAAAAATAGTTACTTTATATTTTTTATAAATAAAAATTTAAAAGCGGGAAATATAAATAAAAGGTTTTATTTTAATATAATATTAATAGTAATATAATAATTATATATAATATAAAGTATTATTAAATTAAAGTTTATTACTAATTTTCTTTTCGTAAAAAATATTTTATTAAAAGTAAAATAGGTTATATATAAGTAAATAAAGGAAGTACTATATAATTACCGGGGTTTAGGTTATATATAATAGTTAGGAAGGTAATAATATATAATTACCGGAGTTTAAATCTTTAACCTTTTCTTTTAAATCCCTCGATAGGCTAGCTATATAATAGAGTTTTATTATTTCGATTTAAAAGTCTAACTCCCGTATAATATCCAGGAACGCCTAAATACGAAAGTAATCGTAAGGGTTTAAGTATATAAAAGCAGACCTTTTCTTTTAACTTTCTCGACCGGTTAATTATATAATAGAGCTTTATTATTCTAATCTAAAAGTCTAACGCCCGTACGGTAATCGGGGCACGCTTAGGTATAAAGGCAGTAGCGTACGGTCGCGAGGGTCTAGCTCCCGTATAGTATTTAAGGACGCTTAGGCACGAAAGTAATAGCATGCGATTATAAGGGTCTAGCTCCCGTATAGTATTTAAAGACGTTTAAATATAAAGATAGTAACGTACCGTCGCGAGGGTCTAGCTCCTATATAGTATTTAAGGACGCTTAGGCACGAAAGCAGTAGCGTGCCGTCGCGAGGGTTTAGCTCCCGTATAGTATTTAGGGATGCCTAGGCATAAAGGTAATAACGTGCCGTCGCGAAAGTTTAGCTCCTATACGGTATTTAGGGACGCTTAAGCACGAAAGTAATAGCGTGCGGTTATAAGGATCTAGCTCCCATATAATATCTAAAAACGCTTAAATATAAAGGTAATCGCGAGGGTCTAAATATATAAAAATAAACTTTTTTTTCTAACTTTCTTAACCGGCTAACTATATAATAAAGCTTTATTATTCCGATCTAAAAGTCTAGCTCCTATACGGTATTTAAGGACGCTTAAGTACGAAGGTAATAGCGTGCGGTTACGAAGGTCTAACTCCTGTACAGTATCTAAAAACGCTTAAGTACGAAGGTAATAGCATATAGTTACGAAAATCTAACTTCCGTACGATATCTAAAAATACTTAGGCACGAAGGTAATTATAAAGGTCTAAGTATATAAAAGTAAACCTTTTTTTTTAACTTCCTCGACCAGCTAACTATATAATAAAGCTTTATTATTTCGATCTAGAAGTCTAGCTCCTATACGGTAATCGGGGCACGCTTAAATACAAAGGTAGTAATATATAGTTAAAAGGGTTTAAATATTAAAAATAAATTATTTTTTTTAATTTCTTTAATCGGCTAACTATATAATAAAGCTTTATAATTTCGATTAAAGCGTTTAAATTCTATATAGTAAAGTTTAATTAAAAAATATAAATATTTAGTTTTTAAACGGTTTTATAATAAACTTATCGTATAATAAAATAATATAAATATTATATAATAATATTAAAATATTATATAATAATTATTTAAAATTTATAAAGTTATCGGTTATAAGTATTATTATTTAAGAAGTAATATAATTTTTAGGTATAATAATTAAACGGTATATATTATTTTAAAGTTTTTAAAGGTACAGGTTTAATTTTTATTAATATTTTATTTTAATAAATTTTTAATTATATAAATTAATCGACTTTTAAAAAAATATTTAAAATAGCATTTATCTTTATTATCCGTAGCTCGTATAAAGTTATCGATACTAACTAGCTTTATATTAAAAAGTTAATAAATAGTTTTTATATTAATATTAATATATATCTTTCCTATATAATAATATTTAAATTAATAAATATATAGAAGATATAATAAGTAATTTCGGCTTTACTATCGGCCGATATCGAATTTATCTCCGGTAGGGTAAAGGGAGCTAAAATACTAGCTCGTCTAAGTTATATAAATATAGTTTTAATTTAAAGCTGTAATTTTATAACTACCTTTCTTTATATTACTTATATTAATAAGCTTAATAGAGAGCCGTTTAAAAATTATCGTACGATAAATAGGTATTAAGGTAGTGCCTATAATAATTATAAGTAGAGAGATTATAAAAGTAAATATAGCTTTTATACCGCTAATTAAAGCGGTATTAAAGTTATAGAGGAAAGTAAGGGAATTAAAGGAGCTGCGGAGGGGAGCTAGGAGCTAATAGTTATTAGTAATTCCGATAATTAAATAAGTCGTATAATAATATATATTTTTTTTTATTAATTATAGAAAATATATTTACTATTCGTATAGTAATATACCTAATATTATTGAATATAGGTTATTTAGATAACTATAATAATATCTCTATCTTTTATTTTAATAGAAAAAATATTATCGGATCGTATAATTTATTTATATATTACTTAACCTTACTTTACTATATATATATATATTAATAATATATTTATACTTAGCTTTATATTTATTATATAGTATTCTATATTACTCGTACGATAGTATACCTAATACTATTTTATATAGGTCGTTTAAACTATTTTAATAATATTTTCTTTTTCTACTTTAATAGAAAAAATATTATCGGATCGTATAATTTACTTTTATATTACCTAATTTTACTTTACTATATATATATATATTAGTAATACCTTTATACTTAGCTTTATATTTATTATATATAATTCTATATTACTCGTACGATAGTATACCTAATACCGTTTTATATAAGTCGTTTAGACTATTTTTATAATTCCTCTAATATATATTTTAATAAAAAAAATTTTATTAGATTATATAAGTTATTAATATATTACTAAATTTACTTTACTATATATATATATTAGTAATATGTTTATACCTAGCTTTATATTTATTATATAGTATTATATACTATTCGTATAATAGTATACCTAATACTATTGAATATAGGTCGTTTAGACTATTTTAATAATATTTTTTTTTCCATTTTAATAAAAAAAATATTATTGGATCGTATAACTTACTTTTATATTACTTAACCTTACTTTACTATATTGGTTTGGGGTGCGGCCACAGGCCTAAGGGTTTAAGTAAGGAAGTGGGGCTCTCGGAGGATTCGGAGGTTCAGGGGTCATGTATATAAGCGGTCTGCTTCGGACATTCTGTTTTAGGGAGATCATCGACTTTTATTTCTTCATATTTTTGTGCCTTGCACGCGTGCAGGCAATTCTGGCCCTCTGATCAGGCCGATCAGGTGCTTATTATGTGGTCTGCGAGCCCATAGAGTCTTTTCTTTGTCCTACGTGGAGTGCGGCCTGCGAGCGAGCTACTGTCACGGAGGTGCGCTCATTCATACACCCTGTTGAGGGTATATTTGTGGTGTTGTGGTTGGTTTGTGTGTTTTCTCACCATTTCAATATATACGTATTAATAATATCCTTATACTTAACTTTATATCTATTATATATAATTTTATACTATTTATATAATAGTGTACCCGGTACCGTTCTATATAAGTCGTTTAGACTATTCTTATAATACTTCTAGCGTATATTTTAAGAGGAAAAATCTTATCGGATCGTATAACTTATTATTATATTATCCAACCTTACTTTATAATATACGCGTATTATTAATATACTTATACTAATTTTTATACCTAACTTAATATCTATAATATATAATTTCATACTACTTGTATAATAGTTTACCCGATACTATTTTATATAGGTCGTTTAAACTATTTTAATAATACCTTTAGTATATATTTTAATAGGAAAAATATTATTAAATCGTATAAATTATTAATATATTACCGAACCTTACTTTACTATTTATATATATTATTAATACCCTTATACTTATCTTTATATTTATTATATAGTATTTCACACTACTCGTACGATAGTACACCTAATACCATTCTATATAGGTCGTTTAAACTATTCTAATAATACCTTTAGCGTTTATTTTAATAGGAAAAATATTATCGGATCGTATAACTTACTAATATATTACCGAACCTTACTTTACTATATATATATATTAATAATACCCTTATACCTAGCTTTATATTTATTATATAGTATTTTATACTACTCGTACAATAGTATACCTAATACTATTCTATATAGGTCGTTAAAAAGATTTTAATAATACCTCTAACGTATATTTTAATAGGAAAAAACTTATCGGATCGTATAACTTACTTTTACATTACCTAACTTCACTTTACTATTTATATATATTATAAACATATTTATACCTAACTTTATATCTATTATATATAATTCTATACCACTTATATAACAATATACCCAATACTATTTTATATAGGTCGTTAAGAAGATTCTAATAATGCCTTTAGCGTATATTTTAATAGGAAAAAACTTATTGGATTATATAATTTACTCTTATATTACCTAACTTTACTTTACTATTTATATATATTATAAATACATTAATACCTAACTTTATATTTATTATATATAATTCTACACTACTCGTACGATAATATACCTAATACTATTTTATATAAGTCGTTTAAACTATTTTAATAATACCTCTCTCGTATATTTTAATAGGAAAAATATTATCGGATTATATAATTTACTATTATATTACCTAACCTTACTTTACTATCTATATATATTACTAATACCTTTATACCTAGCTTTATATCTATTTTATAGTATTCTATATTGCTCGTACGATAATGCATTTAATACCATTCTATATAAGTCGTTTAAACTATTTTAATAATACTTTTTTCGTTTATTTTAATAGGAAAAATATTATTGAATTATATAACTTACTATTATATTATCCTACCTTACTTTACAATACACGTATATTACTAACATACTTATACTAATCTTTATATCTAACTTAATATTTATTATATACTATTTTACACCGCTCGTACGACAATATACTATATACTATTCTATACAGCTTATTCAGGCGATTCTAATAATATTTTTATTTTTTATTTTAATAGGAAAAATCTTATTAAATCGTATAATCGAATTCTTTAATAGATCCTACCCCCTATTTCCAAAGTAGGGCATTTTTTTTGGTACGCTTTTCAACGGATTGTACTATAATCTATTAGAGAATAACTGATAGGAAATAAATTAAAAAAAGTATTATTAAAAAAGCGTATAGTCCTTACTATAATAATTAGTTTTTAATAAAGAAAAAAAATAGTAATCTCTATTTAATTAACGATATTTACAAATATAATAAAATTATATAATAAAATACCTTTATTCCTTTAAATATTAAAGAGTTTAGTAAAGACTTTAAAGGGTACCTTATTATTTCTTTACTCGACTTCTTCTTTAAATATAATTAAGTTAAATTAATTTTAACGAGTTAAAACCTTATTACCTTCGCGATACTTATCGGCCTATTTAAAATATATATTTTATTTTAAAAAGCTATTAACTCGGTAACTTAATTCTAAAGAACCGTAATTAAAGTTTTTTAAAATTTTATTTTATAAGTATATCGGCTTATACGTTAAATAGGGTAAAAAAGTTTTTTAAATTAAAAAATATATATATAAATAAAGAAAATATAAATATATAATTAAAATTAAAGAGAGTTAAGTAAGTACTTAGGAATAAAGTAAAGGAAAATATAGATATAATAGAAGATAAGGATAAAGAAAAAAAAATAATAAAAGAAATATTGAGGAAGATAATAATTAAGGAGAAGATTAAGATAGAACGGAAAAATACTAAAATATAAAAGAAATTTAAAAAAGGTAAAAGTATAAAAGTAATTTTAAAGAAAAGTAGATTAAAAGACTTTTTAGGTAATTAAGGGAAAATAATAATAAAAATATTATAATTACTATTTTTTAAAAGGGTACTAAAGTTTATATTATAAAAATAAAACTATTAAAGTTATTTATTTTTAAAAGAAAGAAAAATATTAAAGGAGGTAACTATTTAGGGTAAAGATTATTATATTATATTTTTTTAATTTTTTTTTTCTTTTTTTTTTTTATTATTTTTTTTTTCCTATTTCCTTTTTTCTTTATACTCTTCCCTTTAATTAAAAGTAAAAGAAAATTATTCCTTTTCTTTTCTTTCTTTTTTTTTATTTAACTATTATTTCCTAAGCGCTTTATACTTAGCCCGCTATTTTTCCTACTTTTAATTTTAATTAGCTTTTTTATTATTAGAAATTAAGCTTACGGTACTATAATTTAATTTTAATAATTTACTATTACCGAAATTTTTAAAGTAATAACTATTTTTATTAATATTAAATTATAAATAATAAATACCTTTATATTAGTAATTCCTATATTTTTAATCGAAGTTTTTTTTTTTATATAATTAAAATATAATTATATTACCTTAGTTTTAGTTCTATCGGAGAACGTTACGAAAGACCGACAATAATTTTAATTATATTTATTATAAAAATTAATATAATTAAATCCTATATATTAATATTAATTAAAGTTTAATTAGAAGGATAGTATTTATAGTAACCCGGTAACTTAAATAAATAAGCTTTTAAAGTAATAAGCCTACTTAACGATTTTAAAGAGCTAATACCTAAAGAATTACCTATTAAACCGTTCGATAAAAATCTATTTAATTAAACTATTCGATAATACTTTAAAAATATAATTAGTAATAGTCCTATCTATATTAATATTTTTAAAAAATATTTATTATTCTTTTTTACCTTCCTTTTTCGTTAAATTAAGAAGGAATTATTTAAGGTAAAGGGGAGCCGCTACGTAACTAGGATTTAAAAGGGAAATCTTAAAGTATTAAAAAGTAGCTTAATAGGGGAAAGAAATATTATAATAAATATTAATTCCTTTAAATATAATAAAGTCGTAAACGTAAGTAAGACGTCGGACCTAAACGTACTTTTTATAAGTAATACTTTAATTATTAAAAGCACGGGTAAAGTTAATAAAATAATAAATAAAGATAGTAAGTAAAGGCTTTTAAGTAAAATTAATAGTAACTTCGGATTAATCGTATACTATAAAGTTAAGGATTTTTTCGATTTAATTAAAAAGTTTTTTAATAATGGTTTGGGGTGCGGCCACAGGCCTGAGGGTTTGAGTAAGGAAGTGGGGCTCTCGGAGGATTCGGAGGTTCAGGGGTCATGTATATAAGCGGTCTGCTTCGGACATTCTGTTTTAGACAGAGCATCGACTTTTATTTCTTCATATTTTTGTGCCTTGCACGCGTGCAGGCAATTCTGGCCCTCTGATCAGGCCGATCAGGTGCTTATTATGTGGTCTGCGAGCCTATAGAGTCTTTTCTTTGTCCTACGTGGAGTGCGGCCTGCGAGCGAGCTACTGTCACGGAGGTGCGCTCATTCATACACCCTGTTGAGGGTATATTTGTAGTGTTGTGGTTGGTTTATGTGTTTTCTCACCATTTTAATAAAAAAGATTATAAATATTTAAATAGTAAGATCGTCGATTATTTAATTAAATAGAGTAATAAGTTTTCCGAAAGAAAAGGTTATTATAAGGAAGTAATTAATAAATATTAAAAAAAATAAAGAGTAAGTTAGAGTAAGGAAAATTAATATAGGTATTTATAATTAAAGGATAGGATTATATAACCGGTCCTATAGGCCTTAATAGGAAGGAGATTTAGTAAGGTACTAAAATGGTGAGAAAATATATAAACTAACTACAACACCACAAATATATCCTCAATAGGGTGTATGAATGAGCGCACCTCCGTGACAGTAGCTCGCTCGTAGGCCGCACTTTACGTAGGATAAAGAAAAGACTCTATGGGCTCGCAGACTATATAATAAGCACCTAATCGGCCTAATTAGAGGGCTAGAATTGCCTGCACGCGTATAAAGTATAAAAATATAAAGAAATAAAAGTCGATAATCTTTTTAAAATAGAATATCCGAAGTAAACCGTTTATATATATAACCTTTAAACCTCCGAATCCTCTAAGAGCCCTACTTCCTTATTTAAATCCTTAGGCCTATAGCCGCACCTTAAACTAAACCTCCCTTCGTATTTAACTACTATAAACTAATAGGTAAATACGTATATAAAAAAAAAAATATTTTTTTTAAGCGAAAAGAAAATATTATTTAGTAAAAAGAAAAGAAAATAATTTAATTTTACTATTCCTTTATCTATTTTCCCTTAATTAGAGAGAGGAGTATCCTTACTTCTCGGATCTTAAAGTATACCTCTGTCCCTATCGAGCTATTATAACCGGCGACCTAATAATTTTCTCCCTTTATTTTTAAGGAACTCTAGGAGCCTACTTTTATTTTATAAAATAAAGTATATAATTAGGCGAAAAGTATATTATTAGCGATCCTAAGTAATTATAAGTAGAGGGCCGGATAATTACTAGCCTAAAGAGAAGCGGCGAGTTTATTATTATAGGAGTACGGAGCTTAAAAGGAGTTACTACTTTACTTAGTCGTTAAAAGTCGTTTAATATACTATATAGTTTAGACTTTTTATAATTAAAGGGAAGACCTATAATATATTTATTTCCTTTAGTAATAGTAATTAAAGCTAACGGAGAATTAAAGAGTAAAGTAAACCGGGAAAGTAATAGGGATTTAAATAGCGATAAGAGGGTATTTAGTAAGTAAAATCCTTCCGTATTTATTAAGTCCTTTAAGCCCCTCCTTCTCTATTTCTTATTATGTATTTTCTAATTAGGCTTATACCCTAAAGACCTTTTTATATAAACTATTTATAACTTTATTATCTTTTTCCTTACTATACCTATAGTCTTATAGTCTCTATAGTAACGATTTTTTTTTTAAGCCTTTATTACCGTTAAATCCTCCTCTTTATTATATAAAGTATTTCCCTAAAAGTAAGTATAGTAATACTTTAAAACCTAAAGACTATATTTTTACGCTTTACCTTATTTACCGTAGGCTAACCTCTTTATTTTTATATTAAAGTTATATTAAAAAGTATAACGGATATAAGATACTAAATAAGAAATGGCGTTCGCTTAATATCCTTTTTAATCTTTCGATAAATCTATATAAACTAAAATATTAATAGTAACGTTATAGATATTTATTACTTAGTAGCTTCCGGTATTAATATAAATAGGGAGGATTTAATATCGTTGGTTAAAGGCGTTATAGTTATTATTAAGTAAAAAAAAGTATATTAACGACTTTATTATAATAGGGTTTAAAGGTTTTTTAGGGATTTATATATAACGCTCGAGGATTCCTTAAAGAAAGTATCGAAGAGCGTAAGTAAGGACCGAACTAGTAAGCTACTACTTAGCCTCTAATTAACTTTAAAAATTATATATTACGTAAGTAAAGGAGGCTATATAAATACTATAAATATAAGTTCGATTAGGGAATATCGTTATTTTTAAATTAAGAAAAAAATATTTAATAGTATTAATCGAAAATTACTTTACGAAAGTAATATTAATTTAGTTAGGCTATCTTCCTATAATATAATTTCCTGGGTCGGTAACTAGGTTAAGGCTGAAGCGAATAGGCTAAAGAATATTATCGCTTTAAAGAAGGAAAATACTACGCGAGGAACTAAAACTATAGATTTTATTAATACCTTAAAAGCGCGCTTTCCGTATAATTTCCTTAACGAGATTATTAAGAGGGCCGAATTCTTTATTAATAGTAAATTCTTTTTACGATATATCGTAAATAGACTTCGGAAAAAGCGTTAATAATATTATTCTATAAAAAATTAAGAGAGAGTAGTGTATAGTGCGATCTATAATTAGAGGGTTATCGAAAGGGAAGAAAAGCTAGCGTTCCTTTTCTTATTTTAGGCTACGTAAATAGTAAGTCTTTATTTTTCGCTATTTACCTAGCTTATAAAGTACGATTATCCGATATTTATATAAGCTATTTAAAAAGGAAAGAGTACCTTATTAAGTTTCCTTCCTATTAAGGCCTATAGGATAAATTATATAGTCCTATCCTCTAATTATAAATACCTATACTAATTCTCTTTACTTTTACTTACTTTTTATCTTTTTTAATATTTATTAATTACTTCCTTATAATAGCCTTTTCTTTCGGGGAACCTATTATTCCGTTTAATTAAGTAGTTAACGATTTTACTATTTAAATATTTATAACTTTTTTTATTAAAAAATTTTTTAATTAAGTTAAGGGAGTCCTTAACTTTATAATATACGATTAATCCGAGGTTACTATTAACTTTACTTAAAAGCCTTTACTTACTACCCTTACTTATCGTTCTACTAACCTTACCCGCGCTCCTAATAATTAAGGTATTACTTATAAGAGGTACGTTTAAATCCGACGTTCTATTTACGTTTATAACTCTATTATATTTAAAGGAGTTAATACTTATTACGATATTTCTTTTTCCTATTAAACTACTTTTTAATACCTTAAGATTTCCCCTCTAACTCCTAATTACGTAACGGCTCCCCTTTACCTTAAATAGTTCTTCCTTAATCTAACGAAGAAAGGAAATAAAAAAAAATAATAAATGTTTTTTAAGGATATTAATGTAGATAAGACTATTATTAATTATATTTTTAAGGTATTATCGAGTAGTTTAGTTAAATAGGTTTTTATTAAACGGTTTAATAGGTAGTTCTTTAAGCGTTAGCTCTTCGAAATCGTTAAACGGGCTTATCGCTTTAAAGGCTTATTTATCTAAGTTACCGAATTACTATAAATACTGCCCTTTTAATTAGGCTTTAATTAATATTAATATATAGGATTTAATTATATTAATCTTTATAATAAATACGATTAAAGTTATTATCGGTTTTTCGTAATATTCCCCGATAGGATTAAGACTAAAGTAATATAGCTATATTTTAACTACGTAAGAAGAAAAGACTTCGATTAAAAATATAGGAATTACTAGTATAAGGGTATTTATTATTTATAGTTTAGTATTAATAAGGATAGCTATTACTTCGAGGATTTCGGTAATAGTAGATTATCGAAATTAGATTGTAATATAGTAAGCTTAATTTTTAATAGTAAAAAAGTTAATTGGGACTAAAAGTAGGAAAAATAGTAAGTTAAGTATAAAGCGTTTAGGAAATAGTAACTAAATAAAAAGAAGGAGAGAAAAGAAAAGGAATAATCTTCCTTTACTTTTAATTAAAGGGTAGAGTATAAAGAGAAAAGGAGATAGGAAAAAAGAAATAATAAAAAAAGAAAAAATAAAAATTAAAAAAATGTAATATAATAATCTTTACCTTAAATAGTTACTTCGCTTAATATCTTTTTTCCTTTTAAGAATAGATAGCTCTAATAGCTTTATTCTTATAATATAAGCTTTAGTACCCTCTTAAAGAATAGTAACTGCAACGTCCTTATTATCGTCTCCCCTTAATTACTAATATTTTTTCCTCCCTTACTTTTAATATTCCCCTTTTCTTTATTTTTATAGAAAATAATATTAGACGCTAAATAATGATTTAATAATAGTAAACTTAATTCTCTTAAAATAAAATTAAGTAAAGAATATTTAGTTCCTTTATCTAGTCCTCTAATTACTTTATCCCCTTCTTTTAGCTCCTCCGTTATTTACTTAAGGATAGGTACTTTATTATTAATTAATCCCTTAAATACTTATAAGGGTTAGCTAGCGGGAGAGGTATTGCCTCGATCCCTACCGTTATATTCTGCCTTTATCTTATTAATTACTTCCTTCTTTACTATATAGGCCTTAATTAGCTTTCCCTTATATAATATATTCGCGCTAATTATACGGCCTTTTATAAAATTAAAGGTAAGGCTTATATTTATAAAGAACGGGATCCTTAATAATAGGTTATAGAAACCTAAAGCCTTAGTATTATTAATAATAAAAAAATAATATAAAATTAAAACCCTAATTAATATTACTAGAGCCTAGGTCTTACCTATAAACGTAACCGGATCTCTATAAAGGCCTTTAGACTATAGGTTAATTAATATTATCGGTAAATAAAACCTTTTAACTATAGCCTTACTAATTAAATTATACTCGGAGCCTATATTTAATATTATTAGTACCTTTTTTAAGGTTAGTAAAACGAAGTTATAGTATAGTGAAATAGTAAGAAAACACACAAACCAACCACAACACCACAAATATACCCTCAACAGAGTATATAAATAAGCGCACCTCCGTAATAGTAGCTCGCTCGCAGGCCGCACTCCACGTAGGATAAAGAAAAGACTCTATAGGCTCGCAGACCATATAATAAGTACCTAATCGGCCTAATTAGAGGGCCAGAATTGCCTACACGCGTGCAAAGCACAAAAATATAAAGAAATAAAAGTCGATAATCTCCCTAAAATAGAATATCCGAAGCAGACCGCTTATATATATAACCCCTGAACCTCCGAATCTTCCGAGAGCCCCACTTCCTTACTTAAACCTTTAGGCCTATAGCCGCACCCTAAACCAAACCTCCCTTCGCATTTAACTATTATAAACTAGTAGGTAAATATATATATAAAAAAAAAATATCTTTTTTAAGTAAAAAGAAAATATTATTTAATAAAAAAAAAAAAAATAATTTAATTTTATTACTCCCTTATCTATTCTCCTTTAATTAAAGAGAAAAGTACCCTTACTTCTCGGATTTTAAAGTATACTTCTATCCTTATCGAGCTATTATAACTAGCGACTTAACGATTTCCTCCCTTTATCTTTAAAGAACTCTAAAAACCTACTTCTATCTTATAAAATAAAATATATAATTAAACGAAAAGTATATTATTAGCGACTTTAAATAATTATAAATAGGAGGCCGGGTAATTATTAGCTTAAAGAAAAGCAGCGAGTCTATCGTTATAGAAGTACGGAGCCTAAAAGGAATTACTACCCTACTTAGTCGTTAAAAATCGTTTAATACGCTATATAATTTAAACTCTTTATAATTAAAAGGAAGACCTACGATATACTTATTTCCTTTAACAGTAATAACTAAAGCTAACGGAAAACTAAAAAGTAAAGTAAACCGGGGAAGTAGTAGGAATTTAAATAACGATAAAAAAGTATTTAGTAAGTAAAATCCTTCCATATTTATTAAGTTCTCCAAGCCCCTCCTCTTTTATTTTTTATTATATACCC
The DNA here is from genome assembly GCF_035222475.1 of Podospora pseudopauciseta. NCBI lineage: Eukaryota > Fungi > Ascomycota > Sordariomycetes > Sordariales > Podosporaceae > Podospora > Podospora pseudopauciseta. Next base: position 29,827 of record NC_085892.1, read on the forward strand.
TTTAATTAGACTTATACCCTAAAGACCTCTTTATATAAACTATTTATAACTTTATTATTTTTTTCCTTACTACGCTTATAGTCTTACAGTCTCTATAATAACGATCCCCTTTCTAAGCCTTTACTACCGTTAAATCCTCCTTTTTATTATACGAAGTACCTTCCTAAAAGTAAATATAATAATACTTTAAAACCTAAAAACTATATTCCTATACCCTACTCTATTTACCGTAAGCTAACCTCTTTACTTTTACGTTAAGGTTATATTAAAAAGTATAACGGATATAAAATATTAAATAAAAAATAATATCCGCTTAATACCCCTTTTAATCCTTTAATAAGTCTATATAAACTAAAATACTAATAATAACGTTATAAATACTTACTACCTAATAGCTTCCGGTATTAATATAAATAGGGAGGACTTAATATCGTCGGTTAAAAGCGTTATAGTTATTATTAGGTAGGAAAAAGCGTATCGACGATTTTATTATAATAGGGTTTAAAGGTTTTTTAAGGATTTATATATAACGCTTAAGGATTCCTTAAAGAAAATATCGAAAAATATAGGTAAGGACCGAACTAATAAGTTACTATTTAGCTTTTAATTAACTTTAAAGGTTATATATTATATAAATAAGGGAGGCTATATAAATACCGTAAATATAAGTCCGATTAAAGGGTATCGTTATTCTTAAATTAAAAAAAAAATATTTAATAATATTAATCGAAAATTACTTTACGAAAGTAATATTAATTTAATTAAATTATCTTCCTATAATATAATCTCCTAGGTCGGTAATTAGGTTAAGGCCGAAGCGAATAAGCTAAAGAGTATTATTACTTTAAAAAAAAAAAATACCGCGCGGAGGACTAAAGCTATAGACCTTATCGATACTTTAAAAACGTATTTTCCGTATAATCTCTTTAACGAGATTATTAAGAGGGCCGAATTCCTTATTAGCGGTAAATTCTTTTTACGATATATCGTAAATAGACTTTAAAAAAAGCGTTAATAATATTATTCTATAAGAAATTAAGAGAGAGTAGTATATAGTGCGATTTATAATTAGAGGGTTATCGAGAGGGAAGAAAAGCTAGTATTTCTTTTTTTACTTTAGGTTACGTAAATAGTAAATCTTTATTCTTTATTATTTACTTAGTTTATAAAGTACGATTATCCGATATTTACGTAAATTATTTAAAAAGGAAAGAGTACCCTATTAAGTCTCTTTCCTATTAAAGCCTATAAGATAGGTTATATAATTTTATTTTTTAATTATAAATACCTATATTAATTTTCTTTACTCCTACTTACTCCTTATCTTTTTTAATACTTATTAACTACTTCTTTATAATAGCCTTTTTTTTCGGAGAACTTACTACTCTATTTAATTAAGTCGTCGACGATTTTATTATTTAAGTATCTATAACCTTTTTTATTAAAAAATTTCTTAGTTAGGTTAAGGGAGTCCTCGACCTTATAGTATATAATTAGTCCGAGGTTACTATTAACTTTACTTAAAAGCCTTTACTTACTACCTTTATCTATTATTCTACTAACTTTACCCGCGCTTTTAATAATTAAAGCGTTATTTATAAAAAATATATTTAGGTCCGACGTCCTACTTACGTTTATAACTCTATTATACCTAAAGGAGCTAATATTTATTATAATATCTTTCTCCCCTATTAAGCTACTCTTTAGTACTTTAAGATTTCTTTTTTAAATTCTAGTTACGTAGCGGCTCCCCTTTACTTTAAGTAGTTCCTTCCTAATCTAACGAAGAAGGGAGGTAAGAAAGAATAATAAATGTTTTTTAAAGATATTAATACGGATAAAACTATTACTAATTATATCTTTAAAGTATTATTAAGTAATTTAATTAAATAGGTTTTTATCGAACGGTCTAATAAATAGTTCTTTAGGCGTTAACTTTTTAAAATTATTAAGCGGGCTTATTACTCTAAAGGTTTATTTATCTAAACTACCGGGTTACTATAAATACTACCTTTCTAATTAAACTTTAGCCGATATTAATATACGGGATTTAATTATACTAATCCTTATAATAAATATAATTAAAACTATCGTCGGTCTTTCGTAACGTTCTCCGATAAAACTAAAACTAAAGTAATATAATTATACTTTAATTACGTAAAAAAAAAAAACTTCGATTAGAAATATAAAAATTATTAATATAAAAGTATTTATTATTTATAGTTTAGTATTAATAAAGATAGTTATTATTTCGAGGATCTCGGCAGTAGTAGATTATCGAAATTAAATCGTAATATAGTAAACCTAATTTTTAGTAGTAAGAAAGTTAATTAGGATTAAAAGTAGGAAGAATAGCGGATTAAGTATAAAGCGTTTAGGAAATAATAGCTAGATAAAAAAAAAAAAAGAAAAGAAAAAAAATAATTTTCCTTTACCTTTAATTAAAAGGAGAAATATAAAGAAAAAAGGAGATAGGAAAAAAGAAATAATAAAAAAAAAAAAAATAAAAATTAAAAAAATATAATATAATAATCTTTACCTTAAATAGTTACCTCCCTTAATATCTTTTTTCCCTTTAAGAATAGATAGCTCTAATAACTCTATTCTTATAATATAAACTTTAGTACCCTCTTAAAAAATAATAACTATAACGTCCTTATTATCGTCTCCCCCTAATTACCCACTTAAGAATAGGTACTTTATTATTAACTAGTCCCTTAAATATTTATAAAGGTTAATTAGCGGGAAAGGTATTACCTCGATCCCTACCGTTATATTTTACCTTTATTTTATTAATTACCTTCTTCTTTACTATATAAACTTTAATTAGCTTTCCCTTATATAATATATTCGCGTTAATTATATAACCCTTTATAAAATTAAAAGTAAGGCTTATATTTATAAAGAACAGGATCTTTAATAATAAATTATAGAAACCTAAAGCTTTAATATTATTAATAATAAAAAAATAATATAAAATTAAAATCTTAATTAATACTATTAAAGCCTAGGTCTTACCTATAAACGTAACCGGATCTCTATAAAGGCTTTTAAACTATAGGTTAATTAATATTATCGGTAAATAAAACCTTTTAGCTATAGCTTTATTAATTAAATTATATTCGGAGCCTATATTTAATATTATTAATACCTTCTTTAAAGTTAATAAAATAAAGTTATAGTATAGTAATAGAACGTTATAAGTATAAGTAACGGTTTTTAAGAAAGTTCGTTTATTACCGGAAAGCCGGTTAATAAGCATAAATAGTAAAGTCCGTAATCGCTCTTTTAGACTATTACCTAATTAAACCTTACCCTCGATAATTCTCTTTTAAATACCTCTTTTAACTATATTATATTTATAATTTATTATAATATTATATAAAGCGGGAACTATCTTTTTATAATTAAATAAAAAAGTCTCGCTATATTTAACTATTTAAAAATTTATCCGGACCGTTAACGGTAAGGCCTCCCCCTTTTATAGGACTTCTTTCTTTCTATCCGGGATACTTTTAAAAAATCTACGTTACTCGATTACTTTAGTATTTTCGGCTATACTTTTTATATAATTTATTAACCGATAAATAAATATAAATAAAACCCTATAATACTTTTCTAATATAAACTTAGTTTAACCGTAAATATATTTTTTAGCTTTTTCGGTAATATAATCTTTAAGGTCCTTTACTTTACTATTAAATAACCTTAAACTACTCCGGACTCTATCCTCCTAATCGAACGAAACTCCTTTTTTAACTACCTTCGGCTTTTCTTACGCGGGGGTAAATATTACTTTCCGATTTTTAACTAAAGCTAGGTTATTTATATTCTTTTTTAATATATTTTCGATCCTTACTCTCTTCGCTCCTTACGCGCTTACTCCTACTTTTACCTTTTAATTATAAACGACTATTAAAACCTTATCGAAGCGCTTTAAAATACTTTTAAATAACTACTTTTCTTTTAAGTAACGTTATAAAGTATTCCTAGTAATATAGTTACTAATTAAATTTTCGTTAAATAGTCTATAAGGTTTAAAGTACCTATAAATCTTATTTAACCGGATATCTATAGCCCTAGCTATCTAAATAACTATTTATTCCTTCTTTTTAATTAAAGAGACTTTAGGCCTATATCCCTTACCCTTACGAGCTTCCTAATATTTAGCCTATTTCGTATAAGCTTTATAGGCTCTATTTAGTTTTAGTTTTAGCGAAATTACCGTATAAATTAAATCGCTAACTTTCTTTTTACGTTACACCTTCCTTATATTCTTTTAATTAAACTACGCTTTTTTACTATCCGGTTACTCCTTCTTATTAATATATACTTTACTTTCTTTAATATAATATAGTCTTTATACCTTATTATATTCTTTCTTTAAATACTTTATCGATTTAACGTAATAGCTAAACTTACTATACTAGAAATACTTTTTTAGTAGCGGAGGACTATCGCAGTACTACCCCTTTAATTTTCCGAACTAAGTTTTAATACTAACTATAGAAAAGATATTAAAGGATAAATCTATTTTTCCGTTAAAGCTAATACCAAAATCCGGAAAGTAAGGTACCTAGTTTTTTAAATATTAAATACAGGTCCTTATTACTCTAGATTTATTATTTCCCGGTATAGAAAAGCCGCCGTAGATATTTGCCCTTAAATACTATAGTACTATCTCTCTATTTACTATAACGTTAACCGTTATATATTAGTCGAGTACTTCCGCCGCTTAATTAGAGGTAATAAGAGAAGGTATAATAATTAATTTATCTTCCTTATAGATTTTTCCTTCTACGTTATACCTATCTTCGATTATATTATTAATCTAATCGCTTTAAATAATAAAATTTATAGATTTTAAATAACGTTTGGATCCTCCTCGGTTAATAAAGGTTATTTTTATAGACTTAGAGAATTTTATTTAAAAGTAGTTAGTAACCTTAGTTTTTACTACCTCCTTTTTTTTAGTCGGTACTCGAGAAAGTAATTTAAAGTAATTAAAAATAACTTTTTTTAACTCGCTTACCCCTTTAAGGATAATTTTAGCGTAAAAGTTATTTAGCTCCTTATAAATATCTTTATTTTACCGGGGATTATATATTTTAAAGAGGCGTTTAAAATAAATAATTAAAATAGGTTAAGTATTAATAAGTATAGGTAGGTCTATATATTTATTAATCTATTTTTTTACGTCGAAATTATATTAAAATTTAAATTTATAAACGTAAAAAGTAAATTCTATAACCTAATACTCTTTATAGATATTTTTAAAACGCTTTAGATATTCCGTAAAATACTTACCTTTAAAATTACTTTTAAAACCGATTTTCTTCGGATTAAGGAATTTACGCTAAAGAAAGTATATAGATACTATAGGATAAAGGGTCGGCCGATTAAATATAGGGGACCTTTAGAAATAACGGTAATCGAGGTAAGCTCCTATAAAATAAAGGTATCCGGGTTATTAAAATTAATACGCGAATTTAAAAAAAGGAGCGGAATATTTAGTATACCGAATAGGAACCGCTATATAGTTCCTAATAATAGGATTTAGGTTAATACGAAGTTTATTTAATATATTAAGAGCGTTAGGATTTATAATTAAATTACTTTAATTAGAAAGAGGGCGAGGGGTCCTAATATCTTTATAGTAAGTATAGTCCGTAATTAGGGAAAGGACGAATAGCGATAATTCCGGGAACTTAGCTACTAAGCTAATCGTTTTTACTACGGAACGAACCGTAGGAGCTTAATACATTTAGCTATTACTAAGAAGGCTAGCTAAGGTAATAAGTAAAATATTATCGGATATATCGATAGTTAATAATTATTATTACGTTTACGTTAATAATATAGCTTTTTCTTTATATATATTATTAAAAATAAAAAGACGGTTATCCTTTATAACTTTAATAAGTAAGAATAAATTACTTTTACTTAGATTAAAAAAAAAATATCCCTCTTTCTTTACTTTTAAATCCCCGTTATCCTAAATTAGGTTAACCCGGAAACCCCCTCGATTATTTACTATCGTTAAATAATATATTAGGAAGATTCCTTCTAACTAAAAATAAAAAAAAACTTTAATAATTACTACCGAAATAAAATTCGCTAATAAACTAATCTCGACTAATATTTTTAGTTTACTATTAAGTTTTATCCGGACTATATACTTAACTCTTTATATATAAATAGAAAGCTCGGTATTTAACCTATAATAAAAAATATATATTTAATTAAATAAATATAAATTATTTCTATCGAACCTCGCGGGATTTAGTAAAGTTATCGGTATTTATTATCGTTCGTAGTTTCGTACTTCCTCTAGCATTTAGGACTTTTAAGTTTAGTTTAAACCTTAAGCTTTACTTAACCCAGATACGACCTCTATTTAAAATAATAAAAAAATATATAAACTAACCACAATACTATAAATATACCCTTAATAGGGTATATAAATAAGCGTACCTCCGTAATAATAATTTATTCGCAAGCCGCACTCTACGTAGGATAAAAAAAAGACTTTATAGGCTCGCAGACTATATAATAAGCATTTAATCGGCCTAATTAGAGGGCCAGAATTACCTATACGCGTGTAAAGCACAAAAATATAAAGAAATAAAAGTCGATAATTTTCCTAAAATAGAATGTCCGAAGTAGACCGCTTATATATATAACCCCTAAACCTCCGAATCCTCCGAGAGCCCTACTTCCTTACTTAAACCCTTAGGCCTGTGGCCGCACCCCAAACTAATAGTAATAGGACGTTATAGGTACGAGTGACGGCTCCTAGGAGAATTCGCTTACTATTAAAAAGCCGGTTAATAGGTATAGATAGTAAAGTCCGTAATCGCTTTTTTAAACTGTTATTCGGTTAGACTTTACCTTTAATAATTTTCTTCCAAATACCTCCCTTAATTATATTATACTTATTATCCGTTATAATACTATATAAAGTAGGAACTATCTTTCTCTAATTAAATAGAGGAGTCTCGCTATATTTAATTATTTAAAAATTCGTTTAGACTATTAACGGTAAGGCTTTCCCTTTTTATAAAACTTTTCTTTTTTTATCTGGGGTATTCCTAAAAGATCTACGTTACTTAATTACTTTAATATCCTTAGCTATACTTTTTATATAGTCTATTAACCGGTAAGTAAATATAGGTAAAACCTTATAATACTTTTTTAATATAAATTTAATTTAACTATAAACGTACTTTTTAACTTTTTCGGTAATATAATCTCTAGGGTCCTTTACTTTATTATTAAGTAACTTTAAACTACTCCGGATTTTATTTCTTTAATCGGACGAGACTCCTTCCTTAATTACCTTCGGCTTCTCTTACGCGGGGGTAAATATTACTTTTAGATTTTTAGTTAAGGCTAAGTTATCCGTATTCTCTTTTAGTATATCTTCGATCCTTACTTTTTTCGCTTCTTACGCGCTTATTTTTATTTCTATTTTTTAATTATAAACGATTATTAGGACCTTATTAAAGCGCTTTAGAATGTTTTTAGGCGATTATTTTTCTTTTAAATAACGTTATAAGGTATTTTTAATAATATAGTTATTAGCCGAGTTTTCGTTAAATAGTTTATAAGGTTTAAAGTATTTATAAATTTTATTTAACCTAATATTTATAGCCCTAGCTATTTAAGTAGCTATCTATTCTTTTTTTTTAATTAGAAAGACTTTAGGCCTATATCCTTTACCCTTATAAGCTTCCTAGTGCTTAGCCTATTTTATATAAGCTTTATAGGCTTTATTTAGTTTTAGTTTTAGCGAAATTACTGCGCGAACTAGATCGCTAATTTTCCCTTTACGCTACGCCTTCCTTATATCCTTTTAATTAAACTACGCTTTTTTACTATCCGGTTACTTTTTTTTACCGATATATATTTTACTTCCTTTAATATAATATAGTCCTTATACTTTATTATATTCTTTCTTTAAATATTCCGTCGATTTAATATAATAATTAAATTTACCGTACTAAAAGTACTTTTTTAATAGCGGAGGACTATCGCGGTACTACCTTTTTAATTTTCCGAATTAAGTTTTAGTATTAATTATAAAGAAAGTATTAAAGGATAAATCTATTTCTTTATTAAGGTTAGTACCGAAATTTAGAGAGTAGGGTACTTAGTTTTTTAAATATTAAATACGGATCTTTATTACTTTAGATTTATTATTTCCTGGTATAGAAAAGCTACTATAAATATTTGCTTTTAAATACTATAGTATTATCTCTTTATTTACTATAGCGTTAACCGCTATATACTAATCGAATACCTTTACCGCCTAATTAAAGGTAGTAGGGGAAGGTATAATAATTAATTTATCCTTTTTATAGATTTTTCCTCTTACGTTATATCTATTTTCGATTATATTATTAATTTAATTATTTTAGGTAATAAAATTTATAGATCTTAAATAACGTTTAGATTTTCCTCGGTTAATAAAGGTTATTTTTATAGACTTAAAGAATTTTATTTAAAAGCAGTTAATAACCCTAACTCTTACTATTTCTTTTTCCTTAATCGGTATTTAAGAAAGTAACTTAAAGTAATTAAAAATAACTTTCCTTAACTTGTTTACCCCTTTAGAAATAACTTTAGCGTAGAAGTTATTTAGCTCCCTATAAATATTTTTATTTTACCGAAAGTTATATATTTTAAAAAGACGTTTAAGGTAGGTAATTAAAATAAGTTAAGTATTAGTAGGTATAGGTAGATCTATATATTTATCGATTTATTTTTTTACGTCGAAATTATATTAAAATTTAAACTTATAAACGTAAAAAGTAAATTCTATAATTTAATACTTTTTATAAGTATTTTTAAAACGCTTTAAATATTCTATAAAATATTTATTTTTAAAATTACTTTTAAAACCGATTTTTTTCGGATTAAGGAATTTATATTAAGAAAAGTATATAGGTATTATAAAATAAAAGGTCGGCCGATTAAACGTAAAGGACTTTTAAAAGTAGCGGTAGTCGGGGTAAGCTCCTATAGGATAAGGGTATCCGGGTTACTAAAATTAATATACGAATTTAGGAAAAGAAGTAAAATATTTAATATACCGAGTAGGAGCTACTATATAGTTCTTAATAATAAGATTTAGGTTAATACGAGGTTTACCTAATATATTAAAAGCGTTAAGATTTATAATTAAGCTATTTTAATTAGAAAAAGGGCGAAGGGTTTTAATATCTTTATAGCAAATATAGTCCGTAATTAAGGAAAAAACGAATAATAATAATTTCGGGAACTTAATTATTAAATTAACCGTTTTTATTATAGAACGAGCCGTAAAAGCTTAATATACTTAGTTATTACTAAGAAAGCTAGTTAAAGCGATAAGCAAGATATTATTAGATATATCGATAATTAATAATTATTAATACGTTTACGTTAATAATATAGCTTTTTCCTTATATATATTATTAGAAATAGGAAAATAATTATCTTTTATAACTTTAGTAAATAAAAATAAATTACTTTTATTTAAATTAAAAGGAAAGTATCCCTCTTTTTTTACTTCTAAGTCCCCGTTATCCTAAATTAAATTAACCCGGAAACTTCCTCGATTACTTATTACCGTTAAATAATATATTAAAAAGATTTTTTTTAATTAAAAATAAGAGAGAACTTTAATAATTACCGCTAAAATAAAATCCGTTAACGAACTAATCTCGATTAATACTTTTAGTTTATTACTAGGTCCTATCCGGACTATATATTTAACTCTCTATATATAGGTGGAAAGCTCGGTATTTAACCTATAATAAAAGATATATATTTAATTAGACGGATATAAATTATTTTTATTAAACCTTGCGGGGTTTAGTAAAGTTATCGGTACTTATTATCGTTCGTAGCTTCGTACTTTCTTTAGTACCTAGGACTTTTAAGTTTAGTTTGGACCCTAAGCTTTACTTAATCCGGGTACGACCTTTATTTAAAATAATAAAAAAATATATAAACTAACTATAATACTATAAATATATCTTTAATAGGGTATATAAATAAGCGTACCTCCGTAATAGTAGCTCGCTCGCAGGCCGCACTTTACGTAGGATAAAGAAAAGACTTTATAGGCTCGTAGACTATATAATAAGCACCTGATCGGCCTAATTAGAGGGCCAGAATTGCCTGCATGCGTGTAAGGCATAAAAATATAAAGAAATAAAAGTCGATGATCTCTCTAAAATAGAATGTCCGAAGCAGACCGCTTATATATATGACCCCTGAACCTCCGAATCCTCCGAGAGCCCTACTTCCTTACTCAAACCCTTAGGCCTGTGGCCGCACCCTAAACCAGTACTTTTTCTTTTTTAAACGGTTTATATAAATATCGGATAATCGTGCTTTATAAACTAAATAAATAGTAAAGAATAAAGACTTATTATTTACGTAGTTTAAGGTAAGAAAAGGAACGCTAGCTTTTCTTTCCTCTTAATAACCCTTTAATTATAAATTATATTATACGCTACTTTCTTTTAATTTTTTATAAAATAATATTATTAATATTTTTTCCGAAGTTTATTTATAATATATTATAAAAAGAATTTACCGTTAATAAAGAATTTAGCTCTTTTAATAATTTCGTTAAGGAGATTATATAGAAAATACGTTTTTAAAATATCGATAAAGTTTATAATTTTAGTTCTTCGTACGGTATTTTCTTTCCTTAAAGTAATAATATTCTCTAGCCTATTCGCTTTAACTTTAACCTAATTACCGACCTAAGAAATTATATTATAGGAAAACGGCTTAACTAAATTAATATTACTTTTATAAAATAATTTTCGATTAATATTATTAAATATTTTTTTCTTAACTTAAAAATAATAATACTTTTTAATCGGATTTATATTTACAGTATTTATATAGCTTCCTTTACTTACGTAATATATAACCTTTAAGGTTAATTAGAGGCTAAATAGTAATTTATTAGTTCGGTCTTTACTTATACTCTTTAATATTTTTTTTAAAAAATCTTTAAGTATTATATATAGATCCTTAAAAAACTTTTAAACCTTATTATAATAAAGTCGTCGATATATTTTTTTTTACTTAACGATAATTATAATATTTTTAACCGACGATATTAAGTCCTCCTTATTTATATTAATACCGGAAGCTATTAAATAATAAGTATTTACGATATTACTATTAATATTTTAGTTTATATAGACTTATCGAAGGATTAAAAAAAATATTAAACGGACGTTATTTTTTATTAAGTATTTTATATCCGTTATACTTTTTAATATAACTTTAATATAAAAATAAAGAGATTAGTTTACGGTAAATAGGGTAAAGTATAGGAATATAATTTTTAGGTTTTAAAGTATTACCGTATTTACTTTTTAAAAGGTATTTTATATAATAAAGAAAAGGATTTAACGGTAATAAAGGTTTAAAGAGGGGATTATTATTATAGAAACTATAAGACTATAAGCGTTATAAGGAAAAAAATAATAATGTTATAGATAATTTATATAAATAGGTTTTTAGGATATAAGCCTAATTAAAGGATATATAATAAAAAATAAAGGAGGAGGGGCTTAGAGGACTTAATAAATACGGAAGGATTTTACTTATTAAATACTTTTTTATCGTTATTTAAATCTCTATTATTTTCTTAGTTTATTTTATTTTTTAATTTTCCGTTAGCTTTAGTTATTACTATTAAAGGAAATAAATATATTATAGGTTTTCCCTTTAATTATAAAAAGTTTAGACTATATAGTATATTAAGCGACTTTTAATAATTAAGTAGGGTAGTAACTTCTTTTAAGCTCTATACTTTTATAATAATAAATTTATTACTTTTCTTTAAATTAGTAATTACCCGGCCCTTTATTTATAACTATTTAAGGTCGTTAATAATATATTTTTTACTTAATTATATATTTTATTTTATAGGATAGAAGTAGGCTCTTAAAGTTCCTTAAAGACGAAAGGAAGAAATCGTTAAGTCGCCGGTTATAATAGCTCGATAGAGACGGAAATATACTTTAAGATCCGAGAAATAAATATATTTTTTTCTTTAATTAAAGGAGAATAGATAAAGGAGTGGTAGGATTAAATTATTTTCTTTTCTTTTTATTAAATAATATTTTTTTTTTATTTAAAAAAGATATTTTTTTTTTATATACGTATTTACTTATTAATTTATAGTAATTAAATACGAAGGGAGGTTTAGTTTAGGGTACGGTTATAGGCTTAAGGGTTTAAGTAAGGAAGTGGGGCTCTCGGAGGATTCGGAGGTTTAGGGGTTATATATATAAGCGGTTTGCTTCGGATATTTTATTTTAAATAAAATATCGACTTTTATTTTTTTATATTTTTATACCTTACATGAGTGTAGGCAATTCTAGCCCTCTAATTAGGCCGATTAGGTGCTTATTATGTGGTCTGCGAGCCTATAGAGTCTTTTCTTTATCCTACGTAGAGTGCGGCCTGCGAGCGAGCTACTATCACGGAGGTGCGCTTATTTATATACCCTATTAAGGATATATTTGTAGTGTTGTAGTTGGTTTATGTGTTTTCTTACTATTTTAGTTGTTAAGAGGGTCTAGGTATTAAAAGCAGAATATTTCTTTTAACTTCCTCGACCGGCTAGCTGTGTAATAGAGCTTTATAATTTCGATTAAGGCGTCTAGGTTTCGTACGGTAAAGTTTAATTAAAAGATATAGATATTTAGTTCCCGAACGGTTTTATAGTAGGCCTATTATACGATAATATAATATAAATATTATATAATAGTATTAAAATATTATATAATAATTATCCGGGATTTATAAAACTATTGGTTATAGGTATTATCGCCTAAAAGATAATAAAATTTTTAAGTATAATAACTAAATAGTATATACTATTTTAAAGTTTCTAAAAGTATAGGTTTAATTCTTATTAATATTTTATTTTAGTAAACTTTTAATCGTATAAACTAATTAACTTTTAAAAAAATATTTAAAATAACGTTTATCTTTATTACCTGTAGCTCGTATAAGGTTATCTATATTAACTAGCCTTATATTAAAAGGCTAATAAATAGCTTTTATATTAATATTAATATATATTTTTCCTGTATAATAATACTTATATTAATAAATATATAAGAAATATAATAAGTAATTTCGGCTTTATTATCGGCTAATATCGAATATATTTTTAGTAAAATAAAGGAGGCTAAAGTACTTACTCGTCCAAACTATATAAATATAGTTTTAATTTAAAACTATAGTTTTATAATTACCTTTTCCTATATTATTTATACTAATAAGCTTAATAGGGAGCCGTTTAAAGATTATGATACGATAAATAAGTATTAAAGTAGTACCTATAATAATTATAAGTAGAGGGATTATAGGAATAAATATAGCTTTTATACCGCTAATTAAAGCGGTATTAGACCTGTGGAGGAGGGTAAAGAAAGTAAAAGAGCTACGGAAGAAAACTAGAAGTTAATAGTTATTAGTAATTCCGACAATTAAATAAATTATATAATAATATATATATTTTTTTATTAATAATAGAAAATATATTTATTATCCGTATAATAATATACTTAATATTATTTAATATAGGTTATTTAAATAACTATAATAATACCTTTATCTTTTATTTTAATAGGAAAAATCTTATCGGATTATATAATTTACTTTTATATTACCTAACCTTACTTTATTATCTACGTATATTAATAATATATTTATACTTAACTTTATATTTATTATATATAGTTCTATATTACTTATACGATAATATACCCGATATTTTTCTATATAGGTCGTTTAAATTATTTTAATAATATTTCCGTTATTTATTTTAAAAGGAAAAATATTATTAAATCGTATAAATTACTAATATATTACCGAACCTTACTTTACTATCTATATATATTATTAATACCCTTAAACTTAGCTTTATATTTATTATATATAATTCTATATTATTTATACGATAGTGTTATAATATTATTTTATATAAATCGTTTAAACTATTTTAATAATACCTCTCTCGTGTATTTTAATAGGAAAAATATTATCGGATTATATAATATATTATTATATATAACGAACCCCTATTTAGAACCTCTAAAAGGGATATCGGTTAAAGGTACTTCTGAATAATTTTAGTTCGGTATAGCTAAATAGTATATAATAATAGCTTATCTTAATTATAATAGTTTAATATTAATAATTATAATTTATATTATATATTATAGAACTATTTATTTATACTAGTTAGTTCCTTTATATATATAGTCTTCGCGCTAAGCCTAATACCGTTCTAAATCGATTAACTCGACCTTCGATCTTATTAATATTATTACCTTTAAAGTTAGCTTTTCTAAATCGATTCTCGATCTTATTAATCCTATCCTAATTAGTCCTTACTTATATACTAACGATTAGTTTATAGTATACTTTACGCCCTATTAAATATTAAGCCGTAATACGACGCTTTCTTTTTTAAATTAAAGTTCTATCGGCCTAGCTTACTTTCCTATATCTATTAATACTTATAAGTTCTTTCTTTTTTCCTTTATTTCTCTATACTTTATAATATTTAACTATATAAGTAAGGCGCGACCCGGTACTAAACCTCCGTACTCGAAAATAATAAATTATAATAAATTATTTACTTTAATATTACGATTTACTACTATTATAAAGCGTATTTATTTTTTTTACGAGAAACGTAGTTTTTCTTATAAAATCTTTCCTTCCGTTTCTAAACGTTACGCTACTTATATATAATATAGTTAGTCCCTTTATAACGTTCGTAGATTATCCGTTTAATAACTTTGTAAAGTTATTACTTAATATAATTAAATAGAGACGGAGATAGTAAAGGCTAAGTTTTAATATATTACTTTAAATTAAAAAATTAACCGTTTACGTTTATAGAAACGAATATAGTTTAAGCGAATAACTACGGCCGTTTCCTATAGCTTTAATAATATAAAAAAGCTAAAGCGTATTAAGTAGGAAAAAGCTACGCTAGCCGTATAGTTTACTTTACTATCTAGCGATACTTCTTTATTTCCTCCGGCCCTCGCCTCCCCGGATCCCCGGAGCCGTTCTCCGGCAGAGTTTTCTACCCCTATCCCGCTTAATTTCTCCTTTTTAAATCTTACTTTAAGTTTCGACTAGCCGCCTAACTTCTTTTTAGATCCGGGTATAGCCGGTCCTTCCTTTTTAGCCGTATTAAATATTATTAATGGTATACCTTTTACTTTCCGAAGTACTTAAAGCGCGTAATATTATTTATATTTAGTTTTCTTTATATCTTTTAACCTTGTAATATAGTATATAGTACGTCGATTATTACGTTAAAGGCGTAGGTTCGATTTTTATCGAGGTTCTTTTAGCTCCGTCTTATAGCTATTTAGCTATAGGCCGGGGCTAAGTCTTTTTATTTACTTAGGCTTTAATCAGTCTAAATATCGTTAGTAGAATTTTTTTTATTTATTTAGGTTATTAAGGTATATCTATAGTTCCTATAAATTATTTATAGCCGGATATTTTAATTAATTAATTAAATACTTTAATTAGCCTTTATTAAACTATAAATTTAATATTTCTTTTATATTATACTCCTCTTTTTTATTTTCTGTTACTACCTATATATTAGCCTTTTTTATATATAGTACGGGTTCTAAAAGTAAAATATAAAAAATATATAACTATAAACGTATTATATTAAATAGCTTTAATTCGAATACCGTTTCCGATATCTTCCTTTTAATTTTAAATAATCTTACTTTCCTATAGTCTAACTTTTTATTAAGTCTTTTAATACGTAAATTATATATAGAAAGGAATATTATATTTCCCTTTTTAAAGCGAGGTTCCTTAAGCCTTTTAGTATTATAGTATTTCTATATTTTTTCCTTTATAAACTTTAATTTTTATTTAAGCTTATTATAAAATATATATATTTTATTTATTTTAATTTTAGCCCTAGGTACTTTAACTATAGGTCTTTACCGTAAGTTTATTTCGTAGCCGAAATTCGCGAAGAACGGTATAGCTTTAATCGTTTCGGTTAGCGATATATTATATATTAGTTATACCGTAAGTAGTAGTTTAACCTAATCGTTTTATTCGAAATTAATATAATTCCGTAAATATTATTTTATAATTTAATTAAGCCGTTCCGTTTAACCGTTTGTCTAAAGGTAGTAAGCTAAAAATACTTTATTTACTATTTTTAGCTTCGTTATTAACGTTCTTTAAAACTTTAATACGAATTTAATATCGCGGTCTATAATAAATTCCTTTAATTATATATATATTAATATAATATACCGTAATATTATATCCGTTAATTATTTTACTAATTAAGTTTCCTTATAAAGTAAAAAATATATTTATTTAGTAAGCCTATTGACTATCGTTAATATATTATTATATTTAACGCCGGTTACTATATCTTTAAATTTTAATAATTTAATAATAAAGTTTATTATAATTAAACTTTATAGCTATTCTATTATTAGTAATAGCTTTAGAAATCTATAAGGCTTATACCTCGTAACCCTCGTTCTTTCGTACGTATAGTATAATTAAATAGCTTCTTTAATATCGTCCTTAATCCTTATTTAATTAAAGTGTTACTTAATTTTTTTTATAGTTTTAGCGATACTTATATATCTTCCGAGCTTTAATACGTAAATCTTTATTATTAGTACCGTCTTATTATTTAGCTTTACGTATATTCGATTTTTATACTATAGTCTTCCCTAACTATTTTTTTAAATATCCTATAGCTCTAGCTCTTCCTATTAATATTACTTTATAATATCGTTACTTAACTTCCTTTAATACTTATTAAAAGTAGCTTTTTTACGATATACTACGTAATACTTTATCTATAGCTATAGTAGATACTTAAAAGTACTATCTAGCGCTTTTTTAAGTAATAGTAATAACTTTTTAGGTATATCTTTATAGTAGTTGGCTCGCCGGCTAAATACGTTTACCCTAGCGTTCTCCGAACCCTTTTTATAGTTAATTTAGAAATTAAATTCCGAAAGAAACTCTAATTATCGTATTTACTATACGTTAAGGACCTTCGTAATAATAAAGTACCGTAAATTTTTATAATCTATATAGATTTATATTTTATATTTAATATCGTTAAGGTATAGCCTTTACTTTTTAAACGCTTCGATAATAATAAATAGTTTTTTATTATAAATCGGGTAGTTCTAACGTACTCCTTTAAGTTTTTTCGAAAAGAAAGTTACCGGATATAGCTTACTATTGTTATCTCGCTACTTTAATTATTTACCGATCGTATAGTTTAATATATTTACTTCGATTTTAAATAGTCGACTAAAGTTTAATAATTTAAATACCGGGTCCTTTAAAATAGCTTTTTTTAGCTCCTAAAAGGCTTACTCTTTTTTTTATTTTTACCGGAACTCTATTTCTTTTTTAATTAAATAGTTAAATAGCTTCGCGATATTTATATAGCCCCGGATAAATATCCAATAAAAGTTTATAAACCTTAAAAATTCTTTAATATATATTTATAATTACGGTATAGGCTAATCTTTAATTACCGCGATTTTCCTAAACTCTATACGAACTTTACTTAGCGATATTAAATATCTTAAATATACTATCTTTTATATATAAAACTCGCTTTTCTCCTTATTAAAAGTTTAGCTTCGTATAACGCGTCGAGTATCTTTCGTACGTACCGCTTATACTTTTTTAAAGTATATAAGTAAATAAGAATATCGTCGAGGTAATATATTACTGTTTTATCGAGGTACTTCCGTATCGTATAGTTAACGAAAGATTAGAACGTTATAGGCGTATTAATTAACTTAAATAGTATTACGAGATACTCGAAATAACTATAAAGTATACGAAACGCTATCTTCTATTCGTCTCCTTTTTTAATCTATATATAGATATACCCGATAAATATATTTAAACGTATAAAGTATTACGCCTTTACTAATTAATTCTGTAATTTAAATATTAACGGTAGTAAATAATTATTTTTTACTATCTCGTTATTTAATTAACGGTAGTCTATATATAGTTGTAAGCTACCGTCCTTTTTCGGTACGAAAAATATAGGGTATTTTATTAGTAATATAAATTTTTTAATATATTTTTTCTTTAGATTTTTATTTAAATACTTCCGTAACTCCTTACTTTACTTATCGTTAATATAATAAACTTTAAATAACCGTAACTTAACTTTTTTTTTTAACTTAATTTTATAGTCCTACGGTTCTCGCTTTAGGAACCCCTTTAAATACTTAGCCGTAAAAGCTAAGTATCCTTAATATTTTACCGGTATTACTTTTTTTTTACCTTTCTCTATATTATTATAGTAAATATATTTATTAACCTCCGATATTTTTACTAATATCGTTAACCTTACTTCTTTAATTTTATTACCTATATCGATAAAATATATTATTATTTTCTATACTTTTTACGGTAGTACCGTAAAGGGTATTTATCCTACACTTTACTCTATATATACTCCTAATTTTCTATTATTAATTAAATACTTTTAAAGCTTTTTTAATTATAAATAGCTACTATCCCTTTAATTAATATTTAGGTTATAATCTTTATATTATAGTTACTTTAAGATTATATCCTTCGAGGGTCCTATATTTATAATATTAAATATAATTAATATTATTTTTCCTTTTAATTATAATATCTAAGGGTAGTATTTCCCTATAGACCTTTTACGTAGGGAATAGTCCTTATATAACGATCTATTCTTTTTTTTTCTTTTATAATATATAGGCCTAATGCACGAACTATAGCGAAATTAAGTTTATTTTTATACTACCGTCTACTAATATTACTACCTAGAAATCCCTTTATCGTATAGTAACCTAAAGGCGTTTATTTTTCTTACCTCCTCCCTATATAATAATAATCTCGCTAACGAACGCCGGGTCGTTATCCTATACCTTTACTTTATACCGATACCTTCGAAAATACTATTTATAGTCCGTTAGAGGTTAACGGCTTCCGCGAAAGGCCGCGAGTCGTTTCCTAAACGGTTATATCGTTTAAAAGTATTTTCTTACTCTAGGTTAATTAGTAATATAAAGTTTTTTAACTATACTCGCTTAGCTTTTTCCTATCTTCCGTCTTTAGTATTTTCTTATATTTACGCTCGATAGCGATTCTTCTATTTAATCGTTTTAATTTAATAATATTATTTAACTTTCTTTTATAAATATATAGCGTAGTTTAGGCCTAAATATTATCCTAGTACTATTTCCTCCTATAAGTATATACTATTATCTATATTTTAATTATTTATATATTCGACGTAATACTTCGTATACTTTAATACGATTTATATAACCTAAAGGCTATCTTTTAGTTTAACTAAGTCCTAAACCTTTTATAAAATATAGTCGTTTAGGTTTTCCTATTAAGCCTTTTCCTACCGGGTTATAGTCCTTTTAACTAGCTATAGTTTACCCTCCTTACTTATTTTATATATCGGCTAGTAGCCGTATAGTAACTTACTTTAGTAATACTCTATATATCCGTATATAATATATTGGAACTAAAGTACTTTCCGGTACTCCGAATGCTTACGATAAAGCTATACCGTATCTCCCTTATAAAGTATATACTATATAGATATTAGTATATCCCTTAGTAACTTCGCAATCCCGATACTAACGACCCTTTTACTTTTCTAATACTTTTCCTAGCTTTTATATAAAAGCTTTATAGGCTATAATATATCCTATAAAATAGTAATTCCGTACTTACTATATTACCTTTTTAGTATTGTTTACTTAGTAGGTCCTTACGCGAGACCCTTACCCTTAGTAACTTCCGTAGCGATTTACGCTATTTAATTCCGTAATGTTTATATTTAGAGATTTCTTTCCTCGGAGCTTACTGCTCCGCCTCGCTAGTACCCGATAGCTACTACCTCTATAACCCTCGGTCTCTTTAATATAGTAGTTAATACGATTTCCCTTTTCTATCCGAGCCGTTTAGGTGCCCTATAGTCCTTTTTAAAGTATTTTACTTTACCGTAATTAAAATACTTAAGGTTATTTTTACTTTAGCCTCGGCTTTGCGGCCTTTACTGCTATATAGTATCGACGTTTATCGGTCCCGAATATATAGTGCCGGAGTAGCTAGTGCTAGGGTATCTCCGTTTACGCCTATCGTTAAAACGATTACCGTTAAAGTATCCCTTATAGCTATTACTATAATTACCCTTACTATTATTTCCTTTTTTTTTTATATAATGCTCGAATTACCGATCGTCGATCCGTATAGCTATAGCGATATATTTATTAATAATATCGGGCCTTATTTCCTTATATAACGTATCCTTTATTTTATTTTTAAGGTTATAGTAAAAAAGTTATATTAACCCTTTATCGTTAATAGCGTTACGTAAGTTATTAATTTTAAATTAAGCCGCGTAATCGGTTACCGAGCGCGTTTAGCGTAAACTTAAAAGTTTACCCTATATATACCTTACTTTATTATACTCCCTAAATACTTTTTTAAGCTTAGCTTTAAAGGTACGATAGCTCTCGAAGTACTTTATAGTAATCCTTTTTTAGTCCTTTAGCTCCTACTTATAATAGTCGTCGAAGATAGGCTTAAATTACGTAAGAGCTTTATCTTTAAGTTTAGTAGCCGCGAAAATTACTTTCGACTTTTTATTAGTAAACTAGTTTAAGTATTAACGAAAATAGGTTTTAAGTTAAATTAAGAACCCTCTAAGCTTTACCTTTTTTCCTTTATAGCGCTCCGGTACTGGAAGCTTAATAATCGATTTAAACGTAGCCGAGATAGTAAAAATCTATTTTCGGGTCTATTAAGCCTTATCCTCGAGCTTTTTAAAACGCTTAATAACCTACTTTACGGTAGAGGGTATAGGTCTAGCGAAAGGTTCCTCGGCGTTTAGGCTAAGCAGGATATTTTTTATTTAAATGTTTTTAGGTCCGGCTATAGTAGTGAAAAGACGCCTTTAATTTATCTATAATAAAGTTAAAGTAAGTATATAACGTATAACGAACCTCTATTTAAAACTTCTAAAAAGGATATCGGTTAAAGGTATTTCTAAATAATCCTAATTCGGTATAGCTAAATAGTATATAATAATAGCTTATCTTAATTATAATAGTTTAATACTAACGATTATAATTTATATTATATATTGCGGAACTGTTTATTTATACTAGCTAGTTCCTCCGTATATATAGTCCTTACGCTAAGCCTAGCACCGTTCTAGATCGATTAACTCGACCCTCGATCCTATCGATACTATTACCTCTAGAGTTAGCTCTTCTGGATCGATCCTCGATCCCACTAATCCTGTCCTGATTAGTCCTTACTTATATACTAACGATTGGTCCGTGGTGCGCCCTGCGCCCTACCAGGTGTCAAGCCGTGACATTATATTATTTAACTTTACTTTATAATATATATGCATTACTAGTATACTTATACTAATCTTTATATTTAACTTTATATTTATAATATATAATTCTATACTACTCGTACGATAGTATACTTAATACTATTCTATATAGGTCGTTTAGACTATTCTAATAATACCTTTAGCGTATATTTTAATAGGAAAAATTTTCCCAGACCCACACCGGTTTACTCTTGGGGATAGATTTTCTTACTGTTTTTCTTTCAACCAACAACAACCAACTATAGTACTAATTTATTTACCATTTTTCTGGCCAATTTGGCCTCATTTTCGCAGCCAGTGACTTTCTTAGGTCACTAGCCCTACATGATCTGCTTTCCAGCTGGTCTCCGGTGATATGCGCGACCAGCTGCTTTCGAGGAAATGGTATTGGCACCGCGGAGTTTGTCGACAAAGATCGCACCGTAGAGTTCGTCGACAAAGATCGCCTGGAGAGTCATGATTAGCATGCTGTTGGGTCATCCATCGAGGCTCTGTCGATTTGCCTCGACCACGCCCGGCTTTCGCTTGCAAAAGGTCCCAAATTCCTCCACCTCGCAGCGCTCCTCGTCCTCTTTAACCTCCATGATGGTGTTGTCCATGTTCTCAATCTCTTGGTCGAGGTAGCTTAGCATGAGCTTCAGAGAGCTCATGTCAACGCCGGATATCGTGTCCTCGGCGATGGCATCGAGACGTCAACTTGGCTCTGAGGTCGCCCAAGCAACGCACCACTGGTCTCTTGCACCGCCCCTCGCCCTTTTTGATTTCTTGATCAAGGTAGCTCAGCATGAGCTTCAGAGAGCTCATCTCAACGCCAGACAGCCTGTCCTTGGCGATTTTATTCTCGGACAGGGAGATGCTCCATCCAAAGAGCGTTTGCTGCGAACCGTCTCTCCGAGCTGCTGCGGTTCGCCTACGCGGGTGGTTCATCAAAGAGGGCGTCGCTGACGAATGGTGACGGGATGAATTGTTTGGTGGTGGTTCACGGTGTCGAGCCTTCGCTGTCGGTCGTGAAAAAGGAGGGCGATTGCTAGCGTATATAGCTCTTGATGCTGGGATGAATTGACAGGGTTCGCGAGCGATCGGTGGTGGTCGTCTACCAAGGGATGGATCGTCTGATGGTCCATAGCGCTACCCGTCTATCAAAAAGAAGGGCGTTTGTCAGCATCGACATCCCCTCGGATTTCTCTTTCCCCTACCTAGTAGCTGGGTTGCCCAGCCCAGACGGTGCAGAGCATGATTCTCGCGTAGGAGCCCTTCTCCTACAGAATACGTACGATTTCCTGCCTGCCGATGGCCAAAGACTGCTGGGATCGGCGTAGGTACTGCTCGCGATGGAACCATACCGTTTTTTTGTTTTGTGAAATCGTTTGTTGGTTGCAGGGCTTTGCAAAGCACTGGTGCGTGGTGCAAGTGCATCAAGGAAGGCACGACCAAGGAAGGTACGAGTGAAATTAATCGCTAGAAGCTTCATGCCCTGCAAAGCTTAAATTCTTCAAAAATGCAAAACAATTCCATATACATCTTTTTACCGATTCAATCTCCCGTCATGATTCTTTGAGGATCCAAACGTCCTGACTTTCGAACAGCAACCTAGTGTTTCATGATAGCAGGAGACGCGTCTTGTCTCTCTTCACCCAGCCGAGGGAATTGATTCTATCAAAATTTGAATGGCGGAATCTAGACAAGGCCGAGGGAAGTTGATTCTATCAAGACATGTCTCGGACGTATTTCCTTTTGCTCTAGTCTTTCGTTGCGCTCCAATTAACATGCCGACTCTTCATAAGCGCGAGCCGCGGCCAAGAGGCTCTGCTGCGACCCAAGTTTAGCCAAAAGCCCCAGTGCCGAACCCGAATACAGGCTATTTGCGACGAGACAAATGAGGAAGTGATCTGCGTCATGTATGGACCCAGAATCCGGGGAGTGATCCCTGCTCCGTGTCAAAATCCGGGGCGTGGCCTCGGGTAGACATGCATGAAAATCCGGGGAACGATCCTCCATTCAATGTATACCGGGCTGGCAGTCAGGTTTACAGTCCCGCAGCCAGTCCGCCAGCTAGTCCCGCAAAATCCACCAGCCAGTCCAGCAACCAATCCAGCAGCAAGCCCCGCAAAGTCCAGCAGTCCCGCATAGTCCAGCAGTCCCGCAAAGTCCAGCAGCTTCCCTCGCCATCGCCAAGTGGAAACCGATGACAAGTCAGATGGAGTCTCGGGTTTCATACCGAGACCAAGAACTCTCCACAAGACATTTAGCCAAAATTCCGACACCATCATGATAGGTTGGATGGTTTAGAGAGAAGATCGTGATAGGCTGGACGGTCTAGACGACGTCAAGATCACGGAATGAGTTGTCTAGAGCTTCACTCGGCGCAGATGCCAGGTTGGGAACTTGAGAAGCAAGTTGACAGCCCAGCTCAGATATATAAATCCAGACGTTTCCTCCAGCATCCAGCAACCAGCATCCAGCATCAGTCAACCATCACACTGCAAGTGTCATCATGGTTTCTTTCAAGTCTCTCCTCCTTGCCGCCACGGCCGTGACCTCTGCTCTTGGTCGTCCTTTCGACTTTCTCGACCAGGACAACGGCAACTCGACCGACGCTCTCGAGAGGCGCCAGATCACCCCCAACAGTGAAGGCACCCACAACGGCTACTTTTACTCTTGGTGGTCCGATGGTGGCGGCCAGGCTACCTACACCATGCTCGAGGGCAGCCGTTACCAAGTGAGCTGGAGAAACACTGGCAACTTTGTTGGCGGCAAGGGATGGAACCCGGGCAACGGCCGGTGAGTTCTTGAAGATGCAACACAAAGAGACAAAACTAACATGTCGAAGCACCATCAACTATGGCGGTTCCTTCAACCCCCAGGGCAACGGATACCTCGCCGTCTACGGCTGGACTCGCAACCCTCTCGTCGAGTACTACGTGATCGAATCCTACGGCACTTACAACCCCAGCAGCGGCGCCCAGTACAAGGGCAGCGTCCAGACCGACGGGGGCACCTACAACATTTATGTTTCCACCCGCTACAACCAGCCCTCCATCGACGGCACCAGGACTTTCCAGCAGTACTGGAGCGTACGCACCTCGAAGCGTGTTGGTGGCTCCGTCAACATGCAAAACCACTTTAACGCCTGGGCCAGATATGGCATGAACCTCGGCCAGCACTACTACCAGATTGTCGCCACCGAGGGCTACCAGAGCAGCGGCAACTCTGACATTTATGTCCAGACACACTAGTGGCGGTGGTCAATGATGGGGGAGGTGATGGGGGAGGTGATGGTGACACTGGCTTCAAATGTATATACAGACTTGCTTTCTTGTACATAGTGTCTGCAATGACTTTGTCACTTTTGGGGATTGACATGCTTTCTGACGGTTCTCTGGTCCATCGAGAGCTTGACTAATGACCAAGGCTCCTGTATGTTTGACAACTCATGTCTCTGGTATACGCGGGTACGGAAGTGTGTGGTTAGTGAGCGAGGAAGTGAGGCATAATCTGACTGACTTACAATGGCTGAATGAGACTGAGTGAATAATACTGGTTGAATGAGACTGACTGACACTGACTGAACGATGTTTGAATGCCACTGACCGAATGCCGCTGACTAAATGATATTGGTTGAATAATACTGGCTCAGCAATACTGAAAGACACTAAATAATATTAAATGACACTGACTGAATGACACTGACTGAATGATACTGACTGTCGGTGGTGATGAAAACCAAAAGCGTGTAACCCACGCCCTGGACAAATGAGTATTGCAAACTTGAAAAGGAGATAGGCATGCAAGCAATATTCCAACGCCTCTCAGGTATGCTCAGAGGACTATGAACGATGTTGAAAGGGCTGTAACCCATGTTCAAAGGCCTATCAACCATCTTTAAACGCATGTACTCCATCTCTTTTCTACTATTAAAAGCGCTTTCTGATGCGGGTTCTGGATGCTCGTGATATGTGTTAAAGGCAAACTGGCAATACCCATGACCTGCTTTACCAGGCCTGACTAGTTTGTCGTCACGGATATCCTTGGCAATGTCGATGTACTACCTAAAGTCTTGGCAGTACCCGGAAAGGGTTTCCCGTTGCATCTCAGTCTGCATAGAAGGCGTTAGGGATCCCCCGTCTCCAGGGCTGCACAGATCCGCATCGGTATCGGTATATCTTTGGGGGCCTTATCTGCAACCTGTTGACGGGAGGATGACCATGACGTACAAATTCCTGCGATGCAGATTTAATGAAGTGAGATATCGTAACTCTGTGGTTGATAGCCACGAGCAAATAGTTGAAGAGAGAACGGGGACCATGTCGGGATGATTGTGCCCATCATATGCTCTGTGTAGAGTCCATATCCCGATTACAGCCTCTGGCCTTGGATACACTATCTCATCGATCGTCGAAGCTGATAACTTGCAAATACCCAGTCTCTCCGCCGCGGTCATCCGTCGACAGGCAATAGCATCACTTTCTAGGGCGGTCAGTCAGATGTTTGTCGTTTCCACAATCACTGCATAATCAGCAATTTCTTGATAATACTCATGTAATTGCTTTCGTGAGACAGATCAAGAGCGTCGTGGTCGATTTGAAAGAAGATGTCTTGTTGTTCAATCCCGACGGAATTCAACGGCTAGGCCCACAATGTTCTGGATTCGGTAACCCACTCGTCGCAATTTGGCAACATATGCACGCTAGCCTGTTTTCAGCTAGCCTATTTCATGGCAGGGGTTCAATGTGGATGCCCATAGGCTAAAAAAAGCAGAAATTTGGAGCTGCTCTGATCTGACCACGATGGCCACGTTTTGGTGATGGAGCTAGATCAAAGACCGTCAATCTACAATGGCAGCATCAACATCTTTGGAAAATGCCGGATTAATCGAAAAAGGCCACTTCAGTAGAATCCTCAGTGCTCTCATGCAGTGCGACAATGCCAAGCCGTTCACGGATAAAGCGACAGATTGGAAAGGGTCCAATCGTAAGGAAACCCTGACGCCAGGCCAAAGTCACGATCAAAGGAATTCAACGACGATCTCGCCTGCGGGCCCAGCGGTTGGGAGATCGCGACAGCAAGACTTGGCGTCCTTGGCTGACGCGACCCACGGCTTTTGATTAAAGTCGCTCCTCTGCACTTTTTCTGGTACTCATCAATCGACAACGGTTTTGCTAGAAATCGCAATCAACGGGCGATCGTTACAACTGAACAACATGAGCGGTACGTTTGATGACCGAATTGGGCTGGTGGCCGCCTCGCACCACAGAATACGTCAACTGACTTTTTAACAGGACCACCACCAGGCATCGACATCTCTTCCGGCGGCGGACCCCCACCCGGCGTCAACACCGGCCGCGGCGGCTATGTCGACCCTAACTGGCCATTCCCTGGCGGTCCCAACGATGCGCCCGTCATCATCTACGGCTACACTCCTTCATTCGCCCTCGCTCTCTTGGCCACGATTCTCTTTTGTCTCTACTTTGTCGCCCACTTGTTCCAGGTCGTCCGATACCGCACCGTGTACTTTTGCACCTTTCCCATAGGTCTCGCCTTCGAGATCGTCGGCTACATCGCTCGCTGCCTGTCCGCCAAGGTCAACCCGTACAACCTCATCTTCTTTATCCTCCAGTACTTCTTCATCGTCACCGCTCCAGTATTTTTGGCCGCTGGTATCTACGCCATCCTGTCGGCTCTCATCCACCGACTGGGACGTGAATACTCACTCCTTCCCCCCAAGTGGATTCTGTGGTTCTTCATCACCTCGGACGTTGTCGCCACCATCACTCAGATCACAGGCGCGGCTTTGATCGGTGTGAAGCAAAAGAAGAGGGAGGACCCCACTGCTGCCAACAACATCCTGTTGGGTGGTCTGGCCTACCAGGTCTTCGCCATTGGTCTGTTCATCATCTTGAGCGGTGTGTTCATCTTTCGCGCGAGGAGACAGATCAAGCAGGCTGGCCTCACGCTCTTCATTGCCGCCTTCTCGACCGCCACTCTCCTGATCTATCTGAGAACCGTTTTCCGTCTTGCCGAAACCGCAGAGGGGCTGGGCGGCGATCTGAGCACAAAGGAGGTTTATTTTGGCACACTCGAGTTCTTGCCCGTGGTCCTGGCCGTGCCTCTGCTGAATGTCTGGCACCCCGGACGCTGCGTTGGACGGAGCATTGCGTCAGACTCCAAGGAAGAGGCCGGCATTGTTGAGTTGGAGTCCAGGGGCTGATATTGTTTGTTTCTACAAGTTTAGAGGAGAAGCGTCGTGTCTTGTGATACCTCGGGGTGTTTGGAATCTCAATTTTGGATATCAATTTGGTAGTAATGATCATTCTCATAAAAATACTGAATAATCCCCTTTTATGACATGCTAGAATGGTCACTGCTACCGTCCCCTCGAAATGCGACGCAGGGTCTGTCACCCTTTTTGCCCTTGCCCTTGCTTTTGATCGCTTGCCTCCAAGAGCAGCGGGTTGGCTTCACACGTGGATGATATTGTGCTTATTCAATAACCAACCCTCAGTCCTGTCCAACCGTGCCGATACCAGTTCGCCCAATCCCAATCTCCAAGACACAGGCCAACAGTGACAAACTTCAAGTTCTTTGCTTTGGCCTGGCTGATATGTGCCTGGCCAGGTCGAGTGTGGCAGGCAGGGTGTCATGAGCAAGGGTGATGACTCGACCGTAACCGCTGTGCTCTGGGTTACAGAGTTCGGCGCTGAACTTCTCAAATGACTCCCAGATGTTCGAAGCTGGTTGATTCTTCCAGTCCTCGGTGTCGAGGTTCCACATCACTACGGTCTAGCCCAGGCCTCCCATCTGTGCGAGACAGGCGCCGTCACAGTTGCCGTGCGATGAACGCATGTAGGTGGGAAAGAAGCCCAGAATGTCTCTATATATGGTCTCGTTCCACATCATCTGTTGATTCATGGACTCTGACGACTCGAGATCCAGGTTCTCGAGGTGGTCCCATGTGTGAGACGCAAGCTGGTGTCCTTGATCAATAACGCGTCGCAGAATGCTCGGCGAGGTTCCATGTTCTCCATTGACAAAAAGGTGGCCTTGAACCCCTCCTGATGCAACAGGTCGAGGAGGGGCCCGGTCTGCGCTGATGGCCCGTCGTCAAAGGTCAAAGTGATAGTGTTGCGCTGTGTACAGTCATAGACCCGTCTGCCACGATTTTCCGGGCGGAAGTGGTCGCGTCGAACATGCCGAACATTGTCACTGATTGCGAGGTTAGCAAGGTATGCAGCACGAAAAGATCAAGACTCAGATCTCGCAAAATCCACGGCCAACCTAACAATATGCGCCGCATTGAGCGGCGGAATATCCACAATAGCCAGCCCAAGAACAGCAGGACGAGGAGAGACATCTGGCAAGCCCGTGCCCGCAGCGGATATTTGCCAGGGCGTTGTTGGGTTTGTTTTGGACTTCGACTGTATGAGCAGTGGCGCCATGAATGAATATGGCCGTTGCCGAGAGAGCCAAATAGGCCAGGAAGTCCGGGATGTTCATCATGGTGGTGTCAAACAACATGGCAAAATTAAAGAGGTCAGTGGTTTTGTTAAAGAGTGCCGCCATGAAAGTCCGGACATCTAGACGCCACCAAAGCGCCCTGCCATGGATACGACATGCTCAGGCTAGTTCCCCTTCAAGTAGCCCGCAATGACATGCTCCCTCCACCACCAAACTCCCGCCATAGAAGCCCCAGGGCCCAGCACCGCCTGGCTGAGGATAGAAGCCAGCGAGACCTTGGCAACCTGCCAACCCGTCACATACCCCAAGAACCTAAGATCAAGGATTGAATACAAAGTCTCTCCCAAGAATCCCACTGCCCCACTCAGTGAAAAGGGTAGACTGATCAGTTGAAGTGGTGTGATCTTCAAGCAGAAGTAGGCATGAGCTACAAACATGATGTGGGCAGCAGCCTGGGATACGACAGCCAGTTTATATACCGTTTCCAATGCCGAAACATCGTCTTTCTTGTACCTCTCAAA
The DNA here is from genome assembly GCF_035222475.1 of Podospora pseudopauciseta. Lineage (NCBI taxonomy): Eukaryota > Fungi > Ascomycota > Sordariomycetes > Sordariales > Podosporaceae > Podospora > Podospora pseudopauciseta. Next base: position 59,296 of record NC_085892.1, read on the forward strand.
GTCTTCTGCATACGCTGTGCTCCTGCTTTCCCACCATCTGGAAAGCGCTGTGGTCAAAACTGGAACAAGCAAGGGCGCCCCTATTGCGAAGCCACTGGAAACAACACCTTGGGATGCTCCCCAGGTTGGGCTCAGTGCAAAGAGCGTTGGAATAACATATCCCAGAGAGACTGCAGGCATCAGTGCTCTCGCAACATACACGCCGACCCACCGACCTGGGGGAGCCTTGAACGACTGAAGTGCGGCTATGATCCCATGTAGAGGAGCAATCTTTGCCATTCCCACCCGCCTAGTCTGTATGCCAGCCACAAATAGGCTGGGCAATGAGAGGAGCGTGCCCTTGTTGCCAGCTCGATGGCCCTCGAGAGTGTACGTCAAGAGCGGCGAGATTGCTTGTGACAGGGAATAAGCCCGTTGCAACTGAGAATTCAGCACTGACAAAGGTTGAAAGGGGTACCCCAATCCCAACCCCATTCCAACACAGAACACCGCCTTGGTCATTGCGAGCGGCCATCCTCGGATTGGTTTTGCTGGTAACTCGTGGTCATATGGCACGGCCCTGGGTCTTGTGGGCACTGGCAGAAAATCCAGCTTTGCGCTGGCAAGCAGCCTGGATCCCATCTGGCCAAGGTGGTGTTCAAGCCCCCTCAGGGGAACAACAAGGTTAAGAACGATTTTTGTGATCAGTGGCTTTTCCGACGCGAATAGAGCTTGGGTATCATGGCTGAGCTTGACAATGTATTTCGCTCTTTCGTACCGCGCGTCCTGTGTGTGCTTGGAGATGGCCTCGATCTCTGCTGTTGTCAAGCCGCACAGTCCATTCGGACGGCTGTCTCTTGCTCTGAGCAGAGAGTTGACAAACTCGGCTGCCGTTTCCATGGCGCCGTTTCCACCCATGCCACCAATGGGGTTTGGCTACGTGAGACATTGTCAGTTCCGGATCGTCCTGTCTTTACTGTGAAACCCACCTTGTGTACGCTGTCTCCCATCAAAATCATTCTTCCCCAAAACCACTTCTTAAATACTATCTCGTGAAGTGGTGTCAAAGTCGACGAGATCCTGTTTTCAAAAATCCGTCCAAACGTCAAATCCTCTGTGATCCGGACGTGGGCATGCTGCTGGACGAAATCCTCCTCGTCCTGTTTCGTGTATCTTGGAATATCCTTGCCGTATTTCACTTCAGGTAGACGCTTGAACATGAACCAATACACTCTGCTGTCGGGCCCCGATGCCACCAGAAACGAGTATCCCTCCCCAGACGTGAATGACTGGTTTTTTTCTGGCCAGTTTTCGACATGTTTGGCGATTCCAAAGCTGCACTGGTAGTGACATGGGACTGTTTGCTCTTCATCCTCAGACGGGAAGGACGTTGGATTGTTTGATAGACTGGCGAGCCGTCTCATCTCGTGACGCACCGTGCTGTGAACTCCGTCGGCGCCTACCACAATGCTACCGGTGTGCTTCTTTCCTGCCTTGGTTGTCACGCTGATCTCACGACCAGATTGTTCGATAGCCTCTACACGGCTGCTGAGCACAATCCGCTCCTTATGCCGCAGCTGATCAAAAAGGACTTGAAGAAGCCACTGTCTGTCAAAAAACAGCATCTCGTAACCGTGCCTAACCTCCAGATATCAAAATTCGGCTCTATAATCTTGCTGCAGGATACATACCTCTTCTTCAGGTGCGCAAAGAGATCCTCGGTGCAGGACACGGAACTGCCGTCTGGGCGGCGCATGTGCGCGTACTTGACACTGTCGCCCTGAGCGACTGCTCGGACTGGCTCGTAGCATCCTATCTGGTCGAGAATCAGCAGCCCGTTAGGAAACAGGCCGATGCTCGCGCCCACTGCCGGTGCGATGTTGTCGCGAGCTTCCAGCAAGATGTAGTCAATCTCAAACTTTTCCAGCATATTGGCGAGTGTCAAACCTGCTATCCCCCCTCCCACAATAATGAGTTTGAATGGGTCATTTGGGCTAGACATGGTATTGAATTGTTGAGACTGACAAAGTGGGTGTAGGCTTCTGTTTTTAATATATCAATGTATGCCTACAGGTAGCGTAGCATTGCGGCATCTCCCCGGCATTCGGGCCACTCCCACCTCCGATGTCTGGTTCCGAAAGCGCTTCGCCAATTGGCCTCCGTTCTGCCTACCCTAGCTCATTCGGTGCGTTAAATACCGATGGCCGATAGAAGTCTTTTGGATAATTGGGTTTGCTGGTCAAGAGATTCACCCAAGGCAAATCGTAGTAGCATCTCCTGACCTCGAAAGCTCTACCTTGGATTTAGTACATTGATACCAAGACATATATATAGCTGCCATTGCAGTCTGCTATCAGGGGCTTTCACAATTCATTCTGTCAGGATTAGCGTGGCATCTCTCTCATTATGTCAAGAGTACGCGCCAGCCTGCTTTGCTCACAAGCCCGCCCTGCCTGCTCTCGTGCGTACACCTCTCCTTACTCCCGCCTCTCATTCGGGGTGATCATTCGTCCGGTCAGCTTTACAATGCCAAAATAATTTACTCTCACTAGGTATTTGTAAATGTTTCGTACTGCTCGGTTAGCTCAACGCCCCGCACTGTCATTAAGACTCAGCCTCAAAAGGTCCAATGATTGGTAAGATGCTATGTGGTGGAACCAACGTAGAAGGCCTGAGTGATGTCGGTAAGGTAGGGTAATATGTTCAAACCCCTGCAAAGGTCTAGACACCCACTCGCAAACTCTCGACACTACTTACCCACGATATGCCAAACTTGCGTCGAGCGGGCATCAGATGTGTGGCACAACACAGGTTAGGAAGGTGAGTATGCTCTGTGTATAACCTCGGACGTATTAATGACCCGCTGGCTTTCATCTCGAGCCTCTCATCAAGTCGGAGCATTGTCTATAAATTGCATTGTCTCTTCCCAAGAGCATCACCCTCATCACAACATCAAGCCACGAAATAGCAACCCATCAAACGTTCATCATGAAACTCACCCTTGCCTTGATTGCTGCCATTGCAGCCCCAGCTCTCGCCGCAGTTGGGGGCCGCTGCTCCAACAATTGGGGTGGTGATTGCATCTGCCTCGACTCGAGCGTCTGCCGGAACCGCTGGGGGGGTACCCCGTATACTGGCTCTCCGGGCAACTGGCCCTGCCCCAACGATCCTGACAACATCATGGCATGCGTTGTCAAGCCTTGCCCCGGTCAGGGCAGCGGCACCCAGTGCTTGTGGAGAAATGCTTGCCGCAGCCCCAACGGAAGTAAGAAACGTCCAACCTGCATGTTTCTCTCTCACTCGGCTGACCATTGCAACAGACCCTGTTTGCCCGGGAGGTAACGACTTTATCTGCTGCAACCATCAGTGGTAGAGAAGGTACTAGGTAGTTAACAAGAATATTGAGTGTCATCATTTCAGTAAAAATCGCTGCAAGATACACCAACGCCTGTAAATGCAACATCGTATCGTGGTACCCAGAAAGCCACCTTTGTGACGACAGAAACCCCAAAACAAATTAATACACTGTAGCTTTTGCCCCAAGTCTTATCGTTACACCTTTTCACCAGCCGAGATGGCCTTGGTCTTCTCGAGCAACCCAAATTTGCTGTCCAACTCCTTTCTAAGGGCTACATGTCTCTCCAGAAAGGTCACTGCTGCGCCGAGAAGCGCCATGGCCAGAAAGATGACCCAGACCAGCTTGAGGCTGGAGGCAAAGACGGCCCTGATTTGGTCTTGCACACCTGGGTCGCCGAACGCGCTGATCCAGCTGGCCGATGCATGCTCGTACGCCTGTCCGTTGCTGAGTTGGTCCTGCGCATTCGCGTCGTCTATAGTCTTTATGCTGGCCGCGAACTGAGCGTTGAACGCTGCGTTGGGAACGGCAACACCCAGGAGCGAGCCAAGGCCCCTGAGAAATGCCCAGGATCCCGTGGCTGCGGCATTCTCCTTGTCGGTAAGCTGGACGAGAACGGTGGGCAGGGTGGTGGAAACGATGATGCCGGATCCGATGCCGACCAGGAATGAAAACAGTATCCACAGAGCAGTTGAGGTGGACTGTTGGTAGACCACGCAGAGGAACAGACCGGTAGCCATGAGAACAAAGCCCACACGGTGCATTAGCCTGTATCTGCCAAACTTTGCCAGCAGTGGCCCGCCCAGGGCCGCCAGGATGACAATCGTCAGTGTGCAAGGAAGGATGAGGATTCCTGATTGGGTTGGCGAGGAGCCGAGAATGACTTGAAAAAAGGGCGGCAGGTAAAACTGAAAGCCATAGGTGATGAACCCGTGTATCACGGTGATAGCGAAAGCGGCTATGGTCGTCCTGTTGCTGAAGACGTGGGGGGCCATGATGGGGTGCGAACACCTATCGCTTCGCTCCCAAAACGCAAACGCAACAATTCCCAGCAAGCCTGTCCCCACGAAAGCTAAGATGGGAGGCGAGGTCCAAGAGCTGACAGCCGCCGAGGTGAAACCAAAGAGCATCATGATGACGCTGGCGGTCAAGACGGTGATGCCCAAAAAGTCGACCTGCGAGACCTTGAACCTCAGCTCTCGCCATGTTCTGGAGGGGTTCCCGTTGTTGAGGCTCAGCCAAAACCACATCAGGATCAGGGCAATTAGACAGATGGGAATGTTGATGCCGAAGCACCACCGCCAGTTCATCGTGGCAAACACTCCTCCCAGCAAAGGACCGACGGTTGTTCCGAGGGCGTAGACGGCTGCCTTGATGGCGACGTAGTGTCCCCTTTTCTGCAGCGGGATTATGTCGCAGAGGATCAGTTCTGCAAAGAGATCAATGCCCCCTGAGCCCATTCCTTGAACCACTCTGCCAAAGATCAGAACGGCGCTCGAGTCGGCCCAGCCCGAGATGGCGCTTCCAATGCCAAAGATAACGACGGCTGCCATCATCAAAGGCCGGCGGCCGCAGATGTCAGCGAGCTGGCCGTATAGCGGCTGAAAGACAATGGACGCTAGGAGAAAAGACGTGGCAACCCAGGATGAGTTTGATCCCAGGTTGAGAGAGCTAGAGATGGTAGGCAGAGCGGTGCTGACCACGCTCCCCTCAAAGGCGGACAAGAGGATCGGTATACAGACGGCTGTGAAGCACCTCCAAAACCCAGCTCCGCGGCGCCATCCTCCAGACGGGCCTGCCGGGGATGGCTTCTCCTTCTCCGTGTCCCACGAATCTAGGGAGGAGGAGGAGGAACACTCGGAAGAGGTGAGGGGAATGGTCGAAATGACAACCCCCTTCTCTTTGGACGATATGAAAGAGGCATATGATGGTGGTGGTGGTTTGATCTTGTCGTCGTCGTGGATGGGGGTTGGACAGCAGTCGGACCTGGCGTCGATGCCAGAGTCTGAGCTGGTGCGGGCAAGGGTTTCGGTCTCGGACTCAATCTCAGTTACCGAGTCTGTATCGTGGTGGGCCGTAGTCTCCTGATCAGTCTCGGCTCGGCAGGTCGGCCGAACACGAGGCTGGAAGAGACCCATGATGAGTCGATACTCTCCCCAGGTGGGGAAAAGAATGATTTTCTGGTGCTAGCACTGATCAAGACAATCGCGGACGGCACCAGCCGTTGGACAAGACCGAGTGAGGTGGGCAGATTTGTGCAGAGGCAAAGTTCAGATGGGACGATGGAGGTCAGGGCATGAATGGAACGTCTGGATGAAAGACTGGTCTCGCTTTTAAACTTGTGTCGAGCTCTACGTTGCTCCCCTTCTCTTGTCGATTTCCAAAGAGACTGACGGGCCTGACATTTCTGTCAATTGTCTTGGTGTTACAAGTTTGCGTACTGCCAAGTCTGGGCCCAATGCCCGCCGTCTGGTCTGGGTATCCGTCCTGAGCACGAAAAAGTTTAATTCCTATGCTCACCTCTCACATTGTCATCGTCTGTCCTTTGGAGGAGCCACGTACCCACCCCTTGCCATACCGACAACCCGATGAGAACTGACCAACAGAGCTCACGGTGAACCGGCGAGAGCGACACTAGATTGGTGACCCATCCATCACAGACTGCCAGGGCGCTTGGTCATAGCTGAGTTTTCGCCGCGTGGAACGTTCATCGTACACTTCACATCCCGCTATCGGACAGGGAAGGGCGGATGCTTTGTTGTCGTGGGAGGTTCCCGAAGCTCCTTCTGCCATGCTCCATTCAGTCTATGAGGTGTCTGAGTAATGTCCGGATCTTTGGCCTGCCGTTGGGAGTCAGTCGATCATGATCCAATTCCGCACTGGTTGTGCCACCGATGACCTAGGTAGAGAAAGGTCGGGGGACACAGTATCCGACGAGCTCTCATTGGCTCTCGTTGTGATCGCGGCGGGCACGGACAGTGTTTGGCTCAAGACTCTTCTTTCGTCAGTGTTGATTGGTTACCCAAGGGTTGGCAGCCCTTGGTGCTGCAGCGAAGGAATGACTGATGAAGAATGAGTTCAGCCAAGAGCTACTATATATCTTGACAGGCTCTTCAGCCGCACTTGGCTTACGAACATGAACTGGGCCGTCTGATCCGCGAACCATTGTCAATGACATCTCCACAGGATGCCTTGATTCGCTGCCTTGGCTCTTAATCATGCCAATGTCAGACTACAAGAAAAATTTTACAGGTTGGTGGTTGTATTCGTATCCGAATCCATCCCAAAGCAGGCTTGGCCCATTTCGCCTGCTTAGGCTAAAGAGGTTTGGTAGAAGCAAAAGAAAATCTGGAAAAGTTTGACAGGTATGGAGGGTTGTGTTTGACATTCTAAATCCAGAAACATCGAGTCAAAAGAGGCCTAGGTTCCGAAACTACTCCCAAGTCAGTGTTGTGGCATGCTCGCTTCCACTTTTTCCCGACACACGAGGCGCCCATTCATTCCAGATGGACAAACTATCTGATCCGGCCCGAGGGAGTCTTACTCGGAGAATTGGCCAGTAATCCGGAGGGAAATGCCGAACTGAATCAGGGCGGAGAGGTTAGCCAAAAGTCTATATCTGCCTGCTTTTCCACGCTCCTGTCACAAACCGAGATTCGTGATTTGGCAACCAAAGCACACCACCCTTCATTCTATATCTTGTCACAATGGTTTCCCTTCGCCTCATGTTTCTCGCCCTGGCCCTTGGTGCCTCGGCCAAGCCTGTCGACTCGGAGGCCCTTGAAGCTCGCCAGGACGGAGCGGACAAGATCGATGGCTGTGCCACGGTTCGTTGCGCCAAAGGCACAACCTGCAAAGTTCTCCTCGGCAGTCCTCTATGCGTTCCCCTCGACGCTCGCGAGACCAAATGCGGCACCGCTGTTTGTGCCGCAGGGATGGTCTGCTGCAACGCATCTTGCAACCTCTGCACCAGACCCGACATGATGTGCACGCAGCAAGTGTGCCAGTCGCCCGACACCAAGCCTCCTCCTGTCGTGGAGGAGCCGCCGGTCAAAGATCGAATCTGCGGAACCAAGATCTGTCCCGTCGGACAGGAGTGCTGCAACTCGAGCTGTGGTTACTGCCGCGCACCCGGGCAGGGATGTACCAAAGAGTTCTGTGCTCCCACACGAGTACAGTGTGGCAAGGTCGTGTGCACAAACGGCAATGTGTGCTGTAACTCTTCGTGTGGCATCTGTACACCACCTGGAGGCTTCTGTACTCAGCAGTTCTGCGCCAGTTAAACTATGCCAAGTTTTGGTCGCAGGTGCTGGGAACAAGTTTGACTGGGTCGTGGTTTGGGGCTCTCTACTCGGGTTGGCACAAAAAAGGGGTAAAGGGGGGTGGTGACATGTATCAAAAACGCAAAAAAGGGGGTTTGTTTACCTTTTGCTTGGTTGCAATCTAGGTGTAAAATGACATATCATGCCCATATTAATCCACGTGTACCTGATTCAAGACATTTCAACATGTGATCCCGTCATTCCGGCCAAAGCGAACCAGGTAGCTCGTTCCGCTCGTAAGCTCGGTGAGATGTCCAAGCTGCACCAGCACACCAACCCCAGCATCCCCGCTCGTCAGCAATGGGGAAACTGTCCCGACCAAGAGGATCTCATTGTTTGAAATCCCATGTCAGCCGATCGGCTTTCCGACACAAATGCTTACCAACTGGAAGATGTCATAGGAGATGGAAGTTCAAAAATTCTCCGAAAGCTTTACCAAAACACCGGTACCGGAAGTCCTCGGAAAAGTATCAGAATCGGGGCAAAGTGGGAAATCAAAAAGTAGCCTGTCAGCCCGCTCTCACAACGTGACCATCGGTTTCTCTATGAGAAGGCACAATGTTGGGTAATATCGGCATAGGAGCATTTCGACCCGACGTTCCCTATCAGTGTCTCAGGTGCGTTTGACTACCGCTTGACTGGTGTGTAGAGGTAATATATTCCGTGATCGGTGAGGTTACGGATCGCCCGTGTAGTTCCAGAAGTTCATTGATGGAAAAGATCTCTTGAGCACCAGGACTCCGTGTGTATTCCCTGATTGTCTTGAAATGTCCCCGGCGCTTTCCCCTTCAGCAGTCTTTCCCTCTGGTGCTGTCGTTATGAAACAGACGAGTGGCTGTCAAGTTGCTTTCTCGACGGCAGCGAAAGCTCAAGATAAATTGCCCTCGACTCAGCCTGCGCTTGTGCTCCCAGTCTCACTGTGATGTCCTACTTGGGCTTACTTTGCTCTTAATCCGACCTGCAACCCTCGTATCTCGAATTCTGGCACCACATTCCCCCTCCCGATTAGGAAGCCGTGCCGAACCTCACCTGTTACAGGCCTGTCGATTGGTCTCCCACATCTAATGCGGGATAAGCTCGGAGGTCGCTTTTCCCTGCGCGATATCGGGTACTTGCCAGCGGATGGGAGAATCGGCGGCGCAATCTTGGAACAGTAGTCCTCGTCTATGGTGTGGCGGTCAGAGAGAGTGGTGACAACGGCGAGGAAGAGGGCTGTGCATAGGACAGTGTACGTCTGATACAACCTGCTGGGGGGCGGTCGATCCATGACAGGCCCAGAGTTGCTGTTTCCTGCTGATCACTTTGTCTCAGGGGCAAGCTCAATCCTGGCGTTGTTGGGGTAAAAGGTGAAAGCTTCTAACCCTGGCTCTTGAAAAGTTTCAATCACTAAAAGTCGAAGAAACCACACGACTCTACAACTCCGTGAACATCATGCGCACCACGCTATCCCTACCAGTTCCCTCTCAAAAGCAGCTCCGCACTGATCACGGTGTTGTAGTTCGGTGTAGTACTCTCCTCTGATCCCATGTGTCATGACCACATCCACATACACCCCCATCTTGCCATGATCCCTCTCATCGCCATTGCTGAAGCTCAAAATATCCCTTCGCAGCTCTTCAAAGCCACACGAAACCTCATCCGGCAAGTCCTTCTCCAAGTCAACTTCGAGATGTGCCTGGACGGGGGCCACGCGTGGGTTACGTAGGCAACCGGCGACCTTGGATAGCCTCTCAATCCGGGTATCAACACGCGAAATCTGTTCTTGTCTGCTGTGTGATTGATGGCCGAGATCTTTGAGAGTAAAAGGCGGGAAATGGTGTCTTTGTCCGGATAATGTGCGTGGAAACGCGGGGTGCCGTAGATGAGATCCTGTCCATTGGCAACAAGGCAGGCATTTAATGTCGAGACTGAACCTTTCAACCCACAAAGAATCCAACTTGACCCCATTGTCGAGGGCAAAATGGTGAACCTAAAGTTGATTTGGACAAGTTAAGGAGAGAGAAGGACAACACTTCTGCCTGTTTGTTCTTGTCAGGGGGGCACAGGCAGTTGCAGATCATGCGAACGACCAGCATCGTGTATTTGGCCACTATCCAGAAAGAAAAAAAGTGGGTATCAAGTAATAAAACCTCCTCTAAAACCCAGGCGGAAGTCCTTTTGGCTTCGCAGGCTTCCCCCCATTCTTCTTCAGCTCGGCATTGTACTCGCTCCTCTTTCTGATCATGAATGCAATGCCTAGCAACAAATCTGTCTCATACTGCGCCTGCTTTGCCGCCGCCTTCCCCATGGCGCTCACTGGCACAAAGTGCAGCAGGGGCCTCATGACCCTCCCAGCTAGCCTCTCAGCTGTCATTTCGTTCCTCTCGGCCTGGTCGGCTATGTCGCCCCAGAGCGTCAGCAGCAACTTGAAGAGGCTCCTCTCCGGGCCCTTGATGCCCATGAGTGCCTCCTCCCAAAAGTCAATGCCCTGGTCTATTCGCAGCGCCATGCTTCCCGCCACATTCGACTGCTTGCTCAGCTTGATCCACCTCTTGGCCAACGAATCCGGAACAAGCGGCTTAGGCAGTTCGTTTAGATACACAAGAATCAGGTCGGCAGCATCGTAGACAGTAAAGTCCCTCCAATCCAGCACCTTGCCGTAGCCAGTCTGTGGGGTGTTGAAGATCTCCCGAAGGTCAGACACTCTATAGCTGTCGCCGTCTTGACCAAAAATATGCGGGCACTCCGCCAAGCCCATGTCCCGGATGTAGTACACGCAACGTAGGATGCAAAGAGGGTAGTCCCGCGCACTCTTGCCGCCTGCCGAGCCTCCTTCGTGGGATGTCGAGGCTACTCCCTTGGCAACCTTCATGGACTGGGCAACCGGTACTCCAAACACATTTGTCGAGGTCAGCGACTCTGCAAGAGAAGGAGTCGAGGTGGAGGGGTTGTGTGAGTGTGTTGGTGTGGCAGGCAGGCTATGCTTGGTGGACCGAAGGCCGAGGCGAGAAAAGGCGGTGCCTAACCTGGACGAGCTCCTCTTCCCGCTCAGGCCGCTGGTGCTCGTGGAGTCCCTGTCTCGATTCCCCGTGGGCATGTATGGACTCTGCGAAGGGGAAAACATAAAGTTGGAGCTTGAGGGGGTTGGCGGGCGTGTCATGCCAGAAGATGACATTGGCGGCAGCGCAGGGACAGGTGGCGGCATGGGGATTTCCGCTCGGGGATTCTCAAACACAGAGTACCGAGAGAGGGAGTGAACAGACTGGTTCATGCCGCTTGAGCGCCTCGATTCCGACCCGTGAAACGAGTTGGAGTCGCCGCTTTGGGAGGAGTGGTCGTGCGAAGAGGTGTAATATCCCTGCTGGCTTCCCTGTGGTAGTGGGTGGCCGTGCTGGGCGAGGATGTGCTCCGACACTGGGTGCAGGGCTGGAGGGGAGAAGCTCCGGATTCGAGACATTGAGTCCTTGTGATTCAAGCTCATGTTGCTGCTCTGCCCGCTTGCCCTTGAGGCAACGCTGCTGCCGGCGTTGGACAGAGAGCCGTAGTAGTTGCTGTCGGTATCGGAGATGCTAGGGGCCTGTCGCGTGTGCTGCGGGTGCTGATTGTGGCTAAAGTTGGGGATGGCAGACGACGAGCTTCCCAGTCGAGACGTTGATCGTGGTGGTGGTGGCGGTACGCGGTTGCGCACATCGCGAACGGGCGTCATGTTTGGCGGCATCTCGTGAAGCTCCCCGGAAAACTCGTCCATTTCGTCAAAAAACGTACCGTCCACTGCGTCTGGCCTGCTGGGTCGTGGTGGTGCTTTCAAGGGTTGCTTCTTGGTCAAGAAGGAGGACGACTCGTCGCAGCTCATCTCGATGGCGCTGTCAGGGGCCTCGGCTGGTTGCGGTGGTGGGTTCGGCTGGCTTTCAGGCTTCTTTCTCGCCGATGGGGGCGCCGAGAGGTTGGCATACTCGCGCAATGTGTCGAAATACTGCTGCAGTGTGGTGAGGGCTCTGTTTGGGCGCATTTCCGGCGGTGGTTTGCACGAGGTTGAGATGATTCGTGCTGCCACCTCGGCCAACTCGTCCACGTCCTCGGAGCTTGCGTCGTTGTCATTTTGGGCTTTGCTTCTATTTGGCAACAAAACATCAGCGCCTGGCTCACACCCAGCCTCTCGAGGCAGCAACCTACGCGTCAACAAAGTCAACAGCCAGCCCGAGCGCGTCCTTGTACCGTCCCAGCGTCCAGTGCAGCCTGTTGATGTGATCACGGCTCGCCATCCACCGGGCCTTTTTGTCAGCCCTCGAGACGCCGGGTCGGTTGAGCACAGATATGCACCCTTCGAGCTCATTGATCAGGGTCAGGCAGCAGTCGAGCGCACTCGGGGTCTGCTCGGCCAAGAACGGCGGAAAGGAGGCGGCATCGTCGCGGAGGAGCTGGAGGACGCCATCGAGCGAATGGAGCTCGCTGGAGATGCTGTCCAGCTCCGACCGAGACTCGCGCACTTCGCGGACAAACTTGCTGAGGGCAAGCGAGGTCCTCGCAACGGCGTTGCTGGCGGCGAAGCAACCAGTATTCATGGACCTATCCACGTGTTTGTCAGCACCGTTTTGCGTGATGGGAATCTCCAGTTTATCTTACACCCAGTCCAATCGTTGTCCAGCACTTGGATCCATTGCTGCAACTCGGTCGTGGCCACCGGTCGTGGGGATCAGGGCAGCACAACAGGCGGAGGTGCAGAGGATATAGAAATAAACAATCAACAAGTCAGGACGGGAGCTTGGAGGGAGCACGCACGCACGCAGCGTCCCATGGTACGGATATGCATGTCAGCCTGCGAGAGAATTGGCCCCGATCTCCCATCACCCAATGCTGTTGCACCCCTCCATCTCGTCCCCAAGAAGCCCAGGGTCAGCCAGCTCGCCACACGCTTGGCCGGCGCCAGTGGTTCGCATCCATCTCGGCCCATTCAGACCAGGCCCTACAGCCCCAGGGGACCCTCAATCCGGGCCCCACCATCCGGTCCCTGTTGCTCTTTTTGCAGCATCCAACTGCGGATTCCAAATCCGAGGGTTTGGTTGCTTTTTTTTTTTTTTTTTTTTTTTTCGTGCGATGTCCTGTCGGGTTTCCTGCCTAAAGCACCAATGTAGAGCGGTTGGGTGGATGATAAGAAATGGTGCTGCAGAAATAATCAAACGTGCACCTGCCGTTGGAGGACAAGTGTCCCAAGCCAATCGTTTGAGGTGACCGGGAAAAAGCGTCGACAGCGGAAGGCCATTCGACACAGTAAGGGGTGACGGCCCGTGGGATCCCCTACTGAACTCTGACCCGATCGCGACCCCTGGGAAAACGCTTGGGCTGCCGGTTCAGGCGACCGGGCCCACTGGCGAGCAGAATGCGGGGAGGGCGGGGCAACCTGGAACCTGGAAGGCAGGTAGAGCTCAAAACTCGGGCCCTCGGGCCTCACTCACACATGGAAATCGAAACAATATTCTCACATGTGTTTTTCATGTGTTTTCCCTCTGCCACAACACGTAAAGTTTCCCCTCTCTTCCTCTATGCTTCCAGCACCATGAAAACTCTTCCCTCCGTAGGGCCGACCACCACTAGCTCTGTGAGCGAGGTTACATGTCACGTCGGTAAAACTCCGAGGTGGAATTGCGCATCGACGCAGCGCAACGTCTTCAGGGGGCATCCAGTGGTTGACCGAAATGAAACAAACCACCAAGAGGAACCTCACCGTCCGTGCTCAAGAGCCGTTGAAACATTTGACGGAACTTTGGATTGGCAGGAACTGGCATCATGACATGACTTGTTGTGCTGCTCACAGCTCATCTCTTCATTCATCATCACACCTCTTGTGGAGAATTTCCATCCAAGGTAGCATCTGCATGTCAATAGGCCCGTCATCCCAGTCCTAACTCCGGTGATATATCAATCAGGAAAAGGATGAATTTTATTCCGTGCATTCTAGGTCGTCGTCGCCCTTGGCCTCAGCAGCCAACACCAATGCCATATATCAGGATCGCTCTCGAGCCTTTTTGGGCCAGTAGCCACCTTGGTCAGCACCGACACCTCAAACAGCTCCTGCACCCTCTTGCTGTCCATCTCAAACCTCGAGTCCGAAAAGCTGAGCGATATCCACACGCCCTCCTCCTTGTTCAGCACATCGTGTATGGCCTCCGCCATCTTGATGACATTCTCATCCCCGCCGCAAGAAACAGCATCGACGGTGCTTTTGTCGATGACCATCCTCACTTTTCCTCTTTGCCCCAGGTCTAGTTCCAACGGCAACGTGACATCCTGCACCTGATACCCCATTTCGACATTGCCAAACTCGTTGCTCTCCATCGCCTTCCCCCGTTCAAGAGCTAGAGGCTCGTAGTCCATGTTTATGACTTGTAGCTGTGGAAAGTGACGTCGAAAGTACACATGTAGGTCGCTTGTTCCCGAGCCGAGGTGGAGCACTGTTGAGCCTATTGACAGCGGCGTAAGAAGAGGCTCGAGGATGGAGAAAAAGGAGCCAGACGACGTGAGCCATTCAAAGGACTCTTCCTTGGTGAAGCGTTTGCGCCAATATTCAACTTTTTCAAAGTCGGCCGGCATTTTCGTACTTTTGTTGCGATAATAGGTTGTTTGATTACCCTGTTGTGTTGATGATGTTGATCAGAGAAAATAGGTAGGTCTGGTTGCCAGTTGAGGTGAGGAATCATGAGGAATCATGGTTTCGATATCAGTGAGTCTTTGTAGACGGCCTTCTTACTTTATCTTTTTGTGCTTGCAAAGTTTAACACCATCCGAGGTTATGCCGAATTGGTAAATGCTCCTAGGTATGAGGTTACTGTCCAGAGACAAGACTTTGACGATCCACCTGTTACCTAAGATGCCGCCACGAATCAAGAGGTTTTAGTCAAGCGAAGAAAGAATTACACTCTCTAACAAGACAATGACAAATCACGCAGGGCATGCCAAACTAAAGATCGCAGAGAACCAAAGCCTAGACCGGCTTCCAATATTTTGATACTCGTGCTGCTGAACAAGATTCCAATACAGCCAACGCTCAGCAATGCGATGCAGGCAATCACCTCTAATGAAAATAAACCCCCAAACTCCAGAGCAGACCGCTGCCCATGTGTTTTCGACTAGTCCTCAACGCCATGTTCCCATCTGTTCCTACAAAGTCCCGAACCACCGTTCCCAATGATACCGCTGATTTGGATGTCCGCCGTCCGTATAACCCTAACGCCAAACAAACCCTCCGACCCAAATTCACTGCCCTAGCCCTTCCCGGTACGTCTCCCAATCCACGATGCTGATGACATCTGAAATCTTCCCATGTTCCAGCCAGTAGAATACATGTTCTGACCATTCAACCTCGTCACCGGTGGGCGATGCGCCCATCCAGCTCTTGACCGGGGTCCCGACAAACTCTAGCCTCGCTGCAATCATCTGCCTCCCTTCGTCCACGGCGCAAGTGTGCACCTGGAACTTGAGATCGGGGACGTGGTCCATGGCGTCTCGCATGAGATTGATGTACTTGTCTACCGACAGGTGCACTCCATTGTGCGTCACTCCCCCAGTCTTGCAAAACGGCCTGACCTCCTGATGCATGTGCTCGACCCCGGAGTTGATGGCGTCGATGTAATCCTCATAGAACGTCTTGAGGTCGATCGAGACAGGTGGAGGTGGTGGTCGCAGCCCGGGTACTGGTAACACTCTTCTGGGCTTGGCAGCAGCCAGCTTGCGTCTTGATATCCTTGGTGGCTCTTCCCTCATATCGTAGATACTGCTGATCTTTCCCTTATCGAAGCTAACCACCATGTGTCTGGCATACTCGGTCCTTTCAGGGGAGCGCATGCTACCAGCTCTGCCCCTCTCGGGAGTCAGATTCCGGACACATATCCTGGCCGCGACAGGATCAGGTCTGAACAGCTTGAGCTTGCCAGCTGGCGGGTTTGGGTGAATATCCCCGCCGACCATGGCGGCGATGTGCAGCTTGCTGGTCGAGCCTTGGCCAAACTCCTCTTTGAAAATGTGGACAAGTTCGTGCAGAGAAATTGACTCTCCATTGTAGGAGAGCTTCTGGTTGGCGATGTTGGGCAAAAACTCCCACTGGCGCCTGTTGATACGGTCGACAAACAGGCGGAATCGATATTGATTTGTTAATGGTGGAGGTGGCCTCACGCCGAAGCGCTCGTATCGGGCGTTGACGTCCTCCATGGATTCCCGCTTGCGCCTTTTGGAGCTGTGTGAGCTGTCTGAATCTGGCGTCCCTGGCGATGGTCTTTTTCTTGATGACGACTGTGATGGCGGTGATGGAGTAGGTGATGATGATGACGCTGTGGCAGCCAAGGGCGGCGACATGGTGGGCCGCGATATCCGCAACTCTCGCCGGCTGTGCGACATGTTGACTTTTGAGGCCGACCACTGAACAGAGGATGGTTGGTTTGGTCCAAAAGCGGCAACACTTTGATGACAGGGATGGTGCGCGGTGTGGTGATTGATGGATTTGGCTTGTGGTTGCTGCTGTTTGATGCTGTGGTGAGTGAGTGGAATCAAGGTCGCGCGATTGCGCGCCCTCACGTGCAAAATTAATCGAGGCGCAGGCTCAGAGCCGCAGGCGCGTCACAGGCCACCAACAGAACCTGGCCCGTGCACCGTGCCTGGAAAAGTGGGACGGCTTCCGCTCAACATCAGGACGCGTCGCGGTCTTTGAGCTCAGCTCCCCTACTAACAAACACGCAAAGCTGGCCGGTGGTGGTATATAGAATGACACCATCCTTGAAGCCTTTTTGGAACCATTTGCTCAGCGCCACGGAGTCAAATCTCAGACAACCACATCGCCAGCAAGTTCGGCATGAAGGATTGTTATGCGAAGAGTTGAAGGAGCTCACAGAGCAGGTGTAAATTTTAAAATGGTGATCTATAGTCCAGCTCTCCAAATCATCTACAAGACCCATGGCAGAGAAGCGAGAGTCTCATCTGTGCTGCGGGCTCTGGTCAGTTTTCGAGTCATCGTGGAGCTTGATGCAGCTGCAGCAACACGACCCGAAGGCATTTCCAAAGAGCTTGGAATTGACAAACCAATCATCCTCTATGAGCGTAGATACCACGGCTGTTAGATCACAATCGAGCCCTAAGTGGTTCTTTTTTCACCTCCTCCTCTGCCCTTTCCCTCTCCTCAAACCCCCTGAGTTTGTGAGCCACCATGCCCTTCCAAACTGTCAGCCACTCATCGCAAAATGCGGGCAGCATTCGGCCTGTTGTTCCCTCCTTGGGATCGCCCGCAATTTTTCTCAAAAACTCGAAAAAGTCTTTGTAATCCGGAGCAATGCTGTAATAGTCTTTGCCCCCTTTCTTGGCAGCCGCTCTCTTTGCTTCCCAGCGTTGTTGATCAGCAACTGGTGGTAACGGCTGAGCACGACCAGCCAAGTGACGAGCCACGGCAACGGCTTGCCACTCATATACCTTGAATGTAAACCCTCCTCCAAGCTGGCTTTCAGTTAGTTACCACAGTGTAGGTAGAACAAAAGATTGACAACATACCATGCCAACAAATGTGAGTGTTGGGTCGAGAATATCAAACGTATGCTGATAAACGCCCGGAAGTCTCCTGTATGCTTTCTCCACTCTCTCCTGAACAACTGGTAGAAACGGAAAGCTGAACGTGTAGCCGGTAGCAAAGATGATATGGTCCACATCCTTGACTTTAGATCCGTCCGTGAAAAAGACTGTCCCTGTCGTCGGACACAGACTTGATATCTGCTTCTTGATCACAATGTGAGGGTGTATGAACGGCGTCCAGCCAAATGATGGGATCGGATCTCCCCTGATGGAAGAAATGAGGGGCTTTTGGGCAAAAGGAAGGATTTCATGCACGATTTCATGAGCGGAAACTGACCCACCCACAACAATCGTTTTCTATGTCTTGTTAGCATCAAGCAATCAATAAAAAAAAGAACTTACTTTTCCCTTGTACTTTTCCCCGTTCCTAAAACGTTTGCTATGCTGGATTCTCCCCGGCCAACGTTTGTCAAATTCAATCAATCCTTCCGTCTCTGGAATCCAAGGGACATTATAATGTCCACTTGCCACGACCAACCCGTCAAACCTCTCCTGCCACCAATAGTCCTTGTCTCCTTTCCCGTCTTTCCGAAGAGTCAGCACCCACTCCCCGTTGACCTTCTCCGCCCTCTCCACTGTAGTGTGCAAGCTCAAGTGCTTGTCACTCCCTTCCCGGGTGAAGATATCTTCTATCCACGTTCGAATCACCTCACGATGCCGGAAGGGGCCGTCCAAACCGTATCTCTGCACGCTTCTACCGCTGAGCGTCCAAGGCAGTGGCTCTTGCGTATAGCCCATTATGTCTGGGTGGATGTTGCTGTGCAGGTGCTCATGCTGGGCTGAGTCGCTAAACCTCAGTTGATGTGAGTTTACTTGCTCGCTCTTTAGCGTTTCGGTGGGGAATTGCTCCGGCACAGGCACGGCAACATCTGCCTTTCCCGCCAACAACAACGGAAGAGAGGGGATGGCGGCCGGGAGATGAGGTGTGTAGACCCTGTGCTCTATTGTCAATACACCTAGATTAAAATCTGTCCGAGACGACATACCATGTACCCCCAATTATGGGTCTCCTATCAAACACTCTGACCACATCAAAAGCCTGTTCTTTGGCAAGAGCATCTGTAGCAATAGCACCAGCTGGGCCAACACCAATCACAGCTACTCTGCGGACTTGAGGGACTGTGGCCATGATTTTACACAACAAACTAAAACGAGATGCACAAACTCGAGATTAACAGCCTGAGAATGCTCAAGTCCTCACCGTTATGTGCCCCACAGGATGGCGCCTTGCTGGCTCGGCATCACGCAAACACATCTTGCAGATGCTCCCATCTCAACAGTTATACCATCACAAGCTGCAGTGACGAAAATCTTGGATCCGTTATCCCCGTGTATCCTGTGAGAAAGATGTATTGGCCCAGGAGTGAAATATGCCAGCGTGTGCTCGTGTATGTATATATAAATCCCATGCTCTTTTAGATGTTGCCTTGAAATAAATGTCCTGCCCATCTTCCTTGCCTGCCCATGGTTCGATCTGATCCTGAAATAGCCCAAAACTCCAGAAACTCCGTCGCTTAGTATTCTTTTCAGCCTATCCGTGACCCAGACACCGTAAAAAAGCAAAAAAAGTACGTGATCCTGTTGGTGATACATGATTAACCTCCTCACTCAAGCGCCGCCTCCTCCACCGCCTCCCGGCACACCGGTGCCGTCGTGGAATAATAACAGTGGCCATTGCGCACCGGAATGGGTGTTGGCAACGTTTCCAACACCCATGGCATCGGCCTGCGTTGGTACACCCTCGACAACGTGGCCCAGCTGGACGTCACCTGGCCTGCCTGACCCTAGAGTAAGCAACGCACTCGCGCTGAAGCGCTCCTGGCTGTTGTTCCCGCCGGCGCCCGCAATAGCGGCAGTCCAGTCTTGCCATGTGTTTGCCGCGTTGTGCGCCATCATTTGTGCAGCAGCCGATGCTTGGGCTTGGGGACGCCAGTCGTCTGTTGACTGTCCGGCAACATGTTGTGTTGCCTGTGATGCGAATGCAATCAGTGGGTTGGTTGGCTCGACAGGCGTAGAACCGTTGGGGGAGACGCTTGCCGCTGTTGCTGCCGACGCAGCCGCATAGAGGTACGACGCGCCATCCGCCGAGTCGAACGTTGCAGCACCGCCGTTTTGTTGTACAGCACCTTGGTCCGCGTACGTCAGGGCCGGATACGGCGTGGTGGAGCTGGGTACGGGACCCGAATCGTAGTAGCCGTTTCCGTTGATGGGAGCGGGCTGTTGATCTGGTTGTGTCCCTCCGCTGGCGACGGCCGATAAGCCATGGCTGGGGTCCTGTTGAGACTTCAAGCTGTGTGGCTGAATGTCCTGCGAGGAGGCATCCTTACGGGCCATGTCCTGCTCGATCCAGCCCAGTGTGCGTTCGATGATGACCCCAACTTCGGTAGCCAGACGGTTCCCTGTACCTATGTTCGTGTTAGCCAACGTCGACCAACAAAAACAGAAAAAAGCTTACCAAGCAAACGCCCAATCTCCCCAATGATGGCCAGCCATGTGGCCATGTCCTCACGGGTACTGGCAACCTCCAAGACCGTCGTCTCAAACCGCCGCTCCCACTGCGCAACAAGCTGCGTGAAGATGGCGGCCACGTACACGGCCAGCTGATACCACGTCGTATCGAGCGACTTTAGCGTGTGCAACGTCGACACCACCTTGAGCAGCTTCTTTACGGTCTCTTCGCATATCCTGGTATTTTCCGCACAAAACTTGGGATCGTCCGTCATACAAACCGAAGGATGTCTCAGACACAAGGTAAACTCGAGACAAAACGCCTGCGTATAAAGCGCAAAAACCTTTGCTTCAGGTTTGGTCGTTTCTACGTTGAGCTCCTCGGGAAGATTGTCGAGCATGTTGCGCATTCCATCCTCCAATTCTCGGACCACGTCGACGTACGTGCTTGGGTCCCGCCGCGCACCATACAGTTTGGAAAACATTTCGATCAGCAAAGGCGTCACTTTGAATCCCATCAGACCAACTTGGTAGTTGCAATGTCCAACTTTGGACTCGTCCAGCACCCCCTCTTCTCCCAGAAACTCATCCGGAATCGCAATGGGGAATTCCACGTCGAACTCTTGGATAGACAGGGGCATCGGCCGGCCGAGTCGACCGTTGATGGTGCTATACAAGGCCAGAATGGCCCACCACACGCGTTTTCGCGTTTCGTTTTCCAACGTTGTGCCACCGCCGGGAATCTTGATCGCACGATGCAGATTCAGCTCGATTGCCTTCATAAAGGCAAAACTGGCCAGCGTCAGAGCACAGCCGGGCTTGGGGAAGTTTCGAGTGTGCGACATCATCATGGCGAGAGCTTGGACAGCCGTGACAGACTGGGTTGTGGCAAGATCATAGAACTTGTTGAGGCACCAGTGGTAGTGCTTGTTGGACAGGTCGTTGAGCTGAACGTACTGCTCCGGCTTTTCTCTGTTTCGAACACCATACTGGAAATAGATGGTAGCAAACACCATGTGGGTAATGACCAGTTCCGGGACTGAAGGTTTGAAGTTTGGCTCATCGTAAATGCGCCTCAACTGGTGTCCCGGCATAATTAGTCCAACTCTCGCTTTACACAGGGGAGACGACCTACCAGCTGGAGAAAGGAAGGCTTGTGCAAGATGGGAAGAAACGGCGACAGGGTCAGAAAGTACCACTCGGCATAGGTGAAGGCGTCATGTCGAGAAGGCAATTCAACGTTGGGCGGGGCGGGATGGATGTTGAGCGAGGTCTGGAAGAAGGCCTGGACAGATTTGTTGTACAGGGGCGTGCCAAAAGTCGTGCCCGCCGGCGGTTCGTCCATGTCTGGGCCGTCAAACGAGGCTGTAATATCGAGAGTGGTGCCCAGGATAGACAATGTAGTTCCCTTGATGGAGCTCAGCGGCTCCTTGTCCGAAGACACGCCGAGATGGTTGTTGGCAGGCCTCGCTTCGATCAGGGGATATCGCGTGCTCGAGCTGCGCTCCGATGGCGGTTTTTGCCGGCCTCCCTTTACCCACACCAAGCCGACCTGAGACCAGGAGTTCTTGAGAGGGTTGCCCACGGCGTCAAAAACCATACCTTCAGGGTAGGTGTTGTTGTACCCAGGGAACTGCCACGGCCTGACCTCGACGCCATGGTTCTCCAGCAGTTTTTCCAGCGACCGTATGTGAGCCAGCATGGCACCCTTTTCACGCTCTAACTGTTGCAAGTATCCTCGACGCTCGGTGCGCCCCGTGACTCGGTCGGTGACATAGCATTCGAGATTCTGGTTGGTACAATGGGAGCATCCTTCGGGGAGCGCATCGCAGCGAATCTTTCTAACCTAACAGCCGATTAGTTTGGGTCAAACACACCACAGAAGAAAAGAGCATACCTTGCACCTGTCGCAAGCCTGGCCTGTCCGGGTGTACGATTGCAGCTTGGACTTGACAACGCTGGAAAAGTCCTCGGGACCGCGTTCGAGACGCGGCAGCTTCACCTTGGTGGAAGCGCCGTCGCCTTGGTCAGAACCGGTGGAGTCACTGGCCCGCTTCAAGGTGTTTGGGCGGCCTGGAGGCATGGTGATTGGATCTGTATTGCGCCGCTATTTTGGCGACAGACACTCTGAGGTGTCCTGATTTGCGAGGCTGCCCTGGTGTTTTCTGTGCCGCGCCACCTCAGCGACGGGCGGCGATGGGATGGATGCAGCGACCCGACGCCTTCTGGTTCCTATGTCGTCCTGGATCGTATGCGCCTCCGAGTTGGGGAGAGATGGAGAGTGTGTTACAGGTCGATGGTGGAATGGCTGGTGTCCCAGCGGGTTTTGCCGGTGTCAATTGGAAGCTGGGAAGGAGAATGCCGGCGCTGGCGATGGCATGACCCTGTCTGAACGTCGCGTCCAGACCCCCGGGATTGGCAGCAGCTCCTGCCGCCAGGCGTTGTCAAGGAGGGCCATCACACTGCATCCGGCGAAAAGTGGGCCTTGGCAATATTACAAGCGTAACGGGAAGGTCCCTTGTCTCTGCTTCATCTCAGCGCGGGATGTCGATGATAATGACATGTAGATTTGCTCCTTGCGCATGGTAAAGAAAGGAGATGAGATGAGTCCTAGGACAAGCTTTGAGATATGAAATCGGATTGACATTGTCTACGGTAGTGCATGTGAGGCGACATGTTAGCGGTATCGAAAATACATGGAGTGGTACCGGCCCCACTTACATCTCTCGGTGACTAAAGCTTGGTGCCCCGCGCTCTGCCCCTCCGAAGTTTCCTGCACCTACATTGACTTTGAGATTGACAATCCGACAAAAGAACAACCACTAGCATCACCAAATCCATGAGCAAAAGACCAGCGTCCAGCGAGACCTCTGACCTCTCAACCACCTCGAAACGTCCCAAACCCCCTTCCAACATCACCATGTCCCTCGAGCGCATCCCCCTCGAACATATTCCCCCAAACTACAGGGTATACGGAGCTCTGTTTCGCGACGTATCCAACGCTTCCTTTCTCCAAACTCAGCTGATTTCCCGCAACCCCGAATTTGAATATGCCTTTATCGATGCTTCTACCATTGTCTCGCGCGTCCATCTCCTCGCAGCTGTCTGGAACGCAGTCTATAGCTCGGTGGAAGGAAACTTGAGGACGCCAAATGTGCACTCCGAAGTGGTGGCTTCCCTGAATATCAACAACAATGTGCGGTCTGCTCGGAGTTATGCGTACTGGGGCTGCAGGCTAACGCCACAAACAGATTGCCGACGGGTACAGACGATGGGGTATAACGTCTGACAAGACCAAGGACTTGGTCGTGGTCAAGATTCTCTCCTCGCCCGAACCGCTACCACAGGCCGAGCAAGAAAATGAAGCCGAGGAAGTCTTGTCACATCTAACATCGCAGATAGAGGGACGACTAGTAAGATTAACAGACCAGGAGATCGCAGAAGTCACGGACTGGCAAAAAGTCAGGAAATACTACAAGCTGAACGGAGTTCCAGTCTTGGACCAGACAAAAGATGAGGCGGTAAAAAGGAAAAAGATGGAGAGCATGGCCATCATGGGCATGGCGCTGAGGGGACTGTAGGAAAAAGAGAAATGATATTCAGTCGTTTGGCAGTCATGATCATTATCTCGCTATCTCATCTCAGTCTAGGTCATGTTTGGGTTTTGGTTGAATCAAGAACTCAGGCCAATCCAAACAACGACTTGAGCCTCCTCAAGACCTCGGCCCTCATGGCATCTCTCGACCCAACTGTGCGCTGCACCGCATCTCTGTTCTCGTACGCTCGCCTCAGCAGATACTTCATGCACTCTCCTGTTGAACCCCACACCAAGTACTTATACGCCTTGGCCTTTTCCTGCTTCTCAGTCGCTTCTTGTTGGTTAAACGCAACGAGCTCGCAACTGACTTCATCCGCCATCCCCTGCAGCTGCGCAAATGCTACATCGTTGGTCTTGCTCTCGTGCTGCAGTATTCTCTTTGCCCTGACCACGGAATCTCTGTTGTGGGTAGCCACTACCATGGACACGTCTGGAAACTGACCCTCTCCCTTCAACGGCCCGACTTGCCAATCCCTTTTGAGCAACGCCTCCGCAATACCGTCGTATGCCTTGTCTGTGTCCTCCTTGATGTCGTGTATCAGCTGCCTTGGGTCGCTCCCCAGGTACGCGCCTCTGACCAGTTTGACGCCCAGTACGAACCCCTTCTTCTTGGCTTCCTGTAGATGTTGACTCAACGTTTCGGGAGTCGACTTGAGATAAGCCTGATATGTCCCATACACCACCGGCTGGGTTCTGTTGTACCTCTCCATAAACTCCACCGTCCACTTGTCAATTCCGCCCTGGACGGCGGCTTGCTCAGCGTCGAATAGTAACCTGACACCCCTTGACTGGGCCAATACACATATGCTCTCGATCGCCTTTTTCAGCTGTGGTGAGGGATCCGCCCCCTGCCGTAGACACTGCAATGCCAGCACGCCCGCCCCGGTAAACTTGAGGGCCACATAATCCCCCCTGTTGGCCAGTAGCACGGTCATGAGCGTCCCCTGAGCCCAGCTGTCAATCTCCTCCATGTCGACCTTGGTCTCTTCCGCAACATGCTTTGGCAAAGAACCCGTTCCCTCCTGTCCATGCGGGGTGACGACCTCTTTGGCATAGCCCAAAATCACCCCTTCAAACCCCACGTCTTTGAGGCCCTTGATCGTCCTGGCTACCTCGGCAGGCTGCTCGCCGGCGCAGAATTGGGCATAAAACGTCTTCTT
Source organism: Podospora pseudopauciseta (assembly GCF_035222475.1). NCBI lineage: Eukaryota > Fungi > Ascomycota > Sordariomycetes > Sordariales > Podosporaceae > Podospora > Podospora pseudopauciseta. Next base: position 83,743 of record NC_085892.1, read on the forward strand.
CAGCAGAGCTCGCAACAGTGGGTTTGAGTCAGGGTTGAGAACTGGGTTGGTTGTATGGGCCAGCATGGACATGATGGCCAGTGAGGGAGGTAAGAGGAATGGCGACGAGGATATCGTGGCCGTCATCCATGACCTGAGCACGGTGACCAGAGGTAAGACTGAGAGAGGCGCCGGTTTTGGTGGCCCCATACCGGCGCCTTGTGGTTGGTGGTGATGCTGATGATTGGGGAGCAGTGACGGCGATGGTACTCCTGATAGTGTCAGGTTGCTGGATGGTGACGACTGTGTAGAGGAGTAGTGTACTGATCGAGTTGATGTGGATGATGACTCTCTGGAAGGAATTAGTATGATGTTGTGGCGGCCGCACCGCACAAGGAAACCTGCTTGTCCGCTGGAGTTGATTGCAGCGATCGCCCGTCTCTTGGACATGCTCCGGGGCAGAAGCATGCCAGGCAAAGGCCTGGGGAGCGATGCCATGGCCACCGCCTGCTAAGAGATGCTCTGGCTGAGAGGTCGCGAGCAAGATGGTCTCAATGACGCAGGCAGCAAAAAGCACCAGCAAGTTGAGATGAAATCCAAAGTCAATTGATGGCCAGGTTACGCTACGTCCACCTTATATCAAAGACAAGCTCCCCGGTATCGCACATGCAGTGACGCAGTCCGGCCAGGTTTCCATTGAGTTTTGATAGTGGTTCATTCCAGAGCCGACCAATCCCCTCTGCTACCCCTCGAAGCTGCTGCACTCGCTGATTTGCCGTTCGATCTCGGACGCCTCCTTTGTCAAGCTTTCCGTTCGCTGCAGGCCATGATGTTATCGTCGGTCCCTTATCAACCGGCGGGCCCCCCCAACCCCTGCCAAAGGCCGCCGGTAGCCGCAAATGCGGGCGAGTGTGGGGAAAGGGACCACTGCCGTCATCGACGAATTGGCCCCGCCCCTCTGCTCCCACGGGGGTCTCGATTCATTCCAGTCGAGCTGCCAGTCCTGCCAAGCTCCCTAGCGCTCCTGAATGCCCCTGTGAACGGCTTTCCATGGCCCCTGGACAGTCCCGACTCCTTCACCGCGGACGTCGCAAGCAGCGCCATCCCCATGACAAAGCCCACGCCAGCGGCTTCGGAGAGCGGTTGCTATCGGCGCTCATAGAAAGACGTCAATTCCAATTGTCCGATCCAGTGACCAGCCGCGCCAATTGAGGAGGCTGACTGGGTCATGTGGTTTCGTGGTGCGCCGTGGCCATGCAGCCGGGTGATCCCTTCCCCGACAAGGGCCGAAGCGGAAGTACCCTTCTCGTGGTGTGTTGGAGCTTGCCGCCCCTCCCTGGTGCGAACAACGGTATAAAGGAGGCTGGCAACCAACACTGTGGCGGATACAAGAGTGCTCATGCCTTTTGCTTTAAGGTCCTGATCTTGCGCTTGATATACTCGACGTATTGCAGACGCCGGCCCCTCTTAGCCGCCAGGATGTCTTGTATTCCGCCGTAGAGGGTACCGACCACGAGGGCTGTCTTGGTGGTTCGGGCTGCGAGGGGCAATGAGTAACGGTCTGCAGCAGTCTGTTAGTATTTTGCCGTAGGCTTTCGGTATTCAAGAAAACATACTCCAGAGGCTAAAGACTCCAGCACAAGTCACCATGGACGTCACAGTGTTGAACAGATCGGCAGTGCCGCGATACTCGTCAAACATGTGCTCAATGGAAAACACAGCCGTGGTCCAGACACCAATCTTGGTTCCCATCTTTAGCCCCTCACGTAGGCCTCCGCGGGCTGCGATGTAATTCTTGCTCTTGTGGTACAGATACCAGCCGGTGGCGGTCGAGGGCAGCTTGTGGGCGTGCTCGGCACGGAACTGGAGACTGGCGATCTTGCTGCCGTGCCCTGCTCCGACAAGGAAGCCAGTGCCAAAAGACAGCATTGTGGCTAGCGGCAGCCGAATCATAGGGGGCATCGACAAGCGCGAAGAAATGTAGAATGCCTCGATTTCTTCTTTACTGGGCTTTTGATAGCCGACCGGGACATCGTCTTGCTGGGGCGGGGCTGGGATTTGAGCTGCTGGGGCAGACGCCGGATGAGTAGCCATGGTGAATATATCTTTGGACTCGTGTCCTGTCAGCATGTGCTTGGCCGTGATGTTGGAGAAGGAGAATGCTTCAGCGAGGAAAGGCAATGATTAAACTGAGCGGACGAGACAGCTGCTGCACCGTCGATCTGCCTGGTGATTGGAGTGAAAATGGAAAATGCAGAGGTCAAAGCTCCCTGCCCCATCTTCTGTTTGTCGCCAGGATCAGGCAGCTTGGCAACCTGCCCCACACAAGCTCTCACCAACCCTTTACACCCAAGACATCAAGATAGTACAAGCTCGTCAATTTTTAATACAGATCACTGTCAAGATGGTATGTGGTTCTTATAGTGATGTTGCTATGTTGTGAAGCTGATAGAGTGACAGCCTCCACGTTCTGCCGCCGTCATTGACGACTCGCCTACTGCTCTTACAATCATACTCAAGCACGGCATTACCAGCGTCTTCCTCTTTGCGTCTCCATCATGGACCTTTGAGAAGCTCTCCGCAAATCTTCTTGAGGTCTTGCGTGACCGCTATCCAGAGGGCGTGCCCAAATCTACCGAGAAAGAATCCACCATTACGCCCATTCCAACTGAAGACGCCCACGTCAGAGTCGTGTTTGGCACGCCCAGAGATGCCGACGACTACACCAGGGGGTTCAAGAAGTTTGACGTGAGCCCGGAGGATACTTTGGGCAAGAAGGGGTTGAAGAAGGTTAGCACTCTTGCGTTTGCGCTGCTGGAACCAGACCAGGATGAGGACGAGCCAGTCAAGTTTGAGGTCGCCTTTCCAATCAACGATGTCGAGGCCTAAACATTCCTGGCGTGCACGAAGGAGGGTGGTTCTAGGTCTAAAGGAGCATCATATGCGAGTTTGGCGTTCTCTTAGCTGGTGTTGGGGCTGCAATTGCATTGATATCATGGTGTTTGGTGTTTCTTAGCCCAGAGAGCAAATGACAGTAAACCATTATACCGTCGTTGGCACGGCTGTTGCCGAATGCTACAAAAGCGCCCTTTCATCTCAATGCTATGTGCAAAATAATACCGGATGGATCGCATCTGGGTTAGTCCACTTGTCGATGATGAAGATGAGCAAAATAGCAAAAGGTTGAGGTCGTGCCCGGGTTCGAACCGGGGTTACTGGAAGGTTTGAATGAGAAATGTCATCAAAATCCAGAGTGATAACCACTACACTACACAACCTTGGATGATTTCGACTGTCAGACATTGGCATTATGATTGGCAGTCGTTCCTATTCAACACACGATATCCACGGCACCAGGAGCTCAGTGTGTCCTAGGTAATGTGTCTTTGGATTTCTGTCATTTGATTGATGCCAAAAAATAATCGAGCCAAAGATCAAAATGACTTCAGGGTGCAGAGGGTCTCGGTGCTAAAATTAGCTGGTCTTGGCCCACTCTTCCAGGGGGTCCGGTCTGTTTCTCGCGGGCGTCACTGGCACCTAGCTCCGCTCTCGGCAGGCACGGCGTCCACCTCCTCTACACGACAAACATTTATCAACCAACAACTGGAAACGAGGCACGAGCAAAAGGGCCACATTTACCGTTGGTGTCGCAGTCTGCAACTATTCACAATGCCATCATAGTTTTTCGTTGCGTGCGCAACAGTAGGATCAGTCACCGTTGAAGATGGAGCCAAACTTGCTCGCACCACGAGCCAATGGTGCGTCTTCCTTTGGCCAACTGCGGCGCATCACTGACAGGAAAGTAGAATGGTCACAGATTCCAACTTCTCTCCTCCTCGCCGAACTTTCCCGACGCGACGACGCCGATCACGATCAACGACCAGCTTGCGGCTCCGGCAAAAACAGTCATGGCTACGACACGCCCCTTCACGTCTTTGCCCTGTTCCTGATTCTCACCATCAGCACCTTGGCCTGCGCCTTTCCGCTCTTTTCTCAACGAGTAACGAAGCCGGGGAAGCGCCAAAAGAATATTCTGTTTGTCTGTCAGCACTTTGGCACTGGCGTCTTGATGGCCACAGCGTTTGTGCACTTGCTGCCCACTGCCTTTGTGTCCCTGACAGATCCTTGCCTGCCTCATGTTTTCAGCAAGGGGTACCGGCCACTGGCTGGGCTGATAGCCATGGTTGCGGCGTTTGTGGTCGTGGTGATTGAGTCGATCCTGTCGAGCCGAGGGGCCGGGCATAGTCACTCGCATTCCTGGGACGACGAGGACTCGGAGGAAGGGCACGAAGAGGCAAAACACACGCGCACGCACGGACATGCTGGACACTCGAGGACCCCGGATATCGCCATGGACGATCTGGAAGGGGCTGGAGAGCATCGGGGCTTGGTTTCCGGGGCCTCACCTCTTCCGGGAGGCACTCCTCTGATGCAGGCCAAATCGCGCCAGAGCAGGGATTCGTTCGAACGAGAAAGGGAGTCCCTGGAGCTGGAGCTCAGCTTGGATGAGCTCAATGGCAGCGGACAGGGTGGCTCGACACGGCTCCTGGCCACGTCGAAACCGTTGCCAGCTCTTCCCTCACATGCGCACAGCGGACACCATCACCAAGGCCCCCCAAATGCGGAGGAACAGCAACGCATGATGCTTCAGTGCGTTTTGTTGGAAGCCGGTATTCTGTTTCATAGCGTGTTCATCGGCATGGCCCTGTCTGTCGCCACAGGCCCATCCTTTGCCGTTTTCCTTCTGGCCATCTCCTTTCACCGTATGTGCGCCCTTTCCGCTCTGACAGACAGAAATCCTAACAATGAACAGAATCCTTCGAAGGTCTTGCGCTGGGAACACGCATTGCAGCCCTCCACTTTCCCAAATCCTCTCCCCATCCTTGGCTGATGGTTCTGGCATTTGGCCTGACCACGCCCATCGGCCAAGCCATCGGGCTGTTTGTCCACAGGTTCTACGACCCCATGAGCCAGACAGGCTTGCTCATGGTTGGTTTTATGAACGCCATATCTGCCGGTCTGTTGCTCTTTGCCGGGCTTGTCCAGCTGCTGGCAGAAGACTTTTTGAGCGAAAAGAGCTACAAGACACTGAGAGGACGGAAACGAGTGAATGCCTTTCTGGCAGTGGCCGGAGGCGCAAGCCTGATGAGCCTGGTGGGGGCATTTGCCTAATACCAATCTTTGTTTTACCATATATATGCCTCTATACTAATGATATACTCCTGCACATATCATGACCGCTTGTTCTGAACATATTGCGTAAACGTGGCCCTAGCGTTCTTGCCAAAGTCCAGCGCGTTGCTAAACATGCCTTGGTTGTTGTGCACAGGAAAGCTACCGGATGGGTTCGAAGGCTGGGGCACGGCGGTGCGGCTGATGGCCCAGGCAAAGGTCGACGCACTGCCAGACTGTGTTTCGAGGCGCCCGCCGTTTTGCTGGCTGTTCCACCTGCTGCAGCCCGTGCAGACAACCTCGACGGTCCAGTGCGTTGAGTTGCGTGCTGTCGACAGGGTACGCAGGGTGGCACCGCTGTAGAGGCCAGGGGTAGTGCGGCCGCTGTGGGAAACATCAGCTTTTGATCTCATCAACCTATTCCCAAGATACATACGCGCTCCACCTCGACGACACAGACACCTGACCCGAGTTTCCGTTCGGCCACGCAACCGTGAGCGGATTGTTGGTCATCCCGCCGCCCCAGGCAAAGCCAACCCATGTCTGGGCAACGGGGGAGATGATCTGGAGGATGGTGTCGTATGCCGCATTGTTGGTCGCGTCAGAGGGCAGGGCGATGCGGTAGGTGGGCGCGGTGGCCGAGGTGTAATACTGAAGAAAGCAGAGACTCGGCACGTTGCCGGAGACGGTGGAGCAGTATTTTGAGGTGACACCGTACACTTGCCGCGGTTCTATCTCGGACGAGGGAGTCACCGGGGAGGAAGCTGCCAGCAAAGGTGCGGCGAAGAACGCGACGAGTGATGGCAGATGCATGGTGAACGATTCGGGGCCAATTCAGGGGTAATTCCGTGCCAACATAGAACTCAAAAACAGAGGGAGAGGCTTGGGATTTTATCATCTTATTTTTGTCTACTATTCCCTCCTTCTCAAACTGGTCATACAGAGTCTCGCTGATCTGTCGTTCATGGTTGCTCTCCGGATAAAGTCCATATGAGGCATCACCCTTGCCATCCATGTGTTATATAGAGTATTTGCACTGATCAACTCCTCCAACTATCGTCGAGCGGCAAGTGATCGGCAGCAAATCAGAGATCCCGTTTCACAAATCAAGTGATCCCGGCCGGTGGGCGAACAACAGCCTGAAGGACCTCTGCCACTTCACCACGTCGTGCCTCTGAGCTCATCCTCCGAGATGTAACCCCCCTGAAGGGCTTCTCTTTGATTTGAAATAATGTTTACTATGATCCAATCAATCAGCAGTGTTTGGAAACAGGCAGAAAACCTACAACGGAGACAACACCAAGCAGGAAGGTCGTCAAAGCGTGGACAATGAATCAAACATGCTCATTCATTCATCATTGAGTTCCTAATGAGTTTCTACCACTTGCAACAACATCCTGCCCGGGTCTAAATTATTTCTTTTTGCTGAACCTTGGTGTCCTTTTCGGATGTCTCTTGGACATCATCTCCATCCACCGACGCCTTCTCTGGGGCCTCGGTCACGCCAAACAGTTGGTCCATGGCCTCGAGAGAGACGCCCTTGGTTTCTGGGATGAAGAACCAGACAAACACAAACATGGAAAAGCAGAAGCTGCCAAAGATGAGGTATGTTCTAAATTTTCGGTTAGTAATCATTTGACTGGTCATATCAAGAGACGCCTACCCATAACCGTCACTTCCGACAGTCACCAACATGGTTGGTACAGCACGGGCAACAACAAAGTTGAAGAGCCATTGAGTGGCGGCAGCGTACGAGACGTTGAGAGACCGAAGACGAGCGGCGGGAATTTCGGATGCCAAAATCCAGCAAGCAGGTCCCCAACCGAATTGGAAGAATCTGTTGCTCTGTCAGTTCATACGAGACAACCGAGAGGATCAAGGTGAGTACGTACGCAGCAAACAAAAAGATGGACACGAGCGCAAAGTACCCGGCCGGGGGAACCTCCTCACCAGCCCTGGGCGGTGAAATGCGCACATACAAGCCAATGTAGAACATGGCAAGGCCTTGCGCGATACTAGTCCACAACAGCGAGCGCCTGCGTCCGAGGGAATCGGCCATGAAGAGCAGGAAGCAAATGCAGCTGACCACCTTGACAATACCATAGATGCCAGTGCTGAAAAGCGAGGTAGAAGTGCCAGTCAGACCGAGGTTCTGGAAGATGGTTGGTGCGTAGGTGTTGATGGCGTTGGTGCCCGTCATTTGCTGGCAAATCATCAAGGTAATGCTGATAAGTACGCGCTTGCGGTTACCAGGGATTGTCCACATCTCCTTTTGCAACTTCCAGTAGGTGGCATCGCCAATGAGGCGCCGATCCTGCTCCAGCTGGTCGACGATTTCTTGAAACTCCTCTTGGACGTACGGGTGTGTGGGTGGCAGGTTGCGGATGTTGGACAAGATGCGCTTGCAGTCCTCCCATCTGTCCTGTCGTGCCAGCCAACGAGGCGACTCGTGGCAGAGAAGCATGCACCCACACAGGAGCGCAGCAGGTAGGGCCTGAATGGCGAGCGGAAAGATGTACATGATAGGGCCATCCGGGAAGTGAATCGAGACGGAATAGTTGATCCAAAAGGCAATCATACCCCCCGTGACGATAAACAGCTGGTATAGGCCGGTAAGGAGTCCACGAATGGCGCGGGGCGAGTTCTCGGACACATAGATCGGGTTCACGGCTGAAGCAGCTCCAACACCAACACCAGCCACGAATCGACCGACGTACATGGCCGCCAGCTTCCCAGAGGCAGCAGCTTGCATGATGACACCGATGATGATAACCAGAGAGGTTGCGATGAGGCACCATTTGCGGCCGAATCGATCTGTGAGAGGCGAAGCGATGAGCGCACCGAGGAAGCAACCAGCTTGAAGGGTCGAGACGATGTTGGCGGCGAGATTGGCGGTAGCGACGGAATTGCGGTCACCGAGGCCAAAGTCTCGAACGAAGGGGGGCAGGACGATAACACCGCCGATGACTGAAGAGTCCCAGCCAAAAGACATGGCACCAAAGCAGGCCTATACACAACATCGTGGTAAGTGTCTGATCAAGCCAGATAAACAAAAGTCTTACCGAACAAGCAAGCAGGTACACCCTCCATCCGTAGATCTCGGCAGGATCCGTGGCCATGGCCTCGTTCCGCACGATCTTGCGGAGGATCTTTTGTGAAAGACCCATGGTGGGCAGCGATCTGACGGTGATCCTCGTGATTTGAATGAGATGCAATCAAGCCTGGAGTTGAGAGCTCAGCTCCTGGCGTTTGCTGCTAACAAGCAAAAGGAAAACAGCACCGCGAGGACCAGATTGCAACAAGAGACTGGAACACGACGGGATGCTCCATCCCGGGCCTTTTTGTAGTTGCACCGCAGCCATCTAGGATCTGGACGGGTGAACGGGTCTGTCTCTGGCTTGTTTCTCGCCTGATTGGCGAATGTGTTGGCTCCCATGCCTGCTGCCACCGTCTGGGGATGCGGAGAAGCAGCCTCTCAAGGAGATCATGGGGCGACTGTGCACTCGGGATACAGAAAAAGTCTTGCAGCGAATGGTGTGTGAGAGCAGGGGGGCTAGAGCAGGCGAGAGATGGACGCATGTCGTTGGATGGGCATCTGTAGAGGCTGGTCTGCCATGCTTTCGCTACCTTGCACTGGCACGGTAAAGCCCCAAGGTTGTCCTTTTTTCCACCAAGAAGAGGAGGTTGAGGTTGCGGCCAGAGTGGGTGCTGCTACAAAAAGCCGAGTACATATAAACAACGGTTTTCTTGTCCCGTTGCCAAGACGGCAACTTTGAGCGCCAGAGATCTCTTGAGTCTTGGCCACGGACGCGATATTGAAGGGGAGATATCTGATGGCTTGAGAGAGAGAATGCGTTGTGAGCATGGAATTTGACGTTGAGATGCTGAGGTCTATGAATTCCGAGACGATCTTTGAAGGAGACATTAACTGAGGGTCTCATCATGCCAATCGGGAAAGGTGAAGATAAGGTATGGTCGCTTCCAGTGCCGCTCGGTATTAGCCTATTCGTAGTATGGCAGTTGGAGTAGTTCAAGGGTCGGGATGTTCTCGGTGGTGTGCGACCGACTTGGCTCTCTTGGCTGAGTCTGACAGGGGGTGATGCGGGATGCGGGGAACCTGGACCAGCTCTTGTTATCGTTGGGGGAAGGGGCGATTAAGGTCAGGTACGACCTGCTCTTGCTCCAAGGCCCTTATTTCCACCAGAGGGAAAAGGAGCTTCACAACCTGTGGAAGGAAAGAGCATTCCCTTTCATGCGCTATGGAAAAATACTCGTCTTTTCTTAACAAAATATCCAAAACCCGACAAGTCGACGACAGGTCTAACATTCAGCATCCAGACCTTCTCCAGTTATCCAGAGTTGCACATCAAGCGGTTCGAGACGAGGGGTCCAATTTAGCCAGACTTCCAGAGGGTGACAATCAAGACCAGCTCACACATGGCATCTTTGCCCGATGCTGCTCGTCCCACAACGCCGGGCCAGGGTGTTGCTCAGTGCTCACTCACTCTGGCTGCCATCCTTAGTGACTTCATCCAGGAATTTCTCCACGAATGAGAAAAGACCATCCACTTCGGACCAGGCCAGTCAGCAACGCGCCTACTATAGCTGATCATCTGACAGAGGAGGCATGGAAGATACAGCCAGTAGCTGTTTACTGCCCGTTGAATTCATGCTGATCGCTTCACCGAATTCCATGTACCCGGTCTGACACCCATCACGAGAATGCTTTCACGTCCCACCTACACGGTGCTGGGTTCAGATCCCACCAACCGCAAATGCAGAATCAATTGTTATGCCTTTCAGCAGGATGCCATCGTCACGTTTCAAGGCTGGCAGTATGCTGCTTTTTGCAGCCCCCTTCCAGATGTCGCCGAACCGCTTTATGTGCACCTCGCCAGGAGGCGGCTCCTAGAACCCCCACACGATAATCCGGGAGGCTGGGAGGTGCTGGCATTGACAGACTACCCCCAGACAGTTGATGACGGCCACAATACCGTTCAGCTAGGCATCTCTCCTGGTGACGGCACAATTCATCTATCATATGATCATCATTGTGATGTGTATGCCAAAGTGGTCCATGTGGTGAATAGTAGGTACATTCGTTGACACCGATCTAGGCTTCGCTATCGTTACTCGTGTCGAGATCTTGCCTTGAAGCCCACCGAGTTCGCCTGGATAAGCTCCCACTTTACAACAACGCTCGACTACCTTCCCGGGCTCCCTGCGTCTCACAAACCCTTCCATTACGTCACCTACCCCCGGTTCTGTGCGGCCGATTCTGATCTTCTTTTTACGCTCAGAGACGGCAAAGCAGGTCTGGGAAACGACCATCTTTATGTCTATTCTTCTTCCTCTGGCCGTTGCTCCTACCTTGGCCAGCATCTCACTGGGATTCAAAGCAATCCGTATATCCACGGCCTGAGCTACCGCTCGGGCAGACTGCATTTGACATGGGTCTACCGTGGTTTTGTCCACTATGACGGATGGGATGATCTCGCAGACGCCAAGCACAAGCAGCAGGCTGGGCCCAACGGAGCGGAGAACAATCATGATTTATGTTATGCTTACAGCGACGGCCTCGGAAAAACATGGAAGAATGGCCAGGGCAAAGAGATTGCGTCAAGAGACCTGGGGATTAGCACTATCGATAACAACAGCGAGGGGATCGTTGTTTTTCGCATCCCTAAAAGATCAGGTCTCACGAATCAGGAATCTCAAGTCGTTGATCTGGACGGCGGTGTCCATGTTTTGAACAGGAGTTCCTTGCCAGTTGGATCGAACAACAGGAGCGGCGTGGAAGCCGTCCACTGGAGACATTATTACAAGGCGCCGGGTGATGATGGTGCGTCTGGTTTCCTTTGGCGTTGCTATCAAAGCTAACATGAATATCCAGGAATTTGGTCTGAATTTCTGCTCCGACCAGTATATGGCAGCACCAGGGGGAGACTGGCTGTTTCGAAAACCGGGGATGTAATCATCATTCTTCCCGATGCAGAAAATGGACGTGTGTATATTGAAAGGGCAACCAAAAGCAGTGGGTATACTGCTCATGAAGAGGTTTGGTCTGGAGAAGGGCTCAGGGGTGAACCACTGGTTGACCTGCCACGGTTGGAGAACGATAACGTGTTGTCGTTGATGGTCTTGGCTGATACCAAATCATCAAATGACATAGATCCAGGAACGAGGAATGTTGTGGTATTGGACTTTGAATTGTAGTCATACACCGTTGCCTGTATGCTATGTACGCGAACTGAATATTCCCTTCCTTTCGTGTGCTCCCATTTCCACTCCGGATATCTTCCCAAACTATATAAAAAAAAAGGTATCATGACTCGTATCATCATCAGAAAACAAATTGAAAGGAAAATAAGTCATTTAAACAAATCCAGTCAAGGTCTCCAAGCTTGAAAAATCCGCTCTCCCGTTTCGCCCATGTCCCCTCAACTTGGCATAGACGTTGATTCTCCCGTATTCCGGACCGGTATCGACCGTCCTAACAATCCACATTGTCCTCCTCTTCTTGACTCCTCTTGTTTGTTCAAAGCCTGTTTCTTGGTCAACATTTCTCTTTTCTCTCGGGACAAAAAGCAGCATCTTCTTACTTGGAGTTTTGTAACATGGCTCGGTGTTTGTTCTCAAGGGAAATCCCATTTGATTCCCTAGTTCCTTTGAATAATGTACAGGATGGGACTGTCGATCATAGCTCTCTGGCTCGGCAGATGGCATGTCCATCTCCAGATAAGATGTCGGGTTCTGATCCCAGCTGTACAAGCTTTCGCTCTGGAATTGTGAGATTTCAGAGTCAAAAGGCACAGCAACCAGGGGCGGTGGGGGTTCAAAAGGTCGTTCCGCTCTCGGTGTTGACTCGTCCCAATACACGGGGTTCGAATCCGCCATCTTTCCTCTGCTGCTGCGCTCGATTCCCTGCATCTCCTCGCTTGGTGGCGTTAAGATTCCGTGGCCCCAAACATACCCTTTGGCCTGGGACCCATCCGTTTCCCCGAGCAAAGTTGGTGTGATCCTCCCCCACCCTTTACCGGCCCATTCAATCACTCTTCTCTCCATTTCCGCGTCCATCTTGATGCCGAGCAAACCGCCGAGATAGATCAGGTGATGGGCCAGCATCTGACACAAGTGATCCCGCATCGCCAGCCAAAGTGTCGGGCTCTGCTGAAACTCCCAATCTTCTACCTGCATGCCAGCCTCGGATTGTCGCTCCATCTCTTGCCCCATGCTCTTGCTCGAGTAACCAACCCCCAACACAGCTCCCAGCACGATCAGGAACAGAACCTGGCAGCTTTCTCTCGACAGCTTCCCCAAGTACTGTGGTGTCAGTAGCTTATCCAACGCCAACAGCATTCTCGACCCCGACATCCTCCCTGCTGTCCAAGCCTCCTGTTGTGTGACCATGCCCGCCAACTTGGACTCAAAGTTGGAATACCGCATCGAAGCAGTCATCAGAAACCTCCGGAAATCATGCGTCAACTCCTCCATCTCCTTTTCCTTTTTTGACCCGTCCTCCGAGGCGAACGACAACCCTAGCAGATTCGCACACATGCCGGCCACCATACTTCCTCCTTGAAGTTCTGGCACCGTATATGCTTCATCCAGCAACCACCTCGTAATCTTTTGGTTGAAAGACGGCTCGTCGAGACTGGCAAACTTGGCCGGCTGTGCAATCCTCCCGAGCAAAGCGCCCATCTTGAGCATCAGGGTTTCTGTCCTCATCTTCTGTGGTCCCGACTGAACCTGAAAAATGTCAACGTCGACAAACCTCGTCCGGATGCAGTAGCTCCAGCTGAGGACTTTTCTCTCTGTCCCCTTGAGGGCCGAGGTGAGGCAGGCTTGGCAGGGATTCTCAAGCGAGCACTTTTGTAAGCATGTTAGTCACCATGAGTGAATGATTGAGATCTCCAGACACAAACCTCAATCTTGAGCATCCTACACCGCAAGCAAGCACCCTGTCTTCTCACGCCCAGTACCTTTTCCTTGGCTTGGTCGGTTAATCTCGCCCTTTTTGGTTTCCCTCCCGACGGCGGTGTGCCCTGCAGCGGGTGTTGTAGTCGAAAGCAGTGTATGTGTCGTGCAAAAGTCGGGATGGTGTTTGATCGTTCGACCTGACGTTGTTGAAAAGAAACCCGGACGAGTTGCTGTTCAGCCGCATTCTCTTGATCTGGCGGGTTGTTCATTGGTATATGTAAATAAAGGAGGGGGGGGGCGCTAGAACCGGCAGGGTGGGTAGGTTGGTGATGGTGGTGGCGAAGCTAGCTCCTAGCATGTAATACAATGGTTCCTAGCAACTTTCCAACCCCAGCTGAGACTGCTAGACATTTCCCAGGCTGGCCCCAGCTCCTAGGTGGATGGGCGCAAAACGGATCGATAATCTCACACACTAGAGACTGGGTAAACGGAGAAACAAAGACATGAGACAATTTTCCTGCTCTCGGGCAACTGAGCCTGAACTTGCAGGTCCTCCTGAGCCGGAATTCCCATGGCGACCTGAATACTTTATGACTAGTACCACACTAGCAGTGGTGCAGGTGGCCCAAACCTGTTCGAGGCTGGCTGACTGTTACACGGGTTCTCGTCGAAATTCCCCCAAGCCCGCGAAATAAGCATCACCGAGCTCCCCGGATCGAGCCTAGTGCTGCTGGTGCCAGCAGGCGCACCGCATGGTTGAGGCGCTTGGCGGAGCTGCATGGTTCGAGACCCCTGTTTCGCTGGCAGCGTTTGCAACAGCGCAAGATGGCCATCATGAGACGCCGTCACGACTCACCACCCACAGCCCAGCTGGGCAGCGATTGTCGATGGAGTCTTTCCAAGAAATCTTCTGGAATTTCCCTTCATCTGATAGTGGAGATGGGGGGAGATGGGCGTGGACCCTGATCGTCATTGCGATCCAAATTCCCTCAGATCATCTCCACATCCAACCCTAACCCCGTAGTTGGCGGTGGTCGTCCGCTCTCCTTGCCGAATTTGAGGTCAGACACTGATGAAGGCATGGCGAGAAAAGGATGTCCAGATTGGGTAAAAATCACAGCTTACCGAGAAATCATGCGGCTCCAGGCGCGTCTGTTGGCGGTGTGTGTGGCTGCTTGCTGTCACTCGCTTTCTTTTTGCGGGCAGTAGGGATGGCACTCCCACGGGCAGCCAATCGGAGAAATACCAGGATCTCGTCCAAGCTGAAAAGCCGTTTGAGAAAACACCAGGCCAGCTGAAAACCCCTGCTTTGGCCAACAAGATCGGATTCCAGGCGCCACCACCATCATTTCCTTCTCAAAATTGTTGGCATCCGCTCCTTTCGTGTTGGCTTGGTTTTTGAGGATCCGTCCGGAGATGCGCCTGCCGTGACACAACTGCACCTGCGACTGCACCTGCGACTTTATTTTTATTCCCACCTTTTGAAGCCGCCTTCTCGGGTGCTCGTGATCCTTCCTATATTGCAAGAGGCTAGCGCACCTATCTGCATGTCATCGCACGGTCCCGCTTGGCAACACATCCACCCAGCATCCACTTTGCACATCAGATCATCGTTATGGATTGTTTTCTTGATACATGGAATGTTGGTGCCAAAATCCTCAAGTTCTTTCTTTCGACACTAGTAGAGAGACTTCTCGGCCCAGCCCAACCGCTCACTCCCCTGGTCAAACACGATAAAGGCTGCTTTGAGGGCTATATCGCCCCAGATGGTAAACCCGACACCGCTGTCACTCTGCATCCCTCCGAAGCACCTCAAACTACTGGTGTCGATTTTCGAGTACGCGAGGTAACTGCCTGGAATCCTGATCATCTGACCGTTCCCGGTCCCAAAGTAAAAGTCGGGAGTCGTCGAGTCGTTACACTCAAACGTGTATCCGCCTTGAGAGGCATCGTACTTGGCGCTGGCAATCCGGCCATAAAAAGCTTCACATACGCCCTCGGGCAAAAGGAGCAGGGTAGTACCCGTGTCCGCAATGCCGTGAATGCGTGTATTGTTGAAGCTGCCCGTCGTGCCAACTTGGAACCCGGGCGACACCCAGCTCCAGAAGCCGTCGCTGCTGTTAACTGGAACATATGTAATGTTCCCCGTGTAGGCCCCGTCGTCGATGTACCCAAAGTTGTAACGGCCAGCTGTGTATCAGGTTAGTACGGAACAGCAATTGCAGGGGTCGTGACTTACGGGCGCCAGACTTGAGATCAGCCGTAAACACCGGCGAGTCAAGCCCGGGCATGGCTTTTTCAAAAAAAGTCTTTTGCTTGTAGGGCATCACCGTGTTGATGATGCCAAAGCCTAGGCCCACCAAGCCGTCATTGTCAGAGTCGGCTGTGAACTCTTCCGAGACCTCCCTGGCTGCTTCCACAGCCTGAGTCGACACCGTCAAGTCACCAATGGTGACTGTGTCGACGTAGACATCCCCGCTCGAGTAGCTCTGGTCCCCGTACGTGATCTTCCACGAGTATCCCTCCATCTTGTCCGCCGTGGTACTCGCGTTGGGGTCATAAAGAGTCTGCCCGTTGATCATGCTCTCCTTGAGCAATGTGCTAAAGACCCAGAAATCACTGGACCCCGTGTCAAGGTCGAGGTTGAGCTGTTGAGCGGGTGTGCCAAGGGAAACGGGCATCAGGTATTCGACATCGTATGACTTGGGTGAGTTCTGGACGCTGCCTCTGTCATTTTCATCGTCATCGTCATCGTCATCGTCTGCTCCCTCGATTTCGGCACGCTTTTGGTTTCTTGCTCTCCGAACCCGTTTGACTGCCGCCTTTAGGTCGTGCGGAACAGGCGCGCCGTACTTGCGCAGTGTTCTTTCAAGCTCAAGTGGGCCGTTGCGTACGAACTTGGGGTTGTGCACCTGTGTCAACGATGCTGTGCCCTTTTGGACCGTGTTGCCGACGGCGACCGGTGCTAATGCGGTGGAAGCGGTCAAGAGACCTGCGAAAACGAGAGACTTGATGATCGCCATGCCGGGCGACCAACTGTGTTGGAGTGGTCGGATACCAAGAATGAGAGGCGAGGATAATTGTCAAACAGAAACAATTTCTACTTATGGAACTCGCGAATAGAAAAGGAAAGAACGCCTTTTCTCGTGGACCTGCCCATGGAGGGTCCCGGGATAGGTCTTGCGGCCGGGACAGCTTAGGCCCGCTTCCAGCAAAGCAGTGCGCCTTGAATGAGTGGTACCTTCTGTTGTGTTCTGTTTGCCTCGGATTTTAGATATAGGTTGTGGTACGCGATGCCTCCTGTGACGGACAAGGCAACTACACCGAGGCTCGATTCGGAAGCATGTCGGACCTTTTCGTGTTCAGGTTTGCAAGCACATGCTGTTGATGGAATCAAAAGAAGAGAAAGAACAAGGGGGTCACTCTCTGTCTAACGTCCATCTTAATCTCATAGGCTTCGTGTGACCTCGTCCTCCGGGCCACACCACGAGAGCAAACACCCTGTGTAGACTTGGCCCGATCGCCGTGGCCATGATCCTTTTGCTGAAGACGCATCACTTCGAGGGGAATTGTCTTGTTTGGTTGGTTTGAAAAGCATGGCACGGACATCTTCAATGAGAGTAACCAAGGTGTTCATAGATCCGAGTGACTGGACGTGATTTCGGGTATGCATACAATTTGATGTTTATAGCACTGTCGACGGGAGTCTGTTTCGTCCCAGCGCCCTGGCCGGGTGGATATTAAGGTCGAGTGCTTGGACCCGTGCAGTCACGGTCGAAGTTGCTGCAAAGCGACCCTGCAGATGCAGTCCAAAGTTTAATGACGGCGATCATTCTCGCAAGAGACCCAAGATGGTGGTCGATGGTAGGTGGGGATGGATGCTCGCAATACCAAGGTGACAAATTCTGGGTACTTAGCTGGCACCTTAGTGTAGGGACATTTTGCGTGTGCATCGTAGGCAAGCATCAAGGACAAAGTTAGCAGAAAGGTCTCAGAATATGTCAGTGGAAAGCCACGTTGAATCCAGGATTCCAAGAAACAACTTCACCCTTGTTCAAAACAGCAACTCAAGTCCACGAAAGGGATGCTTCCCCTCGGGGGCTCGAGGTACCCACGTACTTCACCAGGTTACCACCGCAGGGTAACAGCCATGCGTCTGAACCTCTGGAGGTAGGTATCTGGGTGTCTCGGAGGGCAATTAAGGTAAGCTTGCCCACTCTCTTTCCTAGTGAAGAGAATTCTTGTGCAGAGGTCGCGAAAGGGAAGGTGTCGATATGGCGGCGGGAATACCCGGGTAGAACTTTAGGAACAATTGAGCGATATTTGTGTTCTACCTTCCACGTTCAACACTGAGGCGGTCCGGCTTCGGCGGCGCAGGTCCAGACTGTCATGTGTATTTTGGGGTGCCATTTCCCACTCTGCAACTCAAGAGGTATCGCCTGATATGCCACCGCAAAGTTGCATTTGGGGAAGGTCAAGATGGATATCAGATCTTCCGTTAAGGCCACAGCGAATGTTGCTCTTGTCTGCCAATGCAGCTCCCAAAGGTCAGGATGTAGATGGTGGCACAGGAGGAGCAGGCAAGCGACCTTCTTGTTCCGGACAAATCGACTCACTTCATAGGCCAGCACTGTCTGGATGGTGGGAAGGCGGGGAGGGTGACCCGCATTTCACAACGTTCGTCAAGGATTTTAGCTCCCGCAGCCCACCCTAGTCTCCAACCCCACAACACAGTGTCCGGCTTGTCTCTTCACCGTGAAGAACACGCCCACAGCACCAACATCATCAAACGCGTTGATGAAGGAGGAACTTTTATAGCATTTCGCAATGGACATGCTCTTCCATGATGAGGGGGAACCTGTCCGCCAGCCTATCCAGCCTTCTACTTTGCCATCCCTGATCTTCACGTGGGTTTTCCCTCGCGTAACACAAAATCGTAGATGGCAAAAGTGCGGTGCAGTTACTGGCCACGGTTCGACCCTTGCCAAGAATAACACTGATGGATCATCTTTCAACTACACCCGATGGAGCAAGAGCATAGAGAAGAGCAGCAGCGGTATGGATACTTTTGTCATCTATCGTCCTTTTGCCTTTTCTTCTGCCCAATCTCAACGTGATGGATACTACAGCGCCAAGCCGATTCCAGAAGTCTGGTCCGATTCCATGGCGTTTGGCTTCAAGGTCGTCCACCCCTTCTCCCGGCCAATGAAACATGGGACCAGCCGAGAGTTACACGTGGAGCGGGGCAGGACAAGCTCATTGATGAGCCGGCCAAGCTTCCTTCTCTTCTCGGCATGGCGGCAGTTGCAGACTGAAGCAATGGCCAAGCTTCTTACGCAAACCATTCCCCTGACATCAAAAGCCAATGACATTGACCATCAAGAAGCCCACCCCCCGGCAGCGATAACGGCCTCTCTTGATGACAGAGATATCGACTCCATGCACACTGACGTTTGATGCCGCGCCAACATCTTATCAGCTCAAGTCACAACATCAACATTCCAATGAGACAGCCGGCTGCACCGATGGTTGCCCAGACGCCAGACGGGTACCCAGACAGCTGCCCAGACGGGCGTGAAGCAGCAAGCAACAGGCTAAAGCCCCCAGGGATGTCACTTGCCAGATCGGCGGGGAATTCTTCGCGCCGTCTGCAGCCAGACAGCTTGCGCCATCAAGACCTGACAAGCGAGTTTAATATCATGACTCTCCCCCCTCAGAACCTAGTGGGCTACCGACCTGCCTATTACGGGAATTCTTGTCGCTCCGGCGAATCGACTGACGGCCGACTGGGCGGACTGCTACATTGCCGTGCATAGATGGGTTGATCTGTTCAACGCCTGCGGTTGGTTGCCCGCAGGAGCTTTCTCCAACTTCCAATATGCATCCGGCAGACCGTTTCATCGGCGCCTCTGCTGCTTATCTCTGGGGTGGCCTGCGATCAAGCTGATGGTCGCCTCTTGTGGCAATGGTCGAGGTGGGATGACACACAAGCCCTAAGCAAGTCCCCAGATAACCACCGACATGAGTAAAGCACATTCTGTTTTCGGCTTGGTCCCCGCCTCGAACCTCGGTGATGGTACTGACAGTAGAGCATCCTCAGGTAGGTACCGTGTAGCGTGCCGATCAAGCTTGGGGCCGAGTTCCTGGGGGACGTAACACAATGATTAAATACCCAGCTGCCCGACCCCAAGCGGTTCCGTGGGCTTCTGTCTCCCTTGCATTCCACGATTTCCCTTCAAAACTGCCCCCATCGCCTCTGGGGGAAGTGGTCAACAACATACAGCACACCACACTACACCGCCCGCCATGGCTGACGAGGAGAAGAGGGCGCTCGAGACCACCACGGCCTCGGGCACCATTCGCCCATTCTCTGAAGGCCAACCACCCATCGAAGGTCCCAATGAGCTCAAAACGGAACTGACGGTTGGGAATTCAGAAAAGGACCATGGATCCGACGGTGCCGAGGAGGAGGAGGAGGATTTGTGGAAGCCGCTGAAGATGGAAGCCGATATTCCCTATGAGGAGAATCCGCTTACCATCAGAGCCGTTGTTGTTGGTTGCATTCTGGGCTCTCTCGTCGCTGCTTCCAACTTGTACCTTGGTGAGCGATCTTGTCTGCTCTTCTCCAGACGTGTTGGTTAATCATCATGTTCAGGTCTCAAAACTGGCTTCACCTTCAGCGCCAACATGTTTGGTGCCATTTTCGGTTATGGTATCCTCAAGTTTATGGAAAAGTCTGGTGGGCAGATTCCCATCATCGGCGGTTTGTTCGGTCCGCAGGAAAACTCCATCGTCCAGGCTGTCGCGACGGGTGCGGGTGGTACCGGCGGCATCTTCGTCGCCGCCATCCCCGCCATGTACCGTCTCGGTGTGATGCCCGAGGGCCACTCGCCCATGGATGACATTGGTGCCATCTTCACTATCACCCTGGTTTGCTCCTTTGTGGGACTGTTCTACGTAACGCCTCTCCGCAAGTTCTTCATTGTCCAGGTCGCCCGTGAGCTGAAGCTCATGTTCCCCACGCCGACCGCCGTCGCTCTTACCATCCGTTCCATGCACGCCGGCGCTGCCGGTAGCCTTGACGCCATGAAGAAGCTTAAGTGCCTCATGATCTGCTTCGTGGGAGCTCTGATTCACCGTGTCGTCTCGTACTACGCCATCGGCATCCTGTACGACTGGCACTTCTTCACGTGGATTCACATCTGGAGCGGCTACACCAGCTGGGCGCTCAATATTGAATCCTGGGGCTGGTATTTTGAATGGACCCCGGCCTTTATCGGTTCCGGCATCTTGATCGGTCTCAACCCCGCCATTTCCATGTTTGCCGGTGCCGTCATTGCCTGGGGTCTTATTGGTCCCCTGCTCGTGCACTACGGCGAATGCATCGGCATCCAGTTGTCTGAGGATCCCCAGTGGGACTCTTACTACAGTTTTGCCTCCCTCAGGAACCTCGGCACGGTTACGCCCTCTCCTCGATACTGGCTTCTCTGGCCCGGTGTCATGGTCATGGTGTGCTCGTCCATGGCCGAGCTCTTTGTCCAGTACAAGGTCATTTGGAGCGGCGTCAGCACCATCTGGAACCAGGGCTGCGGTGGCATCAACGGAATGTTGGTCAAGCGTGGCAAGTCCAGCAACTTCTTCGCCAAGCACGGCGCACCCAAGGTCAGGAGCGAGAGCATGGTTGAGGATCCTTTCCCACCAGAGCAACAGGTCAAGAACTGGATGTGGCTCGTTGGCCTTCTCGTGACGGTCGTCATCTCCATGATCATCTTCCACTTCCAGTGGGAGATGAACCCCGGTCTTACCCTGTTGGCCATCCTGCTTGCCTTCCTCTTCTCGTTCCTCGCCATCCAGATCGGCGCTGTTACCGACACGACCCCCCTGACGGCCGCCGCCAAGGCCTCGCAGCTCGTCTTTGGTGCCGCCACCTCGGGAGGTGGTTTCAGCATCAAGCATGCCCAGAAGCTCAACTTGGTGGCCGGTGGTATTGCTTCTGGCGGTGCTGATGTGGCTGCCGCCCTTGTCGGTGATTTCAGAACCGGTTTCTTGATCGGCACATCGCCCATCAAGCAGTGGGTTGGACAATGCATTGGCAGTTTCGTCTCGGTGTGGCTCGCACCAGGTCTGTTTGTCCTCTTCACGTCGGCCTACCCCTGCATCTGGAAAGGTGAGGCCGAGGGTGAGAACTGCGCTTTCGACGTCCCCTCCGTGTCCGCCTGGGCTGCCGTGGCCGAGGCTGTCACGGACCCCAACGTCAAGATTCCCTTTAGCAGCGGCATGTTTGCCATTGCCATGGGTATCTTGTCTGTTGCGCAGGTCGTCTTCCGTCATTTTTACCTGGTGGGCGAGCGTGAAAAGTACCGCAAGTGGCTGCCCAACTGGGGTGCCATCGCCCTCTCCTGGGTCATCCCCGCCCCGGTGTTTGCCAACGCTGCGTTACTGGGTGCCATCATCGCCGCGCTGTGGAGAAAGTACAACATGCGCACATGGGACATTTACGGCTATGCTGTGGCAGCTGGTGAGTTATTTTTAGTGTTTGGTTTCATAACATGTGACTGACTGTGTTGTTCAAACAGGTTTCATTGCCGGCGAGGGTCTTGGTGGTGTTGTGGGCGCTGTCCTTACGCTGGCCGGCGTCGACGGAGCAGTCAAGGGCACACAGATTGCCTGCCCACTCAACTCTTGCTGATACGTTCGTTGAGCGGGTTGTACATGATTGCTTCTTGTGTTTATGGTTGGATATGATTTAAATGGGTGTAATGATTTGAAAGCAGCGTATACCATTGATTTTCTTCTCAAATAATTGGATTCATGATGTTTATTGTGCAGAGAGTGATGATGCTACAGCTATCTTGAATTTCCCAGCCTACGCCTGCGGAACGGCAGTTGCCCAAGGGTACGATGTGGCCAGAGGTATGTTGTAGGTGCCCAGGCTGTGAAAGTTTCTGGTGGTGGTGGTGTTGAAAAAGATCTTTTGCACAAAGGGCAGGATCCCGTTACTGCTTCGGTCAGCATTTTCTTCCACACAAATTGATCAGGCATGCGGAAAACGTACAATCCGCTCATATCACAATGTCCTCCGCTCCTGACATTGATTCCAATCTTGTCCCCCGCCCCAAGCCAGTCATACACCACCTTGGCCGCTGGGAAAATGACGGTTGCCGTCCCTTTGCTGTTCACAAACTGGTCGCCCGTTCCCTGGTCGATAATCAACGCCCGCGGAGCGATGGCAGCGGCAATGGTGTGCGCGTCAAAGGGCAGGTTCTCGTGGTGGTTCATAAAACTCCCCAGCTTGGAATTCGACCACCACCCGGCACCCTGCTTGCTGTTCTCGAGGTTCTCCCCCTGCCCGGACAGCGTAAAGTACCGGTACGGTCCCAGCCCCTGAACGCCAGAAGACATGGGCATGGTGACGGTGATGCGCTTGTCAAACAGCCCCGCGACCAGGGCGGCTTTCCCCAGACGGGAGCAGCCAGTCACACCGACGCGGTAGGGGTCGATTTCTGGGACGGTGAGCTGGATCGCGTCGAGGGTGCGGTGGAAGCCCCAGGCCCAGGCGGTCAGGACGCCAATGTCGCGGCCGTTGTAGATGCTCCAAAAGGCTCCCGTCTTGGAGTTGCTGTCGGGGGCCACGGTGGTGTAGTCGAACTGGGCGACGGCGATGCCGGCTTGGAGGTAGGGCTGGTTTTGCATGCCGCCTATGTTGATCACGACGGGCGCCGGACGGGAGCTGCTCGCTCCGGAGGGCAGCTGGATGGTGGCCCTGAAGGAGCCGCGTTTGTTTTGGGGACCCGTGACGGTGATTTGCAGGGTCGTGCCTGACCGGGTGGCTTCGACCTTTTCCTGGGTTGGGTCGGGGTAGTACCCGAATTGGTATTCTTGGAGGAGCTGGAGGATCTCGGGTTGGCGGCACTGGTACCACTCAGCACGGGATTTGATGCGGTTGGGGGCGTTGCCGGTCATGACATCGCGGGCAAAGGTCGAGGAACCGGCGGCGTTGTCGGTGGTGGTGTACTTTAACGGTAAAAAGGGGTCAGGGAGCGAGGACTGGAGTGGGAGTTGTTGCCAGGTCGGGAAGGGAAAAGGCAAGGGTGCGCATTGGACTTGACGGGGGGAGATCTCTTGGTCATTCTCACTCGATGCTGGTGCCGCAGCCGATAAAACGGCTGCTGTCGCCGCAGTGAAGAGAATGGAGTAACGCATGATGACTTGCTCTTGGACAGGTATCTAGCGATTTGCTCTTCAAGAAGCTGCACTCCGGCCTTGTCTGATATAAGACGGCCAAGAAAAGCTGGGGTACATCAACCTCGTGGCATTAATCCCCGAACCCGTGCATCCCGTCACCCGGATGCTTGGTCCTTGTGGGGTAAAGCCGTGTTGATGATGGGTTGATCCGTATTAGCCATATTGACGCGGCGTAAAAGGTGCCGGGCAAACAAGGCACTCTGGGAGTTCTGTCATATATATCAGAGGCTTGATCGGGAACAAGATTCAAAACACACAACGTGTGAGGGTTACAGTCTAGATTTATCCGTCTTGTGTTTCCACCAACTGCAATCACCTGGCGTTTGTTGTTCAATAAAGAAGAGAAATATTTCCTGAAACCAGGTATTATAGAACCGAACTGGGATGTTGAGAATCAGTTTTCAAACCTGACAGCGCCTTTTCTCCAGAACCTCCTTTCAACCGGCCGTCACTTCATTCCAGGAACAAAAGAAAAGAACATGACAACAGGGCCGGACCCCTAAACCTTCTGGGCCGTCTTTTCATCCTCATACTGAACAGTGAATTCAGTGACCTGGGCAATGCCGTTCTTGCCTGGGTTCATCTTCTCCCCGTTTTGCACCAGGATTCCTCGGTCGCTCTGGTCGTCGTCACCCAGTCGGTGAAGCTCGAGATCGCTGCCGGTGGGGGCGGGCCGGCTGGAGATGGTGATCATTCTGCTGCGGTTGCCACTGGCACCGGTTTCCTTGACGTAGCCGCTGTGGTATTGTCTCGAGGTTTTGGCGTCACGAACGAGAACACGAAGCATGGGGATAGAGGCGGCGATGATCGAAGCGGAAACCTCGGCGTTGCCCCAAATCCAAAGGTCAATGGCATCGGCTATTTTAAGGTCGGTCAGCAAAATGTCCTTCTCTACAGCAGTCTGGGGGACCTACCAAAATCCTCAGACAACATGACATTGACCATGCTGGTCTTGATGATGGCCGTGATTCCAGCAAAAATACCCATGCTCATGGCGATACCCACACCGATCTTCTCGCTGTTTCTCATCTGGAGGCCCCAGAGAAACTTCCACGGGAGCATGGCAAGTGTCAAGTCCATAAAGGCCGAATACGAACCCGAAAAGATGTTGTAGCGAACCAAGATGTGCGGCGCCCAGCACGTGCCCTCGACGAACATGTCCCAGACTTTTTGGATAGGCGTGCAAGAGACCCAGGGAAACAAGGCGGACAGGCCCATGGCGATGTTCATGCTGATGATGCAGAACCAGGTGACCTTTTTGATCCAGCCGTCGGTGAGGTGAAGCAAGGTGATGCCGAAGGATGTCTTGGACCACACGGCAGCTGTGACGGAGAGGGTGCCCGAAATGTTCATGGGAAGCAAAAGGTGAATCATGTTCTCCATGGGGAAATCCCAAATGTGTTTGCCGTATCCCATTGTGGTCATGTAGGTCATCAAGGAAGATTCGGCGGTGATGCACAACTTGGCTCACGCGTCAGCACTGGGGACCTAGACAAGAGAATTGGGGGTATCGTGAGACTTACGATAGCTCCAATGAGAAAGTAATCATCCCACCACAAACTCTGCCTCTTGAGCATCCGGCAGTAGAGTCTCAGAGCCAAAAAGGCGCCAGCGACACAAGTAAGGGTCCAGACGCAGGCCACGAGTTTTGGACCGGCATCGTCGTGAGGAAGGGCGGCGAGCTCGGCGGGAGTGAGCGCGACTGGGGTGGCGAACTGGTCCGGTTTGGTGCCGTCCTCTTGCGTAGTGAGGACTACGTCGGCCATCGTTGGTTGTCTGAATGTCGATCCGAAACTCGCCGGAAAGCTAATATAAGGTGAACGAAACAAAGGTAACGAATGTATGGAAGAACACAACCCCAACTGCCAACGGTTGGGCGGCTGGATCGACCTGTGAAGCGAACAAAGATCTGCAGATGCTGGAGATCGAGATTATCAAGGCAGCCGAGATGATCAGGGGACCGGTGGGAGGGAGGCGGTTGGAATTGTTATACAGAATATCAAAGATGGAAAGGATCGGAAGACACCCACTCAACAGCTGTGGATAAACTGAGACCTAATACCATGGAACTATCATGCCCCCGGGCTTCCCTTCCTTATCGACGTTTCTGCCGAGGGGTGGCCCTTGTCGTACCGACCTCCTGGGCTGGCAAGCAAACCCTGAAGGACAGGGGATTGTGTTGTGTGCAGCCTGGTGGAGAGGGTTGGCTTAGCCGGAAACGGAAAGGGGTAGATCGAGCCCAGAACTATTGTGGATGTTTCGTTTGGGTTTTTGTTTTCGACTAGCATGGTCCCCGAAGCTTCCATATCGACATCAAGGGGCGCCGCCTAGGGTCACCGCGTAGCGTAGGGACTTGACCATTGATTCGTTTCTGTTCTGATGGATCCTTGGCCCTACTTTGCCAATAGTTTGGGATGTTGCTGTCACACTCAAGGACAGAGAGGAGAAAACGTGGCCTATAATTTCTTATTCTTCGACATGATGCCATTCTGCGAACAGCATCCTCCACGGGCCAAGCAGCGTTTTTGTTTGTTTCCGCTCCTCGCGTGACTTGACAGCGGCAGTTGCACCTCTGTAGATACTGTATGCTTGTTAACATATATGCCTGCAAGAGCCTTGACGAGACGTTTGTGATCTCAGTCACCTAGTTTTGAATGTTACCCTGAGGTCGCGCTGCTAATAACAGGCTTCCCCGCGTGCACGTTGCCGGGACCCTAGTGTGTTGTAGTGAATATCTCTAGTTCCACCTTCACAAGCCACCCTTTTTTCTTTTTCTTCTTTAGGTCGTCTGTGTGGTAGACTTTGCTTGTTGCTTTTCTCCTCGCTAGCTCCCAAGCGACTGGTGGCCCACGAGGATCTTTTCGGTGGAGCCTAACTTGTTTGGCGAGATCGATCAACAGTGCTCACAGGGCGATGCTGAGGAGTCAAAATCGGACGGTGGAGACGGGAAAAACAGAGAGGCCCAAGCTTGTTCTTCTTTTTGATAAAAAAGCGGCATGAAAACGGCTGGCTCTTCCCGGCCGAGGCGGACCGGCAACGGCCAACGGGTGGTGCGTCCGAGCGAGCCCCCGTGAATCCCGCGGTTATTCTGACCGAAGAAAAATTGAAGGATTTCGAACCCGGACAACACGTTTCGGCACACGGCAGTGCCCGATCACAGGCACCAGTCAAGCTCCCTCGCCCAGTCCCCGAACCCCGACCCTACCAGCGATTCTCCTTCCTGTTGTGGTGATCTGGCAAATTGTTGCCTCTACCAATTTAAACTTTTCGACGACTGGGCCCACGCCTCTGGTGCCTGTGGGGTACGTGCTGGGATGCCCTGCCCTTGTGTATGGCAGAAGCTGGGATCAATTCTTGCGCGGCACTGTGGAGTACCGATCACAAGGCTTGGGATGGCCTCAGCTCTTGCTTGGGTCTTGATATCAAGATGCTAGCTGATGACAACACCGCCTTCTCTCAGCACGACGACGATGCCGCAAAGACTCTCCACCAATAGAAACCTAACGCGGCATCGCCAGCCGACAAAAGATGGGCCAGGTGGACTAGCTCTACTGGTCTGTGACGCCGGCGTTGGCTCGGTCCATACGGAGTATATGGATGGATATGCGGTCCTATAGGAAGAGGGCCGGAGTTGCTTAGCGAGCATTTAAATCTTGATGGGGTTGAAAGCTCGGACGCTTTAATACCGCCGTGCTGGAGCCGAAAGATAATATGCATAAATGTCAGGGGTCGCATTGGGCTGACCAAATATGAGTTCAATATACACCAAGAGGATGCCATCCAAAAAGGGCATGTCCAACTGTCTATGCACAGGGCCAGGTAGATATACAATATCAACTCAGGCAACCACCCCTACCCAGATTTGGGCTGTGCTCGGGCCTTTTCGGTTTGTGTAGTTGCCGCTGGCATCTTGGCTGATGCTTTGCTTGATCCCCAAAACAGACCATCAACATCCAATCCCACCACCTTGAGAGCTCCGCAGGCAATGTACACCACCAGCCCAACAACAGCGATGAGATCCAGAATGTGCACCAGCCACCACAGGTGCTGCGTCCCCAGCGGGCAGGTGTCGTAGTCGGCCTTCCACTGCCAGCTCTCCTCGTCAAACCAGATGCTCAACAAGCCTGCGTTTCCGCCAAAGTCTCCCATCATGCTCCTGACGGTGATCTCTCTGACGCCCGGGACACCCTCCGCTTCTTTTCCCACCGTCTTTTCCCTCACCGCTTGCCTCCACCGCTTCACCTGCCACTCCAACTCTCCACCCTCGGCCGTCTGGTTCACATAATGGTACGTGTCACATCCAGCATGGTCGTGGCCGTTGAGAATAATGCCTCTTCTCCCCTTGCCGCCGCCCGGGGCACTGGAAGAAGCCGACATGCCCAAGATTCCTTCCAGAAAGCCTTTTGACGCGGCAACACTGAGCTGGTTTTGCTCCTTCAGAGTCCCGTCGTGCGAGTGGAATTCGAAAAAGGGCTGGTCGACGCAGACACCGGTTGGTTTGTACAGCGGGATGTGGGTCAAAATCACGGTATAGTGCCCCTCAAACTCGACTGCGGCTGCGGTGTTGATGACATTGTTGATAAAGGTATAAGTATCATCTTGCAGTTGGGTCGAGAGCGCCGGGGTGTCGAGGTTCATGTCGTTGAGCACCACCAATCTCAGCTCAGGGATCAGCCTGGTGGACTCGGTGTTGGTGTCGGGATCATATAGAGTCTTGCTGTCAAAACCTTCGGGCAGGGGCAGCTCAAACCGCAGCTCGTAGTTGATCTTTCCAAACGCCTTCTCGAAGCGCGCCGTCAGATTCGTGGTGATGTCTCCCGCATAGCCAATGTCGTGGTTGCCCGCCACGTTGATGATGCGCCTGGCCCAGGTGGTGTCATTGTCAAAGCGGGAGAGGTACCCGGACAGATCGTACTCCTCGGCCGGATACGCCTGCAGAGAATTGGGCACCTTTTCTGCGCCGCGAAAGACACGGTTCCAGTATCGGTTCGCGCGCTTGGTGAACTCGGCCTCGTTGAGCCACTGGCTACCGACAAGATCGCCCAATACCGTTACGTGTGTGGGGCGAGTCCACCAGTGGACAGACCGATAGATGTGGGCAAGGTAAAAATCGTTGCCGAACAGGTCGATGATCTTGCGGACCGACTCAAAAAAGTTGAAGGTGTCCTCTAGCAGAATATCGACAACATCGTGGAGGGCTTGCTTGATGCCGAGTCGCGACAGCTTAAAGTTGCGAACGAGAGATTTCGCATGGGGGAAAACGCCGAGGTATTCAATCGGAATCGAGGTAGAACCCTCCAACTGCGGATCGCCGAGGGTCAGGAGACGGAAAGGGGCTTTTTTCGAGGGGAGCGCCGGGGCGGGAGGTTCCTCGATGCTCGAGTTGATCGCTGTCGCTGTCGCTGTCGCCGTCGCATTGGCGAGAAAAGCGGGGACCCAGTGGGATTTGGCCGTTTCGAGGAAAGGCGACCGTGTTTCCGACGACGAAGACGGCGGCAGCGGAAATGCGCAGGCGCCAAAAACTGGGTACAGGTAGAGATAAATCGTCAGGGCGATGGAGACGGGAATGAGGACGCGCAAGACATGGCGAAGAATCGCCATCGGCTTTGGGAAGCTGCAGAATCGCGTCATGACATTTTCTTTTTGAAGATTACAAATTACAAGAAAATCAGAAAGGAGCGAGGAGAAGGAAAAAAGAATGAGGAAAATAAAAATCCGTTGTTGGCGTCGTCGAGGTTGATCATCAGGTTCGATTGAAACAATGGAAACGTCCCAGAAAAAGTTGGACCCCGAAAGTGGCACTTGTCAGCGAGCGTGTGCCACTGCAACGTCAAAGTCGAGTCGCGGCACGGCATGTCAACGGCACATCAGTCGCGGCGGCGGTTGGTTGGTTGGAGGCGAGGGTTAGGGTCCACTTGAAAATAGGAGGCCCCTTGTCATTTCATTGGACATCAGCAAAGTAGTGAATGACTGTTTTATTCTTCTACCCTCGAGCTAAGAAGTTCTTGCCAGAGTGGCCCAACTCGACAGCACAAGAATATCACAAAACACAAAACAAATGCAATGCAAAATGACAGAAAACAAGGAAATAATGAGATAACTAAACGAGTGGCCGCCCAGATATCCAGGCTGCTGTTAGCACAGAAAAAGAGCAATGCAAAAAAGACCAAGGCTCAAACGTCCATCACTGATCTAATCCAATCCCAGTCATCCATCCTCATAAATGCTTTTGTTGATTTTGTTGAACATTGTCGGCAAGCCTAGGCCTGGACCTTGTTACCCTGGAGCTGACCTTGGTTCTGGCCAGAGTTGTTGGAATCAAAGCGCTGCTGCTGCTGCTGCCCCTGCTGTCCCTGATTCTGGCCGGAGTTGTTGGAATCAAAGCGCTGCTGCTGCTGCCCCTGCTGTCCCTGATTCTGGCCGGAGTTGTTGGAATCAAAGCGCTGCTGCTGCTGCCCCTGCTGTCCCTGCTGCCCTTGGAGGGAGCCTGACATCTTGTCGGCGTCGTTGTTGAAGCAGTCGCGGAGCCTGTTTCTTGGTCAGTTCTCTTGTTCTCACGCCGGGAGAGGCATGAACTCACATGTTGATGTCACCCTGCTGGCCAGCGACGTAGAGGCACTTCTTGAGCTCGTCCTGGATTTGTCCCCATTGCTGTCCCTGATCCGAAGAGCCAAGAACCTTCTCAGCCTTTGCGTCCTGCCCATTGGTCATGCC
This sequence comes from Podospora pseudopauciseta, assembly GCF_035222475.1. Taxonomy (NCBI): domain Eukaryota; kingdom Fungi; phylum Ascomycota; class Sordariomycetes; order Sordariales; family Podosporaceae; genus Podospora; species Podospora pseudopauciseta. The sequence goes on from NC_085892.1 coordinate 113,773, forward strand.
AGAGTTGGTGTTTTGATGCTCGGCACGGCCAGAAAGACGGCCCTGGTTGTTGTTCTCGCCCTTGTTGAGGAGCTGAGAGGACGAGATACCCTTCTCAAGCTTCTGCTGCATCGGGGTATCCTCCTGATTGTAAGTCTTCATTTGGGCGGGCTGGACAAACTTGGTGGACTCGCTGTCGCCCTCATTGTTGGTGCTGGCGCTGGAGCCCTTGGAGGAAGACTGTCCCTGACCGCGGGGCTGGACCTTCTCATGCTGGGAAATGACAATCGTGGGGACATCCTGCTCCTTCATGGCTGGGTTCTGGTGTTCACCGCCCTTGATAGCGGACTGGAGCTGCCCGTTGGTCGACTGTTGGCCTTGGTTGCCATTATCCAGATGGATTCTCTGGTTTTGACCCTGTGTGAGGCCCTCGTCCTTGTTGACGTTGTTGCCGAGTGGCTGCTCAAGCTGGCCGTTTCTCAGGCGCTGTCTCTCTTGCTCGAGACTGTTCTGGGGGTAGGCGTTGGACTCGAAACGGCCAGCGTTGCCGAGGGCACCAGAGCCCATGGGGCCCTGCTGCTGCTGGCCTTGAACCTCAGAGCGGCGGACTTGGGTCTTGCCCTTGCCCTCTTGCTGGCGCTCAAGGTTCTGCTGCTGCTGGGGACCAAAGAGAAGCTCCCGGATCTTGTCGAGGGTGGTCATGAGCTGCCCATTCTCTTGAACTTGCTGTTGCTGCTGCTGCTGCTGGCCGTTGTTGTTCTTGTGAAGCCCGGAGTTGACCTCGGAGCGGGGCTGGTACTGCTGCTCCTTGGTGAAGGGGATATTGGAGCCGCCAGACGTAGTCGAAAGCTGGAGGCTCTCGTGATTGAGCTCCTTCTTGCCAAGGTAGTCGCCGGACTTGTCGTAGAGACCGTTGTTGCCGGTGTTGCTGCCGCCCATCTGGTTTCCGGAGTCGGCGCCGTGGCCAGCGGCGAACATTAGGTCGTGGGAGCGAGTAGACAGACCACCATTGCCGTTCTGGCGGGTCTTGTCAAAGCGGCCTTGCTGACCCTGTTGACCTTGCTGAGCGCCCTGGTCGTTGCCGCTCGAGATGCGGGTGTTTCCACCGTTGTGGGGGCAGTTGCCGTTTCCGCAGCTGGAGGCGGGAAGGGCTGAGCCTGTTGCCGCAATGGCGATGGTGGTGAGAACGGTGCGAGAAATATGCATCTTGGCGACAAGAGAGGCTTCAACAAGGACAACTTTTTGGAGCCGACTGGAACTGAGTAGAGAAAGACTGTATGAATGCAGAGATGTATGCGTTGGATGATGAGATATTCCAAACGCCAAACCGGGGGAGGGAGATGGAAATATATATCCTTTTCGCTCCTCAACATCCCAACCACGCCCGGGTTGAAGTCAACGAGAATTACCCTCTTGTTCTACAGCGTTGAGCAAACCAGCCCGGCCAGAACTCGCATTGCTGTCTGCGCGAGCCAGAATGATCGACCACGTCAAGAAAGACACCAAGCCAGCTCATGGCGGCTGGGTAGCAAGAAACAGGCAAGCGCCCGGCTCGTCACCCATACAAACCACGTCGTGACCCGGCCGCTATCGACCACCCACCACCTCTCTCACCTCAATCTCGGTGGGGGGAGAGAAAGTCGTGGTCGTCACCGGTTGCAATGGTCCCCCTGGCCTAGGTCATTGCGCTTCTAGACCGGCAGGACGATGTTCCTGTTGCCCAGGTCTGTCAGCTCTCGTGAGGACTGTCCAGTGGCTAACTTGAACGTAACACCCGCCTCCTTGCCCACGTTGACCGTACCTTTCTGACAACTCTTTTCCACCAAGGCTTTGACAGGCGAAGGAAAGAGAAAAAAAAAGATATCATCCCGGACCATCACCAAAGTTGAGTATGCCAAACATGTCGTGAAACCGGCCTGTGTTGTTCCACCACCCCAACATCAGCGTGCAACATCAGGCTCCCCATTTGGGCGGTTTGGCACTGCTTGTACTCATCCGAGATCTGCCAGGTCACTGAATGAGGTTGCTCAATCAGTACGAAATGCCTGTCAGGGACCCTTGCATGTCACCATCGCCCCCTCTTCCACCTCACGTAGCAAGACGTTGTGTCGTGCCATGGTCGGCCATCAGTCGGAGCCTCTTGTCACAGATTCTCCTTGCCGTCCAAGCCAGAGGGCAAAAAGTCTTGTTCCACCTCAAACGTGTTGTCATGCCGATATAGGGAAAGAAAAAAAGTGAAGTGACAAATTATACGCATACATTTTTCCCCTTGATCGCCTGTAATCGTACATACAAATCAACCTGGTCGTTTTTTCGCCGCCCTGCTGCATTACCATGACCCCTATGTGCCGCTGTCCCAACGTAGCCGTGGCTCACATGCTGCTGCTGTTGCTGCTCCGGCCACCCTGTCCGAGACAGAAAGAGAGGTCATTCTCCCAATCTTCTCGAGCATCAGAGAGGAAGAAAAAGAGTGGTTGGACTATTGTTACATAGTGGAGGTGTTCAGGTCTACGCCGTCTTGGGCCCCGAAGTGCTATCTGTTGAGGATGAGGCTGATGTCTCCTCATCCTTGACGAACCAGCTGAACATGGACGACTTCATGCTCTTCATGGCTTCCTTCTGCATCTTCTCCTGGAGCTCTTGCTCTTCCTTCAGCCACTTCTCGCCATTCTTGCGGATCTCCTCCTCCAGCGCCAAGTAGTTACGCATGCCTCTCTCACGCGCGATATCCTGCAGCATCTTGCCCTTGGCAAACGCCTCGGTGGGGTTCTCCTCACCCTCCGTCACCATCAAGCTCATGTTGCTTGGCTTGAGGCCGAGATGGCTGCTCAGCCAGCCGATGCCGCCGCCCGAGGCCTTAACCTTGTTGGCACCCAGCCTGCGCTGATGCTCGGCGCGGGCGAGGGCCTCACGGCGGGCAAACTCGACTGGAATGTTCTTGCCCTCGAACGACTTGAGGACTTTGCGGACGTCATCGTACTGCATGGTGTGAATAAACTCCAAAAAGGGGACGAGATCGACCAGGTCCTTGTCCTTGGGGTTGCCCTTCCACTTAGGGAGGATGATGGCGTTCTCGGGCTGGGCACGGACGTGCTTGGCTTCGGTGTCGATGATGATCACCTTTGACAGATCACGGTTGAGGTACGACAAATCCTGGAGACACGTGTGTAAGTCTAACGGCGTCCATGTCAGATAGGGGAGGGCTGGCAGTCATACCTTGATGATCTCGCCATCCTTGTACTTTGTGGCTTCACGGAAGAGGGGCCACATAATGAAACGGTAGGGATCCAGTTTGCGCACCAGCGGTTCGCCGGTGCCCCAGGGGACGGTGGTGAAGAGGACGATTTCGTAGTACTGCGAGAGGTAGTGCAAAAAGTAGTCCACGCCCGGCCGCTTTGCCACACGCCATCCATGCTCGCGACTCCATTCGCTGTGAATCAGCATATCCTCCAGACTGATGCACAAGGTGTAGGGACGTTCAAAGGACGGGTCAGGGTCGGGGAGCAGCTTCTCAAATGACGGCTCCTGATAGTATGTGACAGTCTCCGTCATGCGTGACACGGCGCGCTTCCACCAGAGCCCCAGACTCCAGCCGTTGCCAACACTGGGGTTTTTGGCGAGCTCCTCCTCGCTCCATTCCCTGCCCAGATACACGGTGCCTCCGACAGCACCCAAGCCAGCAGAGGCGAGTGCGAAATAGGTCCACCACTTCCGCTTGCGCTCCGACGACGAGACATAGGCAGAAGCGGGAAGCTCACCCTTTGGCCTCTTTCTCCCGCCGCTGCCACCCCCATCACCACCGCTCCCAGCACCCGCCGCTTCGGCCTCCGAAGCCGCCTCGTCTCCGATGGTGGACTTGTCTGTAGCACCGGCCCGTTCGTATTCCAAAGTCGAAGGGATGCCCTGTGTCAGGTCTGGGAGCTTGGACAGATCAGGTATCGGCTCTTCGGGCTCCTGTTCCTGGGGTGTGGTTGACTTGGCCTCTGTCTCGGCGGCCGACGACGGTGGTGGCGGTGGTGGTGGTGGTGATGGCGGGGCATCTGGTTGCTTTGGTTGCTGCTGCTGTTCGGCAGCGGCCTTTTGTGACGGTGATTTTTTTGGAGCATTAAACCTCGACTTGTTGTCCTTGGCCATTCCTCGGGCCCATACGGCCGGCAATGTCTGGCGGGGGAGGGCCGACGACGCCGCAAAAGCCGCAGCTCTCGCACCCGCAACCGGGCGCGCAGCAGCTCGTGCCAGCATCATGACTTTTGTTGTCTGGATGTTGCTGCTTCAGTCTCTCGGGGTCCTCCTCGGTCTCGGCTACAGTCGGCGATATCGTATGAAAGAATGGAAGTGGAAGCAGCTGGATGTGAAGATGGGTTGCAAGTCGTCAAAGTGCTCCAACCTCGATGACAGCTGAACAACTGACCAGTTGAGGCCCATACCTTGGTCCAAAGCTCTGACCAAAAAATCTCAAAACCTTCTTGCTGCACATCTGCCAAGCAGTCGTTGGAGTCAAAAAAGCCCACACAATCCCTGCCACTGCCGGCCCTCTGCCACCTGCCAGGCCAATCGCATGTTCTCAACTCGATCGCCGATAAGCCGATAAGCCCGCAGTGGTGGGTCCAGTCTTTCGTCATGGTGAACTGGCTGTCGGAGAGCCCCGCTCTCACGTGCCCCACCCTTGTGATGCCCCGCATGCCATTGAGCATTGAGCCATGGGATTCGGTTCAATCATCAACTGCCTTTCTGCATCGATGCAGTCGTCGAACCTGTGCCTGAAGTACCTGCCCTCCCCTGTGAGATTGAACCTATCATTCATCCATTTCCCCTCATCTACCTGGTTTGGTTCAAAAGTCGCGGCTGTTTCCTCCTCCTGGTTCTCCGTTCTCCACCCCTGCGATTCCATGATTCGCACCTTCATCCCAGCCAAAGCATCAATTCTTCTGTCACATCTGCCTGCCATGGCCGCCGCGGATGCATTCTAGAGGGTGGTCCACGAGTCGACTTTTTCCAGTGCTCACCATGGGACCACCCTCTGAGTTCTGCATTTGTGCCCGCCCAACAAGCACCCAGACTGTGCATTTGCGATTAGCTGTTACAAACCAGAATTGACCGTAGGTTTCATCAGTCCGTCCCTCCAGCAAACATTTGCCACTACTAACTCGTAACTTGGCACTACACAGCCTTACTTTCGCCTTTTGCAAGCCAAGACTGAGCATTTACTCGACTTCCAAACCTCCAAACCAGCCCATATCCTTCCTCATAGATACCACGGTATAGAGTAGCGCAGCATGGCCCGCCGAACGACGGCAAAGGGCCCTCGTGCCCGCGCCATTGCCTCCTCCTCTCTCGCCTCGTCCTCCGCCCGCCCCACGCCGGTTCCTTCGAGCGACGCGACCCCGGTCAGCTCGACCTACCCATCTACTTATGCCTCCGAGGCAGAACACGACTTGGATGATGACATGTTGAAGAAGATGCACGGATTGACCATCTCCGATACGCCCGGCCATTCTATCACCGCGGCCGTGGTCAAGAAGGCCGAGCCAAAGAAGCCGTTCCGGTTCTTGGATCTGCCACCCGAGCTCCGGATCACCATTTATGGTTATTATTTTGCCGATGTCGACCGTGTTCTCGACCTTGATCCGGCAAATTACAAGCGCATCCACAAGAAGCTGGGCCTCATGCGCACATGCAAGACGATTTACTATGAGGCAACCCACATGTTTTACAGCAGCCGTACTTTCCGGCTGTTCCCTACGCATCCGGGCCGCTACTTCAAGACGAAGAAGCCTCTCCTTGCGCGCCTCAAACCACGTCAGCGTAACTGCTTGACATCCCTAGAGTTGCGGCTCGGCCCCGGCTGGAGCAAACCTCCCCGCGGATGGGTTGTGAACCCAGCGCTCGGGCTTGCTGATTGCGTCAACGTGCGCAAACTGACCGTTTTTGTCGAGTGCGATCCCAGTGATGGCATCTTCAGCGGCTTCCGTCGTCACGATGGATATTACGAAGGTTTCAGCACCAGCCTTCTCAGCAGCGTTTTGGATGAGATGCCATTTATCGACTGCTTGACTTTTGACGCCTGGTCAAGCGTCAAGAAATCGGGCGCCATGATGCGTGCTCTGCTGGAACTTGCATATGCACGGGGCTTGTCAGTTCGCTGGGGTCCTGAAAGGGGTTGGGCCGACTTTGAAGACGAGGTGGAGGCTGTACCCGAAGGCCATGTTGCTAATAATGCTATGTTGAGCCAGGCTCCGCTTGGGATTGGGGTTGCGGTTGTGGCTTGAGGTTTTTCCTTTTCTTTGGTTTGTGGACAACGGCTGGGTAGCATGGGTATGGGCAACGGTTGGGTACGGTCATCATGATTATGAGCATATATGTTGTATTACGCATCTCATCACTTCACTCATTCCAATGGTGGATATTTTGCTGGTTGTTGCCGCTATTGCTCTGTGTTGCAGCAAGTATACCATCGAGGTCGTACTGATGAGTTTATGCTCACCTAACACCCTAGCATATCGAAAACCCACCGGCCTGCAGGTGTGCAAACAAAGGCGTTCGAGTTGTTGCCGTTATCACCGTCGGCGGCGAGTTAAACCCACAAGCCTCGACCGTGATTTGCTCAGGAACGAGCTGTGTTTGGCTGGCCCGCCCGAGAGTAACCGGAACTCCGCGGACTAGTTCACCTTTAAAGACCCCACCCACCCTCATCATCACCATCATCACCATCATCACCATCATCACCATCATCACCATCATCACCATCATCACCATCATCACCATCATCACCATCATCACCATCATCACCATCATCACCATCATTGACAACTGCCCTGAGCCAAACGCACCAAACTATCGATACTGTCAAAATGGCCGCCTCATCCATCCGCAACTCACTCAAGAGCCACTACCCCTGGGCCGCCTTCCCATTGATCATCTCAGCCCCCATGCGTGTCATGTCGGGCCCTGCTCTCGCTTTCGCCGTCTCTGAGGCTGGAGGTTTGGGGTTCATCGGCCCAGGTATCAAGCCCGAGTCCATCCTGACTGATCTGACCGAAGCCGCCTCTCTATGTTCACAGCGGGCTTCTGACGCTGCACGGCTCAACGTCCAAGACGAGGGGGTTCTACCTGTTGGGATTGGGTTCCAGCTGTGGAATGGTGATCTCGGTTCGGCGAAGGAGGCGGCGGAAAAGTTTATCCCGGCGGCGATTTGGCTTTTTGCGCCAAAGGATGGGCAAAAGGATGTTGACGACTGGACTGAGGGGTTGAGAGGGGTGACCAAGGGGAGGAGTCAGATTTGGTTGCAGGTTGGGACTGTGGGTGAGGCGGTTGAGGCGGCAGAGTCGAAACGGGGGAGGCCAGATGTGCTGGTTGTCCAGGGACAGGAAGCAGGTGGGCATGGGAGGACGAGTGATGGGGCTAGTTTGGGGACGTTGGTGCCTGAAATCAAAGATACACTGGAGGAAAGGGGTGCAGGTGACATTCCACTGTTTGCGGCGGGAGGGATTGCTGATGGGAGGGGTGTGGCTGCGGCTCTGTGCCTGGGGGCATCTGGGGTGGTCATGGGGACAAGGTTTCTGTGTTCAAACGAGGCGAGAATCAAAAAGGGTTACCAGGACGCTGTGCTTGAGGCTAAAGACGGCGGAAAGAATACAGTTAGGACTCATCTGTATAATCACCTGAGGGGGACGTTTGGGTGGCCGGAAGAGAAGTGGGCGCCGAGGACAATAGTCAACAGAAGCTGGGAGGAACACACTCAGGGTGGCATTTCTTTTGATCAGCTGAAGGAGAAACACGACCAGAGTGTGAAAGAAGACGGCGATAAAGCCTGGGGAAGACAGACTGGCAGGACGGCAACATATGCTGGTAGTGGCGTTGGTTTGGTCAGAAGTGTTGACCCGGCAGGCGAAATTGTCGAGAAGACAAGGGAAGAGGCAAAGAAAATTTTGAGGAGCCTGCAGAGTGGGCTGCAAGTTTAGACAGGGCCATAGGCTGTTTTAACAAGTAGATTCTCGTACCACGAAACCATAAAAAGGTGCCTCAGTGCATGCTCTGCAGGAGCTTGACGGCTTTCCAGCGACATTAGCTGGCAACACAGAGGTGATGTACTTGTCCCTCGTGATAGTATTCTGGTGTTTGTTGATTGAAGTGGATACCTCTAATCGCTTCAGGGGTTCAGGGGCATGTAAACAGGCAACAAAGATGAGAAAAATGCCGCCACCACCACCCCTGCTGTAGGTAGTCAATTGTGAAAACCCAAAAGTCCGACTCTGTAACCAAAAAGACGTCCATCCACACCATCTAATACAGCTTCGAAAGATGGATGGGAAGATTTCTCACGACTAACATATTACAGTGAAGCAGTCTGATCAGAAGGTGACATTGCCACACAAGATATCGCTATCGAGATCGTCCCAATCTAGACGACCCAAGGTCATATATGCGATGCCTCTGTCTCCTCCTCCTGATGTCATGCAGAGGGCTTCAATCATGAAGCCTGAGACACGGTTCGCTGCGGAAAGGCCATCTGCAGTTAACAGAGACATGCTACCATGGCGTACGACAGTAACATCACAGGAAGAAAAACACTGCACTCGGTGGCGGTTAGGAGAGACGCATTCTCCAGCTTCCAGATGAAAGAGCCTGAGCCGCGGCCCCCCACAATGCTACCGTCATGATCCCCATTCGATGGGATAATGCCATGACTGATCCCCAGCACTACACCCAAAATCCCATCTCATGCTGATCCAGATCTCCACAGATACTCTCTCCAAGCGCTTGGTTCAGTCTCGGCAGTAAGCTGCAGGCAGGAAGAAAATGTGAACGGCAAGTCCTCTGCATGCATGAAGCCGCCCTCCCGGTCAGGTTCGGTGAAAAGATCCAGGTAACAATCCACTCCAGCTCTCCAGTTTGGCAGAAAGCTCCGTCCCGCGTGCGAAGACTACTTGATTCGGGGTCTAGATCCCAAGGCTCCCGTCCCATCTCAGGAACTTTCAACCTGACATATGGCCATTGTTGGAAGTCCGACGCAGCTAGGAACAACAGACGAGGAAACGTGGGAGGCGTGTCAAACAACGTGCAGCGTGGCTGCTGCTAATTCAGCTTTCATCAAAGAAAGCAACTTGAACCATGAAAATGGTACGTATGAAAAAACAATCCAAGACTTGGGGAAAGCCCCAGTCAAGCTCCCCTTTCACCCGCTAATTACCCCCATCCAAGGCCTAGGGCTTGCTTGTTTGTCTAGGCCATCAGCCCTCTCAGCCGTTTCTATCTTTTAGTTGCCCCCTTCTTTGCTCCCAGTCCCAAAGGAGGGTTGGTGACATCTTGGCAGTGAGAACGTGGGTTTGCCAAGATGAAGTCGGTGCACCCCAAAGCAAGGGCCATCGACCTTAATCCAACCGCGCCGTACGAGGTCCGACGTGGTGAGTGATTGGGGAGGCAAGCGGCACATCCCGTTGATCGTGGCCAAATGTCTAGCGAGGATGGCACCAGGGTCTTGTGGGGTGACGAGAGAATGTTGTGAGCAAGATCTTGCTGCTGCATGCAGCCTTTGCTGCTTGCGCTAGTTTGTGCTGCCATCCATTGCATCGCATGTCGATGTTACTTTTATGGTCGAGGGCCTGCTCAGGTGACGGATGACCATAGTAGGAGAAGACCGAGGAGCGGGCAATCATCCGAGAAGTTCTGATAGGGTCCCTCCCATTGCCCCTCTGGCAGATCCCACAGGTTGGCGTGCTAGCATGTGCCGCTGCATTTTTCATACGTACCATTATTGAACGACGAGCTGACAGTTCGTGGGTGAGGCGAGACCAATCTCATCCAAACAGACCCGAGAGATCGAAAAAACCGTCTATGTCGGCACTCCAAGGTAAATGAAACCAACACTACACTAGCAAATTCAGGGGTCCAGCTGGGGTGGGATGTCGAATACCTAACCTTAACTATGCACCTCAACTCGAACTAGGACAGATGTGGAGTCTCTTTGTTCTACCAATTCGCACGTCAGACTGATTGAAAATGGGCACACAGGAGAAAAAAGACATTTTTATCAAGCCAATGTGTGAGCTGGCAGCGATCCTACGGCCAATATTTGGAATTTCTGACGGGAAGTGTGTCGGTCGTCTGTAGTAAGGTATTCAGCCATGTGTAGTTGCAGCCAAGTAGTCTTGGCTAAATCACGACAGGCCAAGACCACCAAGAACACCAAGAACCCAAGACCTGGATTGGCTGGCTCCGCGCTCCGAACCCGGTCGAGGTTCAAGCCTCAACAGCCACGACGACTTGGCGGCCATCGAGAACCAATGTCAAACCCCAAAGTTTGTCTTTTTTGGCAGCTGTGGCGGGCAACCCCCACTGAACCGAATAAGAGGCTGTCATGACGCCATTCCTGGGATAGAAGGGCTGGGCGCGAGATAGCGGTGGACTCGGGCTCTCAGCAACGTCAGTCAAAAAAACACAATGGTGGAATCTGGTGATAACGGTCAGCATCTTGTCGGAAAATTCGTAGCAAACAATGCAGGCCGGCCAAGGGCTGCCCGCTACCGTCGGTTTGATCGGGGAAGAAGCGGGATAGCCAAGACCCGAAGGCCCTCTGGAGTCTTTTATGGTCGACCGCCTATCACGTTCGCCTCCCCGCGCAGTCGCCCACAATGGCGTATTGCGTGCTCACCGCGGGGCATTTCACCATCAACGCCATCCACACCAGTGACGCCCACCAGCTCCCCGGCCCAGTCCAGAGTGCAGAACCGCAGATGCAGCCACGGTAGACAGAGGGAAATCCTGCGCGGCTGCTCCGCTCTCGTTGCCCTTGTCGTTCTGGGCTTTTCCGCCTGCCTGCGGGATGCCCTCGGGCACATGGGGAGGGGGTTGGAGAGCAGCGAAGAAAACCTTGAGCAAAAGAGAAGCTGATTTACTTGGCGACATTGGTCGAGCTGGTTATAAGGCCGGGTCCCATCGGCACTCCTTTGCCTCTCGATCCAGATAGAACCAGTGGTTGTGTGTCTTTTGTGAGTGGGTATCCCGACTGCCGATACTCCCAACTCATCACCCACAACCCCAAGTTCTACATCACTCACAACACCCGCCGGCAGGGCCCATACACAAAGCCCGCTATCCATCATGGGTGTCGATGAGAAGGCCACCGTTGACCCGGGCTCGTTCCCACCTCCCACCGAGGACGAGAGCGGGTTGGTACTCAGCGTCGACTGGACCAAGGAGGAGGAGGCACGAGCAAAGAGAAAGTAAGTTCTGGCACTACTGCATGCTCCCCTGCGCCCCACCTGCCCGACGACACCTAGATAGCCCGGCCACTAACACTGTCCCACCTAGGCTCGATCTGATCATTATGCCCCTGCTCACCCTGGGCTTCTTCTGCCTGCAACTCGATCGTGGAAACATCTCCAACGCCATCACTGACAGCTTCTTCGAGGATGTCGGCATCACCCAGAATGAGTTCAACGTCGGTCAGCAGATGCTGTCTCTCGGCATCGTGCTCTTCGAAATCCCATCCAACATGATTCTCTACCGCGTCGGCCCCGGCAAGTGGCTCACCCTGCAACTCTTCCTCTTTGGCACCGTCTCGACCTTCCAAGCTTTCCAGAACAGCTATGGCTCCTTCATTGCCACCCGTCTGCTGCTTGGTATCACCGAATCTGGTTTCATTCCCGGCGGTCTCTGGACGCTCTCGACCTGGTACACGCGCGCTGAGACGGCCAAGCGCGTCATGTTCTTCTACTTTGGTAACCAGTTCGGCCAGGCTTCTTCCAAGCTGTTGGCCTATGGTATTCTTCACATGGGAGGTGTTGGCGGAAAGGCTGGATGGTTTTGGCTGTTTGTGCTCATGGGTGGCTTCACCATTCTCTGCGGCTTCGTTCTTGGTTTCTGCCTCCCCGATTCGTTCCGCAACCCCTGCCCGGCCTTCCTGCCAGGCATCAGCTTATTTACCAAGAGGGAGCTTCACATTCTTCAGACACGTGTCCTTCTCGATGAGCCGGCCAAGGGCAAGAAGAAAAAGTCCATCAAGATTGATGCCTTCAAGAGAGCCTTCTCCAACTGGCGCCTCTGGTCTCACGTTATCATCACCCTTTGCAACAACGGTCCTCAGCGCGCTTTTGACACCTACTCTCCCACCATCATCTCTGGTTTCGGTTACAAGAAGCTTCAGGCCAACGCCATGGCTTCCGTCGGTCTCTTTCTGCAGATTCCCACCTCGTGGGCTTTCTCCTGGGTATCCGATCACTAGTATGTTTCCTTCTCTCTGAATTCTTTGGAATTCTTACTAACATTATCAACAGTGATGTCCGTGGCGAGACCGTCATTGCTGGCATGTCCTGCCATCTGTTCGGCTACGTCTTGAACCGCATCTTCACCGACCACCCCAGACTCCAGGGAGCGCGTTACTTTGGCGTCGTCTGGACCCAGACTTTTGGCACCTTCAGCCACCCTCTCAACATTGCCTGGATGTCGCTCACCTGCGAGGATTCCGAAGTCCGCGCTCTGGCCATGGCTATGGTCATCATGGGCGCCAACACTGCCGGTATTTATGGTGCGCAAATCTTCCGCTCCGAGGACTCCCCCTTTTACCGCCGCGGCTTCACCGTGGCCTGCTGCGTCCTCGCCGTCGGCCTCCTCCTTGCCGTCGTTCGTTTTGTCGACGACAAGATCCACAAGAGGAAGCATAACACTGTCCAGCTCGCCCACGGTGGCGGCGAGACGAGCGACGACGGCTCCAACGGCGAAAAGGGCATCTCTGCTCTGGAGCGTGCCGCCGGTGTCACCGTGCCAGTGGATGATGATGTTAAGAGGGCACTGAAGAACTAAAAAGTGGTTTGCTGCATAATGATGTTATATACCCAGGTGGAAAGATATTGGAGTTGATTTGTTTAGTTTGTTTTTTTGGTATAGTCCCGTCTGTTTGATAGACTTGGAATACCCAATGGGCATGAGGGATATTGGATAATTAAAAAAAATTGGATACTACAAGTTCCAAGTCTACGTTCTTTGTATCTGTTTGCTTTGGTGTGTCGACTTGATATTCAAAATTAAACTTCGTGACAAAGTTGGGTACACATATGTTGCTTTTCTGGATAGTAGTTTTGATAACGGCCCCAATATTAAGCTACCTCAAATACTTCAGCTAGTCCTCCATCACACCTCGGCCTGATGAGTGAAGCTCAAATCGGTTTCTTTGCCCACCCAACACGAACATTCTTTATCAACTTGAATTTCAAATGAATGCGCCGCCAGGGGCAGTTTTTTACTGTCGTCCGGTTTAACAGTTTGACCAAAAACGGCTTTTTTGCTACTTGCTACATCAGTAGTTCATACTAAGAATACAAGGTATTATACATTTTGCGCTATCGGGTATAACAAGCTATCCATCCACGACGATTTCCCCCCTCTTTTCATCGTCCATCCAACAAAAAGCCATCAAGGCTGCTCGCTCCCGGCTGCGTAAAATCATGGTTTGCTCCCCAAAAAGTCGTCAGACATTATCGAAAATAGAAAAACAAGAAAACACAATGTGTAGTACAGACTGGTGCCAGCGTCCTCCTAGTCATAAAAGCAAAACAGACATCATCACCCCTTGCTGAAAAACCACCACAAACTCGAACTGGAACTCTTCTTGGACTTGAGCGTCCCGTCCGTATCAGAAGTGTTGTTGGACGACGAGGTCCCCGACGCCGACGACGACTCCGAGTTCCTCCGCTCCCGGACATATTTGGGCCACGTGTTTGTCAGGACCAGCTCCTTGATGCTCTTCTCGGCCGCGTCAAACACCGACGCGTTGAACAGCTCGGGGATGTCACCCTGATAGACATCCTGGAATGTGTTCATCATGCTGTTGGTAGAGACCGACAAGGCGATCCCCTCTTCCTCTCCCTTGTCGTCGGAACTGGGGACGATCGCGATACCAGGAACGGCAGGCATCTTGTCCGTCTCGATGTGGACAGAGATCATGATGCCTGACTCGGATCCCCTCGATTCTGGCATCCGCCAGTCGTGCACGCCGGCAGACATGAAGGGGGTAACAGGATCGACGTTGGCGCGGCTGTCGCCGAGCAGGTCGCGGATAGCACGGTCAAACAGACCACCCAGCTGCCGGGATTGCTCAAAGGCCAGGTTGAGGGGGAATTCGGCATCCTGAGGCGAGACAAACTCGTAGTAAATCTTGAGAGCCTTGGTGTATGCCTGTCGGACCACGTCGTCTGGGGCTTCAAAACGGTTGCTGGTGAAAGCAGGGTGCAGCGACGCCTTCCACTCTGAGACAGCAGTCAAGAAAGCAATATTCTCGCCAGAAAAGTCGCGGCGAGCAGAGAACTGCCGGAGAGGCTCAGGGTTCTTGGAGAGAACATGAACCAGGGCATCCATGGTCAAGATGCGGTCATCAGGAATCGAGTTGATGGCCAAGTCACCGCCACCGCTCTCCATCACGGACGATTGCTTCCACGGGTCGCCAAAGTTGAGAGATGACTCGCGACCGACCTTGGTTGACGTGGGGGACAGAGGGGTGCCGGGAACAGTAGAGTCGGCGGTGGACACGCTCTTATCGGAGCCGAACTTGCCCTTGGTCTCCCACTTCTTGATGATGTTCCAGGTCTCCTTGGCCAAAGCCTCATCCTTGTGAACCTGATAGCAGGGAACAAACACAGTAAAGATTTCCATAATGAAGATGGAAACAGCAATCCTGCAACTCTTGTCAGTAACAAGTCGCCGATGGTCAAGGGCTTGAGGCATACCATTGGGGTGGAATAAAGTACATGTTGACGGGCGCCATCTCGGGAACATAGAGGGCAACAAGCCACATGGGCGCTGCGTGAAGTCTGTGGCCATGTTAGCAGTAACCCTGGGAAGTGCTCCGTATCAAGAATTCCATACCCTGCAAGACAGCAGGCGATGGTCTGCAGTTGCCAGCCGTGGGTATCACGGATCTCGCGTGATCGCCAGAGAATAATAGGGGCAAACACCCAAGCCCACAGAAACTGCCAAAATAGAGACGGCCACCACTCCCAACCACGACCCTGCTTCATGGCAATCTCGCCCGGTGTAGACCCATACACCTCTGTGCCGGGAATGCCAAAATCGGAGTGGAACTTGCGGGAGATGAGGAAGATGATCATGACGACCAAGAACTAGCACATGGTTAGCCTCACGTCCCCAACTCGGGAATGAAGGAAAGGTAAAATATTTACCTGGCACGACATGCCCACTGTGACCAAGGTTGCCATTTTCGTCTGGTATTCCATAGCCTTGATCTTTTGCCATCTCGATAGCGTCTTGGGCTGCTGCTTCCTCTCGTCAAAGCGGCTGCTCATCTGGCTGGGTGGTCGGGCGAATCTGCTCTGCGCTTTGGCAACATGGAGGAACTGGCTGTTGCCGGCTTGGAAGAGAGCGATGCCAAAGGGATACCAGATGCTCATGATCCAAAACTGGGCCATCTCGGGGGCAAGAGGTCCAATGGCATACCCGATCTGAACCGTGATCCAGTAGAGATGAAGCAGAATGAGGCCGGCAAATGTGAGGGGGAGACCACGGATTCGAACGGTTGGTGATTTGCGCTTGGTGTAGAGATATCCCATCCCGCAGGCTAAAAGGGCGGTCCAGACGGCGCCGAAGACGATCCACCAGATGCCGACGGCATTGAGGCGGACCTCTGGCTTGGTGTCTGGCGTGGTGCCAAACTCGGAGCCCAGCATGGTTGGTTTTGGGGATTCTCTGGGCAGAAGCATGGTGACGGGAAGGCCCTCGAGGGCGGCGAAAAGAACGTGATGGGGCCTTTTGAAGCAGAAGCAGATATGACGAGTTTGAGGTGCTCGGTTGGTCCCCGTTGGATTAGCGCTGTGAGAGAAAAATTCACCTGAGACCTCCCGACTGAGACGGGGATGGACTGAGAGAAGCGGCGGTTCCTTCTATATCACTCTTACAAAGAGGAGCATGGCCGCGACAATCTCGGCGATCGAAAACGTGACTGTGGTATCGAGCATCTCACAGATAATGGCAAGGTTGCATGTCGATCCCTTTTGCGCCATGTTACAGTTCCTGCCCGGCGCCCTTGGGCTGCATGTTTCTTGGGATGGTGCGCATGGGCCGTGACGAGGGCAAGGGGAGTCGCATGAGGAGGTCCCTCGTGGCCAATGATGGTTCCCATCTCCTGCACCACGACTTCCGAGCAGACTGCGTGCGTCCCGAAGGTGGTGATGGAGGCCACAGAGACAGGTTTCCGGGCCGAAAGTCTGGGGGCGGGGATGTTTTTACGTAGATCACCAGGTGCTTCTCCCCTGCGTCGTGCCTTTGTGAAATGCAAGACGAGCTGCCATGAGGTTTTTGGGCTGCTAGGCCGTGTCAGCTTCAGATTGTTGCACTTTCTGACATGATAGTAACACCGATTCCATACTGGCCATGACAGTTCATCCAACGGCCCCCTCATCCAATGCTAACACGGGATCATGCCTGCTCACGAGACAGCCTGCCGTTACAACGGCTTTGACAAGTCTCACGGAATCTGGATTTGAGTGCTGGTATCGACGAAGAGCGAATAAGCTTCTTTCCTTGCCTGCCGCGCTAGAGCTCGGCCAGATGCAGCCTGCGTCGATCTCCATATCGTGATTGCCGGGTCCGGCATCCAATGGATTTGCGCGGGATGTCACAGCATCGAGCATCTGTCAAGTTGTCAGTGAAACTGCAGGTATCATCATCCGCCCGTCGGGAGGCGGGCTGCCCTACATTTTGACTGAGGATCCAATTCAGGTTTCGTGCTTCAATAATTATGCATGCAAAGTGATTCTTTTTCTCGGCCGGAAAATGCTCTCATGGGTAGGAAAGAAAACAAAACACCAAACTGCGGCAACTTCCTTTCCCCCACCTGATACCTACCATGCACCCACATGAGGCCCTGTCCAATGATCGTCGGCCAGGGGGCTTCGGCGAACTCGGGCACTTCCCTTTTTCTTTTTCTTTTTGGCGACCTCTTCCGCATGGATAACAGCAATCCAAAAAAAAAAAAAATTCCGATCATCTTCCTGATCCGACTTCCAGCTCTCGGCTGGCGATTCTCTGGGATCATTATTACAATGACGTCTGGATGACTTGGGATCGAGATGCTCCTCTTCCCCTCTCGATTGTCGCTTCCTTGGCCTTTTCTTTCTTTTCTTTATGGGGAAGCAGCTTTGCCCCTCGGATCCAGCCCGGCGTGACGTACAGGTCTCGGAAGCGAGGCATGGTGTTTGTGCATATTGTGATAAGTGACAGGTCAATTTCATATCAGAAACTTGAGAGCTCACCGTGCAAGGTGAAAAGCAATGCCCCTACCAAAACCGGGCCTATTGCTCGGTCAATTGGCTGCCGACTCGTGAGATGGATGCAGGGGAGAAGAAACCTGCATCAACAAAACAATGGGAAGTGCCGGTGCCGCGTTTCCAAGAGAGTCAAACACGATGCGAATTCTCAATATTTGCTGCATTTGTTATCACCAAAAGCAACCGACGTCCCTTCATGATGATGCAAGCACAGCACGAACCGTTGGCCATCGCTCTCGTTAACTGTCGACTCTGTTGGCCCGAGGCGCCGAGGTTCAGGGGTTCATCTGCATCTTAGTCACTGTCCGAAGCGGTTCGGACAAGATCTTCACATTGATAATTGTAGGCAATTTCCCCCGTCCAGAAAGCTGTCAGAAAAATGACCACCACGTGCGCTTATTCTTCCCCGATGACTCGACTGGATAATCGAAGAACCGAACGTTGCGTTCTCGGCAGATTTTCTCAGGTATTCATCTGCAACCAGACACATGTGGCACTCAACCGAAACACGCGTGGGAGCTCGCGTGAGTGCTGGTTTCCAAAAGATTCTATTAAATCAGGCTAGGGGGACAGATATCGGCACATATGCGAGCCCACGTGAGTGAGGTAACTTCTCGATACTTGTTCGACGCTTACATGACAAACAGAAGGCTGGTATCTAAAGAATCGATCAGCATCAAGTCGTCTGCAGGATTACCAAGCGTCAAAAAACTTACCCAGAGGGTGACTGCACGAGAGCTGGGGCTTTTGCGAGTAGTCCCGCTCAAGGATATCGCGAATGTTGTTCAAAAGCTCGACATAGCTCTGCTGGGGGTTGGCCTTGAGAGCAGAGATGAAGGCATGGGACATGGCACCCGTAGCTTGAGAGTTGATAGTGGCATCGGCCGAGGTCTGATCGTCCTTACTACCGCTCCACATGATAACATCGGCGGGTGAGGTCTTGGTGCGCTTGGTGTGCTCATAGGCGTCGTTGCCCTTGAAGGCACTCTTTGCGAGACCGAATATGCTGGTGGCCACGGACGCCATGTCGCCACGGGCATACGCACCCACCGCCGACAGCAAGCCCGCGCCGGCTTCCTTGGCCAGGTTGGGCTCCTTGAGAAGACCCTTGGTGTTGTAGACATAGGGAAGATCAAGTACAGAGCCAGAGTGGCACGAGTCGAAAATGGCCGTCAGCCGGACACCTTCGACCAGGGGCTTCACAACGTGGAAGTGGATCTCGTCGTCCACAATATGGCCGTTCTCCTTGAAGTCGACAGGGTAAATAACCTCATCGTGTCCATCCTCCTCGTCGCCATCATGGTCCTCGGTTTGACCGCCGTGGCCTAGTGTCACACACCATGTCAGCACCTGAATGTCATTGTCAAGCAAGCGAGACGCAACCCACCAGAGAAGTGCAGGAAGAGCGCATCGTTGGGCTGGGCATTCGCCACGAGCCAGCCCATGGCGTTGATGATGTTTTGCTTGGTCGGTTGCATCACGGGGTTGGTCTGGTCGTCGGTCAAGATGACCATATCCTCGCGCTTGTACCCATGGTTCTCGATCAAGTATTGAGAAAGGTTCTTAGTGTCGTTGATGCAGCCGCGCAATTCGCCTTCCTGGCCGAAATAGTTGATACCGATCAAGAGCGCACGCCTCTTTCCTGTGCAGTTGGAGTACTGGAAGGTATAGCCGGCGGGGGCTCCGTGGCCGAACTCTTGGTGGCCCGAAGGAGGAGGCGGGCCGGCCCGCGTCGACTGCCCACGGTGTCCGCCATATCCACCACCGGCAGTTGGGTAGCCGTAGGAATCGAGATGCGGCGGGGGAGGATGCTGAGGAGGTTGGTAGTATTGCTGCTGCTGAGGCGGCTGGTATCCGCCGTGCTGCTGCTGGTAGCCTCCTTGCTGATATCCTCCCTGCTGGTACCCGCCTTGCTGATATCCGCCGTGCTGAGGAGGAGGCTGGCCGTAGCCTTGCTGGTGGTGTTGAGGAGGCGGCTGGCCGTAACCTTGTTGAGGAGGGGGATACTGTCCATAACCCTGAGGAGGGGGACTTTGCTGATATCCGCCGCCGCCGCCGCCGCTGGGACCGTAACCTTGGCCGGGATAACCTCCGTACGACATGTTTTGTTCTTGGAGATACTTCAACGAGGGGAACGAACGGGAAAGGGACAGAGACAGTTAGGGCAGTTTCAAAGAGAGATATCGGGGAGAAAAGCAAGAGAGAAACTGTTTGGGAGTTTGCTTCGTGAATAATGGCAGTGGGTCAGCTCAGCTCAGGTGTGGCAGTAACGGGTCAGCGCAGTTGCGGGTTGCCTCACTGCCTGGCGCAATGACGAGGGGCATTCCTTCCATCAGGCACGGCTACTCGGATGCGATGGCGGGGCACTTATCGAAGAGCTTCTGCCCAGCATAGGTGGACCCCACCCCATGGGCCACGCAATGGGGCCCGATCGAGTGCCCCTAGCGAATCGGCACGCGCCTAGCCTTACAAGGCGCCGCGCCCATTGGGCTATCGCTACATGTGCATGATGTGGTCTCGTCTTCATCGTCAAACTCGCGGAAACAAAACGTCCATTGCTCCCCTTGGCTGCATGATGACCGACCCTCAGCTTTGTGCTTTGGTCGCAAACTGGCCTTTTGTATAGGAGCATGGAGAGCGATACCTTGATGCCACAAAGAGTGGGGATGGGGAAATGAGGGGTCCGCATGCCAACACCCATTGAGGGGCATATCGGAGGCAGCCCGGGGGTTTCATCAAACCCGTCACGTTCCGGCCATTGTAGCCTGCCTCCCCTGTCGTAGTGAGAAAGATAGAAGTCGCCGCTGTCGTTTCTGACCCCCGTCTTCTTTTTTTTTCTCATTTTTGGGACTTTAGAGGTCACCAGACTAGTAGTCCACCGGCCCAACCCGTATAGCCCATCATGTCCTTCTTCAAGAAGCTCGCAAAGGATCTCGAACAGGACTTCAAAAGCCTTGGACTGGGGTCCGACAAGAAGGAGGAGAAGCCTCCCACTCCCAGCGGCGGTCAGTTCTGAGCCAAGTAGTATGAGATGCCCAGCTGCTGACAACCTACGTCAGGAAACTATCCTCCCCCTCAAAATCAGGGATATGGCAGTCCCTCCCCCAACCCCCATTATCCACCTCCCCAGCACCAGCAGCATCAAAGCTACTCGAGCCCTCCTCCTCCTCAGCACGAACAGCAGAACCGTGACTTTGCCCCTCCCCAGAATGTAGGCCCACGCCCGCCGCCGCCCTACCAACCCCCTACGGACAAGCCGCCCATCCCCTCCGGCTGGGTTCCTCGCTGGGATGACCGTTACCAGCGCTGGTACTGTATGGAGTTCCTCGCCCCGCTATTGTGCCTTGTTTACAGTGACTAACAGCGGAAGCAGATGCCGAGGAGGCTACGGGCCGTACCCAATGGGAGGCGCCGGCTTATGACGCTGCAGGTCATGGCTCTGACGGCACTCGTGCCCATGGTTCGGGAGGCTATGGTGGACACCAGGCATATGCGTCCCCCGCTGGGTATGGCGGTGGTGGTTATGCGCCCCCCGCTGGGTATGGCGGCGGTGGCTACCAGCCTCAAGGATATGGTGCCCCCCCGTATGCCCAAGGCGAACACAAGGAGAAGAAGGGCAGCAACGCGATGGCCATCGCCGGTGGTGTCGCTGCCGGAGCCATTGGTGGTGCCTTGCTGGCTAATGCCCTCAGTCAGTATCCCCTTCCACGTAACAATCAAGGCGTCCGACTGACTTTGTTCTAGATGACTCCGACTCTGACTCTGATCATGGCGGCAACTCGAGTGGCTATGCTCCTGCTGCTGCTGCCGCCGCCGCTCCTGCTGCTGGCCCCACGTATGTGACCAACAATTACTACTATGGCGACGAGAGTCCAGCCCCCCCCCCGGCTGCTTATGATGAGCCCGCTGGATACGGCGATGTCCCACCTGGTCACATCCCTACCCATAACGCATACGGCGAGGAGATTGACAGCAGTGATCGCGAGTCGCTCAAGGAAGCGCGTGAAGCTTATGAGGAGGCTTTGGAAGATGCCGCTTCGAGCAGTGCCAGCAGTAGTGACCTGGAAGAGCTCGAGGAAGCGAGACAAGAGTACCAGGAGGAATATGAGGAGGCCTACTATGACGAGGACTAGATATCTGGTCGTCTAGTGTTTAGCGTCTGAGACTGCAAGCGTTGCGTAAATAGCATAAATCGAAGCGTTTGGTCATGACACTGCATCTAGGACCCATGTTAACTATGGTGCTGTGATGATGCGTGCCGCTTGTAGTACATGTACCCGGCCAGTGGTAGCAATAGACCATAAAGGCAAAAGGACTAGAGCACCAACACACACATAGCATGCTATGAGCACAGAATCTACTTCGGCGACTTGGAAAAGATACGGGAGCAGGTATTCCATGTCTACCCATTTTCAGCAGTGAGACGTCATAACATAAGCAGGCTATTTCACCATACTTGTACGTCCGGTTAAATCGTTAGGAGAATCATGTCTGTGTCGGTTTCAGATATTTGGATAATGAGACCCTGGTAAAATACTAGGTAAATAGTAGTGAGCAATGTCAGCAACCGGTGTGGCTCACCTTATCAAGACTCTTACATTGGCATTTTCGGAGCGAGACTGCCAGGCCGTGTTTGGTAGGTTGCAATCTGGATATCACACGGTTGCAGACATATATACACATCTCAGCCATCGACCTGGCTTCTGGACCAAACATTATCTTTCCCCTAGTCGTACTTTTCAGCCGGAAGTTTTTGGCATTCAGTGAGGTGAAATCAGGGCGGTCGCACACCACACAACGGAGCAATGGGAGTCCACGTCCACGAACATTGCCTCAAAATGGCCCGACGGGAAGACGGGACACCGTGGTGGTCAGCTTTTCCAGAGCCCAGTTCATCACCGGTCAAGATAACCTGGTCTGAGGTCGCCCGGCTTGTTCAAGACCGAGACCAGTCTCAACCCCGTGAGTTCCTGTTGGTCGACACCCGGCGAACAGACTGCATCGGAGGAACCATCCAGGGGTCCCTGAACATTCCGGCTCACAGTTTCTACTTGATGAGAGCGATGCTCTATGATTTGTGCAAACAGGCGGGTATCAAGAGGATAGTCTTCTATTGTGGTGAGTGTTGGCCTCTTTTTCACTGCATCCGCCTGTCCGAGGCTAACCGCGATGGTCAGGCTCCTCCAACGGCCGAGGACCAAGATGCGCCGCTTGGATGCAGGACTATATCAATTCTGTTTCTGACGGGTCTGGTTCCGACTACGAATCTGACTCGGGGTGCTCGGCGGAGATGACCACGCAGGTGATGGTGGGTGGAATCCGAGGATGGGTCAAGGCGTATGGCGGAGAGATGATGGAGGGGTACGACGAAAAGACCTGGGAGCACCCGAAGCCTGATGAGGAGACCCGTTGAGGAAGGACGCGTCGGTGATGGGGTATCTCGTTTTTTTCTCCTTTCCATTCGCCCTAAACCGTCCTTGCTTCCGATTCTCTTCTTTCTCAAATGATATAACGCCAGACCCCTCTGCCCAAAATACAATAGCCTATTCCCACAATTGTCCGATACCAAAAGTGATGCGATAACGAAATGATTACTGCCCGACGTCGCCGTGACTTTATTCGTGCAAAGGATCGAATCTGAGAGTGCTTAGCCGCGGTGTCCTCCCCTGTCGTCGCCGCCAATTCTCTCGAGCGCTTCAAGCATGACAACTGAGTTTCCGCGAATGACCTGTCAACCCGAATGACAGATTAGCCAACCCAACATGGATACGCCAAAAGTTCAGCGGGCCGGAGACATACCACCATGCCGAGCTTGACCTTCTCACCGCCATCCTTCTCCTCGACCGCATCGTCCATTACAATGTTTAAAAAGACCTATTTCGACGTCGTCAGAACGGTAAATCGTAACATGGGAAAACGGGGACCATACATCGTATCCGCGCAGGACGCCAATGACCTTGCGGCTGCCGTTGAGCTGGACGAAGAGACGCTTGTCAAGATACTTGTGTAGAACATGTTAGCGTACAGCCCTGAAAGAAACCATAGGGCATAAAAAGCCATACCTTCTTGAGTTCTGGTTGCGCGGGAGCCATCTTGACGTTTTGATGTGGTGTTGTGTTTTGCGCAACAAGCTGTTCTGCGATTGGCGATTGATGGGGTTGCTGCTGCTGCACGTCTTCAAAGTGGCTCCAGCTCTGTGGCTCAGGGCGCGTGGTGGTTCACGTCTCCAGCCAGAAATCTTGCCCAAAAGTAATGTCACGTGTAGGGCGATAAGATAAGATTTCATGGTCCAGGATCTGAACAACAGCATCCTGGCACAAAATGGCTTGCACATATAAACTATTCAAAGATAGAGAGTCATGAACAGTAACAGTAGCTATCGAGTGATGTCAAACTTCTCATCTGTCAAGCTTTATGCAAGAGAAACAAATGTCAATTTGGATTCCAAAGTATCCCCAATATTCTGACATCCGGTGTAAGTGTTAGCACTCCACACTTGTGACTGGCCAGACACCTCGTGCCCAGGTGGACCCGCCCACTGCCGTTGACATCTTGATCGCGGGTCGCAGCCAAAACCATCTTCGGCCATCATCAAACAACCCAAACTCGGCAACATGAGCACCTTCGCCTCCAAGCGCAAAGCGCGCGTTATCCAGACCTTTGACGACGATGTAAATGACTTGAGCCCATCAAAATCCAACGGGACGGACGAGCAGAAAGCATCTGGTAAGTACATGCCTGTCTATCGCGACATTCCCTCTGCCAAGCAGCTGAAAGCCTCTTTTGCTGATACCCAAAAGAAGAGCAAGCAAGCTGATGCGCTGCCGCCAGAACCAACTGCCCCCGCGCGCATCAAATTCCGATCGAAACCAGCCAAATCGTCGGCCCTGCGAAAAAGCGTCCATGTCGCCGACGAGGACAGCGGTACCGCTCGCGCGCTGTCAACGGCGACAACCACTGGAGATGACGAGGACGCCGACTCTGGTGCGCCAGTGGTGGTTCGGCCGGCCCTGGGTCGGGCTGGGTCAACAAAACAAAAGAAACGACCAACGGCAGCGTCACGGCTCTCTTTTGGGGGCGCCGAAGAGGCCGGGGCCGAGGAACCATCAGCAGGCGAGAATCCATTCACGCCCAAAAAGACACTGGGTCAGCGCGCGCTGGAAAACAATGCCCTCCGAAGATCCGCCTCACTCCAAAATCTTGCGGGTACTCTGCCCATGAGGTTTGGCGGCGGCGACGAAGACCGGCCAAAATACAGCAAGGAGTATCTTGAAGAGCTGCAATCCTCCACGCCGGCAACACCTGCAAACGTCCAGATTGTCGACGATGTCGATGCCATGGACCTTGACCCATCTGAGCTTGACGGTGCCCTCGTCGTTCAAGCCACTTCATCCACCGACCTGGTCTCGCAAGGCCCAGCAGTAGCGGCACACGTGCTGAGCGCAGCCGAAATCCGCGAGCGCAAAGACCGACGAGCCCGGTTAGCCCGTGAAGGCGTCGCGGCCGATTTCGTCTCCCTCGACTCCGGCTCCGACTCGGAATTTCCCCAGCAATCCTTCTCCCGGGTGGCCATCCCCTCCCAAAAGAAAAATAAGTCTGACACGCGATTAATAAGAGAAGACGAAGATCTCGGCGAAGGCTACGATGACTATGTTCAGGACGACCCTTTGGCTTTGGGCAAAAAGGCAGAGCGAGATGCTGCAAGACGGCACCGAGCAGAAATTGCAGAGCTGATCAACGCGGCCGAATCAGACGCCGAGTCGGACGACAGCGAGGCAGAGAGGCGAGCTGCCTACGAAGCCGCGCAGCGGAGAGCAGGAATGGACGGCTTGCACAAACCAGAGGAGGATGAGGAAAACATAGCTGGCGATGCGGTGCCGAGGATGAAATCGCTGCCCAAGCTGAACGAGGTTCTCAAGAGGATGAACGAGATTGTCCAGGGCTTGGAGCATGAGTTCAAGCAGAAGCAGGTCGTCGTTCAGAGTTTGGAAAAGGAAAGGGAGGAGATTGAGAAGCGTGAGAAGGAGGTGCAAGAAATCCTGAACCAGGCGGGGGCAAAATACCAGGCTGTTGCTGGGGCTGCAAACGGCGGCGGTGGTGGTGTATCCCCTGTTGTGCCAGGCGATGTCGCCAAATTGGTGCAGGAGAGCATCAGCGGCAGCGCAGTGGGACAGTCCCCATTACGTCTTCTCCCTCCAGGCCTGGCAGGAGACATGCCCATGGAACGAGGTCTCGAGAGCTTCGGGACACCCACCCGGAAACCACAGGATGATGAGATGATGGACTAGTACTACAGATACGCTTCCACTTCTGCATATTGAGAAACCAATAATGAAAGACACCGTCGTTGCTTTCTTCCAAAACAAAAACAATACAATAAACAAGTCCTAGGTACATACCAATGCCAACGCCATGTAAACTGCTTCTAAAAAGAAAAAGACCAGTATGATACACTTGAGCCCTCATCGCAGCCAACACTACCAATCCCAACAATACAGTCTCCGCCCTCGTGTCATGTACCCCGTAAAAACCGTGAATAACCGCGCCCAATTGCGCGTATGCAGCAAAAACCCAGTTCCAACACCAGTAAAACATACATCTTCCAACACCCTCCTCAACAACTCCCTAAGCATAAATCTCCCCTTCTTACATCCATTATTTGGACGCCCCCCTGCTCACACCAGCACCAATGACACCCGGCAGCTGTTCCTGACCGACGCTAAACAGCAGGCCAATGGCAAAAGTAACGGCACCAACAATGGTAATGGTGAAACCAGTGATCAACCAGAATGGCACGCTGACGTCCTTCTTCTGGCACATGTTGCCGCCCCAGTGGACAGTCTTCTTGCCCGAGGTGCCAGGTTCGTCGCCGCGGCGGACGACGGTGGCCATGCACTTGCAGGCAAAGCATGCCCTGGCATCAGACGAGGTGGCGTTGCCGGTGCCAAACTTATTGACACATGTCCCGTGGCCAGAGCAGTCATTGGTGGCCTCCTTACAGGCGTCCAAAGAAAGGAAGCAGGCAGGGATGGCCTTCTTCTGGATGTTGACCTTTGCGGAACGGGTCGGGGTGGAAGGAGCCGGCCAAACAACGGTGCTGTCGGTGATGACCCTTTCTCCAGAGTCACGACGGCGGTTGTTGGTGGGATTGCCGGCAAGGGTGGACCACGAGTTGATCTTGGAGGAACGGGTAAAATCGGGGAGAACTAGGAGGGTCACCTCGAGATCGGAAGCGGCCACCAGCTTGTTGATCTGAGGAAGAGAGGCGAGAAGGGCCGAGTAGGTGGAGGAAGCCTGTGGCCATTGATTAGTACATGTCCTAGCACGACGACCGCATTGATGAGACCCTACTTTTTGTAGGTCATAGTTAACCACCGAGGAAACACCACTCCAGCATTCCTCATTGGCAGGGTTGAGGGCGTGGGCGAGGTCGCAAGGCTGGGAAGGAGCGGATCCCAACTGCCGGAAAAGCGTCATGAGATTCTTGTTGGCGGCAGCCGAGGGGGCGTCTGAGACGCGGAACGCAGCAGGATGGCCTGCCTGTGAAAGGGCGTCCTTGAGATCATGGCTCTGCTGGTATGTAACGCCTTCGAGAATGACAACTAGTTGTGGGACATTGGTCTTGTCGGACTGCGAGAAGAGGGGCTCCGGGCCGGTGCCGAATCTCGCGATGTGGCTGACAGCGGTCTCGGTGTCGGTTGAGCTAGGGATGTCGCGCAGGTCACTGCCGTATGGTTGTCTCGATGCCTGGAACAGAGTTAGCATGGTCCAGGGAGAGAAGTAATGATGGGTATCAACCACGCACTCTCTGAAGCAATA
Organism: Podospora pseudopauciseta; assembly: GCF_035222475.1. Classification (NCBI taxonomy): domain Eukaryota; kingdom Fungi; phylum Ascomycota; class Sordariomycetes; order Sordariales; family Podosporaceae; genus Podospora; species Podospora pseudopauciseta. Next base: position 140,847 of record NC_085892.1, read on the forward strand.
TGTGACGCGCGACCTCCTTGGGGATGCTTGGTGTTTCGCTCGAGCTCTGTTGGTTGGCCGTCAAAATGTAGACATCGGCAGTCTGCTGGCTCGCGGCCGCCGCAAGCCCAGACAGAGCCGCTGCTGTGAGGCCAGCGAGGAGCCTCATGGTAGTGAAACGGGTTGGATAGCGAGTTGGTGTCTTGATGGCAGCGAGTTGAATGCGTGTAGAGTGTTGGATGTTGTCGTTGTTTCTTGCTTGATTGACGTTGGAGCTGTTGTCGACCCCTGCCAGTTACGAATTGCTGGCGCAGCAGTTGGGAGGCGTATGGTCCGTGCGTCAGACGGGCCCCACTTTATGACATGCCGGGGCCGTGATGCGCGCTGCGAACTGCCACTGAGCCTGCCGCCAGACCTCTTCAAGTCTTTAACGTAGTACTCCGTACCCAGCCAGGTCTCGACGACATCGACGACACAGGAGCCGAAACCGGCCGAAATTCAGCATTTCACTAGCAGTCTACTCCCAAACTATCTCAGCTTCTAGATTTTACCAGTATTCAGCGGCCTCACGGTTTCAAGTCGCATTTACGGGCTGATTGCGTCGCGCAATCCTCAACTCGCAAGTCGGCAGAACACCAAAGAACAAGCGCAGCGCAACACTCCGAACGTCGCCGACCGACCGGCTGGCTACCTGGTAGTCTTGCTTGCGGCCTTTCGACTCTACCGTGTCTTTTCAGGCCGCCAGTGGGGCGTGCCACCATCCGCGGCATCATGTCGCGCCTCTTCAGGCCGTCTTCGGTGCTCCGGTTCCCCAAGGTCTTGACCAAAGTACCAACCGGCCAAGTGATCAAAATCGAAAGAGTACGGCTCAGGCACAGGAGGCGGCTCCGGCTTGTTACCTTTGCCATCAAGACAGTCCTTATCTACCAATTCTTTGAGATATGCGTGGCGGGCCCGCTTGTGAAGGTGCTGGAAAACCAGGAGTTGATGGAAAGCATGCCGGAAGAAGAAGAGGCTGTCGACATATTCATTCCGTTTCCCTTGACAACGGAGCGACACGAACCGCAGCCATACTCTGGGAAAGATCCGGAATGGAAGGAGTTTGTGCGGCTATCCAAAGACAAGGAGAGGTTGGACCAAATCAGGAGTAAGTGGCAAATCACGTTGCATCATTTACCGGCCCTCGTTTCCTGACTATTGTTTGCTTAGGGGACACTGTTCAAATGGTCTGTGATGCCGCTGAAAAGAACCCCGCCTTAACATGGAAGGTTGGGAAAGATATGAAAGTGAGGAGGTACTGGATGGATATTGATTTCCCATACAGGGCACCGCCTGTGTACACGCGCAAAGGGTATGGTACCTTGTCTCGAACCGCCAAGAGTTGACCACTGACTCTCAGCAGCCTGTTGATTACGGACGAAGTGATCGCCATTGCGGAGACAGAGGTTGAGTCGGCGACAGTGAAACTTCTGGAGCGCGTCCTATGGCCAAAGCCCATGGCGTTGTCGACCTGGGCGCTTGGAAAGGCACTCGTTGGCCGTCAGTTCTCTTCGGTTGCGCAATTCTTTGGGTTTGAAGGTGACAGTTCAACCCACCCTCCAGACCGTCCTGTCAGCGCAGGACCTTTGCCGCTCCCAACAAATCACAGCTCTGACGTTCAAAAGGCTTTGGAGCGTATCCGGGCACAAGCAACAAAACGGCCGGAAGACGTCAACGATCCTAGGTCGATCTCACCAACCCCCAACACACCACCTGGCCCATCCAGGGATAAGCCTATCAGCATTCCCAATAGACCGCCGGCCGAACACAATGGCAACCCAGAAAAGTTTGTCGGTCAAGAAAAGGTCCAGTCTCTGGTTGGCCTGAAGCCTTGGGAGGAGTTTATGAAGACGTACACCAAGGTGTGGAAGCCGATTCGACCTGATCCACCTCGCGGTTGCTTCGCCGTCTCAGGTCTTGTCGAGATCGAGACGTCAAGGGGGTACCTGGTGATTGACGTCTTGTCGTGGTACAATCCAAAGACGAGATCCCATGATCGCAAGTCCATGTGGATGTCGGTGAGAAGGATGCAGTATAAACAACAGGCGCCGATGCGTCCCTGATCAAGTCATGAATGCGGTTTGGTTGTTTGGCTTTCGGGGCGGCAGTGTAGGAAACACATATCAGAGTTGCATTGGAAGGGCGTTTATTGATTTTGCATTCTGAGAGAAGCGGTTGATAACGTCAGTGTGACTTTTGTTGGAAAGGGTGACAAACTGCATCTCTTTTTTCTCCAACATCATGATGCGTTGATCAGCGTGTATGAGATTGTCTGTTAGATGAAGCATTTGGTGGCATGGGCGGAAGGACTTACAAAATGGGAAGCGGAAATAGATACCAGAGGCGTTGATTTACATACAAGGAAATCGTTTCGTTTGACTGGAAGCCGTCGGGAGTGCCTGTGAGACTCCGGCTGGCCGTTCGGCGAGAGGGTGGGGCCGGCTTGGCACGAATATATTGACTTGCAAGACAAGCGGTGCTGGCTTGCTAGTTCAAGGACAAATATTTTCTGGCCCTTTAGCGGCCCACCTATGTTGGCAGAGAGGTAGAACCAAATTCAAGAATCAGTTACGGATCGATGACTGAATTAGGCTTTAACAGTGTCTCAAGAGGCTTCCAACATGCAGACACCTGCAATGATGCATGAACATGACCTGATCGACAATGCTATGCCGGCGGTAGGCGCACACAGGTGACATCATATTCTGATGATAGCCTCAAGGGTTTCTGGTTTATAAAACAGGCTATAACATTCAAACCGAACTCGAGCCCACCTAGTTGGCACCACCAACTTCGGACGATGAGAATATAAAACAGTTGGACACTGACTTCCTAGCTGGCTTCCAGATTACTCTATTACCCCATTGATGTATTTCAAGCACATGGAGTTCGGCCAAATTGGCGGGGGGAAGGGGGGACAGAATAAGCTTTGACTGGGGCCAGGCACATCTGCTTTGGCGTGGTCAGGCACCTGAGGTACTAGGTGCAGGCTGCAGGTGTTACTCCAGCCCGAGCGGCTCATCCGTCCGTTCGTGCTGTTTTATTTCACCCATACCGTACTAATTTCTTGTACTATGTATCAGCGAAGGCTGCTTCGCTGTTCAGGCCAGGTACGGCGTCAGTCAGAATCTGCTGAATCATCAGCGAGTCCACGATGCCCTCTCTTTCACTTTGGCTTGCGTACGCAAAAATCTGATTCACCAATCAAACAACTCTGGTGCAATACGTGCCATGACAACCAACCTCTAGCATGCAGTCACCGGGCAGACTGGTTCATCGCTCAAGACGACTTGGCGCATTCCAGCTATGGATCGACATCCACCCAGCTTCCCGAGGCTGGTGAACGGGGGCCAACTCGGTCAAGTCCGAGTGCACGTCTGTTAATCCATGCTTAGCTGCGCAGCAGGCCCTTCCGCTTCATTCTCGGCATCTGATGTACCCCTCGGGAGGTAGCCTCTAGACTGCCAGTGGCCCATCCCTCAAGGGTGACATTTTGGATCCAAGCTTGGTCGTTAGCGTCCATGTCGAATGATACGGCTGGTTTGAAGGATCCTCATGGAGCGAGTGCTTTCGGCCGTGAACTGTCGCACAGGAAACCTCTACGTTGACAGACAAAAAAGCACGGTTGTTGAGCCAGCCACCGTCTTCTCGTGCTCCCGCTTCATCTAGAAGCGTGTCCTATCCGTCAAGTTGAGCACTTCGACTGGGTACTGGATATCAAGCAAGGCAGACACACTTCTATTCGATTCAACCTACCAGCTCTCGAAAACTACTAATTTACTGTTCTCTACTTACCGAGTGCTGCACTTCATTACAGCATCAACAGGAGCAGGGGATCCCGAGAGGTATCTAGGATATGGAAGCTCCGCCCAGTCCCAAAAGACCCCCGAGTGCCATTCCTTCCGATTCCGATAGCCGAAAAGAGCTTGGGAGAGCGGTAAGTGCCGACACGTCGAAAGCCACCAGGTTACAAACCGAACAAGTCCCTACTTTACGAGCCTCGAACGAGTCCACGCGAAAAATTAAGACAAATACAAGAGTCACCATTCCGCCTGCCTATGGAGCCTCGCATAACTCACCAATTGGCAACACTCAAGAAAAGAAGAGCGTGGATTATTCAGCCAGTCAAGCCGTCGAAATTGCTCTGTCAGAGGCAGGTTGCGACGAGCCGGTCTCAGAGAAGACGGATTCACAGCAGGAGTTATACCACGCATTTTCGAGGCGGGAGAAGCGGCTTATGGTATGGATAGTATCATTTGCCGGGCTGTTCTCTCCACTTTCAAGCAATATTTACTTCCCTGCGCTGGGTGCCATATCTTCAGTGGGTTCTCTCCTTGAATATTCTTGTTCCGTTTCTGATCATGAAGTATAGCACGTACAAACCGAAATCGCCATGATATCGCTCACTGTGACTGTGTACATGGCAGTTCAGGGGGTGGCGCCTTCTTTTTGGGGACCTTTGAGCGACACGCGTGGACGCAGAATCACCTTTATCTGCACTTTTGGCGTGTACCTCATCGCAAACCTCGGGTTGGCATTCAGCAACGACTTTGCCTCATTGATGGCTTTTCGAGCAATCCAAGCTGCTGGCAGTGCCGCGACCATCTCCGTTGGTGTGTTTTGCCAAGACCCAGCCCCTTTTTTACCCCTGAATTCCACGCTAATAACCAGAAACAGGTGCTGGAGTGATTGGCGATATCACAACAGCAAAGGAACGCGGCGGATATATGGGTAGTTTTGGAGGAAGTGAGTCTTGCATCGCGGGTTTCTATCCTTGTCCTTTCTAACTTTGATCCTTGTGCATAGTTCGAATGCTCGGCCAGTCAATTGGGCCAGTGATTGGCGGCATTATCACCGAGTTCTTTGGATTTCACGCCATCTTTTGGTTTCTTGTCGTCCTTGGTTTCATAAGTCTCGTGATTATTGTGCTCTTCCTCCCGGAAACCCTTCGTCACATTGCTGGAAATGGCACTATCCCACTGCGCGGCATCCATCGTCCAGTTGTCACTCGCCATATCAGCAAACACTGGAAGCGTCCAGATGCAGTATCCAGTGAGGAGGGCAACATCACGAATTTGACGCCCAAGTTTACTCTGGGCTCGATATTATCGCCACTGCGGTTCCTTTTTGAAAAGGACGTGTTTGTCACGCTATTGTTTGGGGCTTTTGTGTACACGATTTGGAGTGTGGTGACTTCGTCGACAACCGCCCTGTTTCAGCCTCGGTATCGACTCTCCAATTTGAAAGTGGGCCTCATATTCTTACCGAACGGCGCGGCTTGTGTCAGCGGATCATACTTTGCTGGCAAGATTCTTGATCGCGATTATCGGCACGTCGAGTCAGCGTACCGTGCTTCCAACGGGATCCCGCTCGAGACTCCTCTCAACAGAAAGCATTTGTCGGACCTTCCACTTTCCCGTGCTCGACTTCGGTCCTTCTGGTATCTCATCGTCTTGTTCGTGTTTGCCGTTGCGGGGTATGGCTACTCGCTTTCTTCCCCGTTGCTAGCCTCGAGACCGGGTATAGCCCTACCATTGGTTTTGCAGTTCGTCATTGCAATCACAGCAACGGCCATCTTTACCCAAAACAGTGCACTGATGGTGGACTTGTATCCCGGGGCCAGCGCCAGCGCCACCGCTGTCAACAATCTCGTTCGGTGCTCGTTGGGCGCTGTGGGAGTGGCAGGGGTGCAGTTTATCATTGACAAGATTGGGGTCGAGGCCGCGTTTCTGATCTTTGCTATCGTAACAATTGCTCTCACGCCTTTGATGTGTCTACAGTGGAATCATGGCGAGGTCTGGAGAGCTGAGAGGATAGCGAGGCTTGCCCGGCGGGAGCAGAAACAAGTAACCGGGGCGCAGGTGTGAGGGATGACTGTGATTTTGTGCCTCGAGGGTTGTGGGAAGCGTGGGTTGGGACAAAAGTTTTAGGCTGTCACGTTTTCGGGGTTTGCATGTTCTTTTCTCTTTCTTCCTTTCTTCCGGAAGGCCGTGTGGTTTATGATAAGTACAGTTTTTGCCGGCTGCTACATGTAGAGATGGGATAGAATAAGACTTCGTAAGACGAACTGGCCACACGAACATGACACACATATTATTCCAAATTTGACGCCACAATCATGCATATAGTCTGTTCAAGATACTCGATCACTGAGGTCTTGAATACCCACAGAGATCGTAGTGATTTATGCATAGTGTTGTTGGCTATTGAGGAAATGTAAATGCCTGCAAAGTTCATCAAGAGCATTATAAATTTGCTGAAATAGGTAGATACCTACCTAGGGCAGAGTTGTCAAGCACCGTTATACGATAACTGCAAGATCTATACATGATCGTAATCCCGTGTTCTGCATTAAAAAGGATCAAGTGCATCTCGAAATAACCACAAACATATTGAATCCGAATTTGGACCTGATTGAGTAACACAATGCCCTTCTGATCCAGCATTTGGTCCGAACATCCTGTAGAGAGCGTTCCATGCCGGTAATGACAAAGAGCTCAGACACACCGTAGGCCGTTACTGTCTAACCACAGAACCCGACACAGCCTTCTGCCCCGTACACATCACCACGTCCGCCAGAAAACCAGCATTCGACGCAACAGGCATGTTAGGAGTTGATTTGTGAAACCTCGATAGAAAGGTCATCAAACCCTCTTTGATTACATTCCGCCTTTAAGCGTTGTGATGACAAAGAGTGTTTAGGTCCGTCTGTAGTTGGACTCGACTCCCGCATCCAGTGAGCCAACAAAGCGACGGTCCATTCTTTGATAATCACCTCACCTACCACCAACAATGAAGCACCGACTCTGCAGACCAAAACGGAAACCTTGTGTTTTTTTTTGCTAGTGACAACACCCGGTGGTGGTGAATAGGTTTACACGAGTGCATATTGGAGCATGGTGTCCTCACTCTGAACCAGTACGAGTGAAGGCAGTGGAAAACACTGTCAGAATGGGAGAATTGGAGGAATCCACTCGGTTCTTTCAAAATATAAAGTCAATTCACCCAGTAGCTACCTTTGAAACAATGGGGGAGCAACCAGATATGAGGAGTGGTGTCAGGGACGCTCTTCTGTCCCGCTCTTTTGGCCACTTCTGCTCGAGAACAATAAGCTCTGTTCTTCTTTCTCTTTATCTCAAGTGAAGACAAGAAGATGCCGAGTCCTATAACATTGGTTGGGACCGTTTTGAGGTCATGGATTGCAAGGGGTCTATCTCGACACCTTTCCTCGACTGCTGCCACCGTTCCAGCAGCAGAAGATGGTCCAGTGTGGCCTCAAGGAATAAGACAACATAACATTGACTAAAGCCAACCACCAAGATGTCCACTCCTCGACGACCAACTGCGAGGACACGGGACACACTTGTGATCAACCCTCCTGTGCCTCCCCCCCCTGAGCTTGTCCAGGATGAGCCGTACGTCCCATCAAGGCTTAGATCAAACAAGGTACTGAGGGGGCTTTTCAACGCCTTCATCTTGGCCCTCTGTGGCTATGGTGTTCACCAGTTTGCGACCTTGTACTCGGAATACGACTACTGGCTATACTGGTTCATTGTACTGGCAACCTGGCGCTACGTCCGTTTCATTCTCAACTGCATTGGTTGGGTTCTGTATAAGCCAGCCCCCGTTCCCAAGAACCCCACGTACACCCCCAACCGACATGTCACGGTCATCCTGCCCACCATCGACCCTACAGGCGTTGACTTTCAGGAATGCATCAGCACCTGCGCCCAAAACGAGCCTGCTCAGATCATTGTCATCACGGCCGGTGACGAGCTGCTTGTCAAGACAGAGAAGGCAGTCGAGAAGTACATCAAGCTTTATCCCAAGACCAATTTCATCGTGGACCGTGCCCTGATTGCCAGCAAGAGAGCTCAAGTTGCTGTGGCGGTGCCGCTGGTCTCAACCGCCATCACCGTCATGCTCGACGACCACGTCTTCTGGAAGAAGGATTTCCTCAAGGCGCTCCTAGCGCCGTTTGAGGATCCAGAGATTGGCTTGGTGGGAACAAACAAGAGAGTCCGCCGGTTGCCGAACCTGTCGGTTTGGCGGCGTTTCTGGAACATGCTGGGGGCGACCTATCTTTACCGCCACAACTTCGAGGTCAGATCGGCCAACTACTGGGACGGGGGCGCCTTTGTCATTTCTGCGCGTACCTGTGCTCTGCGCACCCGTATCGTCCAGGACCCCGAGTACCTGGCCGGCTACGTCGACGAGCGATTCTTCTTTGGGCTCTGTGGGCCTCTCAACCCGGACGATGACAACTACAACACCAGATTTGCCGTGCGCAAGGGCTGGCGCATCAAGTTCCAATACACCGACGACGCCGAAATTGAGACAACTGTTGGCGTGGCCGATCCCGTCCACAAGAAGTTCCTGGGGCAGTGCACGCGCTGGGCCCGCACCACCTGGAGGTCAAACCCTTGCTCTCTCTTCACTGATGGCAGCGTTTGGGCATTTCAGCCCTACTGCGTCTATGCCGTCTACCTCACCTCCTTCACAAACTTTGCTTTGTTTACCGATGCCGCCCTCGTTGCCCTCTACAACTGGAGCAAGCAAGCCACCAGTCAAGGCATATGGGCCTTGGTTATTTGGATACTTTTTGTCAAGTTTGTCAAGGTCTTTGAGTACTACAAGCGTCACCCCAATGACTGGTGGACTTTCCCATTCTATGTCGCTTTTGCCTATTACCACAGCCTCATCAAGCTCTGGGCGCTGTGGACGTTTTGGGACCACGCCTGGACTGGGCGCAACCTCGGAGCCATCAAAACCCAGGCCAACCCAGCCGGGACAGAAGCGGGAGCCACAGCTGGACCGGCGGCAGTGGCCGCGCGACTGCAGCGTAGCATGTCCGTCAGTAGTATGACTAGCAGTCTTGCGCAAGAGAAGGAAGGTCTGCGCAGCGGCACCGCTTGGATATCAAACCTGGGAAGTACGGCCCGGCTTCACAAGAGCCAAACGATCTTTGGTGGGAGCCAGGTCGGTCTGCTTGACAATCTCAAGATTGTAGGCAGTCACATGGAGAAGTCCCGTGATGCCCAAGTTAGGATTCTTGGTCAACAAGATATTGTCTTCAATGAGGTGCAAAGACTGATTGCGGAGGCCGACTCCATCGAGAAGCAATATGAAACGATGAACGACAACGAGACGAGAAATCAGGAAGCCTTGATCCGTCTTCGCGGCCAGATGCTCCGATTGGAGCAGAGGCACGGAGAGCTCATCCGTATCGCCGGCCTGACCGCCACGTCGCCCGCACTCACTCCAGCAGCTGCCAAAACCTTCAAGGTGGCAAGTCGGCACCACACAGGGGGTGGCAGAGCCTCACCACCTACAGAAAATCCTGAAAGCATCGAGAGACCATTCTTTTTAAATGGGGTGAGGGGAGTGCGCTTCAGTAGGTCTACTGTCGGCGGGACCAGTGACGACGGCTTTGGTCCTGGCAGGACAGGTGCTGACGGCTCCGGGAGTAACGAGTCCACTCCACGTCCGATCGTTCCCGACAATTTCAAGGACAGCTTCCCACCGGATACTAAGAAGAGTACTGGGGACACCGACTCACTTATCGCGAATTTGAACATTCCCACTATTGGTACACAACACTTTGTGCCTCCCTCTGCGAAAAAGGGAGGACAGCCCGCCGCCGCCAAGGGCTTTTTCCCCCCAACTCAGGCCGAAAAGCCGATCGAAGAATTCTCCCCCGTCCCGCAGCCAAGAAACTCAACTTCAGGTTTCACCCCGAAGTCAGACCTCGAAAGCACCACCCCCGGAGAAGATCCCGCCGCCACGGATAGCAAGAAGAGCTCGGGTTCGGACTCGACCCGCTCGCCGGCACAGACGCCGACCCGCCCGCCAGGCGGTAGAAGAGTTTCCAAAGAGAAGAACAAAAGTGTCAGTACCCCTCCAAAACAAGAAGAAGCCGCTCCCCCTAACAAGCCCAGAACACCTGAGAGCAACCCGTTGTTGAAAGAGGAGCTCGAGCAGCAGAACCATGAGGATTCTATGAGAAGGTTTTATAAGATGCTTGGCGAGAGCTAGGGGAGATATGGTTGGGCTGGGAATCGAAAGGATAGGGAATCGGATGGGTTGGGAATCGGATGGGTTGGGAATCGGACGGGGTGGGAATTGGCTGGGTTGGGAATCGGATGCGTATATGGATATGGGAATGGGACAAGGAAAAGGAATGGCAAAATAAAAGAAAATGGAAAAGGAAAGATGGCAAAGCCCCACTGCGGCAAAGAAGGGAAAGGGGGTCGCTTCTTGGGATTCAGGGTTTTACACGGCTAAACTTGGCGTTGGGGTGGGTTTGGCACGAGCTCAATATTCTTTGGGCTTTATCAGCGTAGCATTTCAATTGAAAGGGTTAGCGCAAGACGTGCTCACTGGATGCATTTACAGCGACGTCACGAGCAGCCAATAACAAAGACTGAAAGGAGTTGGTTGCTATGAAATGCCATTCTCCACATTCGCCACGGGATCCACAAAAGGGGTCGATAGGGGTGTAAACAATACCATTTCCCTTCGAGTAGCGGACACGTCCACAAAACAAAACATTTTATACAAAATAGTCATTGAGAAAGATGTTGACCTTAATAAGGCGTGAAGAAGTCGGGCAACAGGCAGACCAACAAAATCACTCTCCAAGCGGTAACACCCAAGTCTTATTTACCTCGTGCTTTTGTATGGCCCCCAAAGTCAGACAAGCCTGCTCTGCGAAATTTGTCCTTTTGGCTGTCTGCATGCACGACAGAGAAAGATCCATTATAGGAAGGAGGACACACTTATGCTGGGTTTGAAAGGGGCGTATACGGGTTGGTCATCTGGGCTTGGGGGCGGCAATGTACATTTATAGGGCTGGAAACAGAACCAAAGAAGCTCCTTAGGTACTCTGGGCGTCCTAGATTGTAGGTGGTTTGCTCGGATGGTTTGGGGCCAATTGCATCGACGCTCAGCCGTCAGACAGGCAACAGGAGCTGAAAACGAACCAATCAGTGGCTTGCGTCGGTGAGCCATCACTACCCTACACGCCGTAACCAATGTAGTATAGGTACCACAGGCACTGCCGATAATGCGCCAACACGGCACCTCCCGGATCACCACAACGCCGATCACCAGGCTGGGGGCTTCAAAAAACACACGCCGCAGTAATTCTGTTGCACTGTGCCGCGAATATCCAAGTAATCCACCACCCTACCGTACCTACCGTATCTCAGCAATGCGGGATGATGTTGGGAAAGGTTGGCATTGAACAGTGCCATGGGCGCTGCGAAAGAGCGGGCCGAATTACTTGATCACCTCTATTAAAACACCCATAGCCGGAACTGGATGCCATATCCTCCTGACTTCTGTGCTGGTCTTGTTGACGTTTGGATCCTCCTCACGCTCTCACAATGGAGCCCTCCGCCATCCATGGCCGGGATGTGGTGGGAAATATGGTGGCCCCTTCCATCCCCTACAACACCTTGATGGTAAGTGTCCCCCAAAATAAGCTCCCCAGCGCCATGAACGACTCCTCAACCGCCTCTAGGGATTCATCTGGTCCGGCACATGCCTGTCGCTCGTCACCATCCTTCTTCGTCTTGCTTTCCGCATCAAACTCCTCCGTCGCCTCCTTCGTTTTCTATCTAGGCTCTACAATTCTCTGGGCCGTCTTAGCACGCACTCTCTATGTCGTCGCCCAGGGTTGGAACACGACCCCTACAAACCCAGCCGCCATCGTCGAGCTCTTCAACAACGCCGGCACTCTTCTCCATGCCATCCTCGCAACCTACTGGCTCACCTGGACCTCGCTATGGCTGGTCAAGATTGCCTTTATGGTATTCTTCTACCTTCTGGGCAGACACGCTCCTCTCCAGCGCTACCTCTGGTGGACGGTACTTGTCTGCATCGTGGCGGCCTACTGCGTGACGGTCGGGCTGACAACAGATGACTGTCTAACAGCCAGTGGTATCGACATTGCACAAAAGTGCATCGGCGAAGCAAAATTCAACCGGCAGTACTTTACCTCTCGCTTCCACTTGGCAACGGATATCTCGACAGACCTCCTCAGTCAATTCCATGTCCCGCCGTTTTGCCAGACAGTCAACTGACATGTCCGATATCTAGTCGTCATCGTATCGGGCAATATCGTCTGGCGGGTCTCTATTCCATGGAAAAAGAAGCTGTTGCTGATGGGCATCTGCTGCTTGACCATCGCCATGGTTGTCGTGGCCATCGTCCGCGCCGAGGCAGGCTATTCTGGAACCTCTCCCGACGTATCATAGATGATTCTGTGCAACTCCCTCGAGATGACATTGGGTACGTTATGCTGAAGAGCAGCCATCTTGGTCGCCTGCGCCGCGTCTTTCCGCAGTATTTACTCCCACATCAAGCACACCAAGCAGCAAGACACCCTGAAGCTTCGACATCGAGGCAACTGGTCCCGAGATAGAGGCCTCAAGTCGAACGCCAACGCGACCGATATCATTGTCACAACAGAAGTCAGGCTTTGGGAGCACCAAACCCTCGACGATTTGACCCACAGCGAGGAAGCATTGTGGCCCCGGCCGCAACACCATGGACCGGAACATGTCCACATGGATGGTACAGCACATCCAAACCCCCCACAAGAGTTCAGTGGACCGACAATCACTTATCCCGCTCTTGCTGCACAACCTGGGTATAGTGTAGCTGCGTATAGTGTTCAGAAGTGATGATATTGACGGCGTGAATGTTATGTATGACAGATCTCACCGGACATGGCAGTGAAGGAAGAGAAGTCGGGCCTAAGCCATGAATGGGAAGACTCCTCGCAGACTTTCTCTGCAATTTGTGCTCCGGGATATTGACACGTTCACGTAATGCGTGAATCGGTGACTCGGCCACTGCAAGAACTTGGTCCATGAAGCCAGGAATAACGACAGACGCTGGTGAACTCCGGTGCCGTCGAAAGCCTGGTGTTAAGCCTATTAGCCAGGTCGGGCCGACGCCAGCTGCGTGTTCGGACCCGGAGAGCCGGGATGGCCCGTGCCCAAGACCCCACGAACCTCCAAAACCAGACAAAAATTTTTCGCGTCTCCAGAATTTTTACATCAAACAAACCACCGAGTTATTTGCTGTCGTATGTACGCACGCAATGCTGCTCGTGTCACACTCCGCGCTGCTGTCTTGCCGATTAAAACAATGAGCAGAGACAATATTTTGCAGCAACGGAAGTATCTCACAGGTAGGATATTTTTTCTCACATTCTTTTGCCCATGCAGCAACCGTTCCCAGCCGCTCAAGATCTCTCCGGATTTCTTACCAGTGAGATCTCCCTCTGGGGAGGCCTTCGCTTCTCAGTACGTCTTGTACTCGGGTCTTTGAAGGGGCTGTGCCATGTTGGACGGGTCACTGGCGGCAGGCTCTCGGGTCTGTCGCGGGTGATGATCTCTGCTGCAAGAATAGAACCCTCATGGGCCATCATAGTCCGCGTCTCTGCCGTTTATCGGACTTTTACAGAGAGGAGGCTCCAAGCGACCCGACATTCTTGACTTGATCCTATCTCATCGTGAATGGCTGAGTGTGAGAGTCTCTTCCAGCGCTTTTCGACTCTGTAGGCGTGGTCCATCGGTGTTGTGATTTGCGCCGTTGCGGGGTGCTTTGCTGGTGGAACGAGATTAGCCAGCACCATTTGGCCAACTACGTCATCGTCAACTGGCGATGCCATGCACTGAGCAACCGCTCTCTTCTCACCACTGAGTACTCGTAAAAAAGACAACTGTGGCTACTAGGCTGTCTGTAGCTCCGTATCTCGCAAATTGTTCATCCCATCAGCATCCACCCACAATGGGATCCCAAGGCAAGCCGTCGTCCAAATTTGAGAGTCTTCCCTTGTCAACAAGCGGGCCGCTAGAATGCGCGCTCAAGGGCACCGTCCTACTCACCCATCCATACTTCAACAAGGGCTCAGCCTTCACCCACGAAGAGCGTCGAGACTTTGAACTTGCTGGGCTCCTGCCCCCAAGCATCCAAACGCTGGAGCAGCAGGTCCAACGGGCGTATGAACAGTACAGCGCGCATCCTGATGATCTTTCCAAGAACACATTTTTGACCTCGATGAAGGAACAAAATGAGGTGCTCTACTTTAGGGTGAGATATACCAGCAGTCGCAAAAGACATGCAGATAACTGAGACATGCATGCAGCTGCTCCACGATCACCTGCCCGAGATGTTCAGCGTAGTATACACGCCCACAGAAGGTGACGCCATCCAGAACTACTCGCGTATTTTTCGGCGTCCAGACGGAGTGTTTCTCAACATCAACGATGCCGACCGTGTTCACCATGATCTTTCGCTTTGGGGCACCCCAGATGACATTGACTACATTGTCGTCACGGACGGGGAGGAGATTCTGGGAATTGGGGATCAGGGTTGCGGTGGCATTCTGATCTCAATCGCAAAGCTTGCACTCACGACACTCTGTGCTGGTGTCCATCCTAACCGTGTCCTACCCGTGGTCCTGGATTGCGGGACGAACAACCAGGATCTGCTGGATGACCCATTGTATCTTGGACTCCGGCACAAGCGAGTGACGGGCAAGCGTTATGACGACTTTGTTGATACATTTGTCAAGTCGGCACGGGAGCTGTATCCGAAGGCTTACATCCATTTTGAAGATTTTGGGTTTGACAATGGTGAGTTTGCCTTGTCATATTGATGGCATTGGTCTGACGGGCGACAGCACGGAGACTACTCGAAAAGTACCGCCCGGAGATTCCTTGCTTCAACGATGACGTCCAAGGTACCGGCTGTGTAACACTTGCCGCCATCCTTTCCGGTCTGCATGTCACGAAGCAGAACCTAGAAGATCTTCGCATGGTGGTATTCGGCGCTGGAACGGCGGGCGTTGGCATCGCTGATCAGGTCCGTGACGCCATCGCTACAGAACGAGGCATCAGTAAGGAAGACGCAGCAAAGCAGATCTGGTTCGTTGACCCTGAATACCCGTTTTATGCATGCAATGGAGGAGGTGCTGACACTACCAGGCTGATTGACAAACAAGGGCTACTGACTACCGGAGTGGAATCACTGTCAAAGACTCAGAAGCCCTTTGCAAGGTCTGAAGATGAGTGGAGTGGAAAGGACAGAGATCTGTTGGCCGTGGTCAGAGAAGTCAAGCCAAACGCGCTGATCGGAACATCCACAGTCCCCAAAGCGTTTACGGAGGAGATCGTGCGCGAGATGGCCTCACATGTCGAGCGCCCCATCATCCTTCCGTTGTCGAATCCGACGCGCCTACACGAAGCTATCCCTGCTAATTTGCTAAAATGGACAGACGGAAAAGCTCTGGTAGCAACTGGAAGCCCGTTCAAACCTATTAAAGGACCATGGGGTCAAGACGGACAAGAGGTTGAGATCGAGGTTGCCGAGTGCAACAACAGTGTCGTGTTTCCAGGCATTGGTCTCGGGTCTGTCCTGTGTCGCGCTCGGCTTGTTACAGACAAAATGCTGGTCGCAGCGGTGGGAGGGGTGGCAGAGCTGAGCCCGGCTCTGAAGGACGATATTGCGCCATTGTTGCCCGGTGTTGAGGTCGTGAGGGATGCCAGTGCAAGAGTGGCCCGCAAGGTGATTCAGGCAGCTCTGGAGGAGGGTGTTGCAACAGAACAGGGTATTCCAGAGAATGAGGACGATCTTGACGAGTGGATCAAGGAGCAAATGTGGAAGCCCGTGTATCGACCGCTCAAATTTGTGGAAAAGGAGGGAGCTACAAGAGAGGCAAAGGGTGAGATGAGGGTTGTTGGAAGTCTGGCAACATGCGACTGATGGCTGCATTGAACGGTCGCTTATCTCGGGAAATGTAGGACTACGGTAAGAGTCACGATTAAGCCCCTAGAAGAGAGAATCACCTAGATATAAAGAAGCTTGACCATAGGCAGCTTGCCCTTCACTTGGTGAATAAGAGCCGATTCACTGGCATCTCGACTGTGTGGAATCAATGTTGAGCGTGAGTGCTGCAAAGGGCAGCTGCGGGGCATTGCAGATGGCCCCACTTCACCTGCCAAGCAGAGCAGACGAGTGCCAGGGTTAGGGGTCCTATCGGTTTATCCACCCAAAAAAAACACGTGACGGGCTCACAAATCGGTAGGGTTTTCGGTCCACACCAAAAATTATCGCGAAAGGCCTGTCTAATTCCAGTCCCGCCTTGTGTCCTCGAAATCTCGACTCCCCAACGACAAGTCGCATTTCCGCAACCAGACCTTCGCAATGGCCAAACTATCGTGAGTACTGTCCTCGCCATCGCCATTTGTGTAATTTTCGCCCACGAATCCCTGGAATCGCATGCCTCGCCGCCAAAGTTGGATCTGGAACTTGCTGGGAGGAGGGGAAAGTTGTGGGGGGAAGTTGGCAAGCAGCTTGCGAAAAAGAGCTGGGGAATGATGTGCAGGACAACAACTTTGGCGATCGGCGGCTGCGATTCGAGATGATATGATGGCTTCAAGCAAGAGCAAAATCACTTCGTTCAAAGATCTTGGCTGACAGTGCAACCAGCCGCGGTGCCCCTGGTGGCAAGCTTAAGATGACCCTCGGTCTTCCCGTGTATGTTCGATATCCTGAACCGACGACTTCGACCGACGTTTCTCCAACGCGATCGCAAATGCCGAACGGAACGAAAGAAGGAATATGGGCGCTGACAGGGAAATAGTGGTGCCATCATGAACTGCGCCGACAACTCTGGTGCTCGCAACCTTTACATCATCTCCGTCAAGGGTATCGGTGCCCGTCTCAACAGACTGCCCGCTGGTGGTGTTGGTGACATGGTCATGGCCACCGTCAAGAAGGGAAAGCCCGAGCTCCGCAAGAAAGTTCACCCCGCCGTCATCGTCCGCCAGGCCAAGCCCTGGAAGCGCTTCGATGGTGTCTTCCTCTATTTCGAGGACAACGCTGGTGTCGTACGTATCCCCGATCCATAACACAGGGCTGAGTGGAGGACTTGAAAGGAGAGAGGCTAACAGTGCCATAGATCGTCAACCCCAAGGGTGAGATGAAGGGCTCTGCCATCACCGGCCCCGTCGGTAAGGAGGCTGCCGAGCTCTGGCCCCGTATTGCCAGCAACTCTGGTGTTGTCATGTAAAGGGTTTATTTGGGCGAAGTTGATTTTGGGCATTGCGGAATTTCGACGAACACAAGATTCTGGAACCTGGGAACTTGCGGATCCCCCTCCCCCCCGAAGACGGCGGAGGACAGGAATCCGTGACACAAAAGGCCATAAAAGGCTTGGGCTGGATCGGGAAGGCTTTGCATTTCTGGTGAGGCGTGCTAGGGAGTCATACCACAACTGCATGATACAGGTCAATTCAGAATCAGTTCTCGATTCCATTTGCGGGACGGCGCATCTTTTCGGGGATACTCGGGTTCTTTATACATTTTTTTTTCTACTGATATGCTGCAGTTGATGCTGTGTTATATGCTTTTTCGTCGTTTCATTGTGTTTGTCACTTCAACACCGACCCATCTCGATTTATTTACATTCGTCCGTCCATCGATCACGTCCTCAACCACTGGAGCAAGGCGGCATGGAACCGATCAGGTGCCTGGATCTGTGGCGCGTGTCCCAGGTCTTCAAACTCGACCAGCGTGCAATTGGGTATCCTGTTGGCTGTTTCCTTTCCAATAAGCTCATACCTTCCCAACTTCTCCTTCACATCAGGAGGCGACCACTGTTTCCCGATGGCCGTTGTGTCCTTGGTCCCAACCATCAACAGTGTCTTTGATCGGACACGAGGGAACTCGTAAAAGACCGGCTGGGTCAGCACCATGTCCACCACCCTCGCCTGACCCTCGACAAAGTTTTGGGCTTCAGTGCCAGCGTAGATCTGAGCCAACATCATCGCCCACACATTGTACTCGGGCGCCCAAGCCCCGAGGTAGTAGGTGCTCTGCTCGTACCCCTTTATTGACATGTAGTTTGACGTCTGTTCCGTCTTGAGAGTGATAGAAAGATCAGGGTATGGTACCCCGAGTTCGAGGTACGGCTCTAGCCCGATGGGATTGACGAGAACAAGGCTGGAGACTAGGTCTGGGTAGAGAAGGGAGAAGCGGGTGGCTAGCATGCCGCCCAGGGAGTGGCCTACCACTGTTATGCCATTGTTGCTGGGGTCTGTCAGGTCCAGGGCTGACAAGAGGGAGTAGGTGTTGAGGGTTAGTTGGTGGAGGGAGTACTGGTAGAGGGTGCCGGGCTTGGAGGACTTGCAGAAGCCGATTTGGTCGGGGATGATGACGCGGTACCCGGCCTTTTGGAGGGTCGCGGCGGTGGTGGACCAGGTGATGGAGCAAAAGTTTTTGCCGTGGAGCAAGAGGGCGATTTTGGGCTTGGGATTGGGCTTTGTGCGGGTGTGACGGACGTGTTGTGGCTTGGTGGTTGCGGTAGGGGCGACGATGGGGGGAAGGTCGATGAAGGCCATCTCTAGGGGCAGACCCTGAGAGCCGAAATGGAAGAGTTGGAAGGGGTGGGGGTATGTGAAGTTGGAACCATTGAGGTCGGTTGGGAAGGGGCCATTGTCGATGGTCGTGTTGTTGGTCGCCGTCTTGCTTTGGCTCGCGATGGCTGCTACGGCTGATACTGCCAAGATGAGGGCGAGGAACAACATCTTCACTTTCGGAGTTGCGCGAGACAACTGCACAGTGGTAGAGCCCAAGTTGGAGACCACTGTTTCCCCAAGGTGACTTTGTTGCGGTGACCTTCCAGGGTGGTATTTTGTTGGTAGTCGTGATCAGCCTGGCACACCAGATCATCGCTGGAGTCAGCCAAAAGGCTGTCGTGTAGCATCTTTTAAGATGCTCGAACCCAAGACACTGGAATATTTGCCCCTGAATCCCACTTCACGAAAATCGGTGGGCACCAAAAGAATCTCATGTTGACATGCTTTTTCTTTCACGCTCATGACAACGACAGGGAAACAAGCTAAGGGGATCAGGGATGAATACAGTCATGACGGTGGGATATCAGTGGTTTATTTCTCGTCCCAGAAGCAATATCGGAACCCGGCCAAGCGGATGGCTGTGATATTGAGGTGGTGCGATAACTCGCCCTTGCATTAAAGATCAACGCTGCATGGCGGTCACCCGATTCGGAGTTTTATCGACCGT
This sequence comes from Podospora pseudopauciseta, assembly GCF_035222475.1. Lineage (NCBI taxonomy): Eukaryota > Fungi > Ascomycota > Sordariomycetes > Sordariales > Podosporaceae > Podospora > Podospora pseudopauciseta. The sequence continues at coordinate 159,969 of NC_085892.1, forward strand.
AGGTGAGACATGTACGGCTGAACTTTCCTCCCTTCAACACGTAGCACAGATCTGTAGTATCTACGCAGATTTGAAGTAACATCCACGGATCTTGCTTTTTAATCGCTCTTTGGGTGTTGGATAAATATGTCCAGCATGGAAAGACTGCTTACCAAGCCCGAGTAAGAAACAACAAACCCTCCTAAACGGCAGGTCTAGGTCCATTCACGCTCCAGCTTCGCTTATCTGTTTCGGCATCCGGGGGCGCCATGATCGGCGCTGTCTGCTTGCCTCGAGGGACCTGCCAAAATCCTTTAGCGCCACAGAAGCCTCTGGCCACTTGGAAGATGTCGGTGTGAGCACGGCAGGCTCCAGATTTCCAGAGGGTGAACTGAACAAGACGGGAAATTCCATTGCTCTCCTAAGGCGGCACCCGTGTCTTGGTGTCCAGGTTCCTCCCTTCCAAGAATGTAGGTACCTGGGCTCTGTTGGGTAAAGACGGGCGATGTCTTGGTAGGACACCACCATGATCACAGGTGGTTCTCTGTTGATATAATTAGGTCACATCCAGACCACTGCTGGGTGTCAGTTCGTGTGTTCTGGTTTGTTTCCTGAAGACGGTTCTGAGATCACTATGGCCTCCGGGAACTTGCCTGGTGAAAACAGGGCATACCAAATCGAGGCCCCTTGCATCGTCTTCTTCGTCCTAGCGCCAATCTTTGTGGGCGTTCGCCTTTGGGCGCGCATCAAGCCGAGAGGATGCTCCGGACTAGGCCTGGATGACTGGACTATTGTTCTTTCAACGGTACGCTAGACGCCACCCCTATTTCAACTAGCAAGCTAAATTTTAAAGATATTTGCAACTGTCGTATCGGCATTGATGGTAGCATCATGTGCCCACGGCTTTGGTCAGCACATTGCCAACCTTACCAAGCCCAACAGGCTGATTACACTAAAAGTATGGGTCTTTTCTGTTCTTGTATGACCTCGTTAACCAACCTAGCTAACCTCCCTCAGCTGTTCTACGTCGCTCAAGCATTTTACAAGCTCACCATCAACCTCACCAAAGCCTCGATTCTCCTCCTCTACCTCCGTATCTTCCCCAAACAACGGTTTCGCAAAACATGCCTTGTTCTTCTAACCGTCATTCTTCTCTACATGGTCGGAACAACTGCCTCTTCGATATGGCAATGCAACCCGATTCCGAGAGCTTGGGATAAGTCCATCGCCGGCACCTGCATCACCATCACGGCAAACTGGTACGCAAACGCCGTGTTCTCGATCACGACCGACCTGGTCATCCTCGGGCTGCCCATGCATTCGATCTACACCTCTCATCTGCCGACAAGCCAAAAGCTGGCATTGATGGGTGTTTTCGCGCTTGGTCTATTCACGACAATAACCTCGATTCTACGGATGACAACGCTCAATTTTTCGTCAACCAGCCCAGACATCACCTGTACGTATCTCTAACTTGTATCTGACCGAAACCATGAGCTGAGTATTGTCACAAAGTCGACATCGACTCTTCCATCTGGACCATGATCGAGCAAAACCTCGCTATCATCTGCGCCTGTCTTCCCGTCTGCCGGCTTCCCCTGTCATACATACTCCCCTCGTACTTTTCCACCACCTCGCCATCATCTTCGTCTTCGATGCCCGCCATCAAGATGAAGCCGAGGATACACATCGGTGGCTCGTCAAGCTCGACTCAGGAGTTCAACGGCCATATCTCGGATGCCGAGGGGGGTTATGAAAAGAGGAGATATGGACAATACGGGATTGACAAGGGGGTGATTGAGACGTCTGTTGGGGTCGTCATGCCGCCTGCTACACCTGTTACCGCTGGCAGGCCGGATACATCGGGGAGTAGGAGAACCAAGGCTGAGGAGTGGGTGCAGCAGCAGAGACAGGAACATGAAAACTTGGGTAGACAAAGCTTTCATGGCTCGGTTCTTTCTGCTGGGAGGAGTGGCCACGGTTCGGGCGAGGAGGGGGATAGACAGAGCGAAGGGGCGATTCGGATGGTGAGGAACTATGGTGTTTTGTCTGATGGGAGGGAGGTAGAGCCGCATGCACAGGTAAGATGAGCATCGAACTCAGGGTTTGAGGAGTCCGAGGGGTGGGGTTGACGCGGTATATGTTCCTAATGATATCTACATACCTATCCATATTCATAATGACAGGCCAATCGTCTCCATGAACCAGGCGAGAATGGCATGGTTAGAAATTCAATTTTATCATGGGAAAGCCAGAGACAGGTACAAACCCGTGGCAAACGCTGTTCCTATCACCATGGAAAGAAGTAAATTGTGGCCGTAAGTGTTCATAGATTGACAACGCTATATATGCAAACAAAAGAAATATGCCAGCAGTATGCTCAGTCCACGATGCCAACCTTTTTATCCGTTCCCAATGCCCGCTACCCCGACCAAGCGCCGAATCCTGTGCTGTTGGACCCTGTGAAAATCCCCCAAAAACGAAAGCAAGAAATCGCTATACCCGTCCGCCTATTCCGCTTGATCACTCGTCTGTGCCGCTTGCCAAAGCAAACTGCTCATGCTAAGCTCCAGCACACCCTTGTTCTTCCTGACCATCTTGGCATTGACAGTCCGCATGTAATCCCTCTCCCATTTCTCCACAAACGTCACAGTCTCAAAGGCCTTGATCTCTGCTGTCGGCTTCAACATGAAGCCCTTCCCTTCCTGACCCTCTGCCTCCTCGTACTTCTCCGGATTTGTCACGTCAACCAGGACGCTCCTCCTCCCACCAGTGGCGATGACCTCGACACGCCCAGGGTCTACCCAGATGTCTTTGGCAGTTTTGACCATGTCTTGCCCATCCTCGGCTACCTCGCCGAGCTGTGGAATGGCCTGAGGTTGAACCTGATCCACCCAGGCCCTTTTCGTTCCGCCGTCCACAATGACCCTGAGAACGAATCCGCACTTGAGATGCTTGTTCCAGAATGTCACCACCGCTAGCTGATAGAGCACCCTCGACTCCAGAGCGCCGACTCGCAACGTCCCAAACTCCTTGTTGTATTGGGCATGGCCCTTGCTCTGGATATCGATAACTTCATACCCTGGCGCGACGAGGTCGGGATACTTGAGCACCAAAATCTCCTCTATCGCCTTTGCCGCCTGTGGCCGATTTGCCGCTGTGTTGGGGATGTAAATATCACGCCGCTCAGCCTTTTCCAAGTCCGAAACCGAGACCATGGTTGGCATTCTCGAGCGAGTCCGCACCATCACATTGGACGTCGCCGTCTGTGAGAGCAAGACCGCCAGTCGCCTTGAAGGGTCGTCCTCGGAGTGGCAGTTGAGCACGCCGAGATAGAGTTGCTGAGTCTGTGTTGCCGAGCTGCTTGCGCTGACGAGGTTGAATTTGACGTGCAGTCCCTTATTGGTCATGGCGTAGTCGGAGACAGGTTCTGTTGAAGGTGGTGATACAACAACCTTTTCCATCCCCTTAAAGTCGGCAGGTGATCTCGCCAGCACCGGCATGGTGCCCGAGAGGGCCTCGAAATCCAATTCATCCAACTCGGGTGTCGTCCGCGTTCGTTTTGAAGACTTGTCCTCTTTTCCTAGGGCGCCCCAGGCAAATATTGACTGATCGTCCGTCCGGCGGATGATCTCTTCCTGTAGCCTCAGAAAGGCTTTGTCATATCCCTCGCCATAGATTATTGGCAGGTTGACCCCAAACAATCCAAGCAGACAATACGCCACATCCTCCGCTCTGGTCGTTTCTCTGCCCGCAGCCCACGCCATTCGCTGCGCAATGCTAGAGTTGTGAACCAGCTTCGGCTCCAACAAGACAACCTCCTCAATTCCTGTAATCTTCTCCACCGTCTTAACCAAACTAGACTTGGTCCCGAGCAATCGCCAGCCGTGGGCGTAAAATACAAGCTTTTTCGGCGCAACAAGCTCTTGAAGGGTCCAGCCCCGCGTGAACCATCTCGAGGCAGAAAAGTCATCCTTCCATGTTCGGTACCCAGCGGTGTAGCTGTCAAAGTGAACGTCGTCAAGATAGGCGTAGCAGACAGCCGCTTTTTGGTACCAGCCAAACATGGAGTTGATCGCCTCGGAAAGCTCGCTGCTGCTTCTCCTGTCGATGCAGACAGTGTCGATCCAGATGTACGAGTGGCCGTCTTTGGAAGCCTGGGTGCATGCATAGCTGAGCTTGGCGTATCCCGCCTTTTGTTGAACTGGGTGGGCCTGCGGTTGTGGTGGTTTCATGGGAGGAGAAGGAGGCGGCAATGCTAATGGCGGTGACGATGATGGCGTCATGGTTGTGGAAGATGAGAAAGATCTGTGACTTTGGAGGTCGTCGTCGATTTCGGGCGATGGTGGTAGGGGCGAAAAGTAAGCAGACTGGCGCTGGAACCGGCTTGCATCACGATGCCCGCGGAGAGCCGTGAGCATGTTGGCCAGCATCATGAGCTTCATGACTTCGGTCTTTTCCAGCGGCAGCTCTGGTCGGGCGGCGGTGATGTAGCCATGGCTTGAGCCGAGTAGAGATGGTAATGAAGATGGTGGCGGTGTAGCTGGTCTGGGTTTTCGAAATGCGGAAAGGGACTCCAAATCCTGAAAGGTCACCTCCTCGGGACCCCAAGTGTGTGAAAATATGGCATAGGGAGGAATGCTGGGCTCAAAGAACTCCTCCACCTCGCGGGTGGTGACATTGAGCAGTCTCATTTTGGGTTTTGGGCGGTGTTCTTCCTGAGAGTTCATGTCAGACAAGAGCAGACGGAAAGTTGCAGGTCGACATTTGTTTCGACTTTTGTGAGTCTTATCATGATGGGCTCGAAGGGCCAAGAGACACTTGCAGTTAACCGGTGGGCCAATGAGACGTTGCAACGACGCTATGGGGAAAAGACCAATGGGAGCAACGCCCAAGTGTGCCATTGGGTCCGTCAGGCTCCAAATGTCCGATGTACTAGTGTGGAGACATCGTGGACCCTCGTGGAGCGACTCGACCTCGACGAAAATGACGCCGTTGTCCAATTCGGATCTGGTTTGGGCACCAGCTGCTTGCATCACGTCTGCAAGTTGGCACCACCGAATGCCGGAGGATCATTGTTCCAAGACGAAGCTGTCCCTTGATGATGCCTGATATTGGACAATGGACCAGGCCATTTCCTGTTGGAACTGGGAAACGAGGCGACCTCATGGACATTTTCCGACTTGATTGACAATGGACGTTTTGTGTTTCAACTTTGCTGCAGGTCATTGATGAGGGCCTCACGTGCTAGTCGTAGCGAACCAACGACTGCAGTAGCCCCTCCCTCCCCCACCCAACGACTGGTGAAGCATGCATCTTTTTCTTTCCCCGCACTTCAAGACCAGAACCAAGGCCATTCCCTGTCGGTATCAGCATACACAATGAGTCGATGGCATCTAGAGACTTGCATGTCACCTGATGTGGTGGTGACTGGTGGAACACACATCTACTGCATGATATGCAACCAAGCACCAGACATTGACAAGCTTGTTGCCGACCCTGGTCATCAGAATCCCACAGCACCTTTCATTCCGCCGGATGAGCCGTACGGCGCATACAACCTTTCATGGCCGCCGGGCATTCCCTATAGAAGGACTGGGCGGCATATCACAAGGGAAGAACCAGCGGACCGAAATGAAGCAGAGAACAGCAACTCCTCAGAGGGCTTGGTCAGTAACATCCAAGTTAGGACCGCGTATGAGAAGGCATTGGGTCCGGATGCGTTCCGACTCATTTGCCTTCCAAGCACGGACGATGTGAATACACCTATTCACTTGACGCTCGAGACGTATGGCGATGTGCGCTATCCGGAATACGAGACTGTGTCGTATACATGGGGCGGAGAAGATGAAGACGGAACCCTTTGCAAACCAGTCTTTGTTGGGCCTTACTGGGACGTGTTGCTGCAGACCAAAAATTGTTGGGAAATGCTGAGATTCCTCAGACCTCGGCGAGGTTGTCGCTTGGTCTGGGTTGACGCCATCTGTATCAACCAGCTGGACTCGCTGGAGAGAGCAACACAGGTGGCGAAGATGAGATCGATTTACAAAAACAGTCGACGAACGGTTGTTTATTTGGGCCCTGAGATCAGTCCTATCACCACACATGCCCACCCAGTCCGACTCTCAGCAAGAGAGGCAGTCACCTTGTCGCGAGGAGGGGAGACTGAGCTCATCGGTTTGGGCGGCAAAGTAAACTTGGGGCAGTTGCTTCTGTGTCGGTACTTTAGTCGCATCTGGGTAATTCAAGAACTTCTCCTGTCACGCCAAGTATCAATTCCAGTTCGCGATATGGAGATAGATTTTGACTCACTGAGCATCAATGCTATCCCCGGGCAGGCCGGCGAGGGCAGACGCCTAGGACAGCTCTGGGACAGTACGCCTGCGCCGTGGTTCCAATACTTATCCCAGGGAGGCTACTTACGTCATGGTCTCCTGGACTGGACACTGCTGACATCTTCGTCGACTGCTTCAGACACGCGTGACGAGTTGTTTAGCCTCCTGGGTCTAGTTCCTAACAACAATTTAACGCCAGATTACGGAATTTCCCGGATGCACGCGCAGATAGGAGTTGCCGCACACTCGCTGTTCCGCCTTGGTTCCTTCGAAAACTTCTACATAGCTCCCACTCAGCAGAGAGAACGACCCGACAATTATCCATCTTGGGTGCCCTACAGAGCTCGAACAGGGGGAGCAGCACGAGTGTCATGGACATCCCAGGAACCAGAACGTGTTCTCCAGGAATTCTACGAGGCTCTGAAGCGCCACTTTGATAAGTCTTATTCAGGCCGTCATGCAATCTATCAGCCGGAAGAAGATAATGAATCAACACTTTGGACGGCCGAAGCTACCATCGATGTAGACACAGCAGCCTTGACCCTTAAAGCGACGCATTTGGCGACATGTACGGATGTGCCTGTTGAGGTTCCTTTTACCAAGGAGAACCATTTCAGGTCACGTACTGAGAGGGAACCCAAATGGAAGGCCTTTGTGGTGCGGTCTAACGAGATGGAGATGTATCTTCTCTCAAACCGGAGCAGTGCCCTTGATAAAGTAGTTGAACCATTCGACCACATCTACTGGCTGCACAGGGATTATACAAAGGAAGAAACGCCAGGGTTCTTGATCCTGCGTCCCATAAAAGGACAAGAGGGGAAACGGTTTCGGTTGGTCGGCTTTTGTAGCCAGGTGTTGTTTGTCGAGGTCTTCGTTGCCGGACGGAAGACTGTCCCAAACAGGCAACCAAACAGGGCACGCAGTATCGCTATTCATTATCTTTCTTCCTCTAATCTTCAGAGAGGATTGAAGCGAGCTGTGGATGATGCTGTCGCCAAGTTTGGATGTTTAGAGGAATTGTTTCCAGGCGTAGTCACACCACAGGGTCAGCTGTGGAGTTTCTTGGCCTTGATGAAGCTGGCCTCCTGGCCATCGGAGCCGTTCACTTTCTTTTCGGAATACCTGAGCCACCTTGACTCAAGATACGATGGCGTGGTTACCAAGGAAATGAGGAGACTCGAGGACGACCAGCACGAAGTCGAGGTCCTTACCATCACCGTGCCATCCGCCGACATATCCAAGTTTGTGTTATCATGGGGATACTTGCGCCCTCCTTTCGTCAAGTTTCAGCAGCTACAATCACGGGAGGACCAAGATATACCATGGGACGAAAGCAGAGTTGTTGTAGTGGAAACTCTCCAGGAAGATGATGTGCTGCGGCTCCGGGCTGAACTAAGCGCCAAGGACCTGGCTGACCTAAGGAGAAGCGGGAAGCGTGACAGTTCGGGGCCCGGTGAGCAGCAAATCAGCAATGTAATTTCACCGGAGGCTCAGACTGTCTGGAAATACTTTCAAGAGCTGGAAAAGGCGCGCTGGGCGACAGGAGGAATGGGCATCCAGGAGATGGTCGGACTTGTTCAATCTGGCCAAGACACAAGTTCAATGGCTTGTCCTGAATGGCCGGCTGATATCGTGGATGCGTTTCAGGCCCAGGGCAACACTTTACAAATCACGATTGTGTAGGGTAAAGTATGCCAACTGGACTGAATCAGGCCTCGAAAATAGCTAACAAGCCTTCAAAGATAGTTGATAGGCTTGGACGAATAGTAAAAAGCCTGTTTTTATTCTAAAAAGACATAGCCGTGACTGTGTAAGCCAACACCAAGGCACAAGGCGTAACACCTCATTGGTCGGGCTTATAAGAGGCTGCAAGCGCCCACACATGGCAATCGGACCCACAACAGGCTAGCACGGACAATATCCCTGACCATCACATGTCAAGCGTGCAAGCTCCCTCAGGTTCATCCAGAGAAGCAAGCTCAGTGTCGTGGTGATTCTGTTGTCTTGGCAGAGGAAGAACCCAGAATATCTGTTCTCATTCAAACTTGAGCAACCGTCCCTTCTTAAAATCATGACACTACTCGTGTACAATCAGGTGACTAAATGAGACCAGCTCTGGCAGCCTCCCCTCCACCCTCGGCCATCACGCTCTCTACCTTTTGCTTCCCCTTCATTATGCCAGCTCCCTCTCCTACACCCATGCGACGAGCGACATAGCGTTGCGCCACAACGCCTACCGACAAACTCAGCGCCTCTTCAAGCCACTCGGCAACCCATTCCCTCGGGTCAACCCCGCCGCTCTCGATAATGTCCCTGATATCATCCGGCACTCGTCCAAACTGCTCCTCAAACTCATCCTCGTCACTCTCACCCGCTGAAGGCGCAACATCTAGCCACTTGATCCATTTTGCCGGGACCCCTTGGCTAACAGCCGAATACCGAATGTCGTGGACGGGATCGAAAATGTAAATGGCAAACACGACTTGGTCATCATTCTCTTCCTCCTCCTGGGCCATGCTGTCCTGCTTGGCCTTTTCTTCTCCCACCGTGCCCGCAAACAGACCCTTGTCTCCCTTGACAGAAACAGCCTGGACACTGAGGAAGATATCCGACGAGCGCACAGGGTTGGATTCAGAGACGGGCTCCAAGGCTCTCTGGCGAGCTGCCTCAATCCCACCACGGGAGCTGAAGTAGTCGGTGGCGTATCCCTCCGCATTGGCCCTGCACAGCTTGGAGCCTTCCACCAGTCCACCAACAATCCCCAAGTCTCTCCCAGGAGCATCCGTGACTCTCCACCATGGACCGTCGCGCCAGCCGGCAGTAGAGTGTTGCGCATTGGATGCGGCACCAGATTCTTGCCCACGCTGAATGACAAGCAGGTCCCCTCCTTCTACCTGAGCCATAACCCGGTTGAAGACTGCGTAGATGAGGGGGTCAAGTGACGGATAGCCAACTAGGTCATGAGTAATGTGGATCAGGAGACGCTCGTGGGAGGAAATCGGCGGCGCAAGGGTGTGGAGGATTGTGGTGAGGGAGGGAAGGGCACGGTGACGAAGCTCATCGCCTGAACAGAAGCACACTGTTAGTCTAAATCATAATCCCATTCGGTAAATATGGTACCACATACCTAGGCCGCGCAGAGCACCGACGTTTCCACGAACTTGATCGGCCCATTTGCGAGCCTCTTCATTCTGCTGAATCTCCTTGACAGCGGCTTCTGCTGTCTTCATCGCTGCCGTCGCGGTAGACAGCAAGCCACCCCACCAGCCACCACCGCCGCTCGATACGGTGGCTGTCGCTTGAGGTTGCTCAAGCTTTTTCTCCACCTCGTCGGAGCTGGTGGCGCTGGGGGTGGCATGGTAGGAACCGGTACTCTCGGCTGACTTGCGAGCAGTGTCGGCGCGAGGAGGAGGGGTGTTGGTAGATGTGCGCTTCAGCGCCGGCGAAGCCTTCTGTACATTTTCGCGGATGCGAGGCGTGTGAGGTCGCGGTGCCTTCTCCTCGCCGAGTTGGGTTTCGAGCTCGGCCAGGGGGTCAAAGTCATCGGTCGTGGGGTCTGGCTTGCCCTTTGCAGGCAGCTTTGTCTTGGCGGCTTTAGTGGAGGCCGAATCAGTACCGATATCCTTGAACAAGTCATCAATATCGTCGTCGGCAGCCTTTGCTTTGTGGGTGGTCATTTTGGCGGTGATGAGGTTGGTGTTCCGACTGTTTGCGACGCCGTGACGGACTGACGGTTTGAGTCGCGAGCTGCAAGTGGAGAAGTGCGAGCAGAACCGGGGGGCGGGCTGCCCAACCTGAAAGAAGGTTGGATGGGATTGAATGCGGGGGTGTTATCTCAATAATGGGTTGGAAGTATGTAGTGCTATGATTAGTCGTTCTAAGCGATCGTATCCGTATGGGCTGCAATACACGACCAGAAAGATGACAGTCGGGTCTCACGATGGCAGATTCGCAAACACAACGATGCACAAGCCAACCACCACAGCTTCTTCAGTGGAAATGCAAAGTGGTGTTGTTGCGTCACGGGCCAAAATGGCAGAGGTCAGGGGAGCCCAGGCATCAAATCAACGGCTAGCTCCACCGAGTGTTATGCAAGAGCTGATTGGTTGAGCCGCAGTGCTGCAGTCCAAACAGGTTCTCAGCCGGCGGGTGATTGCCAGCTGTGGGAGTGGGGATAGCCGGGCGGCGCGGAGTGCCAGGGGCCTGGGCTTATTCGGGAACCTCCAGAAAATTGACGTGAGAAGAAATCTACATGCAAGGAGGAGCGTAACAAGACCAGCATCTGACGGCAGCTTGTGCCGATATCTCTCATCCGACATTTGTCCAAGGCTGTTCATGAGAAGAGAGTCACAAGCCTTGTTTCTGACGACATCCCTTGTCCTCTTGTTTTGTTCTGCTGCCTCTCACTTGGGGCAATTTGCGGGCGTGCAAGAGAGGGTTATTTACAAGCGACCAACCGGATCTGACCTTGACCCTGACACGTTGGATGCCCGCCTAGTGCCATCACTTTTTTCGCCTCACTCACACAACACTACTCTCACCACCCCTCTACACCGGCTTACACCGTCAGTCTCACCAGGGAAGCTCACCGTCTCGAGTCTACTTAACCAAGCTGTCCTGGTACGTGGATTGAATTACACATTCCTCCTATAATGGACCGCGGTCGTGGAGGTGGTCGTGGGCGCGCGACCAAGAAGCAGCGTGCCGGTCTACCACCATCTCACCATCCATATCCGGAATCGCTTCATACGCCAGGCCCTTCATTTGTCTCTCCGGATGTTTCTCTTTTACCAAAAGTCCCCCAGTCAGCTCCCCAACGCGGGAACAAATCCAGGCCGGTAAATCAAACACCACATCGCGCCTCCTCACCCATGAGCATGCCAACTACAGCCACCACGTCAGCACACCACAGCTTTCGGGCATTCGCTCCAAAAACCGACAAGCCAGGTAGAAGCAACACTTTTCACTCGAGCTTCACCTTTGAGTCGCCAACCAATCATGGAATGGCACCCGAGGCTCCTATGGGCCGGAAGAGAGCCAAAACCTTTGAGACGGCCACCGCGGCCAGCTTTGAGGGTGAAGACGAGGCACATTCAAAAGGTGGACACTCTCTTAGAAAGAGGACTCGTATTGACTACGCTCAAGTTCTCGACGATGAGATTGGTCTTGCTGCGGCGAGAAACGGTGCCGAGTTGCCCCCGAAAATGACGGCAGCTGCTCCCACTGTTGCCCGGCCACGCAAGAGAAAAGGCGCTCATTCACAAGAGGATACGGACGATGAGGCAGATGATGTCTCGTCGACTACGAAGCGTCGACGAGCTGACAAGTCTCCTGCTGCCCCTCGCGCCGCATCGCGTCGCCGGAATACCGGCAAGAAACTGCCCACCGGAATGAGCGCCTACATCGATCAGCCATCTGACAACGATGCCGTGCAGGACACGATTCTTGTTGGGGTTTCAATGGATGCGGATGAGGAATCGGAACAATCATCATATCGAGAATCGGATTCAGCACCTTCATCTCCAGAAGGAACTAACCCAGCAAGGCGACAAGACCAGCAGCCAGAGACGTCGAAGCAGAGAGACCCTGTAGCTGCGATCAATCAGCCGGCGATGATTGCACCAGAGAATGGAACGGGATTGAATTTACCTGCCGCTGAGGTGAATGGCCAAGTGAATTCAAACGGCATTGAGTCGGCAATGGATCTCTCGTTGGACCATGTGCCCGAGACTGCTCCAAATTCTGCCCAACCACGAGGCCCCGTTCAACTTGAACAGAGTCGTCAAGAGCAACACCATGAGGAGCAACACCACAACGCCCCTTCTTTCATTGAATTAAACGGGACCCATTTGGAACAACAACAACAACAACAACAACAACAACAACAACAACAACAACAACATCAGACAGAAAAGCTTGACCCAGTTTCCGGCTTTCCAACTCCCGCCACAAAATCTCTTCAGCCTGCCACTGAAAACTCGGTAGCTTTGTCCCAGCTTTCCGAGTCTATTGCGCCAACGTCAACCGACAATACAGCTTTAAGACAAAGTTTTACCGCCGCAGAAACGCCAGTTTCCGAGCCGATCCCCCAGGAGCTGATGCCAGTTCAGAAACCAAAGTCCCAGGGATCACCAGCTGTGGAAAGTACGCCTGATCAATTTGACGGCGCTGTCGAGCTAGAGTCAGGATCACCTCGCGAAGTCGATCCGCCGGAAGCGCAGTCGCTGTCCACCGCAACAGTTGCCAGTCGGCCAGTCTTGCGCGCGCCCAAGCCCGTGGGACCTGCACGCCTGCCAAGGTTGGAGCGCATCTACGAGGCCGAGACTCCTTTTGCCTCAGCGCTCAATCTCGAGCCATATGAGGACGAGGACGTCATCTTGCCCGGCCCATATACCGAATGGGTGTACGCTGAAGAAGCACCACCCACGCCAACACCAATGCCGACTCCGACACCGACTCCCATGCCCATGGATAACATCACGTCAGAGGTTACCTGGGATGTGACCAGGCCGCTCAGGAGAAAGGACTTTGACAAGTTACACCGGATAGAATCAAAGCGGCGCAAGGAAAAAGGCCTCCCTCCAATCACTTTCCGAGATTTCAACAACGAATGTGCGCGGCTTCACCAAGCTGCCATCAAGGTCCAGTGTCGAGCTCAAGTCACGTCTACTCCCCAGCATCAAACGGCGCCGGGAGTTATAGTTAGCCCTTCCAGGAAGACACTACCAGATAGCGAAGCTTTGGAGCCACAGTTGCCAACTGCTGCGCCGTCGCCAGCTGCGGAAGATGATGGTCAACTCGATGCTCAGTTCGATGGGATGGATGACCAGCAAGAAGCAGATGACGACCAAGAGCCAGATGAAAATGAAGCCCCGATACCAAATCGGCAGAGCAAGCGCGCAATGGATCCAATCGAGGTTACTAAGGACTATCCTCGTCAGTACCTTTTCCCTAAACTCCGGGACCCTGCCGAGTTTGCTGCACTGCTAGAGAACCCCGAGGAGCTGGATACGGAAACTCTGGTCAATTCGACTGCCGCCGCCGTCGAGGCCCTTCACTCTTATCAGCAGGAGTACCAAGAACTTAAAAGGATAATCGATGATGAGGAGAACTCCAAGAGACGACAAGCTAACGACAAGACCATTGCCAACTGGGAAAATCGCCAAAAGGATGACGAGCCGCTGCCGTGGCGTCGTCACTACGATGAGCCGATCAAGGGGCCTCCTCCCTTTGAGCTCCGAGGTGCACGGGCTCCTAAACCCTATGTTGACGACCCCGTTCTCGAATATCAGCGTGAGCAAGATCGCATCATGGCCCAGGCGTATGGCTTCAAGCACAATAACCATGTGTCCTTGATTGGCCGTCAGAATCCCGAGGAGCAGCGGTGGGAGGCGCCGGAAACAAGGCTCCGAGAGCGCAAGAGAACCGAGAAGGCTGCCGAATTGGCGGAAGACAATGTTGTTGAAGGGAAACGAACAAGGAGACCTCGTCAGATTGCCGACCAGAGCAAGGAAGCCAGCCGCGCAGGCACCCCAACTCTCCCCGCCCCTCCCACAAGGCGTCCACGCAAAACAGCGACGGCAGCTGTCACCAACGGAGATGTTACTGAATCAACCGACCCGGCGCCCATCCCAGAGTCTGTGACAGAGTCTCCACGCAAGCAACGCGCTGCAGCAGCCGCAGCCCGTGCCAGACAAATCGCAGACGAGGAGTCAGCCTCTTCGGTTCCTCCCCAGGATAGTAGTCAGGGCGACGAAGACTATAATGCCACACAGCTTGCCAAAGTTCGCAAGCGCGAAGCTGTGGACGCGCCTTCGTCTGCACGCACATCAGAACCCGTCAAACCCGGAGCCAAGAACAAGCGGTTTAGCAAGGCTCCAACTTCAGCGCCCATGCTGTCGGCTCCCGAGACTATTATGCCTTCCTTCTACGGCCACCCATCTGCAGCCTCGGCCCAGCCCGAGTCCAGACCATCGACCGCATCCTCTGAACGATCCGATCGCACTGCTGAGACGACCGAGTCGACGTATTCTCTACGTGACAAGCGCAAGCGCAACTTTGTGCTTGAGAATGATCCCGAGCTCGAGGCTCGCCCGCAGAGACGCAAGGTTCCTCAAAAGTCACTGAATAACAATCCCGAACCGAACGTGAAGCCGACGGCTACCAAGAAACTACGTCAGCCTCGTCAAACTCCCCTTTCGCGTCCTCCACCGGAACCCACACCGGCTCCTCCCGTCGAGCAAGCGCCTCCTCAGTTTCCGATTGCGCCTCAGCAAGCTGCGCCCCCGCCCCCCCCAAGCGGAGGTTTGAAGGCACCCACCTTGATCTACAGCAGCCCTCCGGTGCCGCAACCAGTTCCTGTGCTGGCTCCGGCGAAGCCATCTGGACAGCCACCGGGGCCGTTCTTGCATACCTTCAATTCGGCTCCTGCTTTCCAACACGGAATCCCCCCTCCACCTGCCGCTCCGCCGGCCATCAAGAAACCGATCACGAGGATCAAGCTCACCAACACGACTGGTCTTGTCAAGGGCAGGCCAATCGGCAAGGGCTCCCGTGGTGGCGGCAAGCCGGGCGGCTCCACGTTGAATGCAGAAGGCAAACTGCCAACCTTGACCGAGCTCCAGGCTGAGGTGCCAGAGAAGAGCTACTCGGAAATGAGCAAAAGTGAAAAGATGAGCTACTCGATGAGAAGTGAGTTTTAACCCCTCAACAACATGTTGTTTTCGGTATGCTAACAAATGACACAGGACGCTGGGCTTCGGGAGAGATGCAAGGCGCGGTCGAAAAACGCCGGACGACCCTCGCCAACAAGAAGGCGGAGAAAGCGACTGGCCGGCCTGGTGAAGATTCGGCTCCTGGATCGGCCAATCACTCGGGAGCGAGCACACCCCAACCGCAGCCCCAAATGCTGCCGCAGCCACCGCAAGTTCAGGCTCTGCCACCAGTCCAGCATCAGATTCCAGCACATCAACCACCGATGGGCATGATGATGGGCTCAGGGCCTCTTGCCTTGCCTGGAGGCCCTCCGCCCCCGCCTGCTCCTCATGGTCCACCGGTCCTTGTGCAGCCGAGAACTCTGCAGCCTCCGCCTGCCATGCAACAACCTCAGCCTTGGGGTCCGCCGTCTATCATGCCAGGACAAGCAGGGCAAATGGTATTTTCGTTCCCTCCACCACCTCATCAGTTCCACGGTCATCCGGGACATCCAGGGCATTCTGGACCCATGAACTAGATCGTAGGAGATGAAAAGATCGATCTCTTGTTGTCAATTGGAGGAAAGGAACTGTTGATGGGAAGAAAGGATGTTGATTTACAGGAGAGAGGAAACACCAGTCGTGTGGAGTGTTTGGATGGAACGGCGTCATCCTTTGTAGCGGTCTGGTGTCAAAGGCCGCATTTTCCGTTACAAGGAGCGGGTGAAGAGAGTTAAAGATCTCAGTTTTTTTCAGTTGTTCGGGTCAAAGCAGTCATTTTCCAATCTCATGGGAGAAGAGGAACTTCATGGGGATGGATGGATCTGGGGCGGTAGGTTTGGCATGGCAGCATACAGCATGGGCGGCAAAAGCGATGTATATTTTTGCATTAGCATTTTCACTGCACTGCAGAGCATGGTCTGGGATTTGCACTCGGCAATCGGGACATGGCATCAAGGTCGGGTAAACTGCGTCAACAGCATCGATGGCAGCAGGTAGCAATACTAGACTACATTGTTGCCTCTCTAATTGTCTTGGTCATCTTCCAGGACAGTCTCGAATGTTTTGGGTATCCTCATAAAGTCACTCTTGTCCCTCTGAACTGCCACATCCGGCCTCACCAAGCTCAACCACTTTCCATCACCAGGATGCAGCCCCTCGCCCAAGTCCTTGTACACCTGCACGCTCACCAGCGTTTTGTCCCCAATCAGTCTGATCCTCATGACGGTCTCGGTGTAGCACTTCCCGCAAAACAAACCCTCAATTTTCTTTTCCTCCTCGCTCTTCCACTCGTGCTTCTTCTCCGCTCCCTCCGAGTCAGTGGTAGTGAAATTCACAGCCGAGTACCGCACGTGGTTCTTCCCTTCCCCTTTGACGCTCGTAAACTTGATGTGGGTATGCAAGCAGGGTTTAAAGTTCCTGTACCCGGAGCCGATGAGGCCGTTCTTGACGACGGCGTGCCCGTGGGTGGTGGCCTCTGTCCAGCCGCCTAGGTCGGTCTGCAGGATGAAGGCTAGGGTGAACTCGAGGTGGAGGGTTTTTTGGGCGGTGATGAGGGGGGTTAGGACCCAAGATAGGGAAGGGTTGGAGCCAGTGGTGGCTGCGCAGGCGAGGATGCCTAGGTCTTCGGAGGAGTTGAGGGCGTTGGTGTGGTGTTTTCTGAGGAGCTCGTAGAGGTGGTAGAAGGAGATGGAGAGGGGGAGGGATTTGTGGATTGGGGGGAGGGTGGTTAGGCAGCCTAGGGAGAGGTCTTTGCTGAGGGTGGACCAAATCTCGTGGAAGGCGTAGGAGGAAGGGAAGGGGTCGGTGGGGGGTTGATTGCCGGAGGCTTTGGTCTTTGAGCCGCTGGGGAGGAGGGACGAGTCAAAGCAAATGGGGTTGCGGGCCGGGTTGTGTTTGTTGCAGCCGTCATTGGGACCGTGGACACAAGGGAGGTTGCCTTGCCATGTTTCAGAGTCGGGAAGAAGGGTGATCTCCTGGGAGAGAGAGGGAGGTGGTGGGAGGGGAGATTCCTTGTGACGGAAGAAGGATTTGAGTTTGTTCATGTTGAGTGGAAGGATCAAGAACAACGCTGTTGACCTGAAGAAGGGATGATCTGACCACTCTCTGATTTTATACAATCTTCGTGGCGGTCGAGGTTAGGAACGTCGTTGATTTTAGCGTTTCGTTCTAAACTCTGCCAAGTTCTCTCTAGAACATAATGAGAACCCCTGACCACTGCGTGAGATTGTGGCGGCTTGGCCGTGGTGGCTGCCTCCGACTGCGCCAACCAGCTGAACAGTCTTTCTTCTACACCACGGACAGTCCGTTCTAGAAAACCAAACACAGCCCCATCAATATCGCAGAAGCATCAGATAAGCATGTCGTTGTCCCACACGCACTGGTATCCCAGATCAGGAAATCAGTTCGGACTCAGGTCATCAATCACTGCCCTCGAAGCAGCGCTTGCCGCTTCAAAGATTGTTCGCCCGTCCTCAGACTCCAACTTGACTTTTTGCTCCTGTTTGTCATTCCTGACCATGGCTGTTAGCGTCTCCTACATAGTCGTGATGGGCTTATTGCCAAGCTCACATGGTCAAGAGTTGCGTGCCAAACACAAACAGCCGCGATAAGGAGCTCAAGAACTCAATCGCGCTTCCGTCTCCCTCTTTATCGGATTTCAACCCCGCAAACACCCGCTGAGCTTCAGCCACGGCCTTGTCCAGCTCAATCCCTAGTTGCGGCAAGACGACGTCGGCTCCTTGAGCGCAGACTGCGAGTTGAGTCGCATGCTCCCGGAAGATGGCAAGTCTCGCGGCGAAAGCCCTGGCTGGCGATAACTTCACCGGCAAGCCCTTTCCTATCTGGTTGTCTGGGTCTTCGCTGTGTTCTGTCCCGGCGAGCGAGATTGTGGCAAGGGCGGCGGTTGCGGCATCAGACAAGGCCGTGCACTTGGCTTCGAGGGAGGTTTTGTCAAAAGTAGCGTCAGCCATTAGGAAAAGGGGATATGATGTCTTGGCTTAATCCAAAAAGCAGGTGGGACTAATCGAAGCTGATGGTTTAAGTGTGAGTGGTGATTACCGGCATGAATCCGGTGCTGTAATTAGAGACTGACTCGGCTTTTATCCAAGTGCGGGGTTTAAAAAGGCCAGTCATATCCGACACAAGAAAGATGGTAGGTGGCGAAAACGGGGCATATCACCTACACGGAATGCCACGTTCCTGTCGCGAAACAAGCACGGTCCCAAAGCAGGACAGTGTTCTGTGAATAATTCCAAACTTTCCGCGACACCCACTGTATTCTGAGACCTAAGCTAATCCTGACGCTGACTGACTGGGCACCTGCTTGTCATCTCGTATCACCATTGCGAGCAATTGGCAGGCCTTGGTCTTGCTCATAGGGAGACACTCACTCATGGGCCGGCCATCTTTGGGCAAAAACATGTCCCATCCCCAAACCTCGATGTTGTCTGGATCGATAACCTGAGTTGGACAACTTCCATCGAACAAGATAGGATACTTGGTAGCTCTCACAAAGGCGATGTCATACCAGATTGCATTCTCCGTTCGTCGCGCTGCTAGGCTTGGTAGCCCCCAAACCGGGAGGGTTGCCGGACGGCACCCACCAGCACAGTCCACAGACCTCCAGGTATCAAGTAGCGCACCCTTCGCACTCGCTCTGGCCCTTTTGTGGTGCTATGAAGGTTGGACAGACCCTGCGCAGACATGGGGCGAGGGTTTCTGGATATTGTCTCCTGGGACGGTAGGTGTTTGGCGCAGACAAGATTCATTTTCACCTCCTCAGCCAACTGGTCGTTTCGCATTTCAGGAGTGTGAGATGTCTCGAAATAGTAACGCAGGCTGGCCCTGAGCACATCAGGGGGAGTGAACATGTCAGCTAAAATATGGCATCGGACAGACCGTGACTGGTTTCCTGGATTACGGGAAAATCGTGGCTTGTTTCCTTCGTTGTGGTCTATTTCATCGGGGTCCGTTAACTCATGCAGGATCAGCTGCAACAGCTGCAAAACAGGAAAGCTTTTCAGATTCGGGAGTCGGCTGAGGGCCAAGTCGCCGAGCCAAGGTTGGCGTCGTACGGCATGAGAGTAGGTACTGGCAAGGAAATGTCTGTCTGTACGTATTTGTCGACCTGTGCAAAATACGCATAAACTTCGCCAACTGGCCCGTCAGATTCCCTATTGGGGTCTTCGAAGATATGTAAATGCTCCAGATCTTTCATGGAGTTGATGATAGACCCGAACTCGTCAAGCAGCTCCTCACAGCCATTCCAGTTGATACAGACAGCCAGCTCAACGGTTGCTTGAAAGGTCTCGTGGCGAAGAAGAGGAACGATAACAGCCAGCGGCAATGGTCCGAACCGAAGCCAGTCAATTTGATCCATTCCAGCAAAGGCGTGCCGAAGCAGTTGTCTCGCTGCGCCTTGCCTTTGTCCGAGACGATGCTTGGTTGAACCTTCGTATAGAGTTGTTCGGAGGAAAGATTGGGACATGAAAATTTCCATCATATCTTCAAGAAGGTCGGCATGGTCTGAGTGATCATCGTCTAATATTCCCCTCACTAGGACTCTCGTGGCTTGCTGCAGTAAGGAAGCTGGACTAGTTCCTGGCTCAGGCTTCTTCTAGACATTCTCGTTTGCGGTAGCTCTCTTGTTCCAAGGGCCCCCTGGCCACAGATCTGAATATGCAAAACCATGTTAGTACAGAACCGAATGCTAAGACAAAGTTCAAAAAGACCGCTCACTTTCCAAAGCATCACCATCGAGCCGCTGGCCGTCCTGCATTTGACCCCAAGGTGAGCTGACGTGAGCTGTGCGAGACTCCCGGTAATCGTAAACACCCAGGGGTACCATCAGATCGATAAACCTTGCTCAGTCAGGACGTACCGCAAAGAAGCAATGCGTGATCTTTGACAGATCCGTTATATCTAAAATTAGATGGCCTTGGGTCCTGCCACCGTCGCTTGGTTTGAATCCTTGATTGATTCCCAGACCAGGAATCAAAAGGCGAATGGAGATTCTTGGAAATACAGAAACGATCTCATTCACAATAGCTGTATAGAGACAGTGGGCAATGAAGGGTAAGCGAACCGCTGGATCGGTTTCATGGGTTCCAGCCGCAATTGGGTCTCCAGGCGGGCGGTCTCGATAGTAAACGCTAGCAAGGACAAGCTCGCCGCTCAGTGCTTTCCTGTCGGCACTTTGAGAGAATGCCTCTTGGAGAGGCTCGTAGCTTGACCTGGGCCAAAATCCATGCGCCGAGGATGCTGGATAGATTTTGGCTATGGCAAGGGAGCGATACCGCCCCGCAACACGGGCAATGACTGTTGTTCGCATTTTGAGTTGATATTGCTGATCGTCATTCTTGAGATCGGAGGGGCCGCCGACTATCGGATGATGTCATATAAGGTTGGTGGGCAGGCGGATGGCAATGGAAACCCTCAGGCTTTGGGTGTGTTGACGGAGTGGGGGTGACGGAGGAGATGAGGCCCATAAAAGGTCGCGACCACGTTGAGTGTGCTACAAGAGCATTGTGACATGGAAAAAAGAATTCCTGCACCTAGTGTCTTTGTATTTAGTGAAGCCTTCGTATCACCGATGGCTCCCGATTGCTGATAATTCCGTTCTTTGCCTAGCTGCTCGACAAACCCGTCTATACGTATCTTGCCTTATATTTCCTCAAGTCAGCACAAGTTTCTGGATCCTGATCCTGACGCCCGAGATAATAGGGAAGGGATCTCAAACGACTATTACGTAGGTCCTAATTAGTGAACTGCTGTGGATAGTCCCAGTAGGCTTAGAGGGTACCTACCTAATCATCCATCAAGCTACAATCGGAAAATAATGCGGGAGTGTTTGGGGCGATTGCCTGACCAGACCATAAAGTCAAGGTTCATATGCGCGAAGCGGCCGGAGTTTACGCGAGAGAAATGTGTGGAATTGGTCTAATCTGACTCCTACATCTTCAAGTTCCTGGTGGTAAGACATAATGCCACGGTACCCTGTTGGCATTTTCCCAACCCAAGATATAACACAAACCTTCCCGAACGCCGAAACTCCATGTTGGATAACAGAGAATCATGGAATGTTCTTGGTTGTAATCCCCCGCGGTCTGTTATTTCTCCAACAAAAGAAGCTCTGTCCCTGGTTAACCCCATCTAGAGGAGGAATCCCGCAAGTCCGCCAACAAGACCCAGGCTCAGGCCAGCAGTGATAGCGGCACCGGCCGCACTCTGGGACGAGCTTGTGACAGTCCCAGTCGCGGTGCCCCCCGGAGTCCCAGAGACCTCAGTGACGGTGGCACTTGGCTCCTGTTGCTTTCCCTCCATGGAGGCAGAAGTGGAAGCTAACGATGCCAACAAGGTCGACAGCGACGCCAGAGACGAAGTGACAGGATTGACCTTGCCCGTGACAACACCGGATGACGACGGCGGAGTCGGAGTGACGGTGCCGATCAAGGCGGTGCTGGTCTCGAGGATCCTGCCCGAGCTGGTGAAGATGACCTCGACGCCCTCGAGAGTCTTGCTTGCAGTGGTAGCAACGGGGCGGGCTGTATAAACCATGGTCAGCCAATTCTCCAGGGTTAGAGATTAAAAAAGACATACCTCTGCCGCAAATATTTTTGCCTTCAGAGATAACCCACTCGGCCTGTTCGATGTTTTCGCAGGACTCAACTGCACAATCATGGATGCCATAGTTGAAATCGGGTTTGGAGCACAGGCAGTAGATGTCGTCGGGCTGTTGGCAACCGAGGTGCATGTGGAGCGCTAGCATGTTGCTGATGCACGACTGCTTGGTATGTTAGCAACATCACCGTTCACAGAAGCACGCAGCAGGTAATTGTCACTGACGGCACAGTTTGGAAGGCTAAACTTGGGTAGCTGCTGGGCAGAAGCGAGGCCGGCCAGGGCGGCAACGACCAAAGTGGAAGCAGTCGTAGTCTTCATCGTCTCTGCTGTAGCTGGTGATGTTTGCTTTAGATCGAAGGCGCAATAGATTTTTGTTGGGTGAACGGTGACTGTCTTGGTTGGTTGGTTCAGGTTGACGGATCATGCAACAGAGAAGTTTTTAGAAAGATGGAGCAGAAGCCCGAGGGCTTTTTGCCCTGGGCTGAAATCTTGATAAGCGTCAAACACCAAGAAGCTTTGGGAGGCACACATCTGAGAAAGAAATGACGAGTCGCCGTACAATTTGGTTGAAAGTTTGATGATCGCACCAGAAAATGCCCCAGCATGCATGTAAATGCAAAAGAAGAGATGCCTGGCTATTCAAAATAGACCGGTAGATGACCAACTGAGAGCCCAGATTCGCCCTACTTGGGTGCACAAAATGTCCAACTGGGCCCCTCACGAAGCAAGCCACAAGCCACCAGCGAGGGCACCTCCGGCCACAGCCCACAAGCTTATGGCCTTCCTCCCCACCGCAACGCCTCTCATCCTTTGAACCAGCTTCTCCCCAAGTGGCTGGATACTCCTTTCGAAGGAATCGTAATCTTTGGCAGCCCAATCAGCCCCATCCTTGCCAGGCACTGCATCTTCGCCCGTAAACGCCACATACAGCACATCCATTCCGTCATAGCCGCTGTCACCTGTCATATTCTTTCCCCAACAGGCGGTGGCAAGCGCTATGCTTACCTCGCCTACCATGGGATTGTCGCCGTCATCTCCATTTGTGTCGCCCCAGATGCCATACACCAGCTTGTTGCCTGGGCACACAACAGCCATGACAGACAATGGTCTCACGCCGTAGTCTGTTGGGTCAAACGTCCGCCAACCAGGTTTGCTACCGCTATTTCCAAAGACGACATACGGGTGTACATAAGTGTTAAGGTCAGATATGCCAACTTTGAAGGACTGGATGAGGTCTCGGAAAGCCGTCGCGTCTTGGTAGTCCGGACTTCTTCCTAACGAGCACCTTCCGTCGTCTTGACTACCACTTTGCACGCCGTCGCAGTCGACATCCATGTTGGAAAGGGTTCCATTGCCGCCGGAGAGGTAGATGATGGAGGGTCGATGGGGGTCATTGGTGCAGTATGAGGTGGCTTTGCAGATGTCAGCACGATGCTAAGGATGACAGTCTTCATCGGACATGAACGTACTGTTTGTGCCATCATCAATGCTGTAAAAGCCCCCGGCCAAGCTATGTTGGCACGACGCGACCCTCTCCTTCAGCCCTTGGTAAAAGTCGTTCAAGTTCTGGGGGACAGCATTGGCAAGGAAGGAGCTGTCGCCAGATGTTGGAGTCGCGGCGAGAAACAATAATAGTGTGCCAAATGTTCTCCTGCAGAATTGAAGAGTGGGATATCGCATGGGATTCGCCGTGGACATGATCGCGGCTGGAAGTTGGAGTCCAGCACTACCTTGTGGAAATTGCATAAAAATCCAAAAACATTACCTGGCTATTCTCTACCGCGTCTTTGCGCAAATGAAATGGAATAGAAAACAGGGCGTCATCGTGCTTTTCTCTTGCGCGACCTCAAATCTCATGACAGGTCGTGAGAGGAGGCGCAGCTCCCTGCATTCACGGTCCACTCAGCGGACAGGCCCGAGCCGGAAATCGCGGTCGGATTTAAGCTTCAGCTGGTGCTTCTTCGGACAGCAACCGCAATGACCCAATCGGAAAAGAGGTCGCCGAGGTGAGACAACCTCACAGACATCGTATTGCGCATTTTGACCTCCAAAAAGAAACACCACGAGTGCCCTTCACAATCAGCCAACCAGTCTCGGGGAGACACACGCCTGACGGAGCGACCGCAGAATTGAAAAGTTGCGCTTCTGAAGGCGCCGGAATGATTTGTGTAAGATTTCGACGCGCTGATCGGCTTGAAACATTAAACTGACCATGTTATCTCTCTCAGTGTCTTTGAGATGGCGTCGGATTGTCGTGATGTTCGGTGGCGCTGTTTTTCCGGCTGGAGGCCCCGCAAGATGTCCACTCCAGTGTTTCCGTCACCTATCGCCTAGAGAATCGCGCTATCTGGTAACAGCAACCCTTCGGCTTCCGACTCTTTGTTCATTGATATCTCCGCACAACAAGATGAGCAGCCTATTGCAAATCATAGACCTGCACGACCCTGTCGAGTTCGACGAGCTTCTTCATCAACGAGATCTCTGTGGCTGGGACAAGATGGCATCGGATATCGAGGCTTGGCGAACAGCCATGGATGCCGGAACCAGAGCAATGTTCTGGATTGTCCCGCCGTCTCTTGCCCATCTCCCCCTTCCAGACCGGTGCGCAGGACATATTGCTTTGGTCAGCGAGATGAGCCCCCCTAATGAGGAGCTCGCCCGACCGGACAAGTCTATCCTTTATCTCTCGTCACTCTTCATCCGACCCGAGCACCGCGGAGGGCTTGGCCGAAAAGCGGTTCAGGCGCTTGAATCTTGGGCAAAAGTGCCCCCCTACGGCTCACCTCACTGCGAAGCAATAACCCTGACTGCTTTGGACCGACGATACACCGAGGATGACTCGGAAGAATGGGGTGGCGTGTGGGCCAGATTTGGTCAACAAGCACCAAAGAAAGGAAGCAGCACTGAAGATTGGTATGCCAGGATGGGCTATGTGAAGTGGAAGAGCCAGCCTATGTTCGACGAGCAGTTCCTCGATGGCACCAAGATCAAGTTGGTTGCTGCTTTTCTGCGAAAGACTTTGAGGGAATAAACAGAAGTTGGATATTTCCGACTGCAATCTTTTTTCAGTCATGACAGCTCGACGTGCGTTCAAATCAATTGGCTTATCCAGCTTATCCACCGCTATCCAGGCAGCGACTCCACTACCAGTGATACGCAGGGTGAATGGCGGGCTCAGCATCAATACGTCTCTGTGGTCTCCCACCTGCAACAAACCAACAGAAAGGAAGACTTGGGCCACCTCACGACATGACAGACATCACCATGGATACCAGTGGCATTGAAGTCGATATGGTCCTCATCAACCCAGGAGACAAGAGCGCCGAGCGGGGTGACCTCCAGACCTCTTTCCTCAACTGGCTACAAGACGACAACCCCAGAGCCAGTTTGATCAATCATAGTGGACATCGAAGACTTCTTATGGAGTCTCTAGGACATACGACGCGCCCGCTTCATGTATTAGAAGTTGCAGACCTCCTTCGGTTCTTACAGGCGAAAACCGACAACATGAGCGAGGGATCTGCCAAGGAGTATCTGCGGTCAGAATTTGGATCCAATCTCAAGATCTTGCTCAACAATACCGTTGTCATCAATCAGTCCTTGGACACGAAATTCTCTTCAGAAATCTCCCATGAGATACTGGCCATCATCTGTACCCGCTATCTATTGCATTCAGGCTGGGCAGACCATCACAACATCCGATCCCCAGCCCAGGACGGGTGCGCGGATGAGAATAGCGAAGAGGAAGAGGAAGCGTGCGACACGAGAGTGACGAGTGAAGAGTTTGCTCCTCTTCGCCTTCAGTTCCCATTCATTGCCTATGCAGCGCGGCACTGGATGGTTCACGTGGCCAAGACATGTCATTCTCATGACAGCTTGCCCCTGCTTTTGGTATCTGTCCTAGACGAGTTTCTCTTGGAAAATCCCACGCCCTTCAGCGCCTGGATCGACATTGAATGGCGGCCATATGAAATGGGCGATTGGGTCACCACCGGCCACGGTGTCACCGCCCTTCATGTCGCGGCTCGCTATGGATGGAGACAGTACCTGGCTGCCCTGGTTGAGCGCTCCGCCACTAACGCAGAGCTGGATATTGACGAGGTTGACTTCAGCTCAAAGCAAACCCCGCTGTTTTTTGCGGCCAAGTATGGACACGCGGATTGTGTCAAATTACTGGCTGATGCCGGTGCCAGCCTTGAAATCAAGAATTGCAGCAAAGTCAATGTCTTGCGCCAAGCAATTGTTCGCAACCACGTTGCCGTGGTCAAAGTCCTGCTAGATTTGGGCCTGGATCCTATGCGGGAAGAGGGCAGCCGAGCCGGTAGCCCGGCGCTGAGATTGGCCTGCGAAAATGGGCAACTTGAGATTGTTGAAGCATGTTTACCATGGCTAAAGGATCCTGAGGATGCCTAGCGGGCCCTTGACTGGGCATTGACAAGGCGCGGCAACGTCTGTGTGGTGCAACGGCTTCTCCAGCATCCTGGTATCGACGTCAACAAAATCATTCGAGGCAATACGCTGCTCATCAAGGCATGCTGGTTTCATGATGTGGACTGCATGCAAATGTTGCTTTGCGCTGGAGCAGATGTCAACATCCTTGGATGTGGGGGTGACTTTGAGGACAATGGCACAAATCCGAATACAGAAAGACATCCCCTGTCGCAATGGGTACAATGGGGGGATGCTGATGTCACGGCCTTGGAAGTCTACTGCTGCAGGCAGCCAGATCGCCGTCCAGAGAAGCTGGATTCTAAAGCTCAACTGGAGCTCAAGCAGGGCCTTAACTTGCTCATTGGAGCTGGAGCCGACCTCCACCGCCGCAACAAGAGAGGTTTTGCCCCTATCGACATTGCAGCAAACCACCCGACCGCGCTACGACTTCTGATCGAAGCAGGCGCTGATTTCCATCACGAGAGTTCGGATGGAAGTACGTTGCTGCACGTACCCAGAACCGGGGAGGACAGCTGGGAGCTTACCAAATTCCTTGTTGGAAAAGGCTTGAGCGTTGACAAGCCAAGATCAGACGGGCAAACACCATTTCATCTTTACATGAAAGAATATCTGAAAAGATACAGCTGTGACCATGCAGCTGGATATCGGGATGTTGTCCGGTTTGTAGAGGAGCTAGGCCCGGACTGTTCGGTAATTGATGCTGAAGGAAATGGAATTCTGCACATTCTCTTCATGTCTAACGCAACAATTTCCAGAAAGCTTTCCGACTGGAATGAAGATCTCAAAAGAATTTTCGAAAGGCTCATTGCTCACGGTGCGCCGGTCCTCGAAAAGAATTACGCTGGAGAATCGTTGATCCATCTGGTGTCGGCCGAGAACATTGAAGCGATCCGATTTCTGATTGAAAAGGGTGTCGATCTCGAGACTCAAGATTACGAGGGCAAAACACTGTACATGCAAGCTGTGACTCAGGTATACGATACCAAAACCCTGGATCGGCTTCAAGCGATGGGCGCCATGGTGAAGACGCGGGATTTCAAGGGCCGCACAGTCCTACACGAGGCGATCAAGGGCCACCGAACCGGCAAACTTGACATGATGGCGAAACGGCAACCGCTCGCCTACCTTGTCGAAGATCTTCAACTGGACCCCAGCGTCACTGACAATGAGGGCAATAGCCTTCTCCATGAGCTTGCGAGTTGCGACACAGATCAGTACAATCTTTACGGGGCATTGCTTGAATATGGGGTGGACAATGATGCGCGCAACAAGGCCGGTCAGACCCCATTACATATCGTCTGTCAAAGGTGGGATGACGACCACCTGAACTTTAGGGCGTGGGGTGGATTTGAGCAGCAATTACTCTCCAGATCTCTCAAACACTGCAAACACCAAGTCAATGCTGCGGACAACCATGGAGTCAGACCCATCCACTTGGCGGCCGACAAGTCGGAATTTTTGGTCCAGCAACTTTTGGCCCTGGGAGCGACGATCTTGGTAAGGACACATGACTGGATGACACCTTTACATATAGCCGCCAAAGAACACCAAAGTAATGTTGTTGCGATGCTGCTTACTGCCGCTACAACCGGCAACTATGGGAATCCAAAAGAGTTTCTTGAAACCAAGGGCAAACCTAAAACGTATACCATCGGCAGTAGATGGACGGGACGACGAACGGGAAAGGAGCTAGGGCATAATGCTCTTTATTATGGTGTGCAGTCTGGACGCCCAGAGACCGTTTCGCTTCTTTTGGGGGCTGGCGCCGAGGTGAAGTGGCAATCCGCCAAACTTTTGCAGGCCTGCGCCAACTTTGAAGAAGAAAACCGCAAGCTACCCCCACACCGCAGGTCTGGCACCAGGTTGAACGAGATTTTGGACATGCTTGTCACTTCAGGACTTGACCTCTCAGCACGCGCCAGCAGGAACATGAACTCAATCACGCCACCGCTGCAGTTTGATCTAGCTGTTCACCGAGCGCTGGACGCCGGGTTCGACCACACTGTTTCGTGTCTCTTGCAACATCAGCAGCCATCGTCACAATCGTCAGTCTCTTTGGTGTTTGCGCGGAAGTGGTTCGAGAGGCGGAAGGAATCTGGAGCCTCCGTCTTTCGAGAGACGAGCAACTTGTTGAGCACGGCAGCGGGAGACGCTCAAGCCATCCACGCCCTGGTCCAAAAGCTTCTCCTGGCGCGCGAGTTCGAGGTGGTTGAGTACATCTGCACCGTTCCACAGCAGGGCGCAGATGACCCATTGGTTGCAATCGACGACAAGGGGAAAACAATTTTGCACCTACTGGTAAACAACGGATATGCATCCTTGCTCGAGCGCATCTCGAGAGCAAGGGAGCAGCATGACAATCCACTAGAAAGTCTGCAAGCTCTTGTGAGTCGACAGGAAAAGGAAGGCGCCATTTTCCCGCTGGTCCTCGCTGCTTGTCACCGGACGCTTCCCAATATGGCCGTCCTCCGTGTATTGGTCGAGGTTGTGAAAGTGTCAATCAACGATCCCCAGCGGTTTAGGGAACATGTACGTCCGTATTTCAGGCCTGAGTGGCGTTATCATCAGGGATATACGCCGCTTCATGGTGTGACAGGTCGAACACCATGGTGGCATTTGCACCAAGCTTTGCCATACTTGCTTTCGCAGAAACCCGACCTTGAGGTTTGTGCTCAGTATGGAGGAACGCCTCTTCACTTGGCACTTTCGCAAGCGGACCGTGATGGCAGTGCGGTTCGATTACTTCTAGAAGCAGGTGCCGATCCTAACGTTGTGAAATGGGGAGGGCGAAGCTGCTTTGCCGTTGCTATGCAAGCTGGCAAGACCGAGCTTGGGCGCCTGCTGTTGGCACATGGAGCCAAGGTCACCTCATCGGACTTAAAACATGCAGCAGAGGATGGCAAAACGGAGTTCTTCTCCGCTTGCGGATACAGTCTGAGTAGTGAGGAAGAGAAGGAGTTGGCAAGCCTTTTAACAAAGGTCTCCAAAAAGTAGCTAGTACAGACACAGAATGGGATGCCTCTCTGGCTTTCGACTTTGGACTTTATTCAGAGAGTTCCTTCACTTGTTTCATTATAGCAAAGCCCTTCAGCGCCCTGCCACAGCTTCAACAGGTCATTCATACTATGAGGGTATATCACTCGATACGGAACCTGGGTACCTTCTCTCTGACAACCCGATCTTGTCATCGCAATCCGTCTGCCAAGTGACGGAGAAATTGTATACTGCTATTTTCTTTGCGGAATTGGCAGGCGGACTTCCGATTCTGTTGGACGCAGGTGATTTTGCGCACCATTTGGATGGGATGAGAACCTCGAATGCCATGACTACCTGAGGGAGACTAACGATGGCAAGCCAAGAACAAGACCATTACTCCAGGTCAGCTTCCTCTCACTAATACCTACATCACATGCTTCAGCTAACGACTTTACAGCTTACAATCCGTCTTGACAAGACGACACTGAGCTGGGTGGAATGGGCCTTGGGTCTGGTTAACACTGTCGTAACCACATTATCGTTCTGCGAAATGAGAGCATGATAGGCGCGCGTCGCGGCGTCAAGCTCGGTGCAATTCGACCTGTTTCTTAACGGTCCGAAACGCATCACAAGGCCCCTGATATCACCGGTATTTGTGCGTAGCCAAGATTCGGCACCGCCGTTAGGCCCGTGGGATCCGTTGGGCGGCTTGGAGCATCCCCATCACCTGCTGCAAGTCACGCAAGCGAGAGGTGGTGTCTTCCGGGGAATGTGGGTCTCTCTTCTTCTTCGTCAGAGTCTCGGAGGCAGCAGCAACTGCCGGGAGGTCGTTTGAGGAGTCTGGTTCCGATCCCCGTTGTCTCAGTTCGGCTCTTGGCTTGGTCGGTACCAAGTTGGGCAGCCATCTCGTCAACGTCTCCGCCCAGTGTGTCTCGCTTCCGATCGGGGGAAGGCTTGGCGTGGAGATGACATTCCAGTTTCGTGGTTCACGGAGGCAACTTTGACTTAAGTTTTTGAAAACTGGGCTGCAGCCCCTGAAAATATCAACGGGGAACAACGGATATCTTCCAGGAATCAACAGCCACCGCTAATAACAGTGGATTACGTACCGGGGATGCGCACCTATCCAAGCTCTTGTCCAAGACCATGAGAGATGGCAGTGCCTAGGATGAAGGGCAGAGAGCCTGACGATGAGAGCTGGGTGTGATTAGCGAAGCATGGCTAGATTTCATGGTATCACGACGTGTGCTGGACATAAGAGAAAGTATAAGACGCCAACCTTCCTCGCATCATGATGCCTCCTGGACGTGCCAGGCAGCCAGGAAAACAGCCCCATCGTCGCTTCCTCCGTCTCCAACCATCACCATGCATTTCAGCGTTGCTGTCATTGCCCTCTGGGCCCTTGCGGCCACACAGGGTGTCGAGGCTCACTACCGCTACAGCAAGCTCATCGTCAACGGCAGGGTGACCAACGACTGGGAGTACGTCCGCGAGAACAGCAACTTCATCATGCCCACCAAGCAGTTCCTCCAGCCCAGCGACGACTTCCGCTGCAACTCGGGCTCCTTCGCCAACGCGGGCAGGACCAAAGTCCACAAGGTCAACCCAGGCGACAGCATCGGGTTCCGCCTGTGGAACGGCGGCAAGATTCTCCACCCCGGACCCACCACCATCCACATGTCCCGGGCTCCCGGTGACGTGCGCCAGTACAGAGGCGACGGCGATTGGTTCAAGGTTCAGGAGACTCTGATCTGCAGAGCCCCTGGCCGCTACCTCGCCGACACCGACTGGTGCTCCTGGGATCAGCCCGACCAGACCTTCACCCTTCCTCGCGATACCCCTCCTGGCCAGTATCTCGTCCGCGTTGAGCACATCGCCCTGCACGGCGCCCAGAGCGGAGACACCGAGTTCTATTGTAAGCAACTTCCCTATCTTCTTTCTCCTACCATCTTCCATGTGCTAACACCGGTAAACAGTCACTTGCGCCCAAATCGAAGTCGGCGGCAACGGCAACGGCCGCCCCGGCCCCTTGGTCAAAATCCCCGGTCTGTACAACTCCAACGACCCGGCCCTCCGTTTCTGGATCTATGGCGTTCCATCCTACCCCTACACCCGCGTCGGGCAGCACGCCGTTTGGACTGGTGGCCAGTATGGCGGCGGCGGCGGCGGTGGCTCTCCCGCCCCTGCGCCCTCGCCCGCTCCCGGCAACGGCGGCGGCACCGTTCCTCTTTGGGGACAATGTGGTGGAGAGGGCTACACTGGTCCTACCCGCTGTGCCGAGGGCACCTGCAAGGTTAGCAACCAGTGGTACTCTCAGTGCGTGAACTAGGCTCGAGACGAAACCGGGAGGAGTTTGCTGGGACGACGGCAGGACGCAGCCATTCGTTAGAACAGTCAATAGTAAATTACTCCCGCATCAGTACTATCTGCTTACCAACGTACTATGTTTGTAGAGAACAACTGGACGCAGAAGACGCAAGCCTTGGGCCACTGTTCTACTTTTGTGACGTCATTAGCATTCAATTCAGGGGCTCGGGGGGGGGGGGGAAACAAAACCTCAGGTACTTGCGTTTGAAGAAACCGGACAAGCACTCACAGCACAAAAGTCCGGACACGTAGTTTTCACGTGGATCAATTTCTTGATTATATAGAGCCCGTTCAGACCTCTCTCTCCATCACCTGGGCGAAGAAGAGATGGCAAGTGTACTCAGATCCGCCTGTGCTCGACACAAACTCCATGTCTGAAAGCCCATCGGTCCAGGACGCAATGCGACCAATGGGGCGGCACTCAGTCCCCCCAGCATTGATCTGCTTTTCCAGGCAGTTCTGTCCCTCGGTGTCGGGAAACCAGAAGATGCTGAACACGCAGACTGTCTTTCCGTCCTCCAGGATGGTGACAAAAGCCTCTACGGCTCTGGGATGACTTGGGATGCTGATCTGGGCGTTAACACACGCCACACGTTGTGATCCCGACGGCTTGACACAGTTGGCGTCGCCGCAATAGTGCGTAACATGACAACTGATGAATATGTGCTGGGTCTCGGTCGAAAAAGACAAACGTACTGGTTACCTCTACAGTAACAGTCTCCGAAACCATCGTGGAAATTATCGTCTCCACCGAGAGAGTAGACGTATTGGTTACCGAGGTGGCTTGAGTCTCTCTGACTGTCGTGGCTCCCGTGAGTGTATTGAAGGTGTGAGAAGGATTCTTGGGACCATAGCAGTCGGGTGGCAAGGTGGTCGATGAGTTCGCCGTGGCGGTCGAGCCGCAATAGAAACCGGTGCAGAGGGAACCGCATCCTGGAGATTCCGCGGCGCAGGTGACATTTGCTGAGCCCGTCTGAAACGTAATGGGGTCGCTAAAGGCACCAGGTCCAGGCGTATTTGTCGGCAGGCCACCAGGAACGATCTCTACGCATGGACCGGCGGTGTATTGATCGCATCCAGTACCGAAAGGTGCCAGGTCTGCGAGACTTCCCTTTGGACAGCGCGGGTGCATGTCTGGATCGGTAAGGCAATTCTTTTCCTTATACTCTCCAGACCAGATAAACGGGACAGCAAATAGGTTGTTAAGGCCCCGGCCTTTCGGCTCATGTTTATTAGCGCCAAGCTTGGATTCGTCAAGGCCGTCCACACGGTTCCCAGGAAAGAGTGGCCGATGAATATACAGAAGGCACTTCTTGACGTTGGCAGGCTTCTTTAGCTCTTCGTCCCAGCCGTTTTTGATACCAGGAAGCCCGCGCCAGTATGCCACAAGACCAGCAATCGTTGGCGCCGCTATGGAAAACATGTTAGCTGCTGCGCCTGTTCGTGCAATGTTGGATACTTACCGAACGAGTTTCCGCTCGACACGTAAACGCCGTCGTCCTCTTCCCCTGTAGTCATGACATCGCGGCCTGGGGCCATCACTAGATCCTCTCTGTACGGTGCAAATGGTGCGATCCGCCCGAGAGCAGCCCAGTCAGTCATGCATGCTGCAACAATATGATGCAAAGTGCAAAAGCTTAGGCCATCTTTGCTGGAATGTTCGCTACACCAACACCCCGGCCTCCTTGGTGGTGAAGCCATTGGATTCAGTCAAGATTATTTTCGTAGATTTGGATCCTCTGCATAGAGTCTCTTGACTTGGTTATATACCCGAACCAGCTTTTCCACGGAGGTTTCCCAAATAATGTTCCTCCTCATATCCCTCGGACCACCATAGGGACTTAGAGCAATGTAACCTTGCGCCAGTTGCGCCAGTCCAAATCTCCAACCTATCGCCTTGGCTAACACTCCCGTACCGTGAAGACGATTTCTTCAGCCTTCACAGTCTTAAATCGTGAATCATCGCTCCAGACGAATGGATCGAGCTTTCGGGATCTCGGGCCGCTCCCAGCTATCGTCGGGGCCATTCTCTGTTACCAATTTCATTTCCACGTTACTGTCCGTTATATATTCTTGTGTTGAGATAACAACCTGGCCCTTGCCGAAAGAGTCATCAGCGCTGTAGTAAAGCTCTCCCCATTTTAAACGCCTCCCCCCCCGATGTCTCAGTGCACTTCTCCAGGGGGACTACTGCCATTTGTGAGCTCCCAAACGCTCGTACCACCAAATGTCCCCACTCGACGTCGTTGCAATCGTCTATGACTGGGAGAGCTTTTGTTGACGTCGATGCCCATGTTATCGAAAATATTACCCCCGCCACCCAAGATTCCAACGCTGTCCGAACCGTCCGAATCGTCGTAGTCGTCCGATTCATCGCTGTAATCGTCGTCTGTAGTGGAATCTTCACCCTGGTTGTATGCTTGCCGTCCTCTCCCATACACGCCCTCGATCTGCACGATCTCGTCCGTCACTTGAGCTCGCAAGACTTCCATGTGGCACTCTCTCATACGTTCCACAAAGATGACGAAGCTTCAATCACTGCGGTCACCGCCAACAAAACCTTTGGCTATGACTTCCTTGTAATTTTCATAGCTCGATTTGGCCAGGTGATCCGGCCCATATTCCCCGTTGGCTTTGAGCCAGGTAGTGATCTTGCCACTTCGTCATGGTTTCCGGGATGTTTTGGCCAAATCATGCAGTGATCATAGCCCGCTTCCGGTGGGTCACGGTCTTGGAGGTTGTCAAGCTGGTGGGTATCTTCGCCGTCAGGTGGAGCAGTCGCGTTATCGCTGATTCGACGCAGGAGTTCGGCGGCAGGCTGCGTTGCTAAAGGACAAGCAGATTCGTCACTCATGCTTGTGGTGTCCTGATCAACATCAGTGACCACGCAGGCCGTGATAGTGTTGCATTCCGTGGTTGCCGAAGATGTGATTGTGGTTGTTGAGCTGCTGATCACAGTTGTGGAGACGAAGGTCGAGGTGGCGCATATCTCGGCCTCTTTTGACTCGCAGTTCGTTGGATCCTCCTCAGGGGCCACAGGGTGACCATGTGGATCAGTGCTGTTCAGTTGTCGTCTGATTAGTACCTGGTACTGTGGGAAGGCAGGATGGGCCCACTTCTAGGTGGTTGAATTGGGGACTTTTGAAGCAAGACATAGCAGAGAAACACAGCCAACTTCAACCCCTCCATCTGACTAGTTGATACTATACACCTTGTGACAAGAACCCACCTCACTGAACCACAATACCTATAAATTTCTCTCTTCTTGGGGCTTCGGTAGGACAAAGAACTTACGTGATTGGTGTTCACGGACCGGGTAACGGTGGGAAATGGATTTCAATACCCGGGATGGGAGGCAACCGGATCGGTGGCGGGCCGATTATTACAAAAGGGCCGGCCGTGGGGAAATGCAGTCTCACCCACTCACAGTCAAAACGTTGAAGTGAGGCAAAGGAATACAAATCTTGGATAATTGTCAGTAAGATTGTAAGTGACTTTCAAGTGATGAGCACTCACGAAAAGAATTTTAAAGCCGTCACAATGACTCGTGTTGTCCTCATTCTCGTCTTCAGGCATCTTATCCAGTAGCTCAATGTATACTCCTGTAGAAAATTCAGTGAAAGTGGGAAGACCTGTCCCGACACCAGTGTAGTGTACAGCCAAAATTGAAGCTTGCTTCGGGGACGGGCAACCACTTGGCTGTGGTTGGTGGACAGTCCCAAGGAATGGTTATGGACTTTGCACCAGCCGGACAGTCAGTGGGAGCAGAAACCCAGACACTTTCCTGTTTTAGATATACTCGATTCACTGGGCATGGGTCAATGACCGGTGGGTAAAAGGTTTGCGGTGTCGGTAGCACAAGCGTGGTGGTTGCAAACTCGGGGGGTACTGGGGGCGTGGTAATCGGAATCGAGAATTGAGTGTTGAATGTGATGGCGCTGACGGTGGTTGTTGCATCAGACGGCTGTGGCGGAGTAAACGTATACTCCAAGGAGTTGCTGGCCAAACCAGGGATGTCGGTGATGGTCATCGTGTAGGTTGGAGGAGCCGTGCCAACTGAGAAATCCCACCAACCAGTGAAGGTGACTGTATGAACAGTGGATGTGAAGATAGGGGGCACCGGCAGTGGAAAGCTGAGTTGACTGGTGAAGGTGATGAGGCTGACGGACGACGATGCATCAGATGGATTTGGTATAGCGAGCGTGTATACCGACGCAGTATTGGAGGCTACAGGTGTGTCTGTGACAGTCATCGTATATGTTGGGGCGGCCGTGAAGAGTACCAAGAACCGGTAAATGTGACGGTGTGGACAGAGGGAACGGGGGGCAAGAGTTGGCTTTCTCGCCACTGAATGTAATCTGCGGCCATGGCGGAAGGGTGAGAGTCCGGGTTGTCACCGCGCCATCGGGTTTGGTGAGGACCACGGGAGCTGGTGGAATGTCAGTGCTGGGAATGATCCACAACGGAGCACCTTCACTCTCTTCACCCGTGTAATTGTAGTTGGCCATTGGAATGACGCTTGTGACGATAGAGGCCACAGCGACTGTCAAAGTCGTAGTTGTGGCGCTAAAGGTTCCGTTTTGCATTTGTCCAACCTCGACCTCGGTCGTGTACGGGTCGATGTAGATCGTGGTAGGGGTAGCAAGTGTGGTTGGTGGCATAACGAGGATACAAGGCGATGACGGGCACTACGGGGAAGGAAGAAACTGGTAGACTCTCGTATTGGGGTCTCAGACGAGTAAACAGTTTGCCATGCCATCACGCAAGGGCGCGGGTCGGGGACGGTCGTCAATAGATTGGCCCATGGAAGACCGGCCTTGATTGTGAATGTATTGCTTTCCATACTCCCGCAGGGTGAGCTCCTTGGTACCGCTGGTGCCCTCAATGATGGGATCCTTTGTTCCGCTGAGCACCATAATGATACAGACGTTGGTGAAAACCGTATTGTCAAGAACCACGTCCGCAGCACGGGGAGCAGCGAGGATTCCGATGGGCACGTTCTTGACAACCGAGTCAATGATGGACACTGAGCCGATACCCTGGTCGTTAAGGCCACCGATTCCGCTGATGTTAAAGCCAACGCTGCCGCCATCAATCTCGATCTTGTGCCAGTTGAAACCCCGATCCCACACAATGTCTACGGCAGTGCTACAGTTCTTGAACTGTAGTGATGTAGCCGTGTACTGCTGAGAACTCACTCGCCACCCGATAGCACCGCCCTCAGAGACGAGATCTGAAACAAACCCTCCTGAGCCGTTCTCGGTGAAGATGCCAATATGGGTAGGAGGCTTTCCAAGATTGTCAGATGTCGGCACCTGGAAAAGAAGGTTTTGCAATGTACAGGCCTGACTAACCTGCCAGTGAATACCAGTTGGTGCCAGGGGCTGTCCATTCTCGTCGGTAACAGCGGGCATCGACTAGAGGTCGAAGACGAAATTGCGAATCTGTCGAAAGAATTGGTTTTGGGAAATGTACCAATTGATACCTGAGCCGGTGATATAGGGGTTGACATCCATGAGGGCAGTTCCAGTAAAGGTCTCGCATCCCTTGATGATGGGCCGGTTATTGGGATCACCGACGAACTGTGTGAAGTAGTGTTGGATGATGGGAGTGCAGATATTGTAGGTACCGGGTGGGAAGTAAATCAGAGCTGGGCGAACGGTAGTGCTTCCGCAGTCCTCACAACCTCGGTTACCATCCATGATGGCAGCATTGATTGCTTCCTTGGTGTTATTGGTCCCAGTGTTGTCGGGCCCGTAGTCCAGGACGTTTCTGTAAAGGACATAGTTATTCTCCGCCAATGGAGCCTATTGAATAATGAAGTTGGTATTTCATTTCACAGATTAGGATGGATAGCGCCAGAGACATACCTTTCCATGGGAGCCAACAGTGGAAAGCCAAAAGGTATTGTTGTCGTCAGCAGTAACCAAAAGTATTGCCGGTAGTAGCCTTCTTCTCGGCCAACTTCTTCATGTAGCCTTCAAAGCTACCAGAGTCGGATCAGACCGGACCGCTATATTTGCCCGCAAGTCAATCACTGTTGGCCAAACCAACTGTCTAGACATATGGGTGGAGTCCTGGATCAACTTGCTTTTGCTGGGCGCAACACCCCGAGGGTTGTCCGTGTGTAATCCGGCGAGTGGGGAGGGGTTTGCTGGAATTCGGCCGGTAAGTTCTGAAGGCTGAAGCCGTGTGTTACATCTTTCCAGCCATCCCTGGACCTCCCCGCGGAGACAGTCGGGATGGTGACAGTGGTGAGTAGTGCCGCCAAGCCAACGATGAGTCTCCTCATCGCGTTGATTGTGTCGTGTGTCTTACTAAAGGAGGCGACTTAGATGTGAGAATTGGTACTGAGAGTTGAGTCTCCCAATTCAGGTGTGGATGCGAAAAGGAAATGGAAGTGTAGGAGGGAACAGGAGAGACAGATCTTTACAGTGGTATCTGGGTCCAGCCGGCGTCCCCAACCGCTCTTCAAAGTCTTGATGTGGGTCTGACTCCAGTTGCTCATGTCAGATATCGCATCGATTGGGTAGGGAAGAGGTACCCGAGTGCATGATCCGAACTTTTGGCAATGCTCAGGCCAATTCACTGGGACTGTGATGTTAAACATGCCAGGCTGAATCCATGGAACTGGAGCCTGAGTTGCTCCGTTGGGTGAATTGGGAGCTTGGAAGTGAAATTTACTTGTGACTTTGTAGGGCGTTTACACTGGTGAATAAACTTGTGTCTGATATCCCAGCATTCTCATTCCATTTCCGACATGAGGTGCCTGGTGGGGCAAGGAGACATGTCCGCTGAGGTTCATCCACCATCTAGATACCACTGCCAGACGAACAGACACTGATTGAACACTCCATGCCTAACTCATCCAGGCACTCGACGAATCCCTTTTGATCAGACTATTGTACCAGCCCTCAACTTGATCAAATCAGCCGCCTGTTCACGCTTGTCAGCTTGTAAATTCACCAAGAAAAAGTCAAGATCGATTCTCACCTTCTCTGCAACCGCATATACCGTCATGCTTGTGGTACCAGCAACAATTGTCGGCATCATCGACGCATCCAC
The DNA here is from genome assembly GCF_035222475.1 of Podospora pseudopauciseta. Classification (NCBI taxonomy): domain Eukaryota; kingdom Fungi; phylum Ascomycota; class Sordariomycetes; order Sordariales; family Podosporaceae; genus Podospora; species Podospora pseudopauciseta. The sequence goes on from NC_085892.1 coordinate 198,460, forward strand.
CACGCTCAGGCCCCTCACTCCATAGACCATCAAGTCCTCCCCTACCACTCCCCCCCACTCCCTCGGCATTTTGGCTGCCGTCCCAACTGGGTGGTATACGCTGGGAATGGTATTTGCCCTCACCCATGCCCCAAGCGCTTCGTCCGACTCATACCCAGGCCCTGGCACGACCTCGGTGGCATTGTACCTAGACAACTCCCCCGTGGTCATGAACCTCCGCAAAAACTTGATCTCCTCAACCGCCACATCGACATCTATCGGGTTCGAGGCGGCCCTGTAGTTCACGATCGGCTCGACTTCAATGTCGCTGCCTGCGGCCGGGTCGATCAACACGGTGCCGCGGCTGACGGGGTGGATGATAATGGGGACAAAAGACGGATCACCCGAAAAGGTTGCGCGGAGAAAAGAGAAGTCTTTGGCTCGCATCTCGCGAGCGTAGATCTGTTGCTGCTTACGATAGCCTCTGATGATGGTTCTGTCGGTACCTTTGGGTAGATATGTAGCCGGATCCTGAGACTCGTACTTGGATGCGATCCGCTTGAAGGAGCCTGGGGAAACAACTGGCAGCTCGACAGATAATCCTAGCGAGGTTCTTCCCAGCCCATCATCAACCACGGTGATATTCAAGTGCTCTGGGATTGGTGGTGACGTTAACCCTGAAGAGTGTAAGTTGTTAGCTGGTTCCGTCCATCCTCAGAGGCCCTGGATATACATACAACTGAAAGATACTGCAGGTATGAAGGTATGATCCTGAAAATTGTACCCGACACCAGGGAGGTCAACTTCGACCGGTATCCCGGCACGTTTCAAAAGGTCAGCAGGTCCGATGCCGCTCAGCTGCAGGATCTGAGGCGTATGAATGGCGCCGGCAGCTAGGATGACTTCCTTTCTGACACGAATGGTAGTCTTTTTCGAGCTTTCACCTCGGGGGTAGATTTGAACACCTGCGGCTCTGTGGTGATCAAAAACAATCTTGTTCACACGAGTTGCCGTGAGAAGATCGTAGTTGGCGCGGTTGAGACCATCCCAATGGCCCGTTCGGGAGTAGGACCTCTCTCCCGTGTATGGATTTGTTGAAGTTTGGTAGTACTGTAGGCCAAGCTGCCCACTGCCAGCGTCTGGTGAGACCTTCATCCCCGATAGTCTTTTGGCCGCTTCATAGAAGGCATCTGATAAGAGAGACGAGTTGAGTTGCTAGAACGGATATTGAGACAGGCTTATGAAAAGACACTCACGAGTCTTGGGGCTAATCACATTGCCAAAGGTGGCGAAAATGGTATGGTTGGTCGTAAGGTTGCGGCCCCAGTATTTGGTGTCGTATCTGAGGTCAAACGCAGCTGTCTCTGGCTTCGGAGCTGTCATCTGGATGCTCTTTTTGAAGTACTTGAGCATGTCAACCCAATTCCAGCGGACTCTTCTTGGATTGCCACCGCCAAGCTCTCCCCAAACATCGTAGTCTTTTGCGTTTCCTCGCTGGAAAACCATGCCGTTGACGGCCGAGCTCCCGCCAACGACACATCCAATAGACACAGGGAACGTCCTGTTGTTGAGACCAGCAACTGGCGCCGAAGTTATGTTGTAGAGCGTTCCAGGCCTCTGACCATCCGGTTCTGTCATCAATGTCAGAACACAAGACGGATAGAGCCCAACATAAGTCCCTGCACTCACCCAGGTAACCATACTCTATGACCAAGACGCTGTCTTTTGCATGAGTCAGTGTTGATGATTTCTCAAAAGGCAGGAGATATGAGATAACTCCCTTACGTTTTCCACTCTCGCTGAGACGATCTCCAACCGTCAGGCCAGCGGTTCCGCCCCCAACGATGACATAGTCGTATGTCTCCTTGATGGCTTGGATGCTTGCTGGAAACAACCCTGCAAAGCAGGATACCTGTATGATGCCGCAAAGTCTCATGATGGCTTCACAGAGTATCTCATTTGCTGTGTCCACAGGAGCTCGAGACAACGTATGTACTGGGGACCTGGTCTCTTCTTAAGCCGCACTCACGGAGTTCTGCTCCGATTCCAGCTTCACATAATGGAACCCAAGCACAACCTCATATCTCACCTGCATTATATTGGGAACAGGGCGGGAACGAAAAGAGCTCGTCTGTGTAACGTCGCCATACGCCTTGGCGTGCCCATTGGCCACATCGCACTACACGCGGCGCACTAGAGAAGTCGGCTTCTCGGATCCGGGAGTTCATACAGACAGAGGCGCATTGCCGGCTTGGGAATGGATCTTTAGCAGCAAAGGAGGGGTTGATTGTGACGTTAAAGGCAAGGAACTTTTTTCGTGGCTCCAAGTGGTCCTTTTGAGGCTTGGCCAGGACATACGCAACGGTCGGAAATTTCGTGTAGGGTGGAAACCGTAGAATCGCCGTCATTACACGCCAGGAAATTCCAGTCCATTTCCAACCAGTGGTTGGGTAGCGATACATGTAGTCTAGAAAGAGGCACCTCCGTTGCCCTGCCCAAACTCCACAAACTCTCCCACAGCCCCCCACGCAATCAAAAAAATGTCACCACTCCTCTCCTTGGCCTTCTACCCGTTCCCAATAGTCATCCTCCGCCTCGTCATCCGCCCACATTATGCCCTTTGCAGCGTCAAATGCATACCCCGTCTCGCTCCCCCCGTCGGCGTCATCATCCGTCTCATCGCAACTTTCACTAGCTTGGTTTGTCTCTTCGGCATACGATCCATCGTACTCCTTTGGGTCATCCAGCTCAAACTCATCTCCTTCTGGCGTGATCAACACCAAATCAGGGCCCTCAGATCCAGGGTGCTGGTCCGGATCCTCCCAGCGCCACCAGTCACACCGGGGCAGGGCGCCATGGGTATACAAGTCTGCTTCGCGGAGCTGACGAAGGCTGTAGAGATCCATGCGTCCGTCTGAATCAATGTAGCTGTGTGCGGCCCAGGAGGTGAACTCCAGGCCGGTCCAGGTGGTGTAGTGCACGCTGTAGTCATCCGTGTCGCTTTGGCCGTCGTAGTCGGAGTCTGAATCATGGCTGGGTGGTCCGTTCCCGGCCTGGATACTGGGGTTGTAGTTTACATTGGGTGTCAACTGGAGCCAGGCGAATTGTGAAGAGATGGGTGAATCCAGCGCGAGATGATGTCCCAACTTTGGGAGGGAATGTGTGAACGACGGGTGGAAGGGGTTCAAGAAGGACGGCGGTTTTGTTCCTGGACCGGGATTTTGCGGGCTCCTGCGCGGACCCCGACGGGGCAAAGCTTGATTTTGCCAGCTCATGCAAAAGCTCTCAGTATTAAAGCTTGCATGAAGTGGGGGAAAGACTTTCCCAAGAAAAACCACATCGCTTCTCTCGTATGTTCCATCCTTCTCGAAAGGATCGGGTAGATAATAACGGTCCTCTTCCACATCTGTCCAGACCAGGAGGAGTGCGTTGGTTCCGTTTCGCCGCCGAGGGAGGCGCATAGTGGTAGTTTGGGTGCCAACCACAGTTACAACAAGGTAGCTTCCTTGCAGATTTGTAAGGTTCCAGAGATTGAGAAGTCCTTCATCGTCGATATAGATGTTCTGGACGCCGTGACGTACGGGGGTAGTCGTCTTCCTCAAGTTGGTATCGCAGTCTGGGACTGTCTCTGTCTCTGGCTCGTTCGCTTCTATGGGCTCAGAGAACAGACATAACGGCAACGTCCTGAGAAATAGTTTGGCGAAAGTCTGTGGAGGCTGGATCTAAAGAGCCGACCTCGAAAGTCTCTGCGGAATCAGACACAAGGACACTCATATTGTTGCGGGATGGTAAATGAGCTCTTTGGCAGCTTGTTGATAAAATGCAGCGCTTGCGATGCGGTTGGCTCTAGTTAGAACGTGGCAGCCTCGGTTAATGTAGGATGGTGCGTACCTAGCTTGTACGATGCCCTTCTCGTTGGAGAGCTGTGAGGTTTACCCTGGTGCTGCTGTGTGGTATCGACTCGAATAGCTACTGATGGGTGTGTGTAATGTGGTGGATACGGGTAGGAATATGACAGGGCTACCGTTATTCCAAGCTGGGGCATCTTCGCGATCGACGGCATTTTCTGGACAAGGCTCGTGGCGCTGCTCTGATCAGATGATGGATGTTCGAGACAGGTGGTGTTGATGTTTCGGCCAGGTGCTGGAACGTCATGTTGATTGTAGGAGACAGAATGCGCTTGCTTTGATGGTGTATCAAGACTCCTCTTGAATGGGCGGAAGAAGGTTGAAGCGCCCATGTTGTGCGGGCTGTGAATCTGGACTGTTGGGAACGAGGCTATCTACACATGTGCATCTCTTTCCTATTCCGGCGGTCCAGTGGGCCCGGGGTAAGGCTGAAACAGACCCCTGTTTCGGCTGGCGGCATGTGCCGGCGAGCCGCGGCTGGCAATCAAATTTTTCTTATCGCACCGCCCGCGGTCCCTAAAAACCACCTGTTGCTGTCACCATCACCACAGCCCGCCGCCGCCGAGTCCGGATCATGACCACCGGGCCGACGTCAACATGAGTACCAATGCAGCCGACCCCGTCGTGGGAGTCGCCGATTCCAATATGTCTTTTTTTCGAAAACACACCCCGTTCGGGTCCCTGTCTGGCGGCCGGCCACCGCTGAACAACATCGCCATCACGCCTTTCCTCCAGACCTTGTTCACCATTCCCACCGTCGTCTCGCCTTCGCCCCAAACAGCTGGCCTGGTTCTTGATGGCGACGACAAGACCGATCCTACTTCCCCTGTCGAGACCTCTCCCGAAACTCCTGCTTCCTCTGTCCCGAGCGACACTGGCGCCGCCGACAAACAACCGTCTCCGACAGTCGCCGTGTTCACTCCGCTCTCCGCCTTGGTTCCCGACAACGCTTGGCTCGACGAGAGCCTGAATGCCCCCGTTTCTCCCGACTCGATTCTTGCTTTGCCGAATACTTTGACTGGTGTTGGCGCGGCAGTGGTGGAATTGCCCGCTCCTGTCGAGCCCTGTGACGGTTTCCCCACTGCTACCGTGGCTGCCGTCGCTGCCGCTGCACCTGCTTCGCCTACTATGAAACTGCTTTCTGTCGACCCGACATGGATGGATGATGCTCTTGCAGCACCTGTAACACCTGCCGCTCTTCTTGCGCTTCCCCAAAGGACTCTGATCTTGCAGGTCGATGCCTCCGAAGAGTCCTCCTTCGGTCCCGTCGGCCCCGTTGCTCCTGTCGAGAACCAAGAAGACGCTGCCGCTACCGAGGAAAAGGATGCCGAGTCTAACGCTCCTGTTGCTATTCCCACTCCGGTTCCCGAACAGCCCACAGTCGTTCTTGATCAACTCGCAGCCGAATCCACCCTGGCCCCGGTCGTCCTGATCGCCGACAAGACTTGGATGGACGAAGCCTTCAATTCGCCCGTTACACCTTGCGCTCTACTCGCTCTGCCCGAGAAGAACGTGTCTGCCGCCGACTCCTCAGCTCCACCGCCAACTCTGCCTGTGGAAGAGGTCCAGATCGCCGTCCCTTTTTTGAAGGCCTTCAATGCCCCGGTTACCCCTCTTGCGCTGCTGGCGTTGCCTGAGAAGAATTGTACTCTCCCCTAGTCTCTTGTGTCTGTACACGCCGCTAATTACCATTGTGCACATAGAGAAACTCCCGACCTTGTCCACGTCAACCCAGGCGACACAAACAGGCCCTGAGAGAAGCTCCGGACCTCGTCCACGTCCAAGGAGGCAAGCTGGACGCGGGCAGCGCAAGGTCTTGACATCCAGCCCTGTTTCCACGTCCAACCCTCTCGCTGATTCACTCAATCTGGAAGTGGACAATGCTGTGGACGATGAATGGGAAGATGGCAGTGCTGCCTGCAGCACCCCTTGTGATCCGACATACAACAAACTGTTGTGTGACGTCGTGCTCTTCGTGCCCAGGGACATGAACTGGGAACGGTAGGAGGCCAAGGAGTGTAGAAAATGGTTCTGGGAAACAAGAAGATTGGTTCGTGCAGCGAAACAGTTGACTCTGGACTGCCAAAGGTTAAAATAGAGACAGCGATGGCAAGATATGAGTGATGATGATATACTTGGCAATGAGCAAAGAAATGGGCATATGACCTTGGCGAAACAAGAAAAACAGTATACGCATGAGTATGCAATACTGTTTTAACTCGTTTAGTTTTCAGCGGTTTCGGCGTTTGGTACCTCGGTATGGGTTGGCTTGTGTAGTTTTGTGGTTATATATAGAATCTTGGCACAATCAAAGCTATCTGTCGTCTGATGTGGCTGGAAGTGATACGGCCATCTCATGGTGATAATGTGCATAGGTACTGAGACGGTATACTTCTCACGCATTATCCAGGCACGGACATGATCGCTAGGTACCCTCGAGTTAGCTCCGGAGGACGGATGGCTTTTCTTTGGTCGTTGATCTGGGTGTACCATGTTCCCTCATCGATATTTTTACTGGCCTCCCACCCAATCTCTCCTGGTTTCTGGTATTTCAGTCAACCAATGTTCCCTTGGTGGCGATGGAAAAGCTGCAGAAGTAAACACTGGTTCAGGTGCTCTAGGGCTGCTCAACCAATCCCCATTATGCCTTGGGTTACCTTTCCGAAGATCTCGAGATAATGACAATTTGACATTCAAGACAGATAGTCGAAGCTTGGGGACAGATACATGTCGACAGGCACTCCCACAACCTGAGAAACAGAACAAATCATTAATAAAAAGGCATGCTGCTGGCAATAGCGCGGTCGCTCCTTCCCAACGCGTCACCACAGTGCAATGTCTTCGCGAACCTGCCGAGGTGGCCAGTGCACGCTGTGTTGACATTCCTCCCCATAATTATGCAGTGAATAAGAGCTGGGGCTGCCACTCGATGCTCTTCCTCTTCCATGATTCACGGATCTCGTCTTTCTTCTCTCCCGCTTCCTTTTTTTCCTCCAGCGACCTCAGTCGTCCAAGGATGCCTGACCCAGCAATCCTTCGACCGATTTTTACCTCTCACATTCTCTACCAGAAGCGATACCATCACCCCCTTCAAGTTATCCTGTCTTCATTTCCTTGGTTACCGACTGTTGGGAGTCGCATTCATCGATCAACCAGCTCTCCGAACAACCGATACAGGTGAAGCCGGTCGCATTCAAGATCGCGTGAAGCAGCTGCCTCTTGTTGGCCAAGCCTACCTGATTGATTCTGACTGATAGTATACTTCGACTTTCCTCGCAAAAGAGAGACAGCGAAGGACTGTCGCTTGCAAGAACACGCTGGGGAGCCCGCCCTTCCGCTGACATCACCTTCTAAACATTACCTTTCTGGAGGTTGCAGCCACCAAAGAAATTTCCCTGGTTTTCTCGTCAATTTGAACTCGTGACCTCCCATACGCGCGTCGTCATCTTCTCTCAGCTCTCAGCTCGGTATTTACTACCATTAGTACCAGTTATCGCAAAAGTGACTATCTGTAGGTGTATCTCGATTCATTAGCTTCACGCCTACAAACTGTAAACGTCTCTGACTAACACAGATCAGTAACAAGTCAATTCAAGATGATGATCTTTTCCATGGTGGACTGCGAGCCCGCCGCCTCGTCTCTCTTCTCCTGCACCGAGCTGTCGCGTGAGCTCGAGGGCGAGAGTGACTGGACCATCACACTTATGCCGAGATGGGTCCGAAGCCGAGTTCGAGGAACCTCTGACAGTTTAGCCCGGCACATTCAGCACTCGGAAAACACCCACGACCTGTCAACAGACAAAACGCTTGAAGAAGCAGCACACCAGCTATCTCCGCCCAGATTTGATGGTGAGTACAAGCGTCAAAGGAGAGAGGCAGTTGTCAAGAAGAGAATGGCTGTCAATAACCCCTTCTCCACCATTGGACCTGTCACCGCGACTCGGACATTAAGCTTCAAAGTTACCAATGACTCCGTTCCCACAGTAGTCGATACCACTCTGACTAGCGCAATTTCGACCGCTACCGGCGAGGCCATCGTTGACACCATGGTGCCGGGGTTCAAACAAGACAACGTCACACGCCAGGTCAATGAGACCAGGTGCAAGTCACAGGTGCCCATCTCAAACCCTGGCAACGCCTGTAATGATACCATTCTGCCTGCGGAGACTGTTGAGCCACAGCCAATTGATGTCGAGACTCCCAGCAACACCATTGCGACCGAGGAACAGAGCGCCATGACCCAGAGTCACTGGCAGCCCCCTTCTCAGACCAACCAAGTACGCGACAAGCTCCCGTATGATGCCCAGCTTTCCAACACCTAGGAGTTGTTGATAGGCCGAGAGGTACCCATTGAGCACATGCTTCGCAAGTTTGGCAGGGTTGTCGACGACGTCATGTACGGTATTCGCCGTAACGGAAAGGTTTTCTGGTACTACACGGATGAACCAGCGTATGTTCCTCTCACAGTGCGGGAGTTCGTCGATTTCGAGGCCGTGTACCCAGCCGAGTACTTTCCGTATCACAACAACTACTATCTGGCACAAATGTACGGCGACAACGCGTGCCTGGGCGGAGATTACCTCATGCCTCTCTTTCTGGACAATCGGGAATGGAATGCGGAAAAGAGTATGATTGTGTGGGCGGAATGGACGAGATATTTTTACGCCATGGCAACGAATGACGATATGCGCCAGCAGGCCAGGGAGCTGGCTCGTCATGAAGCCAGCATGGTTTGGGGGCCTGAATTTTTGAACTGCTCCTTCACTCCTCTGCGCTACCACGAGGGCCATGACGAGCAGACCACCTACGATCACTCTCAAGCTGAAACCCAATACGAGAATGCTGTGGGCCTTGAAGCTGGAACTCAAGACATGCTGGCCATTCTTCACGGGACCCCAGCGTCGTCCCCCTCGAAGCATAAGCAACAGAGGGCCAACGCGACAATCGATATCGCCCAAACCGAGGCGCCCCAACGTGCTCAGCAGATGCTCGAGACACCTTCACCCCCCGGAAGCTGTCTCAAAAAGAGGTCCGAGAGTGACTCGTCTCGCACTGGGAGCGCCAAGTCGGTGCGGTTTTCGGATGAAGTCCTTCTTCTAGGCCTTGTAAACCGCGACAATTGTGGCAGTCTCAAGGATGAACAGGCTAAATACACCAAAGAGAAGCTTGTAGAGAGCGAACCGGGTCGAGTTGACTGCGAAGAGTCTGTTGAAGACTCGGATCGTGTGGAGCCTCCAAGGACTGGTCTCATGTCACCCGCAGTAGTTCACCGTTCCTGCCATCAAGAAACAAAAACTCCCAGAGACAAGGCACAGAATCAGGGGTCAGTGAAGGAGCAGCGAACAGACGGCTCAGCATCCCTCATGGGTGGCCACGAAGTTGCCCAGAGATTCGGTGGTGCCAAAGGTGTCAGAACCATGAGTCAGAAGACGAGCAATTTTACGTTTACAAAGAGTGACCAGAGAGTCATCGACACGCCCAACGGTCGAACAGAGAACCAAGTAACACCATTTGAGAAAGGGCCATACTCTCCAACTAGCAGCACCGCAACTCAAAAGAGTGAGAAGGTGCCAGAGAATACAGCCACAGTTTGTGACAAGACAGAACAGCCCCTGGTGGCCAAACTCAATGCCCCAGCAGACAGCACCAAAGGTTCTGACAAAACCAAGGCTGTGTGGTCCAAGTTGGTAGCCGCCTCTCCAGAGAGTTCACAGGCTAGTTCACGCAGCTCCGACGCATCTCCAAGAGGGTGGCGGACATTCCGCAAGCCGCCCACATCCCCCGGCTTTCCAACCAGCAGCCGGACCGAAGAGATGAGCAGTCCCGTCCCAGCACCAAAGAAGCAGATTGTAGACTTGGCTGAGAAGATTGAAGAATCCCCAGCCAGCGCAGTCCCAGCAGCCAAAACCCCAACTGTGGTCTGGGCTGAAGAGGTCCAAGAACCGGCGGCCAGTCCCGTCCAAGCAACCCCGGGTCCGGTGCGCCCTCACGCGCGCCAATCTCTCTTGCCACCACCGCCGAGGGGACAGGGTGGACGCACCCTCATCGAAACTCTTAACACCGACATGAGCTGGACGCAGCTACAGCCAAACCCGGTCCCGCGCGCGCCTGTCAACCCCCGGGCTCCGGCTCCAAGCCCAGCCACGGCGCGCGCGGGCCAACGACAAGAGAACCCGGGCGCTGGCAGGCGCGGACGACAGGGCGGACAAGCCAGGAGAGGGAGCGGGAAGGCGGGAGATGTCCGTGGTGGCAGCGGTGAGGGCAGGCGCGGGGCCGACGGGGGGAGGGACTCGCGCGGGGCCGGTGAGACAGCCGCGGGAAGGAGTAGAGGGGACAGTCCTGGGGCGAAGAGAGAGATGTCGCGATGGAGGAAATTGAGGAATGAGAGCAGTTGGCGTTGAGAGGGTGGGTCCATGGTGCAATGTATATTGTTGGGAGGCTATAGATGCTTGGGAGTTTGGGGAGCACATTGTGGTTTTGCATCTTTTTGTTGTTGGCTGAATCAGGAGCGTTGGTGGAGCAGAGCGGCTAGACATGAATGGATTGGTGTGTACATTTGGGTATTGTCTGTGTTGATACCGAGCCCTGTTTCTACGTACATTACTTGTAGACCAGCATTTCTTCCAGCGCGTCCGGTGCTGTAAACCTTCTCCTCTGCTAAGCCCCCCTATCATCCATGTCATAGCCAAAGACACCTCTCGGCATTACCAAGTTTGATGTATGCTCGCCTTGCGGCATGTACAACCTCATACCTGTGGGGTCGATCTCCATGATCAGCCATATGCCGTTGCCACGTGTACGCAACGGTCACAGCAGTGTCTCACTCTCTCAGCGTAAGATGCAATCTGATCAGTAACCACCAATTTTGGTTCTACTAATCCAGGCGCACGGCGGGAAAATTATTTGGATGTCGTCGGAAAGAGTGGGTCGCCACTTGCCTGATCTGGAAAGTTTGTCGGAGTTGGTGGAGTAAACACCGGGACCGGCTCCGAAGTGGACGGCGAAATGCCGGGCCTGAACCCACTCACCTGGAATATCAATAGGGAGTTTGAAAAATGTGAGCTTAAGGGGACCGTATGCTTGTAATTCATCGTGAAGCCTTTGATCTTGTTACATCTCCCCCAGCTGTCACCGCCACATCCATCCTCAGGGTGCGGCGCCAGAGACCCAATGGGGAAAGCATAGATCCTCGACCGAGTTGATGGTACCCTGAAAGGTCCGAACTGTTGGAGGTGTGCGATGGCAGGCTGTTTATCCGACGCATGACAAGATTCGCACTGCATTATGCGTTAAACGCGCGCGCTCATCGAAACGAGCTCGCGTCCTGTGGATGGATTCTCCAGGTCCCCAGAATTGGCCTCAGCAAGCCCTGTGTAACGGCCGCGGGTGGTTTCCGTTGCGGCCCAGCAGCAGGATGGGTCGCGTCGGTCTCAGGGACGGGACGGTCTGAGTCCTGGCATAGGATGAGCTTTGGGATACCGACGGTGACGGTCATCTGCAAAGAAAAAGAGCCGCCATGCTGGTGTGTTGGCCAGGTAAGGTATTGATGCTGAAAATGAAAGTTCCTTCAAGGAGGAATCGAAATGCCCCTCCCCCCACCTGCCAAACATGCCAAGAGGTTGTGTTGCGCGCCGTTGGAAGGCTCCACTGATCGGCCGACCCCACAGAAACAGGGGTCTTGTGGCTTGCTCAAGCTTTGCTTCCAGGGGTTTGAGTTTCATCAATCACATTGTAGCTCTGCGACCACAGTTGACCACAAGGAGAAAGGCTACCTCCTGGCGATGCATACTCCGTCGGCTCTGGGCCGTGTCAAAGGCCGCCCACCGCAATTTATCTCCTCTCGGTCGGCAGCCGAGAGCCCTACCGCTGAGCCGAGACGTACAATCCCCTGTCGGAGTCCAGAACGCCGTCGCCTCTTTGGACGATCAACTTGGTGCGGCCAGCAGTGAGACGACAACCCAGAGACTTCAACCGAAGTGCCCGACCAGAATCAGACGAGAATCCACTCACTAACTCCGCTCCCGGTTTGGTCGTTGGTTTTACACGCGCGCCTGTCTTGTCAGACAAGTTCCATTTGGAGCATTCAAAGAACAATGTTCCACATTCCAAACCTCTGCCGACAGGGGTTTTGTGCCACCTTCTAGACCCCTGTCTGCACCCCGCGTTAGTGATCCTGGCGCATCACCACCACAACCACTAGCACCCGAGGGCCTGAGACGACAACTGCATCGGGTTGGAAGGACTTTCTGATCGCCTGGCTCGACCTGTCACGACTCAGAACGCCACCGACAGGAGAGAGAACTTTGGACACCCCTGAGTTCAGCCTTATTCGAAAGCCCATCACCTCATGAGCAACCTGTATAAAGACGAGTCGTTCCCTCCGGTTCAGATGGACCATTCAACTCATCTCGCCATCCCTCGACCGCAGTCAATCCTTTTACATCTTTCTTCTTCAAGAACAGGACCCGGTGTCCCTTTGCATTCCTTTCTCTACAGCAGTCGCCAGTCGACTCTTTAATACCACTGGTCTTTCCTTGACATCCAACTTTTGGCACCTTTTTGGTCTCTTTCGCTTTAATTCATCACTCGCCACCATGGTCCAGTTCACCAAGATCGTCAGCGCTCTGGCCTGTAAGTCACTTCACTTCTCAACATGTACTGTTCCTGCCCGCTCTAACATGATGAACAGTGACCATTGCTGCCGTCCACGCTGCTCCTGACCTCTCTCAGCGCCAGGCCCTCCCCGATCCCGCCGGTGAGAAGAACATCGGCAACGGAGCTGGTGGCCAGTTCATTGGAGGCCAGTGTAATGGCGCCGCCGACTGTGCCTCTGGCTGCTGTGCTACCCTCCCTAGAGGAGGTGAGACCATTGGTGTGTGCTCCGGTGTAGGTGCTCAGACTCAGGCCGGCAAGCAAGGCTGCGGTTTCGAGGGTGGCAATGCCGGCGGTAACGGCGGTGGTAACAACGGCGGCGGTAATGGTGGTGGTAACAATGGTGGCAACAACAACAACAACAACCAGGGTGGTGGTAATGCCGGTGCAGTTGGTGGCACCATCATGCCCAGCACCCTCGTCCCCGACCCGGCCGGTGCTGGCAACGTCGGCAACGGTGCCGGCCGCCAGTTCATCACCGGCGAGTGCACCAGCGACGCTGACTGCGCCTCTGGCTGCTGCGCTCTGGTCAACGACGGTGTCCGTCCCGCCTTTGGCAGCTGCTCTGGTGTGGGTGCCAACACTCAGAATGGCAAGCAGGGCTGCGGCTTCCCCCAAGGCGGTGGCCAGCTTTAAGCGCCCACTTTTACCAACACTCTTTTTTCGACACTCATTTTTAATGACTCAAACTACTAGCGTTTCTCTCGTTTAGCATGGTGTTTGGGCTATGATACCTATATAGGACACTCTTTTTCGGCCTGTCTTTCACTCTTTTATGATCACGGCACTTTGGCGCACTCTCGTTCTACACAGGGAATATTTGCATGGAATCGGTTTATATACTGGGTTGGGTCTCGCATTTCTGGGCTCGGATTGGATGAATGGCCGTGAATGTTTGGGATATGCTATAGACTTGAGAAGATTGGTGATAATAGTGTTTAATGCAAGATGATGTCGAATATTTTGCCTTCCCTTGCGTTGTCTTGACCTCATCCTGGGAGGCCAGCACAACTACGGTACTTCGAAGTCCACATTCCGCAACCACACTTTCTAAGTACTGGACAGTTCTGAATGGCCTGTACTGGGAATATCGTCCAATGAAGACATGAAAATCTCGCAAGCAAGTATGGAGCACCTCTCTAACCATAGACACACATTATGAAGAGGTCGTGAGTGTACGAGGCTCTGAATAACAAACTTTGCATGCTTGATTATAAACGGTGTATTAACTTGGGCCAAAACCGCACTAGATTTCAATGACTTCTTCTCTTTGCATCCAATGCCATCCATCATTGACGTATCCAAAAGTACCTATCTTTGACAATCTTGGTCAACAAAAGCCACCGCCCTGGACCGCCTTCGAGCTTGTCAACCTTACCGCACAATTCAGACCCATTGAGAACTAAACTCGTAACAAATGCGCCAAAGAACGGGGCCAGACATCTGTAAAAGGATACCACCTGGCTTGATAGACTCAGTCTTGCTTGACGTTGGGGTAAAGAGCATGGCCGGCGTAGGTGTAGTTCGCGTCTAGGTAGATGTGGGCGACCTGGTGTTGCCCGTTGGCCGTCTGGATCACGGTCTTGAGACGGGTCGTGGCATGGTTGGCTTAGTCACTGCGGCTCGTATGCCGTCCAGTCCTGTCATCATGGCCCACAGGTGTCAGTCGTCTGTCCGTTCCAGTGATGGCTATCTTACCTACCATATCTCCATTGTGAGAAAATCTGCAAATTCAGCATCTTGAGCTGCTGTTTGACAGGCGGCGAGGATGCCATTGGCTTGTATTGGATTGCGGGGGACGGTGCCCGCACGCCAAGTAACGGTTGGAGCCATGGTCGTCGCGTAAAAGGAAAGGGATGTAGACCTTGTTTACTTCGTATCAAGCCAACAACTGTTCGATCTCTGGAGTGTGAGGTGAGAAGTAATGAAGAGCTAATGGTCCGATTGATGTAAGTGCCAGAAGAGCTGCATATCTGTACTCTTTCAGCCTTCGGAACCGCCTCCTGGCCGCAGGTTGTTGGGGTCTGACGTGTCATCGGCAGGGCCAACATTCTTTGTTCAACAGCCTAGGTCTGAAACCAGAATCAAAAGCCATCATTATTTCCTATGGAGTTGTCTCAGACGGTTGCGAATTGTCGTGTTTCTATATATCATAGGTGCCTATCACTAAACAAGCCAGCCTTACCTTCCGACACATGCACTCAGGTTCAACCCCACTCGGGGTGGCACAGCATAGAACTTGGTGATGATACTGCATAAGTGCCCGCTAACCATATACCCATTGGCCCCCAGAGAGACTTGGCGTCGCTAGGCGTTTCTTTAGCCTGCAGAGCTTGCATGATGATGGTGGCATGTTGGTGCGGCCTGTCGGCTTACTGTCTTGGAACTTTTACTCATGATACCGGTAAATGATTACCCTTCTTATTGATACTACCACAATAACAGGGCACCAAAGGAGCCGTGTCATCCTTCCCAACTTCCTTGGAACAGACATCAGCCTCCGTCGACGGCAGCTTATGTGGCTTGTGACTTGGGCTCTTTTTGTGAAACCCACGGATCGTTCAGGAGTTCAGAGGTCGTAGCCCTGTGATCAGGGTCAACCACCAGGAGTTTCCGAAGATAGCAACCAAGTGTTTCTAGCTCTGCCTCGCCAAATTGAAGTGTGTCCCTTTCGTATCCATCGTTGTAGGATCTCCGTATCTCTTCTTCCAGAGACAGGAAATACTCTGCTGTTGAATCTGGAAACGTGTTAGTGAGGGAGATGCAAGCAGTTGCTCGAACTCATCGACGCCAGAAAGAAGATTTCACGGACAATTGGGAGGTTCTTTCAAAACACCGCTGGCAAGTGCATCTTGAATCCACTGTTCAGGGAGATCGCCAATGACTTTTTGAAACTGCGGGATCAAGTCCTTATCATCGAAATCCGCCTCGAAAGGCGTTCGACCAGTGATGAGCTCGTAAGTCTTGTATTGTCAGCAAAGTCAGCATCAACAGACAAAATCTTATGATCATCTTTACTCACCGTGGAACCAAGATTCCAGATATCCACCGCCCTACTCAGACCACGTTGAAAGACAAGCTCCGGGGGGTGTAGGGACATTGGTGTAGATATTTCGCTAGGGAGGTCGGAAAGGAAAAAAGCTACATTTTTTGTATCAGCTCCAGTGCATAGAGGTAGAAAACGAGGCGACAACCCACATTCGCCAAAATCGATTAGTCTGACCTCACGCAGGTGAGGGTATATCTTCGGGTTAAACTCGGCCGGTTCCACAAGATATTCTGGCATACCCGGTTCAAGAGGTCCTCCATCTTTCCTGGCAATCTTCCCTGTCTGCGGAGGGCCTAGGTCTTTGATGATGACCTCTGGGGATGCCACTTCCAGTTCGGGGAGACAGAATAGAACATTGCCCATGTGGATGTCTGGAACAGCTTAGATTTTTGACAAGCTCGAAGACCTTGAGTAATGATCACTCACCTCCGTGTGCCACGCCGGCCGAGTGTAAATAGTCAACGGCCAGAAGGAGCTGTCTAGAGATGGACCGGGCAAGATTCCCTTCCAGCCGGTAGTTTGGGCATCGATCCGTCACAGATGATGTCGTAGGTCCCAACAGGTCCTGAACGGCGCAGAGGTGCCGCCCATTGGGTCCCTGGATATGGAATGACTCGACAAGGTGGGAGACATGGTTGTGCCCAGGATGGTTGACGTCGCCTCGCTCCTTTAGAGCCTGCAGAATACTCAGCTCGCAGCTGGTTTCGTCTGACTTGTCGGCGGTGACGACCTTAACGGTTACATTCCGTTTTTCCCTGATACTTCAGTCAGCAGCCGAGGGAAGTCAAGTTTTTAATCGCTAGAGGCGACTGCGAGGCTTTTACATACTGGTTGTCCCGTGCAAGCCATACAGTGGAGAAGGTACCAAAACCAAGCTTGTGCACAATTTCATAACGGCCATCGTGGAGTTTGTCGTGGAGGTGAATGGGATGAAACCCTCCAGGACAATATCTGTTCAGATCTTCTGCAGCCACCCCAATATTGTACTCCAGGATGTTGACCATTGCCTTTGCTGAAAGACTTCTCAGGCGACGTTGGTACGACTGCAGCGTTGCCAAGACCCGCATCTACTTGTGGTGGGGTTGTAGTTGGGAGTAGTTGGGAAGGTTTGGGCTGGCTTGTCATGATGATCCATGTGGTGCGAAGACAGGGCACCCTTCACATATGAACAAACCTGGCAGGTTGTTGGTCGGACGAATCTAAACCCGCTCCGGTCATGTATCTATCGGATCCTGTGCTATGCGTTTATCAGACCTCATGAAGACCAACCAACCCCCTTATCATGTCAGTTCTTGGCACTGCCAGCTTATTGCACGACGCACAGCTCTCTATTAGCCTGCTATTTGACAGAGACAACTTTCTATACAAACCACCATTACCATTTACAATTGAACTATCCCTTCCATCACGGCGAACTTGCTGTCCGGGTTCGGGTTAAAGCTGTGAATCCCAGTACTGGTGTTTGCTGAAGAACTGAAACAAGAGCTGTTGTTGCTCAAGATACCTAAACTCCCCACTGGGACCTTCTTAGTAGAGTCATGGCCTAAGCCTTCAAGTTCCCATTTTCCGCCACACCAGCCGCATGGTGTGAAATAACAAACTGACTACCTAGCGACCACTGAAGCATACGCCAAGCTTGAATTGAAAGAAGGCTACCTAGGTATATAAGAGTATCTTCATAACACCGCCATTCGGGCAAAAGAGCTAACAAACTAGCGAATAAAAAAAGCTATATTCCTCTAATTACACCAGGAACTATCAACCCTTAATTATAGCTATGTGGACATGAAATCCGTTGTTTCCAGGGTAGGGCTTTAGTGACAAATCCTTTTGTCAAAGAAGATGTCAGAAGGGTGTGGGAAAGGCTTACTCTTGCAAACTCTTTGCACGTCAGTGAACTGCAGGGTGCGAGATTTAACTGTGTACATGGCGCTTTGGGGATCAGTTTTGGAAATACCTAGACGAGTGTATATATTGACCGAAGTGATTGATTAAAACAATCTACCTCTTTAGACAAAACAAATATCTCGTAAACCCTGTGATCAAGGCAAAGCTAAGAAAGAGCTAAAAGATACGGACTATTTCAGCATGTAAAACATGAGCACTGATGGAAGTTAGGTACTTAGTCCTTTATAATACCATAGAGAGCCAAATTCTCTTTACCGTCTTGTAATTAACTGCTTTGGAAAGAACCTGAAATGCAAATAAACGGGACATTTTCTTAGCAACTTAGCCCGGGATCACAAAGTCTCCATTCTGCATGTACCTGTAATCTAACATCCTTGAGGATGTTCTGTTGAAACGACTATATAAGTAACATGCGTTAGTGAATGATGTTTTCCTGATTAGATATTGAATATAACTCGTCTGTTCGTGCTGCTTTTTGCAAACGTAGATGAACTTAACAGCGTTTACTCACGCCACAGATATGCCTGTTCACGATCTCAAAAATGGCCTTTGCGTGATGTGTGCCGGCATGCTCGCGATTTTTGCGGGCGTGTTCGCGGTTTGTGATGGCTTGTCCACGATTTGCAGTTCGTTTGCTCATGCTGCTGTGTGGTTCAGCAGCGTTTACAAACGAAACCAAGGTGAAAGGCTCAGACGATGTTGTGTTGAGCATACTTCATCTCCAAAATTGCACAAAACTCTATGTTATAGGGACTCTAAGTATGTTAAGCCTCTTATTACCAAGTTAACTACCGTTGATTGTGATATCCTGTCACCTTCCCAGTTGACTTTTACATTAAAAATTATAACTTGCATGATATTGCATTTTGTCTCGTACAAAGTCCTATATAAACCCATGTTTATTAATGTTCCAATCTGTATTAGAATGAACTGGTCGGCTATACCAATGACACATAAACAGCTCCAAAGACACGATACTAACGGTGATCCTGAGAAGTCAGATGAGGCGAGGCCTGGAGATGGAACTCAGGGCACAAGGTATGCAGCCGTAGGAAGAAGAATCCGTTCAATGAAGTATGATGGATTATATGACGGCAATTTCCGGTCATAGGTTTGTGAGGTAGTATGTATAGGATAAATGCAGACCAATGATACTGGTTACTACAGGAATTGTATGTCAATGGGGAAAAGGTGGAGGGTCTCATGGGCAAAGTCATGGAAAAAGTCTTGAGAAAAGTCATTTTCGGGGCGCCTACCCCTCTACCCTCTCAGGGGTACACTCCAAAGGGTGTCTCACTCATCCAGTGGTACAAATATTACACAATCGGCAACCCTCTTACACCTCCTCAGGCGCATCTATCTCCATCTCCCTCTTCTTCCCAGTAGACCCCATCTCCGAGGTCCTCTTCGACGACCCGGCCTGAGCCCGGGTGCTCTCGTCATCCCTCACTCTCTTCCTCGCCGGCTTGGGAGCTCTGGGATTCTCCCGATCTCGCCTCATCTTGCTCAACGCCCTATCATGTCCGTATCTGTCAGTATATCTCTCTCTGATCGTTGCAAAATAGAATACGCACACTTTCTGCCTGATCGTGTCGGCCTCAAGCTCCACAAACTCCTCGCCGTGATCGTCACCACCAGCAGTGGGAGTCGAGTCGTCCCAGGAGGAAGATAACGACAACTCCACGGCTTCAGGGCGGCGGGAGGAACCAGCCGAACCGGTGGCTCCTCCGGCGAAGGAGGTCAAGAACCGAATCTCCTCTCTTCTCTCAGGACTGAGGGTATCACCAGTCTGTTGTTGGTTGGCCAGCGGGTATGTCGGCGCAGGAGGTGCGGCGGGAGGGGAGAGGGAAGCATGGTCCAAAGATCTAACAAGAGTAAGTAAGAGATACATAAACAACAAGTGGCCGTGAGATACTGACTTCTGACTGGGGCTGGCAGAAAAGACACTCCCGGGCTTTTGGGAGGCGGTGGAGGAGGAGACGCGACTCGACGACTTGTTCTTGGTGCGGCCATTATCTGGCGCTGGGGTTTTCTCTGACGAGGCCATTTGTGGTTGGTATTGCTTTGAAGAATTAAGAGGGAGTCGAGAGAATTGGATTTTTTGATGAACAATGAGGTCGAAGACGAAGATCACCAGATCTTCGTCTGAGGGAAGCGTGGTCGAGGAGAAGAGAAGACAAGGGGCAGGGGGAGGAATGGGAAACCTTGTGGGCAACGCTCAAGGCTCAACCCCCGGTCATCAGCTACCCTGTCCGGGAAAGGGCCGGAACATTGCGTGGAACCCCCCGGGGCCTCTCGGCGCCGAGAAGCCTTTAGGCCGGGAGTGTGGCCAGTGAATAGGCACATACCTAGCCTTCCACGTCATGACAGGGTTATCAGACATCACAGAAAAGGGCTTCTCCCTTTTCCATCATCCTGGGCTCTCGGCCTCCATGAAGACAAAGTCTCTGGGTAACAAACCCACAGGACCCGACAGGCTGGATCGTGGGGACAAGCCGATGAGGCACAGCACGACCCAAACAGTTGGGTTCAAGTTGCCATGATGCGGACCACATCCTGCGGTTCGCACACCGCCAAAAGAGTGCCTAGAAAGGCATCTTCACCCCCAATTACCCCCTTTTCCCGCCACATTTTGCCTATCCTTGAGCAGGAGGGTAGTAAAAAGTGGCCCAAAAACGCCATCAGCATGCGACCAATGCATGACACACCCTGTTGAATATGTGCTGTCCAATCGCTTGGGTGTATCCAGACGGCACAGGGGTTGGCACTAGGTGGTTAGCGGCTGCGGGAGCGTGCGCCGGTACCACTCTGCTGGGTCAACCCGAGAGGATGGTTCGCCGCCTCCCTTGAAGGGACCTTGATTTCAGTGTTGCCAATGGGACAAAGACAGAGATGAACATGCTCCAAGGCATTGGCACAAAAAGGGAGCAGGCGGGGAAGAGCTTAGATGTGATGAATGTAACAAGCTAAAAGGACAAAAACGCAAACCGCAAAGAGAATAGGAAGCTAATGCTATCAACAAAGCATCAAACACAGCAATCATGATCCGCCGCCGCCTCCGCACCCCCCTCCCCTCCCCCGCAACCACCCCCCCCACCACCACCACCGCCATCACCACCACCTCCACCGCAACCGCCCCCTCCACAACCAACTCCTCCACAGGCGCCACTACCGCCTCCCACCCCCCATCACACCCCCCATTTCCTCCACAGTTCCCCGTAAACCCACCATCACCAACACCAGGAGCAGCACATCCTCCCCAATCCCCTCCGCCACCACCGCAACCCCCAGCCATCATGGCACCCGGAGCCCAAGCAAAATACATACCGGCTGTCCACCACATCGGATGTCCATACGGGCCAGTCTGCGTGACAGGGTGACCCCAATGATCGTACACATACGCTTCCCTAGGCGGTATCTTTCTCCCCTTCTTCTCCGCTCTCGCCTTTGCCTTGGCATAAGCGGCATCCAATCGCTTTTGGTGCACAGCCACCAACCGTTTACGGACTGTCTGTCTATAGTCCTCAGTCGGCATGACAGCATTATGAGCAGAAATGTGCGCCGACTTGTCCGGTGGGCAAAGCGCCGCTTGGCCAGATGAGTGGAAGTTGTCTGCAATTCTCTCCTGTTTTGACACCCCCAGGGCGCCTGACAAGCCAGAAACGTGGGAAGATCGAATGGCTTTGATGTTCATGTCAGTCAGCTATCATCTCATATGCACCACAGCACGGGAAACAAACCTTCGCAATACCAGCAAGTACACTCACTGTACACCTCCCCATACTTCTCCTGATACTTTTGACTCGTCCACTCAAACTGCGCGCTCAAAACTCCCTCCTCAATCTTGTCATCGTGATCGACAAATTTCCCCGTCAGCGACACCGTGTGTTGGTAGTACATGCCCGGACTCAACTGATGAGTATGCCACGCCAAATCCACATCCAGCGTTGGCACCACCACATTGTCAGGGTTCTCCGCCATGATGGCAAGGAACCGGTTGTATTTCACAATCAACCTCTCCATCGTCTGACGGGCGGACGGGCTGTGCAACCAGTCAAGCTTGACCATCTTTTCCACAAAAATACCCTGCCTCATCACCGCTCCAGAGAGATCAAGCCCGAAAGGCGAGAAATTCTGCCAGTATGTGTTCATCATCTTGCGGATTGCCGTCCGAGAGCCCGGTCTCAGGGCCTGTTTTGATGCCGAGCCCGCCTTGAAGCCACTGATCTCTTTGACGTTTGACGGCCTGGACAGCACATACTCAATCTTCCTGCGCACGTCCTCCATCGTTGGGTCCGGGATGAGTGGCTTGTGGAGGAGTGTCATGATATCGGTGCGGATGGAGTCGCAGCCGGACTTGAGCATGGCGTTAGGGAACGTTCGTGGGACGCGGAGTTTGAGCGCGACAGATGTCTGATCCGGAAGCTCGGGGATCCCAGAGCGGGTGTCGAGGATAGTGCCATGCATGGGCTTGTTGGAGTGTCCCATGAGTGCCGTGACGTCCTTGACGAATCTCGCAACGGATAATAGTTCCTTTTTGATGGTAATGCCACATTGAGGACAGTCGGAGTTGAGGTTTCCATCGCCATAGCCTTCGCCAATGAGATCAATCTCAGTGTTTGGGTTGGGGCGGTGGTTCTCAGGTCGGCCACAAGTTGTCCAGAGAACCTCAAGAGAGGTGTTGCATCGAGGGCAAAGCAGTGTCTTCCTGGGGGAGTCATCAGCGACATCCCACGCGTGCCCCGTCTGCTTGGTCCAATTGGCTTTGCATTGATCCGACACGCGGTATGAAAAGGTTTCGGGATCAATGACTCGGTCGACGAGTGCCCATGGCATGCCATTGGACCAGAATGATCGCAGACCAACAAGCATGGCGTCCTCGAGAAAAGCACGAGGGTTGAGCATGTGGGTATGCCATACCATCAGTACATCTGCCGCCACTGTTAGCCCCGTTCCTGTCCCCTTTGGACCGTCATCAACTCACCCAAAGGCGGCAAAATGTTTTCCGTCCACCCAAACTTGAGATTTGGGTCGTTGGGGAAGTTGAAATATGCATTCTGATCCCTTTCAGGCTCGCTCATATCACGCTCGCTCAGGATTCTTTGACCAGGAATCCCTTTCCACCAAGCCTCATATCGGTCCGATGCCCTAGCCACAAAAAGCGCCCACCGCTTCTCTCTGATCCTGCTCAAGGTTGCCAAAGTCTTATCATGTTCGGCACCAGCTAACCGTCGCTTTTCTTCGTCGACAATGATGGGTCCTGCAAGGGAGTCCCACAGGCCAAACAGCCCATCGGTGTATCCCACATCTTCTTTCAGGGTCTGAATGGCAAGCAAGAGCTTCAGATGGGCGAGGCAGGTGTCGGCGGTAGGCTGTGAGCCAGCATCGGATAGATTGAGTGACTCAAAGGCAGCTGTGAGGTCAGCTTCTTCCTCTGTAGCCGGTGTCTGTCCCTGTTGCAGTTGAGGCTGCGGTGAGGTGGATGATGTTGAAAGGCCATCGTATGCTGGCGGCGGGGCATCATCGCCGTTTGGTCTTCCCCGCAGCCCAAGACGCCCAAAAATAGACGATCTTTTGGACATCACGGGATGATGGGCGGGTGGCGTACACTTGGAAAAGCTTGGGTAGCTTGGCGTTCAGCAGTGTGTTCTCGATGCGGGGAACTGTGGATTCTTGCTGAAACTCTGTGGATGCCAATGTTGACTTGGTGTAAGCAGAAAAAGGTGTTGCTGTAAATATCAGGTAGGGAACTTGTGGTCTAACAAAATAACCATCTTGACAAAGGAACCGCAGCGGGGGAAGTCGGCTTTAAGGTTTGAAGCTGAGCGTTGCTGAGAGCTGCTGCGCCTCGCCATCTGGCTGACCCCAACCTCGGTGGGTTGCCCTTTTTGGACAGCTCTTGGCCAAGATGGACATCGCCTCTCGGTCAGCATTTGAGAACCTCCATTCCCGCATCACCACGTCCAGATTACAGGTATCTCCTACACTGGTGATCATCGGCGCCGGAATGAGAAGAGGATTGGGGGGCTGAGTCAACTGGATGAAGCGAACTGATGACGCGGTCCGGCTACCCCTCGGTGTGCAAAGTGGTCAGGCCGCTGGGTAAGGCGTCTTGCTATCAATGGTCCTGCAGCAACACATGGTGTTCGGTCGAGAAAACGGTGTGGTACCACGGCCAACAATGTTTCATTAGCTGACGTGTCCAAGATTGTGGCTGCAGCTGGGATGGTGTTGACATGGAACTTTTAAGCCCATGATCGATGAACATGAGAATAGGTGGTCTGAACAAAGATGACTCGCAATCGTGGTGTTGTGGAAAGGCATAATAGGACATTAAAAAAGCAAACATACTGTATAATACTGGCTACCTGACATCGCTGCAGAGAGTAAAAGAAAACAAAAGTGGCTCAGCCGAATGATGTTACCAAAACCAGACAGATAACTACCCGTGAGAAGCTTGACGATGCATACTTCCACTAGTGACGGTCCATATATCCTGGCCTGCGATTTTCACGGTCGTCGATGTCGTCACTGCAACACCCTCAGAGAATCCCAATCCACCATTCATAACAACTACCCGATGCCCATTCCCAAACGCTATCCCAACTTCCCAGCTGCCAGTTGAACTCCCATTTGCCATTCGCCCCCAGGCCTGTGTATGCGCCGGCACGATTATTGTGGCACGAACTACCCCAGCTGCGGTCCTCCACTCACTCAGAGCAAAGCAATGCCTTCGTGCATGAGTCATGGGTGTGCTTGCATGAATTGTTGATGACGAGGGCGATGCACTCGCTGTGCCAGAGCCGAGAGCCTGAGTTTTGGACGTGCCTTGGTAGTTTCTATTGGCAAAGCCCCTGGCTTGTGATCCACGACCGGTCGACAAGTGCGTGTTTATCATCATTGATTGCAGGCTGACACTGCACACCCACAGGTTGGTGTCCGGAAACACCAAAGTCGGCGCACCAACAAGACTCAGAACTGAGTGGACATTGTATCTGACCGTGTACAATTTCGTTTCGTCTGCTGGTCTGATAGTATCCTCGGTGGAAAATGGGTCGAGCGAGGAGGCGGACCACAAGTGAAGCTGCGGCCAGGTGGTCGAATAGGGCTCAATAAATTCCACAACACAGTCTTTCGCCACGTGGTAAGATGCCTTGATTCTGACATGGCGACTCTGCAAGGGATCATCCACTCCGGTTTGGGGTGCGGGGGCTTCGTATGGTCTCTCAATTCTTTTACCATGAACAGGCGTGAGTTCTGAAAAGTTTGACCAAGAGTAGATACGGACAACGTCGCCATATAGGAGCACGAACCAGGCAGTATTCGGGTGTGGGAAGACGGCGCGGTGTGTTAAATTTGTGCATCAGACCCTTTCCCGGTCAGCCCAGGAGAGATTGGGCCGTCAGTGGCCGCGATGTCACCAACTGCAAGTCCCACAGTGGCCTCGACAGTTTGACGACCAGGAAAATAGACCAACCCAGTCGGTATACTCCACAGTTGAGCAGAGGTACGACCGGCAACTAGTAACGTATCGGCGGCGGAGCGGAAAAACATTTGCGTAACAGCTTCTTGATAGCGTCGGTCTAGAAGTATATTGCCCTGCTGAAGCTGTGTGTGAGCCGAAGACAGAGTCAGTGGCGCTTCAACCCTGACAACTAGAATACGCGCCGAATCGTCGACAGACGCAATCATCTGTTGGGATGCGCTCAGTACAATTTCGCCAATCGCTGACCCAATTCCATGTCTGTAGAGAACACCGATTTCTCTCGCCCCTGCTGTTGATAATGCCACTACACTCCCATCTCTTTTGCCAACAATGATGAGGCTTCCGTCAGGGGATGCCACGATTGAACTCGTTATTTCTGGATGCTCAGGAGGGTGAAGCAACATCGTCCTGGATGCTTGTGAACCAAACGTTTGAGCAGCCTCTGCGTCCAAGCTCCCAGTCGAGCTCACCAAGTCATTCATACTCTTTCTGACCAAAGAATCCGGAGCCCACACGCGGCCTTTCTTGCCACGAATGTCAACAAAGCGTATCCCATCTGAACTGAAGCAGAGACCACGGACAGCCTGGTGTAATGGGTGATTTGTGCGGTAGATGGGTACTAGAGTTGGTTGTGATAGTGCCATGGTGATCACGCTCGAATTCGAAAATTCGACAGCACCCTGATTGGTCCCTGCCCCGAGGCTTCTTCCATCTGGAGAGCAGGCGAGATTTTGGGCATGGGCCTGAGGCCTGCGGAGATGCAGTTCTTGCGTTAGGTGGTCAAAGACACAGAGACTACCGTCCTCAAAGGCTGCCAGTAGGGTACGAAATTCCGGGTCAGGGTTGACAATGAGGTCATTGACTCCCTTGCTGTCGAATTTGATGGCGCAAATACCAACTAGACGGAACTCGAAGATGCTCAGGATGAGAACTGGATGTGAACGATAGCCGACAGCGACAAATACCCCACCAGGGGTAACGAGAAAAGCTGCTTGAGATGGGGCTTGTGTCGGAATGATCGTGTGCGGAAAGTATTTTGGTCTGTAGTCACTACGGTTGTCCGGATGATTCCAGCAAATCGTGTCAAACTCCTGTGTTTGTAGCAGGACCACTGCGGAAGTCTATTTGAGTAAGACAATCGTCCCATGTCCCAGGTAGTACTCCTTGTACGGTAAGTCCTCTAGGAGCTCGCTGGTGGCCTGTTCTTTGGAGATTTCTTGCAATGAATGAGCCAAAGGGGCACATAGGTGGAGCCAGCAAGTATATTGACGAGGGAGATGTCAACAGCTGAGGGCGAAACTTGGCGGCCACACGGATGAGGTCAATCACCCAACCATCCACAATTTGAATAGTAGGGTTGGCGGACGGTCCGTCTCTCGTTCCTCTACCAATATATTTCCGTAAATTTGTGGCTGTCTGAGCGATCACGGCCAGATCTCCGGCGGCTGAGACATGTTCGATCCATTCTAGGACAGTGTTGCTCCGTAGAAACTTGCAGAGCGTCCGTGAGGTAGTCGTCAGATGACGCGGACAGGAAAACATGATTGGAGAAGAAGCGGCGTGAGTAGTTAGCCATAGAGGGGTCCAATGGCTGTGGTCTCGCTGCAAACTTTCCGAGTCCCACCGAACCCCCAGTCGCTGACTGCTTCTCCGTAACTCTGGACTTGAGCACACTAGTGGAGATATATTTGAGAAGCAATGCACCAAGCAAGATATGCCCCTGTTCTTTGTTGATAAGCAATTGTTCGTCGACATTTGGTGTCAGTAGGAACTCTCGTACGGTTTCGTATATCATCTGCACTGTGCTATTATTGTCAATGAATACGAGCTGTGCGCAGAGATCCGGTATGGCTTTTCATGCATTCTGCAGAGTTTGCCCTACATCCAGCTTGACAGTACATCGTAGCTCCTGCAAAGTGAGTGGGCGGGATGACAGTGTAACCCAAGTCAAGATGGACCTTGCAAGGGTAGCTTTTCGTTTCTTGAAAGTAATGGATTCCGTTATTCGACGATAGAAGGCGAACAGGTCGGCAGGCACCTCTTCCAACACAACCTCCATGATCTCATCCTACCAGACATCCTCAAACTCTTGTACGACCAGTCGTGGCCAAAGAAAAGAGCCCCGGGATTTGGCAAATATCTTCTCACACATGCGCTCGCGGTCTTGGGGGTTGTCTGGCCTACCCAGGTCTTTTAGTCGCGTGTCCAGAAAAAGGTGCATGTTCTCGACAGTGTCCGTATCCGATAGCTTCTCTATCGTTGCCTTCTTCCGTCCTAGAGAGAGGAAGCCACGCTCAATGTCTTCCAAAAGCCGACTGGTAGCAAAAAGGTGAAGATCATGGGGTATAGTGGCAAGAAACTTCTTGGAAAATAGGAAACCAAAACATGAAAATTCGTCCACACCATCGATCATCCAAGACTGGCTTGCCATCGACGGTATTTTGAACATGGTAACCGTAAAGATGCGGCGCCAAACCACAGCTTCACCGGTCTTGTCCCAAGGCATATCGTCCTGGGCGAGCTTGAGCAAAGCGTCCCGAACAAGGTTGTCCTGGAGCGCCATCTGATATGCCAAGGATAGGAAACATTCGCCCAGGTAGAGTTGCCAGTCTTTGAGTGTCGAGAAATGAAATAGCTGCAGAATGCATTGGGAGATTTGAGCTGTTCAATGATATGACAGGCAAGGATCGCCTTCCCTACGCCCGGTCTTCCCATGAGGCAAAGAATCCCTGGGGCAGTGCCCGCCTTCCAGACTGTGTAGGGTGGCCGACTGGTGAACCATTGGCATGACCCCGGCTGCTTGAGGACCTGCAGAGTTGCCAAGTCGGTCTCGAAGGAGTGCAGCTGCTGTGGCATCGGACAGAGATGGAGCACTACTCAGCTGCAGGATAGGTCCAGACAGGGAGGATGGCTGCGGTGGCGGAGTCTCGGGCCGAGATAACCATATTGCATCGACAGCTGTGAGAAGAGCATTTTGCAGCATCTTGTATTTTGGGTCCGAGGGGCTGTCGAACTTGCAGACATGGCGGTGGTCAGCGTCCATTGCCGCAATTCTCCTCGTTGTGGAAACCGAGGGTTGCTGAGTGCCGCTCCACAACGATCTGATTCATGGCGCTTTTGGCAGGAAGGGTTTCGTAAAAAAACCAACGACGAAGATCGGGGGCAATGATAAACCCCAGGTTTTTAAACTTTCGGATAATAATAACTTTTCTGGAACCGAAACGGGTTTATATTAAGCTACTGACAGTAATAAAAAATAACATATCCTATTAATTAAGAACCATTCAATTATTAATATGAGTATTATTATAGTATTACAAAGTCGCTTAAAGGAACATTGTATTTATTATTTATTAAAAAGTAATTTTAAAATGCCTAATATTTATATATTTTTATACTCATATATTGTTTACTGTTAAAATACAACTTTTGCTCGTGGACTTTACAGTGTGTCTGAGCCCTGTGAAGTACAGGGCCTCAGAGGCAATACAATGGTTTGAAATCAACAGTGTCCACTGAGGTCTGAGGACCACGGCAACCGGAGTGGAACTCGGCTCCTTTGAAGCAATCCGAAGTCCCGGAGGCCAGGCACCAAGAATAGCGCTTTGTAACGGTGAAACGGTAGTGCAACGTGGCCTGAAACGTTATCTTAAACCACGCACTTAGCGGATGTTCGGACTCGAGGTTGGAGAGAGTTTCGGTGCGCGATCGACAGACCGAGAGCCTGTATAAGACTTCTGCTACAGACTTTGTTCACTGTGATATTTCTTAGTCTTTAGGTTCAATCAATATACTGGTTCACCACATGTTTTCTGTGCCTCACAAACCTACACAACAGTGATCACCTTCTATATATTGTAGGGCGCCATCTCTGCAATCCTTCTGCTTTCAGTGCCTCCGCTACTCTGGAATACTCCAGTCAAAGTCTTCTTCGCTCTCACTGTACTGCGTCGATAGCTATTCGAGCCTGAATTCCGCAGGCATCGATAGTACCCTTTTCAACATCTATTAAAATAATATTAAATAAATGTTATTGTTGATATTCTTATAAAACAATGTGGGTCTAGGTTTATAGGTTTTTATTTCATAGTAAATTAGTTTGTCGAGGCCTGTTATCTCTCTTTTAGGGCCTATTCACTCTGTTTTACGGTCTATTAACTTTCTATCAATTTATAGGTCAGTGGCTTTATATGCCACAAGCGGTTTACAGGCCCATTGTCCGCTGTCTCCGTTGTACCTGCTGCAACCCCGAACATGTCGCTGATGGTGAGGCAGTGATTGTTGTTGGCGCAGATCACAGAGCTAATGAAAGCTGTCAAAAATGGATATCTGGTCCCTTTTTCAGACCCACATGCAGACTGCATCACAAAAGCGCCAACTCAATTTCGTGAAAAATCCGCTTGAAACATTAAGCAGTACACAATACATCAACCACACGTGACACAACCTCCTTCAACACGTCTGAGATCAAAAATCGCAAGAGCATGGAACCTTCTTACTCTGTGCTTTTGGTGATTCCATCATGGAATTTTTCTACCAGCCGTTGGATTTCGTCAATGGCCCTGTTATGGCTGTCAGCGGGCTTTCCCTTGGTTGCTTCGGAAGGGGATACATACATCTGAACATACTCCTCCTGGGTTAAGAAGAGTGCCGCAGCGTGCAAGTCGAATCGTCTGTTGGAGTAGTTTCCCGTTAGTAACCGCGGCCCCTATTCTGTCAACGCATTCCAATACAAGAAAAGATAGAAGACCTTACAGAGCATACAGAGCATTCCTATCATCGTAATCCTCAGCGGGTTCAGCCGTTGGCACATGTGAATGGTACTCGCCAAAGTACAAACGAGTGAACTGGTTCCTTGCCGGCCGCCAGTTGCCCAGTTCATACTCATTGTGAGCCCAAAATGCGGCGGGATCATACACGATTCCTTCTTCTGTCTCTTCGTTGACAATATTGGCATTCCCATACCATAGATCACAATGAACCAGAGACGGTATTATGGTGCGACCACTCGTCTCCAGTGGGGGCAACAGTCGTGGAACTACCTTGTCGAAGAGGTCCGGGAGCAGAAAGTCCAGCTCGTCATAGGGACCTGCCCAGTCTTTACGGACTTGAAGAACATTTCGTAGTCCATTGGCAAAAAAATTACTCCCAACTGTTGTGCCAAGTGCTGTACTGGGGCAAGTCTCCGTTGTACGTAGTACAATGGATGCCAAACTTTCCTTCGGGAGAACTACCGCTCGAATGCAGCCGCGCAAGCTTCTCGCAAAATGACACGGGCTCAGGCACGCCATCCGTAAAGTCATAGAATTTGCAAAGGTAGAAATGAGAATCTTCCTGAGTTTTGAGACTGCCCCAAGCGATGGGTGCTGGACAGAAATCAGGCGTGATAGCAAAGATGGCCGATGTGCCCTCATATTCACCTTTCAATGCTTCGCGGCCGTGAGTTCCAACAGAAATCTGATCTTTCTGACTAGCTACAATGCGAGAGATCAGTAGTTGTTTGGGAATTCTTAAGCTTCACCTTCATGAAGTAGCTCTCCTTGTTGCCGTTCGCCGTAAGAGTATCAACGCGGAGAGCTTTGGCCCAGGCCGATTCTCCATTGTGGCTGACATTGACTATCTCAGCGACATGGGAAGGACTGGATAAGACACATTAGAGACATAGCGCTACATTGGATGAAATGCCCAACGAACCGTCCAAAACAGCTGGGTCCAGCTGAAAAACTGCACCTTCGTCCCCTCTCACAAAAGCTTCGCTTTCCATGGGCAGTCGGAATAAAAGACAATAAAACTTCGAGTTGCGAGATTGAGACAATCCCCACGAAGAAGAAAAATTGCTCAATAAGCAGGTCTTTGTGAAATATCGTGCAGCCAAAGAGGGGTAACCCCGGCCCAGGTTTGTCTGTGATGGGCCGTCCAGCGAGGGATACTAATCGTTCCCAAGACTGTTCAACGGGCTCATCTGGAACAAAATCTCCATCTCACAAGGATGCCCGATGATCTATTCAAAATCGTTGATACTGTTTCATCGGAAAAAGGCCCGATTCGCTTCCTGGACCCGAGCCGCCACATCTGCTTCGACATCTTTGACGAAGAGAACGACCAGCCAGTGGAGAATAAGGCGCCCTGGGGCTAGATCTATCATCTGTCCGATTGGTGACAGATGACGAGGTCTCGGGAGAGGCCTTCAGCGTACGTGGATGAAAGTCAGCCGCCAGATGCTGAGTGGTTTTTAATCTGAAGCCGGGTTGATGCAGTTCGCGAAGCTGGGGCCAAGTTGGGGGTACACGCACCACTTGTTTTCCAGTGCATGTCGATATCAACACTGTGGGAAGCTGGTACCCCTACCTCGAGCTCCTCGGTCACACCACTGTTGTGAACCATCGCGAAATCAACCGGCGTCACGGACACCGACATATTTGCAGGCGCCACTTTCTATTTGGCAGCTCCTCATTGATGCGCTTTATCCGCGTCCGATCTCGATCCTCCATTCACATCTCTTTTGCTTTCTTGTTGGACGATTATGAACGATCTTCCGCCGCCCTTTCCGTCTCCATCTCTATGTCGGAATCAAAAGTACTTCGGTAACATGCAGTTTCATCCACACCTACCTTTCCCCTCATTCCACAGCAGTTGTATCAAGACGGCGCCCCGCATCAATAGATAGTGTTCACCGTTACAAGTTACCCATCCTAGTGGGTGCAGGGTTCAAGGGCTTGTGGGAGACTGGAGGTGAACGTACCCCTGCCCCGGCTCGCTGCAGTTAAGCACATTTGGGCTAATGCAACAGCCTCAAGAAGTACACTGATAGGAATTGGTCAATCGTCATTATATGTCTTCTTCGACGCGTTCCACAGACCGTAGCTCTTTTCCTGACTCGCTGACGCCCAATGTCTCACCGCTTCTGGGCCTTCTTAGCCCCTGCTGCTGCTCGCCCAAAACGGACAGTCTGCAGGGTCGAACCCCTCAACTCTTGGCTACGAAAACATGCGCTGGCAGGCCAAAATGGCAGGAAATCCCCACCAGGGATAACAATCGAGACCAAATCCGTTTCCCATCCGACACGCACGCCTGCTAATGCAGACCACCCTGTACCGTACTGTACGATTCTTCACGATCCGATCCGATGTGGCGCCATGGAGCGGGAGCACGTAGGGGCCGGATGTCGAAAGGCGGGACGTTTTCCGGGACCGATGCGTGGCCAGGCCACTCCAGTGGCTTTGCGGGATCAATCCGATGGGCTTTTCGGAGTTATTGGTGGATAGGTCTTGCCTCTACTGCGTCTTTCTTGGTGGTTATCTAGAGCGGTCTTCTGTCAACGGGTTTTAGCGGTGTCGCTTATTGCTTGTCTTGTTGTTCTTCACTCGTCTACTGTAAACCCCTGAACCCCTGAACAAGACCCACTGTTTCCACGACAGTCCAGAACAACATCAACACCAGACAAGACATATTAGAGCGCCTCGCCTCGACTAACGAAAGCTAATTTCGACATCGTTCGTTCTTGTGCCAAGATGTATCTCGACAAATCCACCAAACAAGGTTTCTCTTCCTCGAGATCATTCCGGCGATCAGGCACCGGATCAGATCTTCAGCCCTTCAACTCGGCTCAGACGGCCGCCCTTATCGTCTTTGGGGTTCTCATCGGCCTCATAACGACGGGGATAATAATCTGGTGCTGTTGCTGCCGTGGACCAGGCTGGCAGCGCAGAACTAGCTCGAGATCCAGAGTCAAGATCATCCGCATGTCTGGGCCACGAGGCGAGAAGGGTGAGAAGGGATCACCAGGACCGATGGGAATGCAAGGGCTACCTGGTCTCCCAGCACCAACAGTCTTTTTACCTCTTCCCGCCTCGGCAGCGCCAGTGCCGATTCGCCCTCTGGGGCCAAGGGGGATGCTTCCCGGTGCGCTTCCTGACATCAACACGGGTGCTCGCGAGACCACCAAGCAGCGCAGCAGAGAGTGCTCCCCGAAACGCCAACACAATTCCCTCCATATACATCCACCACATCCTCATTCTCGTCCACAACCGAGCATACTACCAACACAATATTCTCTGCCTCCTCACCTTCAAAAGTTTGCTCAGCCCCTCACCCCAGCGGCACCGTCCGTCTCGCAACTACCATCACAACCATTACCGCCATCAAACACCCAAATCCGACTATTGCCATTGCCGTCACAACCACCGCTGCGAATCCAACCCCTCCGCATTCCTCCACCAACCCTTCCTCACCCCCAGCACCGCTACTACCAACCCAGGCCCCCCATCGCAAAAATAATCAACGACCACGCAGCAGGCGTCACCAGGCCGTTGCCGCTAGCCCTCCCAATAGGCCGCCACGGCATGGTAAATCTTGCCTTGAAGTACCAAGTCCACAGCGAGAAGGGGGCATCCAGTCGGCCGGTGTCCTCGAGGGGACTGGAGAGCGGGTACCAGAGTGCGTATTGTGAGAGTAGTGCCGAGTCTGACGACGGGGGGGAGATGGGATATGAGTCGATGGAGAATTTCGGGAGGGTGGTGGAGGAGGATCGGAGGGGGAGATGGGCGAGAATGGGGGTGTAGGTGTCTGCATACGGACTGGGTTGGCAGGCGTTTGGGTAGGGTCTATTTTGTTTTGGAGGAATATGATTGCATATCGGCGTTCGGATCTGGTTTTGAGGTTGGGAATGGGAAGTGTACGGGATTTGGGACATGGCATTATGCATTACAGATTGACAGCATTTTTTTTTTGTTTGAGCATGATTCGACATGGGCATTGCGGGCGTATATCGCGTTTAACTGTATAATAAGGAGACGAAAGCGTCTGTTTGTGATCTATGTAGCTGGGTAGCTGGCTACAAAATACAACAAGTAAAATTCTGAGCAAACGCCGCTGACCTTGTCATCTTCTTTCCTCGCCCTGTTCATGCCGTGGTTGTGAAGAAACAGCAACCATGGGAATCGAATTATGGCTTGTCTCTCCAAGTGGGGTAGAGTCTTCAGGTCCGTCGTCTGTTGCTACGGTAATGTTGGAAGAGGCTGGGTCTGCGGAGGTGGCTCCATGAACCTCCCGAGATGAATGTAGATTTGGCGGTGAGCCAAGCTGGCAAGGAAAATGACGAAAATGTCCTGAAACCATGGAGAACAGACCCGAGTTTGGGACAAAGACAGGAATAATTGGTTGAGTCTCAGAATGTGGCTGGTCACTAAAGCTGCTTTACATGCGACCCTTCTGGGAACTTCGCAAACTGCCGTCCTCGTGAATCTTGAGAATAGGCCTTGGGTTGGCAACAGCCTCCCATAGCGATCCCCGTCCGTCTGCCTTTGCCTTCTCATCCTCCCTTCTGAAGAACTCCTCCACGCTCTTGATCCTGTTTGGGTGGATCTTGTCCAGCAGGGCGTAATCCCTCTTCACCACACCCCGATTCGATCCAGACCCCTGCCACAATCTCCAAAACCCGGTGAAGTTGTCCTTGAGGCTCATAAGTGCCGGGCTCGTACTATCCACCGTATATCCAGTGGGTAGCGAGGCGGTCATACCCCAATGCCCAGTTGAAAAGTACGTCTCGAGATCAACATCAACATGCTTGGCCTTGCGTCCAGTAACCTTCTCAAAAGCGCTGGCCACCTCCGAGTAGTGGATGTGATCAACCGCCACCGCCAGGTTCATCCCATCCGCCTTCTCAGGGTTGTCAAACAGCCACCTGACATAATACGCGCAGTCAGCCAACGAAACGTGCGGCACCCCTCCCTTCTCCCCCAACGGCACCCTCCAGGTCACCACCTGTTCTCCCGAAGCCTCATCAACTTCCACCCTTGGCGCCATAGGTGTAAACGGAGCAAGCGCCATCTCGATATACGGCCCAGTCGTAAACAGCGCAGCCTTCATCCTCTTCTTGTCGGAAGCATTCTGACTCAGAATCCACTCCCCCATCCGTCCCTTCCCATCATAGTGACCGCACCGAAACCTCGCGTCATACCCACCAAGCTTGTACCCATAGTCAAGATTACCATGAACATAAAACTTGATTCCGCACTCAATGGCGAGTTCATAGCAGCGGTAGGTCCAAAAGGTTTCCATTGCCTCGCCGGTGGCAAACCCGTCGATGTTGATGAAGGCACCCCAGCAGCCTTGGAAGCCGGCGCGGAGGTCAGCTTCGGAGGTGAAGGTGCCGGGGATGAGACTGACGTCGGGGCCGAGGGTGAGGAGGTGTTTCGCGCGTCTGGAGTTGGGGTCGCGGGTGAGGACTCGGACGGCGTAGGCTCCGTCTTGGACGAGGCCTGTGATCACGGGGATGCCTTGGGCGCCGGTGCCGCCGATGATGAAGATGGTTGGTTTGGTGGACATGATGTGCGATGAGAAGGATTTGGTGAGAGAGAGTTTGGATTGTTCGGGTGAGAGGATGATGAGGTGTTACACAGCGGTAACTCTTGCTCTTTAATACCACTTCTTGAGCCTCTCTTCACATGTCAACTGAGGCCCAGGCTGACACTGATCAGTCATCGTGAAGACCCGAAGCCAGGATGGAATGATGAAGCCATGGATTATCACTAATCTGCGTAGTTATCGGCCCCATACAAGTCAAGTGCAGAGAATGTCTCCCTCGCCAAGTCTTGCTAACACATACGATCAGTAATCCTCATTGCTCTTCTACCCTGCTCTTCATTGTGGATTATGCCAACGGGCACATTGCACCCAGAGTCCTGTCTCTGTGTTTGCTTTGGATCACCGCTGACAAAAGCCCTTCATCGAGTGGGAAACGACGCCGAAAACGGCCCTCATCGTGTCTTGTTCCCCCTGAGGTGGACCCAGTTTACCCCGGAGTCCGGAGCCCCTAGGTGTTCGTCGCGAGGGTGGATGTCTCATCCCCCTTCAAAAGGCTGTTCTTTGAGTCTCCTGGCAATGTCATTGGCAAGCAAAACTGCAATCCGAACACCAGTCAACACCCCAATGCTTCTCAGCTTCTCGATAGCAAACTTCCGTGTGTCGAGCGGGGCAAGCGACTGGATGGCGATGATGTGTAATGGTTGAACAAGAGAAAGAGCAACTAGGACACCGTCAGTCAGTCGAACGGAGTCTGGAATAAACTGTCGGTAAGTACTCACACCCGTCCTCCCCAAAGCTCGAAGCCGAGATGCACACGTCCGCCATCAGCTCATGGATCCATCTGAGCGTCGTGGCCTTCCTCTCAACTGCGCACACTTTGTTCTGCACCACAATCCTTCCAACCAGGATGCACAGCGTCCTCCAATTGTTCCACACCTTTGCCATCGACAGACTTCCGTATTGGTGGCGCTTCCCGTTGAAGCCGGTGCTGTCGTCAGAGGTGCAGTACTCCCACGAAAAAGGAAGCCCCTCCCTCCATGTTTTGAGATCTGCATCGATATCCAAAGCGCTCTGAAGAATAGCCTCTTGACTTAAAGCTCCGTGCTTGACGGCTGCTCGAAGGTTGACGACCCGGAAGGAAATCTCGCATATCGAAGCTGGATTCCGCGTCTCCCGCTGGTGCAGCTGCTCCCTGATGCCGCTCGACTGGAAGTTGTACGTTGCTGTCACGAGGGCAGGCGGGACAGCGACCCGCTGCTTCATGCATGCGAGGAGCTATGTGAGTGTAAGAAGATGCATGGAACTTGGAAGAAAAAGGGAAAAGAAAAGAAAAGGTGGGGACTCGTACTATTTGAGGCCGGATCTGCACATAGAGTTGCCCTCCGCGCTCCCGAGTAAATTGCTCTTGACCTCGCAGATCCAACAAGGCTGTGGCACCCTGGATGTGGGTTGTCCAACTGTGATATCGATCCCAGGTGTCAAAGTTGATCATCTCGTAGAGTCCGAGCAGGATGACGGCCATGAGGGTGGCGTCGTCAGCCGCTTGGGATGGGTTACTCAGAGCCTCCTTGACGGCGGTAAGGGCATGTCGATACTGCTGCCGGGATTGGACCGTGAGTTGAGGCGAAGGATTGATGTTGGAGAGGCCTGCCAGACCTGCCGCCTCGACGGCTGCTCGAAGAGGTGTAAAACGACCATCATGATGACAGTAAGCTGTGGCTAGCCAATCTTGATAGCCCGAGCTTGTGGAAAACGGGTCTTGGTGAAACACGTATTTAGCGAAAAAGAAGTTTGCACCAACCTCGTCGGCGGGACTGGTGAGTGAAGCCAGCAGAGGGTTGGCAGCCGACGGAGATAAGACAGGACCGGTCTGCTTTCTCTCCCCCTTGCGGGATATCCGAATAATCCGACTGGACTCGTCTCGAAAGATTACCTCATTCAGGTCTCGGTAGCCGGGACACGGAAGACCGGACTTGTGGCATCTCGTACACTCCGGTTTGCGCTGATCACACTACAATCGCCATGTGTTAGCTTCTCCTGCATATACGCAACGTGGGACGACAGCACAACAGGAATGCAGCATGGGAGAGTTGAACTGATGACAAATGACATAGGTATCGAATATGTACCTTGATCTTTCGCTGCCGGCAGCGCTGGCAGCCTTTGCTCACAACACCGTAATAAACCATGGTTGATAGCTGAAGTCTCTGGGCGAGTGAGAGAGAACTAGAAACAAAAAAAGAAGACCCAGAGTCCATGGGGCAAGTCTTTGTTGTTCCTTGTTTGCGTCAACATCGAGCGCAGCCACAGCCTCTTAACCCCTATCTCACCTGCCTGTGGATCCTTACCGTCCCCCCCTGCAGTCATACTTACACCGCAGTCTTACCACCAAAGCGGACTAGCGCGGCCTTTTTTTCACTCATTTCATTGGCTGTTTCGCTTCATCAATCTCTGGATATGAAACTTCATAGGGTTGTGGGTCTGGCGATCTTCAACCACCAACCGCGTACACATTCCATGGAGCCGGAGGTGGAAGCTGTCTCGATATTGAAACCACGTAGATATAAGTACAATAAGATGTTGCCTCTGGGAGTGTTGAGATGTGGGCAGAAAGCCATAGACACAGCTGTTCCCTCGTTGTGCCTATTACCAATTGAGTCCTTAAGGCAAATCCGCCTTTTGCAACAGCCCCTTTCCATCATAACAACCAAGCCACCATGCCTCACCAGGAAGCTGAACAGACCTTCCGGTCCTACGGCAAGGAAGACAGCGAACACTACACCAAACACCGGCCAAACTACCACCCTTCCCTCTACAAAGCCATCCTCAACCACCACACCTACACCGGCGGCAAGCTCGACACCCTCCTCGACGTAGGCTGCGGCCCCGGCTCCCACGCCGTCCGTACCCTCGCCCCCCATTTTGCTCATGCCATCGGCATCGACCCCGGCGAAGGCATGATCACAGCCGCCAAAAACCTCCTCACCACCGACCCCATCTTCACCAAAACATCCGAGTCGATCGACTTCCAGGTCGGCTCTGCCGAGCAACTTGAGAAAATCACCCCCAAAAACAGCGTCGACCTCATCACCGCCTCCCACGCCGCCCACTGGTTCGACATGCCCCTGTTCTGGAAGTCGGCCGCCAACGTCCTCAAGCCAGGCGGCAGCGTGGCCATCTGGGCAAGCGGCGAGATCCGCATCAACCCCAACATCCCCGCCGGCCGGGCCATCCAGCAGACCATCGACCTCTTCTGGGACCGCCACTTCAAGGACTTTGTCGTCCCCGGCAACGAGATGATCAAGCACAGCTACGCCGACCTTCTCCTCCCCTGGACTCTCCCCGAGCCGATCGACGACTTTGAGAAGGACACGTTTTACCGGAGGGAGTGGAGTCCCAGCGAGAGCTTCTTTGATGTGGAGAACTCCGAGGTGAGTCTGAATAAGTGGGAGAAGATTATGAGCACCGGTACGCCGGTGACGCGCTGGCGGGAGGCTCATCCCGATGATGCCGGGACGGAGAGGGACCCGTTGAGGAAGTGCAGG
Source organism: Podospora pseudopauciseta (assembly GCF_035222475.1). Lineage (NCBI taxonomy): Eukaryota > Fungi > Ascomycota > Sordariomycetes > Sordariales > Podosporaceae > Podospora > Podospora pseudopauciseta. Next base: position 237,292 of record NC_085892.1, read on the forward strand.
AGGGAGATTGAGAGGCTGCTGCATGAGGCTGGTGTTGAGAAGGGGAAGGAGACGGTCAAGGGGTATACCAAGGGAGTTTTGTTGATGGTGAAGAGAAAGTAGGTTCCGAGGCGCTTCATGTTCTTGATATCAACTATCATGGCTTGACTAGATTAGACTTGCTTAATACGGACTGTTAGAGACAAAGATTGGTTGGACACTCACAGAATGATGGAAGCTCGATTCGAATATGCTGTGCAAGACTGACAAAAGAAAGAGATTATGTGTGGTGTGGATAAGTACAGATAACAAGAAAGAAACAGCTTTGTCATAGCTGGGTATTCATTTTGGACCCCGTCGAATCCCCAAAAAGACACCCCTAGATCACCACTCAGTAATTCCTGTACCCCAGAGCTCCCTCCAAATCCAATCCCCTGACCGCATCCTCCAAAGCATCCAGCTCATCCAGTCTTGCGACAGACTTGCGCGCATCACACTCGTGAGTGTCAAAGTACCCACCCCCGTTTCTCAACACCGGCTCAGGGGAAGCCTCGGGGGTCAACGGACCACGGCCTCCCCGTCCATTACCATTCACATAACCATTCCCATTCGGCTTGGCAGCGACGCCGTTGCACACATTCCAGAGATCACCGCACACAGCCGAACCTCGAGAGTGGCTCGGGCTGGTAAAGACACCCTCCACAGCGCTGACAACAAAAAGGAAGCTGATACCAGCAAACGGCCTCTCCGGGCGAGGCCAAACGAGCTTGCTCTTGGTGAGGGCCTTGACCAGCTCTCCGAGTAAGAACGAGTCGCAGTGGTACTTGTTGCAGCCCGCCTTACCAGCCACTAGCTTCTCGAGCGTCGAGGTCACAATCTCGATGGCGGAGGAAACGAGAAGTTGGCGTTGCTCGTCGATGTGTTCTTGTTTGTGTTAGCCACTACACCTTTTTGTGAACAGCTGATTAGAAGAAACTTACTGATCAACTTGTCCCGGATGGGCAACCCCAACGTCTTGATCGGCCCGTCACTCCCCACAATGGCAGTCTTTGTCACTCCCCTGAGGACCTCTGCGTTTCTAAACACATAGCTGATGTACAACCACACGATCAGATCCCTGTTGTATGCATCCGGGATTGTGTGCTCCAGCCGCGAGATCCATCTCTCCCCATACACCTCCACCGCGTCAAACAGCTGGAACTTGTCGACAAACAGCGCGATCTGGCCGAGGGTATCAAGATCAACCTCCTTTGGCACCTTTGACCCCTTTCCATGGAGCGCATTGAGAACAATGGCCACGGCCTTGCTGTCGAATTGCTCTTCGGGTGCCAGCTGCAGGTGGATGCGACCATCGGATTGCTTCGACTTTTGGCCGCCCGCATACTTGAGCTTGCTCTTGAAGATTTTGGACGCAAAGGACAGATGCTTGGAAGAGACCTTGATTCTCAGACCTGGGCGAGAAGCTGGCGGCGCGGCTGTGGTCGAGGTTGTTTTTTGCTGGGTAGGTGTTGTCACCTCCTCCCATGGCGCGAATGGCTCTGTCTGCGGGGGCACAATGACCAGCGCATCGGCGTCAGGGTCAACTTCATAGAGGGGCGCCAAGCCTGCAAAGGGCGAGGCTACCACGACGACCTGGAGGGAGTCTGACATTGTCTTGTCTGTCCTCTGAAGGGTGGTGTTTCCCGTACAATGATGGCAAAGCACGAACAAAACAAGAGAGAGAGGAACAGAAACCAAAAAGAAAAGAAAGAAAAAAACCAAGAAAGACGCCCGTCCCAAATTTACCTCAATCTCATTTCCGATCTTCGGGTGGCAGGAAAGGACACACACCTGAAATCCCTCCCCCAAGACAGAGAGTTGTTCCGTGGTGGTGGTGGTGGTGGTGGTGGTGTGGGTGATGTGCCATGCATCGCGTGCGGGGCACAATCGATCACGCAATCCCGCCCAATGGCCAGGCCTGGTTGGACATCCCGCGGGGGGAGGGTGTCAAAGAAAAGGTAAGCGATTCCCACGTTTTTTTTATTGTATGTGTGCCAATGGAACAATTCTTGAGCACGGCTGGTCCAATCCCGGGGCTCAATTCATAATTGCCGTCTTGGAAACGGCCGCTCGGCAGCTTTTCATGTCGAGGCTTGCTGTGGTGTTCATTTTCATCACACAAAAATAGGTGCGTAAGTGGGCGAAAAGAGTATGGCAATGTTGTAATACATTAATATGTTAATGTGTTATTGTGTACATGTGCTAATAGGGTGATGTGCTAATATGGTAAAGGGGTAATTTGTGAAAGGTGAAAGGGAGCATCAAAACGCATGTTGTATGTTTCCTCTCATGTTAGAAGCGTCTCGAGATTTGCGGCCCCTTTCCAGGAAAAGGGGGCAGCGTGGGTCATTCCCGTTGATCTCTCTCCACTTTGGTGTTGGCCGGGTGACCCTGCCTGTGTTGATGATGAGTGCTGTCATGTCTGGCTTGAGGTACTGTTCAGGTGGCATTCCGTACCTCTTCTTCAAACATCCAGCAGCCCGGGCTTGTATTTCGAGTACGCCGGTGGAGGCTCTGGAATAGCTGGTTCCGAGCCAGCTGTTGTTTCTGGCGAAGAAGCAGCCACGCCAGGAGATGAAGCATTTCCGTTCATCTTTGACGATTGCACAGGCGATGCTCCTCGTCTGGGCAGCGGAGTCGTGATATCCAACAAACCCAGATTCCTCGGCCTGTCCCCTCCACTCCCAGTCTCCCCCTCAGATTTCACTCCCGGTCCCGTTGACACTCCTGAGGCCGGACCAACGCGGCCAATCCTCGCAGAAACCCTCGGCCCGCTCATCTCCCCTGCCCCCAACCGCGCGGCCTGACCCCGTAGTCTCATGTTCAAAATCTCCTCCTCCGCCTTCCTCTCCTCCTTTCTCTTCTTCTTCTTCAGCTCCTGCCTCCAATACAGTATGGTCAAGCCAACAATAAGCGGAACCGCAATGCCCACTCCCAATCCGATCGCAAGCGGGTTGACCCTGCCGTTATTGAAATATTTGCGGGGATGGAGATTTGGTGTTTCCAGTGGGATGATGGAATCCAGGCGTTTGGCTAAAAGCGGGGCCATGGTGTCGTCGTTACGCCTGTGACCCTGGGAATGGTGATAGAGCCGAGATATGGAACACGGTGGTGTTTGTAGATAGCTGGGGGCCGATGGATATATCTAGGTACTTTCGTCCGTGATTCGGCCGTGAGAAACAGCCTTCAAGTCAACCTGATGTGAGGCTAAGGGCCCGAGACCGGGGCGCTGCGCTGCGCCAAGGCGACGGTATCGTGATGTTGGCAAAAAGATCCAACACCTGATCAAAGAAAACTGTGCATGTTTAAATAATTGAGCTGCTTCCTGTCGAATCGTCTTCATAGCTCAAAGATAGTGCTTTCTGAGAGCCGACAGGTGGTTTGACACTCTGTCGGAAGACTCTTGCCATGGTGAGGAATATCGACAAGACGGGAAGGCTCTTGGCGTTGGGGCTTGGTTGGAAGAGTTCCTTTCATGTGATCCCGACCCTCTCTGTATTCCAGACTCGATGGAAGCTTCCATTCATTATAATCCCTTCTAAAATCCGTCCCCAAAACCTGCTCCAAAACAGTGAACTAAAACCAAACCCCCACAACTACCCCCCATGTCCATCTCCCAAAACCACGACCAACCTCACCCCCTACCCAATCTTTGTTCCTTCATAACCCTCCCCAAAAGTCTCCTTCTTCGCCCGCAACCTATTCCTCTCCAACCTCTCCTCCTCCAACCTCGCCATCTCCTCGGCGTCAATCTCCCTCGTCCCCCTCCTAAACCTGTCCCTGACAAACAAAAACCACACAATGACCGAAATGATGGCCAGCACCAGCACCGTAACCCCAACCGCGATGCCTGTAACGACAGGCCTCGAGATGTCGCCCGGTTGCGCGATTCTTGCGCTTCGAGCAAGGAGGAGCGTTGTCGGGCTCATGAACGGATGCGTTGTCGTGGAATGCTATTTTGGCGCGTAGTGGGATGTGTCTGGAGTGATGGAATTGTCCATGACTACATGTCAAGACTGTCAAGGTCGGGGTCTTCTTTTGTGCAGCTCCCTCCCTTTCCCCTTTCACGTTGCATCCAAGAAAGCCCATCCCCAACGGCGTTAGCCCAAGCCAAGCATTGTCACCTCTTGCCCAAACGACAACAAGCTCGCTCGCTTAACCCCAAACCCCAGACACAGCTCGCACTGATCACCCCCTTTGTCAACCTCCCTCTTCTTGCGGCACTGAACATGTCAATTCATCTTCGTCTTCATTAAAGTGTACTAAAATATTCTGGTATGTATATCATGTCATATCTCGTTCATCCCCCCTTTTTCCTCCTCCCCTCACCACTTGAGAACAGCCTTGATGGCGCTACCAGTCTTGCTATCCTCAATGGCTTTCTCGTAGTCCTTGAAGTCGTAGTACTTGATGAACCTGTCGAGCGGGAAGTTGCCCTTTTGATGCTGCTCGATGAGATAGGGCACAAACTGGGTAACGTCATGTCAGTCAACGCCCAAAGGAAAGGGAAAAAGGGGGAAACTGACCTCCTTGGGCAAGCTGTCACCCTCACAGCACCCGACGTACTCCTTGCCATAGGTCAAGTGGTCCATGATGTCAACAGCAACGTTGTTGCCAGGACCGGGAGCACCTACAGTGGAAGCTCTGCCGAGAGTACCCAGAGAGTCAATCATGGTCTTGATCACAAACGGCACACCGGTGGCATCAACGGCGTAGTCGCAGCCGTTCGACTGGCAGATATCCCGAATCTGCTGCACGACATCCTTGGCGTTACCAAGCACACCGTGAGTGGCGCCCAGCTCCTTGGCCAAATCAAGCCTCGACTGCTGCAGGTCAACAGCAATGACGATTCTCGCCTTTCTGATCTTGGCAGCAGCCATGACCGCAGCCATGCCGACCGACCCAACACCAAACACAGCAACAGTGCTGCCCTCCTTGACGTTGAGAGAGTTCAACACGGCGCCGGCGCCAGTCTGCATGCCGCAGCCCAACGGGGCATAGAGGGCAAGGTCTGTCTCAGCAGGGACCCTGACCACAGATGACCGGTGGACAAGAGAGTGTCTGGCAAAGGAAGACTGTCCAAAGAATGTGCTGTAAATGGGCTCACCCCCGGGCTTGGTGAGCATGGCAGAGGAGCCATCTGGGCGGGCGCCGCCAAAGTTGCGGTCGTTGAAGGTGTGGCAGTAGGCCGGGTGGCCGGATGTGCAAGCAGCACATGTCTCGCAGTGAGTAAAAGAGAGGAGGACTTTGTCACCGGGCTGGACATGGGAGACAGCGGAACCAGTCTGGACGACGACACCACCACCTGTGAACAACAATGGTTAGACGGTTCCCAACAAACTGGCGCGTAGGGACAGAACCAACCCTCATGACCAAGAACAGCGTTGGGGCGGCATGGCAAGATGCCAACGGCGCATGACAGATCGGTGTGGCAGAGACCGGAGGCCTGGATCTCTACGAGAACCTCATCGGCCTGGAGGGCATCGAGGTAGACTTCGCGAAGCTCAAACTTGCCGTTGAGCTCGGGGGCAACGAGGGCAGTGGTGGTGCGGGACATGTTGGCTAGCTGGCTTATGGATGTGATGGTAGATCTGTATGGGGTATCGCTATCTCTCTTGCGAAGGAAAGGACGGGGTGGATGAGATGAACAGTAGTTGGCTGGATTTCCCGCTTTGGGACCGGACGAGTAGACATTATCGAGTGGGTAGCCCCATCTCGGTCGGCTTCAGTTCGCGCCCAGGGTCGTCGATGGCATCCCCCCTTCCCCCGCATAAACCGCCAAACCCACCCCCCTCTTTCAGTCGTGTTCATCCCAACCCCATGCTGTGCCCGACGAGCTGCTCTGCAAGTGTCGCAATCCGGCAAGGGGTCCGCTGTCTGTTTGGCTGGAAACTTCGGTGGATCGGCGGCATCGCGTTCGCACAGCAGCTCTCGATTTTTTTCTGCTCAAAAGTCCGCGGTCGGGGTGGTGGTGGGAGGAGGTTTGTTTTGGGGCCACGAAATTGCTGGATGTGGCAGGGGGTCACGTTGGCCAGCTTGGGTTTATTGGACCGGCAGCTCGGGCCATCCGGCGCGAAATGACAGCCAAGTCACGGGACCACGACCTTAAAGCGGATAAGGCACGCTGACGCACACTAGCCGTTTGAAGTCTGGCACGCTATATTAAAAGAATATTCTGCATTGTGAGAGATATGCTTTGCAATCATGGCGTGTATTCACTTACGCCTTAAAGTCTAGATTTTTTTTGTTGCACAAATGTCGGGACCCAGGCTGTGTCAACGCCTTGTTGCTTTGCTTGCTTGCCCACGTGTGTTGAGAAAACAATCTGGATATTCTGATTGGTGGTTATCAAAGCATCACAGACCACACGGCTCAACCAGACAACTGGAAGCACTAACCCAGGAATCCGGAGAGAACCCCACGCGGCTCCATCGTTGACAGTTGCGAAATGGATGGCCCACCGCCGCGCGGACACGGACGCCGGTCTTGGCCCGATATCCGCTCCTACCCGGCCGCCTGAACCGCAGGGTTGTGTCAAGAAAAAGTTATGATGAGCACCTGGTGATGATGTTATGCATAGTCTTGTCCGGCCTTGACAGCCCACGTGCCCGTCTCATCTTGAAGCATTTTCCCAGCTGCTTCCCTTCTCACCCCCCACGAAATAGCCACAAAACAAAAACGACGAAGTCTGAAAGAACGAGACCCGGTGGAGATGCCACGACCGCCCAGAAAGCAACAGGAGACAGGACCGAGCGACATTTGGCTTCTCATCAGTGGCTTCCCCCGGGGATCTCGGGGCCGACGAGATCGCTCACTTTTTTTCGGTCAAGTTTCCCTTCTGCTCCAATGGACCCCTGGCGATTACTGAGTGATGGAACCCTACGTCACAGGGACTCGTCGAGAACTCAGCGCCCTGTATCTGCCGGCCTTTTAGCGCACCTGGCCGGGCGCGGCAAGCTGGGGAAGTCTGGGCCCCCCTGCCAACTCAATATCAACCATCGTCGGGGGTGAGTGGGAGGGCTGGACGGCGCACAACGGCAGGTAGGTGAGGCCTTTGTTGGTGATGAATGCCGAACACCGATTATTATTGATTTGCGAGTGAACAAATTCGCTGAAGCGAGACGAGGGCTGGCCACGGCACACACTTGTCCACATTGGTGTTGATGTTGTAGTCAGGAGAATAACATTAGATACTTGGAATAAACAGTGGTAATGATAATTGATTATTCAAGCTTGGAGACAGACAAACAAAGACAATGCTGTTAAAGTTCGGCTAATTTGAGGCTTCACAAAAAATGTACCAACCATAACTTTGTACGTTTTTCTGTCGCGGTGTGATAAATTAAGAGCCCGAGAATGCTAGCCCCCTTCAAGCCTGCAAAGGTGAAATTGAATTTTTGATGAACTCAAAGTCGGTTGTTGTCTTGTCACGTCATTTTCGAAAACATCATTAAAAAAACAGAGTATATTTTCTCAAGTTGGGGTTACTTGGGAAAGACAACTTTTCGTAACAAAAAAGAGGAAGCTACCGAATCAGTCACAAAACAAAATCATCACAGATGACAAGAAAAAAGGACATCACAGCACATGCAAAAGACCAAAAGTAATGGTAAAATGTCAATTCGTGATCGATGCCGCCCTTCGTAGACGCCCACGACTCCGTTCCCTAACTATCAAACTTGACTAGGTATCCAAAAAGGGATGTCCAAAACCCATGCTCGCTTCCCTGACTGCGAAACATACCCTGATGATGATGATGCTGATGATATGCTTGACTCCCCTGCCTGTTGTTCCCATACATGAAATAAAGAGGAAAAAAGAAAATGTTCATTATTGTACATGGCCAAGGCTCTATGCCTTGCGGGACCTGGCGGGGCCGAGGGGGTTGACCTTCCACTGCTTGGTGACGGGGTCGATGCACTCATCCTGGGCCTGCTGCCACTCGTTGATGACGATCTGCTTGCGGGCCTCGGAGCGGGGGGTGATGGTGCACTTGAACTCCTCGGGCTGGCAGACGAAACCCTGCGTGAGCTTCTCCTGGTCGGGGAGGATGGTGTTGCCCTGGGCGTCAACGTAGGGCTTGATGTCAAAGGCCCAGAGGATGCGAGAGATACCAAGGAACAAGCTGCGCTCGGCGACGTGGATACCAGGGCAGATGCGACGGCCAGCACCAAAAGTGAACTGATCACGCTTGGTGTAGTCGGGGTTGGCAGCGGCGTCACCGAGGGACTGGAAGTCGTTCTCATAGCGGTCCGGGTTGAACTTGCGGGGCTCGGGGTGGCGCGCAGGGTCCATGTGGATAGCCCAGACGTTGTTGACAACACCGGCGTTGGCAGGGATCAGGTAACCGTCATAGTAATCATCCTTGGTGACAGCGTGGGGGACAGCACCCATGATGGTGGTGGGCATCCAGCGAAGAGCCTCCTTCATGATCTGGCGAATGTACTGCAGGTCCTGCTCGTCATCCATGGTGGGCAGACGCTTGTCACCAATGACGCGGTCGATGATCTCCTGGGCGCGCTTCTGAACCTCGGGGTAGAGGACCATGGCCTGAATGAAAGCGTAGAGAGTGCTGGAGGTGGTGTCGGAGCCGGCCTCGAGGAGGGTGCCGGAGATGTAGGCAGCCTGGTCGTCGTCAAAGCCCTCGGTCTTTTGAGCCTCAACCAAGTCCTCAGAGAAGCAGCGAGTGATGGTTCCGTTGAGAGTGTCCTGCTTGGCCTTGAGCCAGTGACCCAGATAGAGAGCCTTCTCCTTCTTGTGCAACTCCTTGGCCTTGACACGAGCAGGGAGCAAGAAGTCGGGGAGGTAGCGGATGATGGGGAAGAAGTCCATGAGGCCGGCAGCACCAGTCTGGTTGAGCTCGGCGAACTCGCCGAAACCGTCAAAGAGCTGCATCATCTTGGGGTCATCATAGGTCTCGCTGCGCCAGCCAAAGACCATGGTGGTGGTCAGAGAGTTGGTGTAGCGACGGACGTGGTACATGGCGCGCTCGGGGGTGTTGAGGATGTCGAAGAGCATCTGCTTGTTCTCGAGCATCTGGTAGGGGACGTAGGACTTGGCGGCAGAGATGTTGAGAAGGGTGTGCACCATCTTGCGGCACATGCGCCAGCGAGGGGTGTAGCCCATCATGAGAATGCGGAGGTCACCACTGCAGAGAGTCTGACCGAGGTACATCTCCTGACGATGCGAGTACATGTTGCTCTTCTTGTCCAAGAGCTCCTTGACAGCCTTGTCGCTCGAGAGAACGATCATGACCTTGGTACCGAGAATCAAGCTGTAGACTGGGCCATATTCACGAGCCCACTTCTCGAACTGAAGATGAGCATCCCGAGTGGGCATCTGTCATGCCGAGTTAGCAAATAGGAGGCTCCAAGTGCGAATGGGCAAAAACAAACCAAGTGAAGATTGCCCAAGATGGGAATGGTAGGAGGTCCAGGAGGGAGGTTCTTGGGCCGGCGACCAATGGTCAGGAGTTTGGCCAACAGTACCACCGTCACAATGACGGGGAGGATGTTGAGAATGACAGCCATGGTGCCGACAAGCGCAGAAGCAGAGCAAAGACGCAAGTGACAAAGTCTAAAGAAGCTGTTGTTGCTGTTTCGTCACCTACGCAATGCGCTGGTTCTTGTCGGATGCTGAGTCGAGAAAGAGTTTGAGGTGATGGGAGGAGAGGATTCAAGTACTCGGCCATCTGGTGTTGACCTCTCGGGGACGCCCCGTCTGCTGGCATCCCACGACCCCAGAGGACCCCGCAATCCCAAAAGGCGTTGATCTCTGTCGGAGCCGAATGGGAGTGACAAGGTGCCAGGGTTCTGGGTACGGGGCTACATTAGCGCACGGTGCGGAGGTGGGATAGTGTTTTGCGGGGTGAAGCTGAGATCCATGGCGGCCCACCGCGCGGAGATAGCGGTGGTGATGTGGGAGACCGGATCGGCACGCTCATCTTTCCGGCTTCCCAAAACAGAAACCAAGAGCATTCTCAATCCTACGTGGCATTGAAAAGAGCAATCTGTCCTTCGTGATCCTTCTCGCTCCCCGGATCTCCCCGCAATCTCTCTCCTCGCCCGAGGTGTGCTCGAGTCAGCACTCGGGTATCACAAGGGCACGGGTTGACAGAGATTCGTGAACCCCCCAGCTCTTTACGTTTACTCAATGTTGAACTTTTGAAAGTCCGTGATGAGGTCGTTGACCTGCCGCATGCTCGTCTGGTCGTACTTGTCCAAGATTGGCTCAACCCTGGCCGGCTTGGTGACGACTCCCTGGTCGCCATATTGTTCGGGTGGAGAGGCACCCATGTGAGGGTGACGGGCCATGGGCTTTGAAATCGTCGCAGAGAGGCGATTTGTGAGAAGACTCCCGAGAAGCCAGTACTCGGCTGAGAACCGGACAAACCCGATCCGCTTCCAGAGCATCTCGGGAGGCAGATTGTGATCTTGCAGGAGCCCGTGGGGCCAACATGATGTTGACATGTCAAAACACCTCTCCCATATGGTGATCCAGTTGTCCAATGCATTGCGAATCGGTATAAGTTGGCCTTCGACGCCAAACAGATTTTGGTGTTGGAAGATCATGTAATGAATCGCTGTATTCACTGTCATCAGCATGAAGCACCGGGGTGCAAGAGGAAGTGGAGCGATGTGCTTACCCGAAACCGTTGCGAACAGGTTGACAGGACCTAGATGAGAAAAGTGCCGGTGCATTTCGGGGGACATGGGGCCAATGCAAAGCTGCTCAATCGCATCGCGAAGGAGCATGCCCCCAAACGGACTTGATGGAGGCATCCATCGATGGATCTCTGCGAGACACGCCTCTGCGCTAGCGGCCTGGAAACACACCTCCGGGCTTGCCATGTGCATTTTCATCTCCTTGATCACCATGCGATGGGGCAGGTTGTTGAAAATGACGAATGCCGTGTCGACAAGGAATATCCACAAGAACGTGCTGCCAGCAATGTTAGGAACTCTCTAACAGTCAAATCGAAGTCAACACTCACCGAATAAGTTCCTCCCGCACGACAAACTCCATCCAGTTGAAATCATGCTTGAACTGCCTGCTGTAGTCAGGATGTCGAGCAATGTCGATACCCAGATCTCGCGCCACCTATCCAGTGTCAGCAAAAATAGAGAAAGCACGGGAGTTCCATCACTTACAGACACCACTGTGCTGAACCGATGGCGGCGAATCCTCCTCTTCCCGGCATCAGTTCCTTCCCAATTTTGGTACAGACATACAATGTACGAGGCTTGTAGTGCTTGAAGCTTGCGGCGGCTGGCAAGCACACTTGTTGGGGAGGTGACTTCTGTGCTAGGCTCAATATCCCTACAGAAGTCGTCATCTGTAAAGACCATCTCCTCCACACAGTTGAACCACACCTTGGCATCTTCATTGTCCGCTGGGTCTGGAGAAACGCACGCTCCTATTTTCATGTGTCAGACAAGAAACGGCGTCCCAATACCAAGCATGGACTAAACTAACCTATGAGCGCCATGGCGGCCAAGAGGATGGACTTGCACGTGGTCGGGTCAAAGGTTGGGCGATGGAGTATGTTCACGTTCGGATGCCAGACTGACCAGTATAGCTCGATGAACCTGGCGAACCTCGATGGCGAGAAGAACTGAAGACACTGCTGTTCAAGGGCGGCGGACCACGTGAGGGTGACAGTGCTATTGTTCGGCTTGACCGTGACAACATTTTTGATTAGTAAGACCACCTGCTGCAGTTTGATTACTATAGGGTTATGGAGCCATAGTGACCAAGATGAAAGGGTGTTGCTGCCGGACACGCCACTAGCCGTTAGTGCGGCGGCAGTTGGGTCGTCTAGTGGCATGAAGAGAGGTGGAACGGCACCCAAGAATTCTGGATGTTGGCGTTCTAGGTAGGAATTATGAAATGCCGCCACGATCTGGTGCCGCTGAGCCAGAGTAGCACATTCGAACGATGAGACCAAACCAGTCCGGCTGGTGAAGTCGTACAAGAATCCAAAAGAGTAGCCTCTATACTCTGAAGTGGTTGAGCTTGGGCTCAGCTCCCGTTGGAAAGCCTCGGCTTGGTGATCTTGCTCGGTGAGGCCGTCATGCCCGCCGGGATTGGGTTGGTGGGAGAAGTCGATATCCAGCCATCCGTCCGGCATGGAGTGGTGACCGTCAAGAACAGGAAATGTTGTGACGGCTTGGTGGATCAGGGCATCGAGATCGTCATAGGGCACATCATCAAAGGTGGACGCTGTGCCGTCGTCCATGCTGCCGCCGTGAGTCGAGACGATGGCCGAGGAAGCATCGTCAAAGGTCTGGTGGTGGTGGTGGTGGTGGTGTATCGGGGCCGGTACCGGTGGGAGCTGTGGCATGATAGGGGGAAGAGGAGGAGGAGCTGAGGAGGTCTCTCCCAGGATGGAAGGGGGTCCGGGGGCGGAGACAGGAGGAGCAGGGAGGGGGGCTGCGCTATTGCTGGCACCGTTACTGGCACCGGCACCGGCAGAGCCGCCATAGGTGCACTCGACACCTCTCTTTTCGCAGTTGAGACACGGCTGGCCCGAGTTGCAGGCCTTCTTCTGGCGAACACAGCGGTCACAGGCACGACGACGGCCCGAGGACGAGTTGGCGGCGCCGTCACAGGTCTGGAGATGGCGCTTCAACACATCGGTCCGCTGGAAGGCAGCATTGCAGAGGATGCAGCGGTGGGGTCTCTCGGATGTGTGCGTGCCGCGATGGCGCTGGAGGTGCTCTCGCCGTTTGTAGGTCTTGAAGCACACGGAGCAGCGGTGGAGTCCTGAGGTGTCGGCCATTGCTGACATGAGACAGTAGCATTCCCTTGCCTTGTTGGAGCCCTGAGATGCCGATGACAGATGACATAGGGATTTGGGGAAGAAAAGGTCGATAGCCGAAACCAAGACAGGACTGGATCTTTCAAAAATGCGGGGGGTGGGCCCTGGTGGATGATGTTGTCCGTCCGCGGTGGGGGCCACTTGACTGGAACAGACATCGCCCTGTTGTGCCAGCCAATCAGCGCCTGGATATATGTCCGTTCAGGGGATCAGCGCTCGACCGAAGCCCCATAGAAGCGGCAAATTCCACGAGCCGAGGGCGGTGAGGTCAACGTCATGTCACCATATCACACTACGTCTTACACCCGACTTATAATATGGCAGTATACGAATGCTCATGACTCGATTCGAGCTCTATACCTAATTCTCGAGATGGGATTTGCAGTTCGAGCAAGATCATGTGTTCAAGATTTACCTTTGTCTAGTACAATTGACAAGAATATATATGCTCCACCATCACCATGTAACAGACCAAAATATCGTGGTACCAACATGTATAGGTGGTGGCAAGGTCAGATGTCTTCCACTGCAATGTGGTCATCAGTATTTTCTTCTTTAAACACCAATGGCAGAATGTTGGTCTTAGCACGAGCTCCCTATGTTGTTAAGAACGTGATAAGTGTCAAATGTGTACATGTGAAGAGGTTCGTTATGTGTTTTGACTGTGAGATCGTGACCTACTGTCATCAGCATCCACTGCTCTTTCTGTTATGACACAATAAACCATTCATTTTCACTGGTATTTATTGCTCCCAAACAGTCGTTTCCCGAGGCCAATCTTCCCAGTGAACCCTGATGGGTTGCTCAAGTCAAGATTCATTCTTTTCATCCCATTCTTGGAGCATGATCAGGTTGGTCCCACAGTCATTCACTCAGATTGTATTGTTCTCAGACTCACACTGTACAATAGCAATTTTTTCACCATGGCGGGGCCCATGATGGTAACAGGAGCAAGTCGGAGATCTTGACAGTTGACACTCTTCCTCCTCATCCCCCCAACTCTTCTGCCCACCATCGTATCAGCCACTTTCACATCCCGAGAACTCAAAGTTTACCCAGTTACTGTCATCAAAACCATCAAAGGAACATTTCCTCTTCACTGTAAGTTCAATGTGAATTATCGACAGACAGGCGTTTCCTGATGACAAAAAAGCCAAATCTAGGTACCTCAACTTCTGCCTCCGCCTCGAATTCTCGACAAAGGACATCCTCGGTTAGATCGATTCCGCGCAACAATCCAACCTTAGCTTCCCAAGAAGCCTCGACTTTCTCATGCCAATATCGTCGCCTTTCAGATAGCAACATTGAACTGGGACACACAGCGGCTCTTGCCTTAAAAACCAATGTCCTCGAAATACCTGGATTTCTCCTTAGATATTAACTTTAACGCAGGAACAGTGTGTTAGTTCTTGATCCAATTTTCAGGATCAATCTCCTCACAACAATCTCATTAGCAATGTTGGTCTCCCAACAGTACAACAGTTCAGCCTTCAACCACCTGCAGGCTTTGGTCTATTTAAGCAAAAACCCATCCCGACGACTCTCCGATCAAACTTTTCCTCATCATTCGCATTCATCAGCAAAATCTCATCTGTCCATCAACCAGCTAAGACTTTGCCACGAATACCAATACCTCACTCGCACCCAACAATCATCATGGATTCTCAGAGAGTGCTGTCCCTTTGGGACCAAGCTGCCCTTCGAGGCTACATGTCTGTTGCCCTCTGCTTTCCTACCAGCCTCACCGCTAAGCCTTCGGGACATGACATCGTTGGCCGCATCAGGCAGTCGCTCAGGCGGCTCGCTTTGGAGCGGGCAGAGTTTGCCGGCAATCTCACGGTGCAGCACACCAACGTTGTTCTCCAGCAGACCAAATCGGACTTTATCCCCTTGGAGGTGCTCCACACCCCCTCTGACGCCCCCTCTGACACCCTCTTTAAGATGTCTTATGACGAGCTGGCGGCCCGAGGCTTCCCGGCCAAGGCTTTCGTCCATCCCGACTTCACTCTGAACATTCCTTTGGAAGAAGGGGGTGAACCTGTCCCGGTCTCTAAATTCCGGGTTCTCTTCCTCATCGAGGGTGGGTTCGTTCTCTTTGTCAACCTCCACCATTCTTTTGCAGACGGATCCAACCTGGCTACTTTCCTTGAGTTTTTTGGCAAGGCCACCGTCGCTGAGGACAAAAATGACCCCATCGGTGCTTACCAAGCAGCCAACGTTTGGCTGAGCCTTCCCTTTGAAAAGTGCGGCAAGGACTTCTCGATTCTCCTGGCCAAGTGTCCGGAGTACGCTCTACTGGACGAGTCTACCGGCCCGACCAAACCCATCCTCTCGACTCTCCCCAACGCTCCTGAGACCAATGATGTTGGCAAGACTTTCATTGTGGATCTTGACAAGATTACTAACCTTTTCGACAAGTCGTTGAAGCTCTCGGCCTTTTTCGGATTTTCTGCCATCGCTTGGTCTCGCATCGCCAGGGCCCGTCTCTCCGGTGTGGAACCTGTTCAGCAGTGGGCTTTCCGGAACCAGGTCCCGGCCTTCTGGAACCCCGCTGACTGGTCCAACAAGTTCAAGAAGCTGTTCGCCGAGGGGGAGTACGCCGACAAGAAGTACTTTGATGCCATCCAAGGCTATTACGGTAACTCGGTGACCCTTCCCATCACTCGTGGACCCATCAAAGTTCTCGACCTTCTTTCTGCTTGCCGTTGGAACACCCACGCCTCGGGTCGCGACAGCCTCATCAAGATCGCTACGGCCATCAGGGACGCCAACAAGGCCGTCAACGAAGACTTCGTCCTCACCCGGACGGCTCTCTTCCACAACACCCCGGATATCCGCAAGCTAGGCATGAACCTCGACTCTCGTGGTCCCCAGCACTTGTCGGTCAACACCTGGGGCTTCTTGGGCACCGAAGCCAAGTTCTTCTTCCCCGGTATCAGAAACGCTGTGACCGGTGGTGATGGTGTGAGAGCTGAGGCTGTCTGCCGTGTTCAGGGCGCGTGGGCCAAGGCTCCTCACTGTCTGGCTCTCCCCCACCGCCGTACCATCAACCCCAAGAAGGAATGGGAGGTTGTGATTACTCTTCCGGAGAGATCCATGGAAACTCTGCTCGCTGACAGCACATTTATGTCTGTCGTCAAAAAAGTTGTGGAGTAGTGGGTTATTACCATACAGGGCGGCGTACATTGGCGGTATTCTCATTCATACAGGGATGGCAGATTTTACAGGTGCTGAACATAGCGAAGAGGTGGATAACTGATAATAATTAATATTTTTTATGAAACAACAATTCCCAACGTACCAATGCATTCGTGATATCATGTCTATTGTAGAGGTGTGGCCAGGTTCAAGTTGCCCTATTTCTTTTTGATGATGAACATAGTAGTAGGATTTGACACATGAAATGAGGCTATTCTCGTCTCATCAAAACCTTCGTCGACCGGTGTCTCTCATTGTTCACAGAACACATCGCATGTGTATCGTACAAAGGGGGGTCGCCAGGGTTAGGGTCCCCTTATTTTGGCCAAGAACACGCCAGGTGAAACGGTGGAAACGCCGACAGAGAATAGAGAATGAGAAACCAGCACACCATCGATATGAAGGCAGCCCAGCGCCGAGGTGAGAGTGAGTGTCACATCAAAAAATCCAACAGCTTTGTTCGACCTGCCATGTGGTTACAGTTGCCCCACAAAGAAAGAGTGCCTGGCGTGCCTGGGAAGGCGCAGCAGCAAGTTCCAGAGTGGAGTGACGTATTGGATCCAACCACAATGCGAGAGCCGATCAACGGCCTCCGTCTTTCATCGACAAGATGACGGGTAACGTCATTCGATGCCTGTATGTAAGGCGCATTCCATTCTTGGCTTCAATACAAATAAATACAGAAGGTTTTTCTCTCTGGGCGATCCTCTGCCAGGTTCAATTCTCCTGCATCGTGAAGAGACCACTTTCACTCTTTGAACCAGATCGTGACACATAACCAACAAACCCCAACCCCACAGTATCACCAAAAAAATGGCCGACCAAGTCCGCGCCAAAATCACGGCGGCCGCCGCCAAAAACAAGGAACTCCTTGCCATCCTCCAACAAACCGACCACGCCATCCCCTCACTAGAACAACAGCGCCGCCTCGTCAAGGATCTCGAAGGCGAGGTCAGAGCCTCAGACGCGCGCGTCGCAGCGGTAGACCGCAAGCGCAAAAAGGAATACCACGAACACGAGAAATACCGTGACTCTGTCCTCAAGCGCTTTGCTTACAAGGCTACCGGCAAGCGCGAAAAGTTTGAACAGAGGGCTGCCAAGGAGGAGCAAGAGTATTTTGAGGCGCTTCAAGAAGAACACCGAGAAACGGAAATCAACAAGGACGTCAAGATTCAGTTGCAGGAGGCGAGGCGAGTGGCTGCTGACTTGGAGAGGGATGTGGCGAGACATAACGATGTGCAAAAGCAGTTGGATGAGCTGTACGGCAGAATCTTTGGCGGGCCGACACCGGGGTATCCGGAGGAGGATGAGCAGGAGCGGGAGGCCAATGCAAGGACTCAGGCGTACCAGGCTACCAAGGGCAAGTCAGAGGCGGAGAGGCAGGCTTTGAAGATTTTGGGAGAGGGTCAGTTGAGGATGAAGAGAGCGCTGGGCTTCATGGAGGAGGCGTTGATGCACTCGAGGCGGGATATGTTTGGTGGCGGGACCTTTACGGACATGATGGAGCGAAATGCGCTGTCGCAGGCTGAGAGGGAGGTCATGTCGGCAAACATGCTGGTGATGCAGGCTCAGCGCATGAGCCCAAGAGTCACCAACCTGCCGCAGGTCAATATCGACCAAGGCAACTTGATGATGGATGTATTCTTTGACAACATTTTCACCGACATGGCGTTCCACGACAAGATCAAGGCTTCAAGGGAGAGTGTGTTGCGGGCAGCCATGGCGATGGACGGGCAGGTTGCCGCTACAAGGCAAAGGGTGGCCCAGTTCGAGGGACAGCTGAGGGTGGAGGAGCAGAGTATGAGGGAGGCTCGCGAAAAGCTGCAAAAGGTCAGAGAGAGGGTGTTTGAGACTGTGGCAGCAAGTACACCACCGCCGGCATATGAGCCTTGAGATTGTACTCTGAACATTTCCTTCTTTTTTTATCGATCAAGATAGATAGGTAACCTTATGCTGAGATGATGCACGGCTGCTGCGCTGCCTTTGTCCCCCCTCCCCACTCTGCACGTCGGAAATATGCTTTGAGCTACTGCCCACCCGTTGACAGCCGGCCAGTTGAATTGCATGCAGGTCGAGGTGGGCCCCTTTCCCGACAGCGATTTTCTCCCTGATGGCTCCTTCTTCGTAGTTGTTGGCAGATGGATGCGATGGTGCGTTTACCTTAGGTGGTAGCCTTGTTACAAATCTGGTCCCCTGGCCCAGAACGGCTTAGCGACTCCGCCTTCCCCGAGGCCCGCCTGGCTCCTGCCTTCTCCTATCGAGCTCTGCTGTCCTGTCATTCGAGCAAACGAACGCACCAACTTGGCAGAATTTGCGTTCAAATTTCCATTCTTTGCATCTTTGTTATTCTTTTCTTCTCCATTGCCCACTGTATTGGCGGAGACTGGCGTTTGTTTGGCTGTGTGACTGGAGGCTGCCCCAGGTTCGCGAAGCCGAGGCCACCTTATCTATGCCCCGAGAGTTGCTACACCGCACATAGAGTTCTTAGCCCTACCTTACTTGCTTTCGTACCTTAGACTCGCAGCCACAACGTGCCGGCCGACGCCAACCTTGGCTGCCTTACCATCTGGACATCAGCATCGCCAATCCACCGCGCGCTCCATCTCACATGCACTTGAGCTGTTGCTGTCAACATATATAAGGTAGCTCAGTTTCATCGCTACAATGCCTAGAGTAACAAGGCGGAGTACAAAGCGAAGTAAGTCCTCATATTTCTACCTGGGCGACCACAACTTCTTAACACCACTCGCTACACAGAGGCGGAAGAGGAAGTGGCGGACAAGACGGCGGTGACTAGCACGAATCAACAATCGCTTCCCAATACAAAGTTTGGGCAAGCTTCTGAAGTTATCACTAGATACTTTGGAATCCAAGGTGTCCCAAGGCGGTTCACCAAACCGAGTAGTGATAATGGTTCAACGGACAGTATTCACAGCTGCCCACCAAGTTCTGAGGATGAGTACGAGGACGAGGTGGCCATTGTAGAAGACATGCAGTCTGAACCAGCACCCCAACTGCAAGAAGGTACCGAATCATCCACGTCACTAGTCACCGAGTGGTTATCCACGACTCCCGAACCGGACAAGGATGACACTCGCTCTATTCTATCGCCTTGGAAAACACGAAAGACAAGGTCTGAAACGAGCACATTGTCAGCCTCGAAAGAACATCAGCCCTGTTCACCTCTCAATTCACAAGACCTACACCATCAGAGTGATTCCATGGACATTGATCCGCCAAGATCGCCGCAACAGACATCACTCAGCTTCAAACCCATCGAACCGCCTTCAACCGACTTTGAGTTCCAGGTCCAGTACAACACCATTTCAGGAAACAAGCTGAAAACCCGATCAATCTCTCCATATGTTAGCGGCAGTCCTCTAGGCGGCGAATCTGAATTGGTTCAACGTCCTGTTTCAATACCTCCCGAGCGAACTACACCTAACCTAGTTCTCGAAACAGTGTTGGGTTGCTCCGACTTGCTTGATAGAGGGGATGCCTCAGCTTCACAGGCTGACATCAGCGAGTCTTTGGTTGACGATCAACTTCATCTGCCAATCCTGTCTGGTGAACAGATACCAACAACTGAACATCAGATTTCAGCATGGAACCCTTCGTCTTCACGCGGTTCCAGTCCTCTATCGTCACCTCCCGACTCACCGACCATGCAATTGCTTGATATGATGAACTTTCCATCCGTCTCGGCTACTCCCTCAGTCCTGGAATCTGCCGACTCTGCAACACTTCCAACGACCGAGGCGTGCTTCGAACCCAAAACTAGCCTAGTGTATGAGACGAGCGTGCAAGCCCTAGATCAAGCTATTGTTGTTCCGTTATCCGCTCAGCCAGCACCCATCCCAGATCACTCCTATCTACTTCGGCCATCTGTGCAATCAGCACCCGCCCCGGTTCGACATGCTGTCCCTTTGAGCAAGATGGACAAAGTACCTAGGGTCGCAAGTCAAGTCCCCAAGAAGCGAGCACTAGTTGTAGGCTCAAGGGAAGAACGTGACATCCTGGTGAGACTGTATGTGCAAGAGGCCGGCGAGCTGACAACAATAAAGACTAAGCTGTCCTATCTCGGTAATCGAATTGGACAAGTCAAGGGCGTGAAAGAGACCGAGAGGATGCTGAGAATTCTGGGGCAGGCGGAAGATGATGGCGAGTTGACACTGAGGTCTATTCACAGAAAACGGGCGGAGGAAATTAGGCAGCGAGATGCCAAGGTTGAGGGGCAGAATGCGAAACAGGTCAAGAGTGGTGAAGGATGGAGTGGGAGTCTTTCAACTTCTAACATCAAGAATACTGTTGGGGATGGTGCTGGTGCTGCTGAAGTTGGGGCTGAGGACAGCACTTGCACTGATATTCCCATGACTGATGTTTGGGCCAAGGTCGATGTCGACAGCGGTGCCAATCTTGAGCAACCCGCGGTTACCAAAGGCAAGACTGCGGTTAAGGAGGAGCATATTGAGGATATGATCTATGTATGCATGGGACTCTTTACAAGCCGGCAGGATCTGGCTAGGACGACGAAGGCGGCCGGGGCGAACGCAGGAAACGAGACGGCCGGGAATACCTTGGAACCATGGGCGCTTCACACCTGCGCTAAATGCCGACTGTGGGCGATGGAGGAAGAAGGCATTTGATAGACTGGTACAAGATAGATAGTCGTTGCTCGTTTCTTCTTGTTGCTCTTCATTAGAAAGCTCAATCATGACCCTGCTACAGAATACCTGAAACATGCTTCTGGAAGCGACGCGCAGTCACCTTGTTATTGATATGTGATGATCTATTAATAAGTCACGTATAGATGCGATAAAGTGTACTTTCTTCCTAATTCAGGTCACCACCCTGCTGTCAAATGTTCAGGGAGCCGCGGGAGCAGTCTCAACAATCTCCACATATCGGAGGGTGATCTCGTACTTGGTGTCGGACGGCGCCGAACTCGTCGAAGACATAAAGGCCGCGAGGTTTCCAACGGGGTACATCCGCCCGCCAACACGATACAGAACAACCGGAGCGACTGTGTTGGTGGTTCAGCAAACTTTGTCGGTTTCTTGAAAGGGGATTGGGGCCAACAACTTACCGCTTCCATCGGGGATGACCCAATTCCAGCCGATTGAGCCTGTCTCTGTGTCTAGAGTCCACTGTTACCAAGAGGTGGTTAGCAAGCGTGACCCACTAGATCAAAAGGGGCAACGTACAATGTCCGTGGCGTGGCAATACTGTGCGGCGCAGACATATGGTTCGTTGGCGGATGCTGTTGATTTTAGAGGTTAGCATTCTCACCATTCCTCCGGGGGCACATATGCAGGCGGCGGGGAACTCTTACTCAACGGAACGTAGTCGGTGCTGCCACTAAATGGTGATAGCAAAGCACACGTTAGTTTGTCTGGCTCAACAAGGGCAGTGCGGCACATACTAGTACGTCTCTATCCTGGTGGTACCGCCCGCAGTCATG
Source organism: Podospora pseudopauciseta (assembly GCF_035222475.1). Taxonomy (NCBI): domain Eukaryota; kingdom Fungi; phylum Ascomycota; class Sordariomycetes; order Sordariales; family Podosporaceae; genus Podospora; species Podospora pseudopauciseta. The sequence goes on from NC_085892.1 coordinate 258,789, forward strand.
AAACCGAGCGCCTGGGTGGCCTCACCGCCGACGAGTTGAATCCTGATGCCGGAGGTGGTGCTCTGGTCATCAGGGATGGTGATGGTAAAGCGGCGGGCGCTGTTTTGGTTAGTGACGATGCTGGGGCCGGCAGAGTTGGAGACCCAGCCGACGGATTGACCTGTGGATTTCCTCAGGACTTGGATCGCAACGCTGATGGTTGTTGACGAAGGGGCGAGGGGGGCGAGGGTCTCTGTTGCTGTCACGGTGGACACGAGAGTGGAAATGACGGTTGACGTGGCTGGCTCGGTGACGGTGACGGCGTTATCTGGGTTGATGTGGGTGATGGTTGTGGTGGACAGGGGGATGGCGCTGGACCTGTCGAGGCAGTGGCAGGCTGAGGAGATTCGGGTGTCTGGGTAGGCGTCTTCGCCGGAGGGGAGCCAGGTGGGGAGGGAGGCAAGCGCAGTGTCACGGCGATGCTTCTTGTATTCGGTTACTGCGATCGCTTGGGAGGTGGGAGCAACGGGAGCAGAGACGGTGACGGTGACGGAGGAGATGTCTGAGATGACTTGGGTGACGGTTGTGGCTTGAGTCACGGTGATAACTCTGGGAGTGAGGTCAGTTATCTGAGCTTTTGAGAGAAAAAGAGATTGCCTGACTTACACCTCCTCAGTGGCCGTGACTTCGGCGGTTTCCAAGGGAAGACCCAACACACTGCTGCAGAATGGAAGGGCCTCGGAGAAGACGTCCTCGGAACGCAAGAGCACGAGAAGCTCATCACTCGCCTTGCAGCTGTTGCAGCGAGCAGAAACTCCAGAAATGAGTGTGGTGGCGGCTTGTAGCAGCAACAGCCAGCCGCTTCTGGTGACAGGAGCCATCATGTTTACCTAATTACAACTCACTTGACAAAAGCGACAAAAAGAGGGATCAAACGAGCGACTTGAAGGCGATGACCTTCATGAAGGAAATATATAAACAGCATAAAAACCGCGGGAGTGGCGTGCATTTTGATCATCATCACCTGGACGCAGGGCTGAAAGGAGGTGCCAGGGGTGTAAGCCGTTAGCGCCTCAGTTTGCAGGGCCTGGACCGCTGTAGCGGGTCATCGGCACGCTGAATGGGGAAAGAGGATTCCCATAATTCTGTCAATAGCGCCCTTAAAAAGGAGCTTGGTGTTCCAAAATAGCATTCGCTACAGTTCCCTGTCTCACGGATATATATTTACACGTGTTTCCCTCCCCACCACCTGGGCAGGCAGCGTTCTAGAATATCACTTCTAGATCTCCTCTCTTGACATCTACACCATGATCAAACCGCCAAACACGGCCGCGAGGGCAGTCAAGCCCAAGACGTAAACCGACGAAGCCTTGATACCAGCAGCAGCATTGCTGTCGTTGTCTCCACCTTGACCACCAGCATTGTTGTTGTTGCCACCGTTGCCGCCCTGGTTGTTGAGGCCCTGGGGAGCACTTGTTCCATTGCCCCCGTTGGCACCAGTGTCAATCACAAAGTAGGTCGCTCCAATGGCAGGGCCGAGGCCAAGCTGAGTCCTCCAGCGGGAGAGCTGTGTCTCATTGTCAGTTTTCACCATGGACATCATCATGACGAGAAGAAAAACCTTACGTTCCAGTTCGCAACCTCCCTCTCCATCCCCACACTCTCAAACCCAGCAGTGTTAAACCTGGCCGGCTGGGTGTACAAAGCCATGATGTACCGATGCACGCCCGAGTTGGCATCTGGCTTCGGCGCAGTAAAGTTGGTAAACGGTGCGCCCGCATTCGGCGGCCTCGCCAACCTCTGCGCCGTGCTCAACACACTCGAGTTTTGCCCGTTCAGCGTGAAATTACCCGCCAACCAATGTCTCAGGTTGCGAGCGGTGGGGTTGCTCCTCGCGGGCGCGTCGGCATCCAACAGATAAATCAGGTACCGCGTCTGGGCGGTGATGTTGGTCGCATTGTTGAGGTTCTCGACGGAAAACTCAATGGGGAGGGTGCTGATCTCGTTGACGGTGAGGGAGGAACCCGGGATGAGGAGCTCGCTGTGGTTGGAGTCGCCTTCGGTTTTGTAGGTGGCATAGAATGACACGGCTGGGTCGAGGGCGGGGATGACTTCAGGGACGATGCCTGAGTTGACAAAGGCGTTTTTGAAGGAGAGGGTAGAGACGGACTCGGCGTTGTCGTCTGCGAGGGAGACGCTGGCCAGGGCCAAGAGGGAAAGGGGGAGGGATTTGGAGACTGTTGGATACATTTTCGAGGTAAATTAGGTAGGTATACTGATCAACAGCTGTGTAGTTGGAATAATAATACAACGCTAGTGTCCGGCACTGCCAGAATGAAACACTCGAAATGACTGAGAAAAGATGGTACTGGAATTGCCAGATGAAGAGAGAAAGAGAGAAAAAACTTCTGATGGATGAAAAGACATGGAGGTAGGTAGATATAAATCCCAAAACCTCGCTCGGACAATTGATCCGGCACAAGAACACGGGGTAAAAACATCCGGCCGTTGATCGTGAACCGTTTCCGAGAGGCGCAAAGAGAGGAGATCACACACGCTGTGGCTCTCTTGGCACTGCTACCCCTGATTCCTTTTGCATGTGCGCAGGTGTTTTATCCCAACTCTGCAGCACAGCGACCATGTTTCAGGTTTTCTGTACACTGCCAAATTCATACCTTGATGGCGCATCCTGCCTGTGCTACCAACAAAAAAGAAACGTCAAGTCACTAGGGGGATTTGTTTCCACTTGTGTGCCAAGTTCTTGGAGGCCACGACCACGGGTAAAACGGCGGCCTCATTTGAAGACATCAGACTCGAAGAGAAAATAAAGAGACTAAATTACACGTAATAAAACAAAGGGTATCTTCTTTGAATCAGAGTGGGTGACCAAGACAACTCTAACCCCCGGGTTCTTCTTTCTTTTCTCTACTTCTTTCGCTTTTGGGTCAAACATAGTTTTGCCCTCTATCTGGCAAGTCTCTTGGGTGGGCGGGATAAGGAATGGCGATGCCTGGCTCGCTGTAGGAGACAGTCTGTTGTGGGGGTTTCTATTAGCCGATGTCAACAAGGCCGAAAGGCTTGGACGAGAACAGAGAAAAACTTACAACATCGTGTTGAACTAGGATCTCCTCCTGGGACTCCATCGCGTCCAAGCTGCCTTGCATCGATTTCTTTTCTTTTGAAATTGATCCCATCCGCACACTCTTGCTGATGGATTGCTTGCCGGTGAGCTTGCTTCCTCCTGCAGAATGCTGGTTTGACCGGTTTGCTGAGTTGCGAGAGTGGACGGTGATGAGGACCTTGAGGGCAGGCAGGGTGCCAACAATGACGGCTGACAAGAGTGTCAGTTTTCTTTTTGATCGCCAGCATGACGGAGAGAAGAGAAGAGAGCAACTTACAGATCGAAGCGGCAAGAGTCGACCAGATCATGAGCAATGTCAGATTGACAAACATCTTTTCCACCAACACCTGCTTTGCCCTGATGATGGCAAAAGCAATCATGACAAAACCCAGGCCAAAGACGGCAACCAGTCCGACCTTTTGTCTCAAAGTGACCTTGACGTTATAGATCAACCTCAGGGGCATAGCCATAACTGTTTCCAGCACTTGTCAGCATTGCCATCAGCTTGCCCAAGTTGATTGCGGGAACTCACTGCACAGATCCGTAAAAACATCAATGGTAGTGCTGAAGTAGACACTGAAGTTTGATGCCCACACATGCTCCGGCTTTGCGCATGTCGCAAACCCAAAGAAGTTTTTGACATCGCCCCCGCACGACACCGTCAACGTGACCAAGCACCCTCCATACGCCAGCAAGCAAAACAGCGCCAAAAGATACCAAACCCTGCGGTAGACGGGCAAGTCCCGGAAGATCTTCCAGTAGAGAGTCAGAAACGCGGCCTTGACGCTCCAGAGTGTCGACCAGTAAAGAATGACGATGGGAAACTGAAAGAGAAGATAACGCTCCGTTTCTTCAATGATGCCCACTATTGGGGCGGTGCCGGCCAAGACTCCGGCGATGTAGTACAAAGAGGGAAGTTGTATCGTTTCGAGGACACATAGCGATAGTAAGCATGTTAGGGCAAAGAAGATGCAGTAGTCGTCAACTGTGGGCGATGATGTCCTTGCTCGGACGGCTGTCCGGAGAGCAACCAGCACAAAAGCTGTTCCAAAGCAGGTCCAGATGATGGCGCGCAGGGTGTCTTCGGGAACGGTGGCCGCGTCGATGGTGTCCATCTTGCCCACGAGGTGTAAGTGAAGGGACGGTCCGGTGTCAGTCAGGTGTTTTGGTGGCACGGGGACTCGGAACAGAGGGCAAAGGAGGGTAAGACAAGGCCATTGGGGGCCCGTGCCGTATATGAAGATGGGGACTCTATCCTGATATTGCGAGGGATTTCATTATGGGCAGCCTGGAAATACATATGGGCTGATGTCGAGCATCAGTGGCGGACTGGAGTGATAGCTCGAGGTGCCATTTACGGTCATTGTTGGCCTCGATCAAAGGAGTGTATGCAGGCCAAGACAGCGGCCTCTCCCAACGACTCGGAATAACGCCTCTCGTTCGTCCAACGGCAATAGGGCTGTCACACGGTCTTTTGTTTGCTACTGGTCGGTTGATTTCGATACTTTGGCGCGCTGGGCGAAGACATGTCGACTCTGGCATGTGAGTGGTTGACACAGTTTCGGCAATGAATTGTAAGCCCCGGCTGGACCTGCAGTGGAGGTGCAGGGGAGAAGCAACACAAGAAAGACAGCGACCAGTCAGTTGGAAACTTCCCCGCGTTGTGTTATCGGCACCTGGCAATCGCGCGATGCGATTGGCCGAAAAATCTTTGCAGCTGCAGAAGAATTTCCCCCCAAAAGGGAAACAGCTCCAAGCGCGCACACAACTCCAGCCAGGAACTGGATTCCTTGGAACGCAGCGAAGGCAGCACCAGATCACGGGGTCAGTCATGAGGTGGATTATATCATCCGCCCATGCCCCCGCCAAACTCGGCGTGCAATTCGTTCCCCTTCGATTTTCTGTTTTTGTTGTTTGATGACTCTGTGATGGATCAAATCTGCCTTAAGTAATCCTCTCAAATCCTCAGGTGGCCTTATCGTTCGGCCCAGCCACCGAAAGGCCCCGCCCTCAATCACACCTTATCACCCGGTTCCCGACTCACTCCATCATCCTCCTCCCACTCACCTTTGCCTCACCTCGCGCGTCACTCACCTTTTGGGCATGGTGTGTGCTGGCAGCATTAACACCATTCGACCCAACAAGATTTCTCAGGCACCCAGGGTCTTCCCAGCAGGCCGGGCATCAACTGTTTTTGTTTTTCTGGTTCCTGTCGTCGTCGCACTCGCTTCAGGGCTAACACATTCTGAATGATGTCAGGCACCCCACTGATCTGGCAGACAGCCAAATTCCAAAAAGCCGGAATGCGGCGCATTGTGGTTCGCTGCACCCGCTTCACCACGTCACTCGGGCGCTCGTCCATGCGGGTTTTGCATGGCTCTCTGCTCTTGGACCCGAGGCCATTGGATCAATATTGAATGCATCTTCTCGGTGGCCCAAAGGCACGAATGCCATTCTGACACGACACCGCCCGTATTCGATCACTGCATGCACCTCTCTGTTCTCGAAGCCGTTGCTCTCTGAGCCTAGCGTCAACGCCCCGAGCAGGGAACCACGGAGCTGAGCGGAGACACGGCCCCATGTCTTGACCGCCACGTCGCCGAGCCCGCCCTTATTGATGGCGATTAAGACCAAAAAAGCAAGGTAAAAAGCCTCAGGAAAATTCCACGAGGTTGGGGAGAAAAAAGCTTGACGCAGTCATCATCTATCTGTACTTAACAATGCCGTCCCCATCCCTTCCACTTCGAGCCCGGGTTCTTCTTCTCGAGCCGAGGAGGAGGGTATGATGGATTGCATCTTGCAGCATACTTGAACACCATCACAGCGCCATGCTGATGCTCTAACGACACGACCATATCAATAATATTTTTTTCCGATTACGATACGATACGATAACGATAACGATGTTACGACTCAGTTTTCTCATCCTCTGGGCGGCAGCAGCATCACTGTTTGCATTCGCTCTTCCCATTTCAGACGTTTCCGAAGAAGAGATCAACACGCCAACGCCAGAACCGAAAAAGACGTTTTGGAAGAGCTTCAATCCCAACACCGACTTCCGAAACCGCAACTTCAACACCATCTCCCGCATCTACAACCTCACCGTCTACCCCAACCAGGTACCCATCTTGACCTTTGGCGGCGCAGCGTTTGTTCCAAAAGGACTCTTTGCCCAAAATGTTGTTGGCCGTGTTGACCCAGTCGGCAACTTCACCGGTTTTGAACACTCGATTGAGTACTTCTTTGCGCTCTCGCCATTGCCGCAGGCCAACCCATCCTCTGCCGCCATCACCAGCTACAAGATTGTTGAGTTTTCGTCCGAGTGCAGGGACATCGCCGCCAGCGTTGTGTACCTCTACACCAGCGTCGTCAACCCTGGCTCACCGGATCACGGAAAGCCACTGCCTCCGCTGAAGCAGGTGGCCTTCTGGAAGTTCAACAAGGAGGGCGAGGTGGAAAAGTATGACGCCTGGATTCCGAACCTGAACAGCTGGGTGACGAGGACGACAATGGCGAGTCTCGGGAATCCCGAGTTCCAGTTGGAGAGCATCAGGCAGATCTGCTACGGGACGCAGGCGAGGTGCTACGGCCCGAATCAGCAGTGGGACAGCATCGAGGACTGTGTTGTGGGATTGGCCAAGAAGAACTACGGGACGTATGATGAGGCTTGGGGTGACAATGTCGTCTGCAGAACCATTCACTTGGTGCTCACGCAGACCAGACCCGATGTAAGTCTCCTTCTCTCTGCGGACAGACAACAACTGAGACAAGTGACTAACCGCTTCACAACAGGTCCATTGCCCACACGTTGGCCCCACTGGAGGCGGCAAATGTGTCGACGTGGAGTACCCCGAGAACTACTTCTCGGACAAGTGGCTCTACGGAGAGGAGACTGGCGAGACTTTTGTCTGCAAATGACTGATGTGTTATTAGATGTACATGATGGGGGCCGCCTTGACGATGACAACAAGAAAAATATGGGACGGATGATTTGATGATTCACGACAACAACGACAACGACGAGCATACGAAAAAGCAGAAGCAACAACTATTGTAATTAATGTATATTTAGACGGACTGGCACATTTTTGCTGAAGGATATGTACGGGAGGTAGCGTAGTGCTTTTTGGACGGAATAATAGATGGTTGTGGGCTTGCATTGGTGTGTTTGTTGTCTTTGAGTGATCCTGCCTTCCCATGGACCATCTCATGAAAGGCCCAGCTTTTTCCCACTTCCCGTCCATCTGGTACAGACTCAGACACTCACCTGAGCAACAAAGATGGCTTGTTGACACGACCTCAATGTACCTTCCGCACACCATCTTCTTCGATTCGACATTCTGCCAAAATTTGACATGATGGGATTTCGAGATCATTCACCGGTTGAATGGGTACTCAGCTCTTGCCAAGCTCATAACCCGTTTATTCCTCGTTACCCGTCCTGATTTTATCCTGCCGACCTCAGGGACCAGGCACCTGACCTCAACGACAGTTTATGATGAGGCCAACAAAAACAGACGCGTACAGGACAACACAGGTGGAGTTTTGATGACTGCACACACGAAAGCAACCGAGTGACAACAAGCAGTGTTGCAGCGAAATACCTTTTCTGCCTAAAGGAATCCGGAGGCGGACATAAGCTTTGCTTGGGTTGCCCTGCTACGGCCGATCGCTAGCCATAAAGGGGTGGTCAGCGACAACGTTGACCCGCAGATGTTGAGATGTAACCGCCACTCGGAAAGCTCCTCGGTTATGAAACCGAAAGTTAAAGCACATGACGGATCATTATAGTTCATATCTGTCCCCAGCAACCCGGACTTCCCCCAAATCTGTTCACCCTCCAGCTGACCCGCTCGCGGCTCAACAGAGCCCTCGGTGATCACCAGCCCCCTTGTTGACTAGTCGTCAGCGGCTTGGTGTAAGAATTCAGGCTGAAGATACCATCGACATGTAGCCAGGGGCTAAGACTCATGATCGGTATTTTTCACGGCAGACAGAGCGCCAACCGAGCCCGTCGTTACATCGAACAAGCTTGTCTCTTGATCCGACAGACATTCCAAAATCACGGAACAACCCAATTTGCATAGGAAGTGCGCAATCTACTCTAAACAAGAGGCGTTGTGGGGTACATCCTTTTCATGCGGACCCAAACCAGGGTTTCAACCGCCCCAGACACGGCATGGGATTGGTGGGAATGACATGCCCTTTCCAGAAGTCACGGTTCTACGTCCGGCTCACACGTTACGTACTCCAGGCCAAAGCGCCGCACGGCATCAATCATCGCGGGGCCCCGCACGGCAGGATGGGAGATCGGCATGGACACCGCTCGGGAGATGGGATTAGGCTAAAGGAAGGGGGAGCTCTTGACTGGGACGACGACACCACGGAGGAGGATGGTGATGAAAGGTGCGTGTGGTATACCCGACGTTGACCGGGCATAGGGGGCCTGTGTTACCGAGGCTTTCCGAATTCATGAGGATGCTGGGATGTTGATACGTGCGCTTGAGGTAGGAGTGCGGACAACGACATGTTACTTTTCGTAAAGGGGCAAGGGCAAGGTGCAACAGCGAAAAAGAAGCTCATACGATTGTCTCAAGTCTGTTGTAGTAAGACGGGGGTACTGACCTCAAGCAGAGACATTTCCAGGCTAGACCAACGGAGATAGACCTCCTTGTTGGGCCCCATGACCAAGTCCTGGCGTCAAGTATAAAGATCAGTCTCTTCCCAACTTTGAACTCGACTCTTTCACCTCACCACCAGTCCTATCATCCTCAAGTCAAGAAACTTATTTCAAAATGGTCTCCTTCAAGTCCCTCCTCACAGCCACCCTGGCTACCGGCGCCGCTGCCGTCCCCTTCAACGCCACCGAGGTCTTTGAATCCCTCCAGGCCCGGGCTGGGACACCCTCCTCCACCGGCAATCACAACGGCTACTACTACTCCTTCTGGACCGACAACGGCGGCACCGTCAACTATCAAAACGGCAACGGTGGCTCCTACTCGGTCAACTGGCAAAACTGCGGCAACTTTGTCGGTGGCAAGGGATGGAACCCGGGCAACTCCAACCGCGTGATCAACTACTCTGGACAATTCAACCCCCAGGGCAACGGCTACCTCGCCATCTACGGCTGGACGCGCAACCCTTTGATCGAGTACTACATCATTGAGAGCTTTGGCACCTACGACCCCAGCTCGGGGGCGACCAGGCTGGGCACCTTCAACACTGACGGCGGTACCTACACCATTGCCAAGAGCACGCGGTACAACCAGCCCAGCATTGAGGGGACCAAGACGTTTGATCAGTTTTGGAGCGTGAGGACTTCGAAGAGGGTTGGTGGGAGTGTCAATGTTGGGAACCACTTCAAGGCGTGGGCGGATAAGGGGTTGAGGTTGGGGAGCCATGATTACCAGATTGTGGCTACCGAGGGGTATCAGAGTTCGGGGTCGGCTTCGATCACTGTTTCTTAGGGGGGTGACGTTGGAGGAGGTTAAGAACCTGGAAGTTGGAAGATGAGAGGAGCAAGGAGTCGACCAGGAGGAAGATCTGTTGAAAGTCTGGGCTGCTTGTGGACAAGGATTGCCAGATTTTAAAGTACAAAATTGTTTTGTTGTAAATTGTTTTTGTTGCTTTCACACGCTCCTTTTATGAACACTTTTAGATAGGGATATGACTCGATTGCATCTCACCATGCCTGTGTTTCTATCCAATGTGAAGCATGCGGGGCTATTTCCATCTTTCAAAGACCTTGAGAGACATAATGGATGTTTAGTTTGGGAGCAGAGCATCTCAAATATTTCTATCGAGGTAAGACGCAGTCAAAGTTCTTCTGAGAATCAAGTGACGTTCCACGGAAGGCTGGCAAGACATATCGATTACCGCATCTTCAACAGTCTGTTGACGGGTGCTGTTGTAAACTCTTCCGTTTTGAGAGCGAGACGTCATAGTCCTTTCTGCCCAAGAGGTCTCTGTGAGATTAACTCTCTTTAAGTACCCACACATCTCTAAATCCTTCCATGATCTGACCATTTGCTCATCACCCTGACACTCAGGTTCAGAAAGTCGAAAGGGTTAGGGTTCAGGAAGGCTATCCCTTGGCGCATTGCCGCCAGGCTCCAGAAGGCAGAAGACAGTGCGCAGCTTCTAGATTTGGAGAAAGCGCACAAGGATTATTCAGAGAGCTCCCAACTTGCCTAATTTGGCATGGTGGTCGCTGTTCCCTCCTGCCTTCCATCCAGGCAAGAAAAGGTGGGTCGACCTCGCGGCTGCCTGGCACGTGCACGTCGCGTCTGCCATTGACATCACCAACGTCAACCACAAGGTCCAAGCACCACGCCTTCACCACCACCTCCTCCGTGGCCGCTACGAAGCACTTTCTATTCAAGTTACACCGATATTCTCCGAATGTGTACGGATTCTGCATCCATCAGCTGGTTTAAAAAAGGCCGTCACATCCTGTGAGCAAATGAGTTCTGGCACTCGCGTGGCAGTCGTGCAACCCTGATCGGTCAGTTGCCGCACACACCCCTCACACAGAACCACCTCTAACACTGGTTTAGGAAAGTTGAAAGCCGGCTCTCTGCTGGCCTCTGTTGTCCCAGTTCCTCCTTGGGATCCTTCGCCGGGCCCCTGCCTACTCTGAAGCTGCGTCGGGCGGGAAGAAGGCCAGGTGCAGCGGCCACTGCATCGTCCATCACGGCAGTGGCAGGTGCCTATCCATAAAGCCTCGAGCCGCAGGCTCACTGTCCTACCCTTTGCACCTGAAATGGCCTCACCACTTTCTCAGACCACAATGTCGAACCATCCGTCATGGCGGCTTCTGCCCGTCACAGCCCCGGATATCCCCACATTGCTGGTCTCGACTACCTTTACAAAAGATTCGTATCACTTTCGCCTCACAGATCTCGCCAATGTCTGGGTAGAAAACATGGAGAGAAAGCCCATCATCAAGCGTGGATTAATGGAGGATACCAGCATTGATCCCAGTGATGGGCCCGACCAGATCCGCCGCATGCTCGAGCTGCTTCGAGCTGCCTTCGATCACGATGACCCCGAGCATTCGGACACATCACTGACTCTGGCAAGAGATGACGACAACGATTCCCTTGTCCTCCATGTCACCTGCGTTCTGCCCCAACCGTTGAAGCCCTTCAAATGGCCGATGGAACTCAAAAAATGCCCGCAATCCAACCTTGCAACTGAACTGGTGCTACCCTTGGTCCAGGCCCACGAAGCCAAACTGCGCGAGATTGATCAGCTGATATCAGCCCTGTGCGAAAAGGACGGAATCATCACACGGCTTGTCGACAAGCTCGAAGCTACTGGCACCGGGCTTGAGCACGTGTTCAATTCGCTGTCCGGGAAGCGCAGAGTCACAAGAGCCGCCGCCGAAGCGAAGGTGAAAGGTCTCGCCCCTTTCTCGGAGGCGGAGTTCCGGAATAGCACTTCGGAGCTGCGTTCTGTCGCTCAGCCCTCTGACGTGTCGACCCTCTTGGAGGACGTCTTTGGTACCACGGGCCTGACGTACAAGTCGGACCTTGATCTTGAAGCTTCCGCCACGCTGAACGATTGGTGGACCAGGATTGGAAAGGGGAAACACGTTGCCCTGGTCGGCAAGCCCAGCGAGAAGAAAGCCCGGACGCCCTCGCCCCCACCGGCCACAGAGCCCAAGGTGAAGGAGGAGGATGTGGACGACTTTCAGGTTCAAGTTACTCCTTCTGCCGTTCGGAAGCGTGACACCCGGGCGCGACCTCAACTGGAGACGACCAACGATGATGAGACATCTTCCGGGGAAGATGAAGACCAGCCGGTCGTGCCATCTGCTCGGAAAGAGCATGCCCCGTCCCCGAGCAAGGCAGCTAAATCCCGAATCGGGGTTTTGGGCGGCCGCAAAGCTCCGTCCACTTCACCAGTAACACGCCAGACACCCCCCAGGAAAGTTGCTTCCAAAAAAGCACCGGGTGACTACAATGACGACTCGGAGACGGCTTCAGATGATGATAAGAAGGACCAGGGCCACTCACCTTCGTCACCCCCTAAACAACTTCCGAACCGCGGCGGACTGGGCCGCATTGGAGGAAAGGCCAAGCCAGACCCGCCATCACCGGAACCGAAAGAAACCACTTCGCCGGCGCAAGTGGACGACAGACCTAGCCCGGCACCGAAGAGACACAAGCTTGGTATCATTGGAAGACATACCCCGAACCCGGATGCCGGAGCATCGGCCGCTAGCGACGATGGTAGAGGAAGGAGCAAGAGCAAGACGCCAGCCAAGGATCAGCATCGCGAAACCTCACAGGAACGAGCTGAAAGGAAACGGGCCGAGTTACAAAGAGAACTGGAGGCTCGAGCAGCAGCTGGGCCCGCAAAGAAGAAGCGCAAGTTTTAGGACCTTTCTCTTATCAGGTTTCGAGATGTACTCTTCATCCGTACAATTGCAACAAGTTCACAGTCCGTAATATTGCCCTCGCGCCACATCCCCCCCTGAATGACCAGTCTCACTCTGAGAGCTGCTCACTACCTGACTTCTCTAGTTCACAGGCTCCTGCCTCACGTCAACTCATCGATTCACGGCGTGAAGCCGCAAGATATGAACAAGATTTCCCGCGTCACACAATGTCTGCAGCAGCACCTGTTCGACCGTTTCAGCCGTGGTTGTGTCACCATGCCTCAAGTCCCATGCGTCCTTTTGTGGCCGGCCACTAGCTCCGGGACCAGGTACACAAGGCAGAAGGCTGTAATACAAGAGCTGGACAAGGTCCGAGGGTGAGGAGACTGGGTTGCCGGGAGTAGTAGCTAAAAGCAGGCATTTTGCCATCGGGACTTTGTGAGCCTGTTAGGTTTTGACCAGACGGCACGACAACGTCAGCAGAAACACGCTACTCCTCGCCTGACTGGGCATTGGAGTGCAGCAACGATTGCATCAACTACCAAAAGCTGAAAAAAGCCCAGTCTTTCTTGAACAGTATTACGGCCGGGAAACTACTCCTAATTGGTAGCACCACCAGTATCACGGACTTTCTGCACCCAGCACTGATGCCGCTTACCATGCAGCATCTGATATTCACAAGGAAGGGATATCTTTCTTCCGCATATCACTCCCCGTGGAACTGTGTCGCGGAATTTTAGCAACTTGTTCGAAAGTCAACAATCTCAGCCACCCACAACATGTCTCCTGTTATACTGAAGCCGTGTCGTAACCAGCCACGGGGGTGGGGTAACCCTTTGGTCGTACAGACTGCTCTGTGTTGAACAGGCAAGACAATGCTCGAGCGTGGAGTCTTGATAGCTTCCCCGGATGAGCACATGGTGACGTGCATGGTGCAAAAAGGAGGCCCAAAAGAGAGACACCGCGCCATCTGGAGCCAACCAAAGTTCTGTCGGCTATATGACGCACACCCTCTTCGCCTTGCATGAGTGATAAGTCACCAGTCATTGGCAGATGCGTTTGACGCCGCCGTATGGGACTCCCAGATACTCTTCTGCACGGCAACAGAAAGCTATGGGGCTCGGATGGCCCAACAGTTCTATTCTGTCAGCCCCTGTCGCTTACAAGAAAATCGGTGCCATTTCTCTGCCCACGAATGATGAGCCCCATGGACCCGGCTCCCCGCTCCAAAGTTACACACGTTTTTTCAGAAGCTGATATTATGGCTGCATGCCACTCGATATGTTCAATTGGCCATTGCAAAACCGGGCTCGTGGCTATCGCCCGCCCGCCCCCTTGACACGAGGTTGAGTGTTTCTCATGTGGTTTGTTTGACAACCTACGGTTCTCTACAGAGAACAGGTCAGCTTTCCTTAAGATTCACCGCCGTAATGCATGTCGAAGCCACTGATCAGCGCGGATGCGCCATGGAGCACCCGGAAGCCCCCAGTTCCGGTTGGTACAGCAGGCTGTCAGATGTCTTCGAGGTTCTGCAGGTTTCTGCTGCGTTCGGGTTCATCTCCGGATCCCTCACTTCGACTCAACACACACGCAGGCTCAACAGCGTCGAGCCTTTCTGCCATCGTGATGTCCCTGATCTGATCGGATATCATCTCATTCTCGCAACCTTTACCCTTCTCTCTGCAGACAAAGTGAGCGGGGGTGTTGCAAACAGCCCATGCATCGTTGGTTGCGCACTGATATCTCATCTGATCTCGGGCCTTTTCGCAGCTCATGCCGAGCGGACCAAACACTCTTGGTCCATGGCTCAGGGCCGATGGTGATCGTCGACCTCGAGTGGGTGTGCGTCATTTAGGCCTGGCAAACCCCACGCGGGAAGTTGCGGTCAAATCAGCGCTTGACACCTGCGGTTCGCATGCAACAGGTTTACAATTATCGTGTGTTCGTTGCATTGCTGCACTGCGCGTAACGCGGGTCACGATGTATTGCTAGAGAAAGAACCGGCCGGCCTCGATTGCGTCTTTGACGACGTCTTCTTGTTGGCTTGGCTTCAAGTCCGAGTTGAGTGAGGTTGTTGTCAACGACCCGCGGTGGGTTCTCCCGCGGAACGGGGCGCCCGCAGGAGCGCTACTGCACCGGCTCGTTCGGGTTCTCTTGATCCCTACCCCGTCCGTGATTCGGATTGGTTTTCTTCCCTGACGACGGAGCGCCTCGAATGCCGCTTGCCACAGTGACCGGCCGTCTTCAGCCAATTCGCGCGGCGCTATGCCCGTGTGCCATTCCTCACTGCAGAAGTGCCAGGACTGTTCTGAGGATTTCTAGCCGCAAGAAATGCACTATCGCCATGAAATCCCGAATTGAGAAAGTTTTGATAGCAAATGTCCGAAGGTTTGTCCCCTCCCCCTCCTCCTCTAGGACCTTTGGTCTCCGAGAACAAAAGCCCAGGCAGCCCTTTTGACGCTATTTTACAAACAATTATCAAGCGTCGGACCGAGACAGAAGACGCCGGTCTCGGGCACCTGGGCTTCGAGCCAAGGTAATCATTCACATTACGATCCCTTGCGTGTCGAGGCCGTCCGTCATGGAAGAAAAGTCGGATTGTTGGACATCAAATGGGGATCGCAACAGAATGCCATAATGATCTGCACCGATTTACTGGCGTGGGGTTTAGGGGAGCGACTGAGGTGAAGCGCACCACTGATATGACGAACTGCTGAGACACGCTAATGGCTGTGACACAGTCCGGTCCCGCCTACCTGGTTTGGCAGCAGATCCAATCTAGATCAAGCGGGACGATCGACCGGGCTCCCCAGGTTATCAAAAGGATCCAAAAAGTCGGTCGGATCAATGAGAGCAGTGCGATGAAGCAAGCGAGGACACGCCATGCTTTGCTTCTTTGCTGTCAGCATTTGCCCAGAGGTGTGACCACATGAGTTCCCGTTGCTCACTACTGCATAGCAATGCAGCCTCAACACGGCCAACACCTTTTTTATTCGTCACTTTGCTCTGCCAGGCCACCGGCCCCCATTCAACCGCCTTCCGGATATGGGATTGTTGCGCACCAGACTGAGATAAGAGCAGCTGAGCCCCCAGTCCCGCCGAGGGTTACTTGCAGGAGACTATTGCATGCTCTTGGAGGCTGTTGGTGGATGAGATCAGGTTCTGTTCTCGTGGTTCCAGTTAGCACGGTGGGGCTCGGCACGGGGCCTCTGATAGCAACAAGCTTGGTTCTGATAGGGAAAAAGAAACATCAACAAGCAAAGGAGACCGGCGTCCGGCCGGGATAGCTGTACGGACCGCAGCTGTCAGATTTTTTAGGGCTGCCGCACCCCCGTGCCGGCATCTGTACGTCGGTATATCAGGAAGGTTGGACGAGCCAATCCTCAGGGCTTTTGACCAACCAACAGGCGCATCGACACCGGGATTGCCAAAAGGGATTTACGCTGAGAAACCGTAAACCAACTTGGGTTGCATCGGCCCCCTCGTCGGGGGTGTCACCGTGGTCTCCAAGGCGCCAACATGTTCATGACGCATACGCTTTCATCATTTTCCTGCCTTGAGGGCGTGGCATGGAGGTTTTTCCTGTTGTCATGGAACAGTTACATGGGACCAAGTCTCGAATACCTCTGGTTGACAACGGTTGATTGATTTCAGCCACCTTTCTCTCCCCGCATGCAGCTTCCTTGGCGGACTTCCAACCTCTTAGTGCCACCCATCATTGCCTGGCTGCATGTCGAGGACTCCATTCAAGACAAGGCCTTGAATCCAGAATGAAAGCTATTGACAGGGCACATCCGAACAAGGCGTGTTTCCTTTGTTGCGTGTTGCCTCCTTCCGTTTCTTTGCTGCCTCCCCTCCCGAAGCCGGCGACATGCGACGACTAACATCCATAGGGGGTGTGGCTAGACGGGAGTCTTGCACAGAACGATGATCTCTTCCGCGCAGAAATGCCAACTCGGAGATGGGGCAGAAGCAACAGGACAGCTGCAATGCGGGGCTCTATCCGGCGTCCATTCCCTGGTGCGAATCTTGCTGCCCGTCCCGCTGCCAAGCTGCTGTCCCACCATTACACAAAGGGGCCTACGTACAGTGAGGGGTAGCTTGAATATGGATAGGGCGGTGACTGTCACAGGCAGTGCGAAATCAAGGCAACAGAACACTGAGGTCATTTCCACCTTCCGACACATACGGACGAGGTTGGCTTGTTCCAGAGGGGCTTGTCTCGTGCCAGAGCCACAGCGCTGCTGAGACTTTTACGAAGACATGATGGAAGCACAATACAATCGCACATTGTGTGTTGAAAGGACGAAATTAGGTATCGGCCCCCAACAGCACTGTTGCCGTCACTCAGCCTACGTCTTAACCACATCCTTCCAGCGATGTGATCCCCAGGAACGGATCGTCTGAACACGGCCACTAAGATCAGAAAGGTCAGGTGTTGGATCACACGCTCAGTTCCTGCTGAGCCCTGGGAGGCCCTGTGCCATCCGGGCGCTTAACTTGGTGATGAGTCTGGTTAAGGTTATCGACGGCTGGCATGCCAAGTCCCTGGATATATTGATTACCCCACCATCACCCATGACACAGGGCATAAGACGGTTGATACCGTGCAGGCTATCCCTTGAACAAAGCAGGATGAGGCAAGACTCGATGGGCTGAGAGATCACACAGCGCCTTCTTTTCTCGACCTGATCTTCTTTTCACTGACCGAGATCCATTCCGTTGCCGTATCGAAAGTCAATGAAGGCGTCGGCATTGAGCCTGAGTCCGGCAACAAAACGACCGACGGCTGTATAATTATTGTATACGGAGTATCACCACATGCATCTGGCACAGTTTTCGGTTCTCGGTCGCGAACTGCGACCGCTGAGCAGCACCACACCATCTCTCCAAGTTGACGCACGGACGATCCCGGGCAGTCGGTACCCAATCGCATCAAATAACTCACCTGAGACAGGGAGGCATCGATGAAGATGGAGCCACACCCCACCACCACCACCACCACCTCCACGAGGGCGTCAGGGATGGCAGCTCGAACATCTATCATCCTTGCGGCACCGCTCAAGGGCTTGATGAGTAGGATATATATGGGCGGAGGGATGCCATCACCGTTTACACCGTTGCTCTCGTCTCGAAGGGATGTTGGCGGGGGTGGGCGAGGAGCGCACAGTGTTGTCGGAACAAAAGGGACAGGGCGCCTCTGGCGCTTAAATTCACAGTAGCGAGATGATAAACGCGACACGCGACATGCGACATCCGATGATGATGAAGAACCGGATCACTGCGATGGAACTGTGGCATTTGACTGACGTCGGTACGCCGGCTGTAGGTGCTGCCGTGCTTGTTGGTTCGGGGCTTCAACAAAGAACGACACCTGCTTCCACCGCGGTGCTGTCTAATCCTCGCTCCGTCTTGATCATGGTATACAGTACCCAAAGCCACGACGCGCAGTCGTGGGACGTTTCAGACTCTTGCCCCATTCCTCTGTCAGCTATTCCGAGGTCTGCTATGCAGTGCCAAACGCACCACCTCCTCCTTCATGGGGTTGCACAGCGCTGGACTCTCGTGCTCATCGCACATGTCCGCGCAAGTTACGGTAGGGACTGCCGGCCACCTCCGCCCTTTTGTGAACCTCGGAGCCGAACCTCTTTCTCCCCGCACCACCCTCACCGGGCGTGGTATAAAACAACGGATGGGAACATAGCGCCACAGGGTCAATCTCGGATTTGGAGGAGCGCTGCCCCTGACGACGGCGTTTTTGAAGGTTCCCTTGCATAACTGGTCGCTTCCTGGAGTTGGGGGCTGCCCGTTGTGCGGCTCTCTTTCTCGGTGTGGCACAGACATGTACACCCCTCCCCTTTCCCGGGTTTACTCCAGTAGGACGGAGCGGGCATGCCGTGCGGCAAAAGGATTTTGACCTCTTGAAAACACTGCCAGACTCCCGGAACCGAAGAAGGATTCTCATATGTATGGGTTGGTGAGTGACGAAGTTGGAACCAACAGCATTGCTTGTTGTCAGGATACCTGTTTCGATGGGCTTTGCGGAGAAAGGCGGAGATGGGGGGTGGGGGCTTCACAGCCTTGATGAGGTTTTCCAGTTGACACGGAGAGGGGGTAGGTAATTAATAGGTGACCGGAGGATCACTAGGCTGTAAGGAAATGCCTGGAACGAGTGAAGATGAGTGCGGAGGTGGTTACTCATCAAGCCCGTCCAATCTGAGGGGAAAGAATTCTGCTGCCTTTTTGATGGCAGGCGTCGTTGGGGTAAAGGGCGGCCGCTGCTTGATGGCCGGCTGGTGGGGGAGGGGGGTGGTGGCGGGTTTGACGTACACCACCGGGGACCGTTATTCGGGTATCGGAGCTCGATCTCGACGTCTCAGGGGGTGAAGTCGTTGCAGAAGACAAGGGATGAACCCCAGCTCTCACGTTTCCTCTTTTTTTCTTCCGAGTTCAAGGCACTCCGAAACACAGAACATCCCACTTGACAAGGCTCCAGACTAGTGAAGTGGACATTCCAGTGTTGACCATGTCGCCTCCCGCTCGCTCGCTGACTGGCGTTCTCTGCAGCTCTCTGCACAACTCGAAACAATAGGTTACGCAAACATTTACAAGACTTAAAACACCGCATGACTAATTTGCACTTGATCCCTACAGACTTTGCACAGCCCTTGGCCGGCACTCAAGGGAAATAAAGCAACATGGAGCTCGGCAGCAGCCTGGAGGGAGAGATTTTGAGTGCCGATGCAGGCCTGAGGCGGCCGTCGAGTTATGGTCGCGTGGCGACATGGTTGGGTGGTGGGGGGAGAGATGAAACCGGGTGCACTGAGGTCGGGATAAGGGGTTGCAGGGCGGCGCGCGGCACTGCACGGTTCAAGGCCGGAGGAGGAGGATTGCCCCGCCATTCGCTCATCTTTTGAGATTGGGATTACTACAATGTCAAGGTTCTGATAGAGTGAGATGTTTTACGAACGGACCTTACCTTGACTTTGTATCGACTGTGCTGAGCGGGCGCCAAGCGACACACCCCTCCGATGACGAGGCAAACTACAAGTCAGCCTCAACCGGTGCAGGAACTAGCAACTCGTATCTTTATCACCACGTTGGTGCTCCCGCAGAAGGGACATCAACTCTAATATCCCTTGTTGCCAAGACAATAATGGAAGATGCCGTTGATGGCGTCCAGGGCCGAGACACTGGCACCTTTGCCTCGTGGTTGACGGCTCTGGCAGCTACCACATGGCCGCTGCTGGCCCTGCGGTCTAGTGCTATAGTCGAGATGGAGGAGCTGTCACTCAGTGCAAACAGAAAACTGCCTGGCAATCTGGATAAACAGAACAAACGATTCCAAACTTGACCGGATGCTTTGGTGGGTGAGTCGGCCATCAAAGTCAACCGTGATAACTGTGCGGATAGTCAGTTTTCCCACAGTGTTGCGCGAAAAAAGAAAGAAGACTATCAGTCACTAGATGGAATCTTCTTCAGATGTTATCGCCATTAAATCGTACGATGGTGACGATGCGGGCTTGCATGGCTTTGCTCGTTCGATGCCCAACCGAGCTTGAAAGAGGTTGGCTTGGCAAAAGTTGACTACCACAAGGGCTGGGGAAGTGGTCTGGAAGGGTGGGGGGGGGGAGGGAGGAACAGAAAGAGGCCGGGTGCAGCCGAGGAAGAGTTGAGATTCTGATAGAGTTAGACGCCATTGCGAAGACATTTCCTTGTTCGGTTTGGGGTCAAAGCAACACCAAACGCAAGAGACAAAATTCGTTGGAAAGTCTCTCAAGTTTTGTTCATCAGTCATGACGAGATACATCACCCACCGCCCCTCCAAAAAAAAAAAAAATCCCCACGAAGACCATGAACCCCCTCCTCCACCCCTCCACCCCAAAACGTGCCCTGGTCAAAGTCTCCAAAAGATCTCCTGCAACCACAAATTCCTAATTAACCCCTCCCAGACCAATCCCCCTGTGGCTTTTGTCCCTGCAAAAGGAAAGTGACAAAGTGACACCTGCACCTCCCAGGACCAGGTTCTGACAGCGAGCGTCGACGATCATCCCATGCCATCCATCCCCACGATTTTGACAATCCCACCTCACACGCACTTTCAGCCCACCAAGTCAACTGACACGTGGGTCGAAAGAAAAAAAAGCAAGTGTGCAAATCCAACACCGACTCTGCTCGCTTGACGGCGCGATAACCACCTATTTCCGGCCCAAACAAATCAACGAAAATTTAGCGAGTACTCCGAAGCACTGAGGAGTGTACTGTCTGAATCCCATTCAGCAGATGTCAAAAGTGGCGAGTGACAGTATGGCTGTTTTGAAGTAGCATAAGCACAGCTCTTTTTTTGGTCACTTGCTTTTTTGGACCCATCTGACTGACTATGACACCCACTCGTCAACGACGTGTATTTCTACAGATACTCACTTCAAACCCCACACCAGAAAACAAGAAGCAAAAATAACAACACACCTCAACTCTCTCTTTTCCTCTGCCCACCATGATAAGGTATAATAATTGTACAAAAATCCATGCTATCCGCCCCCCAAAATTAACCCATGCTTAAAACACAACCAACCCTTGCTTGCTGATCAACCAAAAATCCCCATTTCCACTCCAACTTTTTATCGCCATGTATGTATGTACAGCAACAAAAGAAATGACAGAAAAGAAAAAAAAAAGACACTTAATACTGATGATACCCAACCATCCCCATATGATGATGTTGTTCCCCATCATCCATAATCGCCGTGCTCGCTCCCCCCCACCCATTGTGATGATGAGTGTCATAAACATGATGATGCTGCATTAAACCCCCGTGATAATCCCCATTACTTGCGCTCGTGGTCCTCAAATCGGGAAGCAACAACCCATCCGGTGCGGTCCCCTGCCCGTACGCCAACCCGACATTCACCGGCTCGGGTGTCACCGGCTCGTCTGACGGCGCCCGAGTAGAAGCAGCAGACCGCTGAGAGTGAAGATAGTACCCATCCTGATGAGCTTGGTGGTGATAATCCAACTGTTGCTGCTGGTCCACCCCCATCGCGGGCATGTCCACCTGCACCAACGGCCCAGCAGGATAAAACCCCGAGTGGCTCCCAGCGTAGGGTGATGTCTGCGGAGGAGGAGGGGGGTAGTACCCCACCGCCATGGCCGCCACCTGCGCCTGGGCCATGGCATGCGCAATGTTCCGAGCGTGGTTCCTCATGTTGGTCTGGGCATGTCGGGAAGCAGACGACAACGACGACGACGACGCGGTGCGGATTCTGCCGTTGTAGACTCCGGGTTTGTTAATGCCCCGATGACTACCAGATGACGACCGCCGGGAAAAGTCATCATACCGAAGGGAAGATGAAGACAGGGCACCGCTGCGTCGGGACTGGTTCCCCTTGCGGTAGCGGGTGGTGGATTGGACACCCTCGTGAATGGCCCAGGGCTCAAGGTACCACTCGGTAGATTTCTTTTGGTCGGCTGAAATAGCAGCGGTAGCAGGAGAAGAAGACGAAGCCAAAACAACCGGTTTGGTCTCTTCTTCTGGCTGCTTGTCGTCTGCTGTCGAGGGATCGCTCTGGCTGGCGGTGCTGCATTTTCTCTCACGTTTGGTAAAAGCCTGCCAAGACAACTGTTAGCTGCTACCTAACCTGCAGATGTCCCAAAGAGGAAGCCAACATACCATGTTCATGCTCAGATTGTGCCGGATACTGTTCTGCCACCCCTTGGTATCATCCTTGCCCTTGTCCGTGTTGTCCCGGAACCACTGGTAGATCTCCTGCAGGGTCATGGCGTGGTTCGGCTTGCTCATAAAGGCACGGTAAATGAGCTTTGCGTAGGGCTCTTCGTTTTTGTTGTTGTTGCTGCTGCTGTTGCTAGTGTTGTTGCTCGTCAAGCCCGAGTCGGATGCGCCACCCCCGCCGCCGGGAATTACCACTGCTGCTGCTGCTACTGCTGCTGCTGATGTTGGGCTCGGCGCACTGCTGTCGATTTGACTCCCGTTACCCGTTCCGATCGGGGGTGGCGAGTGAGGTCCACCACCACCACCCATCAAGTCCTCCATCGTGCCCGGTAATGGCTGTTGCTGCGCGGCGGGTGTTGGACTTGGCAGACCCTCGTCGTAATCTGCCTTTAGACACAGAGTAGTGCTGCAGGGGGACAGCGCGCGAAGGCTTTCTGGTGTCGATACTTCGTTCTGATACTGCCTTGGGCACGGTTCTGTCTGGCTTCGCTGCAGAAAGCTGCCTTCTGCCCCGTCATAACTCTGCAGGGGAAGGTTGTAAGGAAGCCCATCAGCCGGGAAAGAAGTCAGTTCTGGGCCTTGTGAATAAGAAGCAACTAGTTGCTGTCTCGGATAGTGATCCCAAGATACCGAGCGAATGTGTTCTGGAGGCGTCCAGCTACGCGAAGATGGAGGAGGGAGTCCGTCAGCTACCTGACCAGGCCGAGAGCTGTGCAGAGCGTAGTTGTCGAAATCGTCGCTTCCAGTTTGTGACCCTCCCATACAGGCGCTCCACATGGAAGAAGAAGCTCCTTGGCGAGGAACTGAAGAGGGCATGAAAGCCCTCTGGCACTCGCCATCACGGATCCCCATTCCCACAACCAACTGCCCATCAGCGTGGGCTGGATCAGGGGTCGTAGAGTTCGTCCGTGTTACTAGCTGCGGCGATGCCGTGTACATGGCTTCGACACTCGTCAGGGGCGACATGTGAGGAGGCGACTGCGATATCGATGGGTCTCTCTTCACGCTGGCAATAGACGACGGTACTGTAAAGGAAGAAGAAGGCGTGTTGTTGTTGTTGTGGTACAGCTCTGGATCCATCACCGGCAGTTCTGGCGGTGTTGGAATGTTCGACAAGGAAGACTCTGCGTCTCCGGTTCGAAATGGTGCGTACAGTGTCATGTGAGTTCGGAGGAAGAAAAAAGAGGTCGAGGAAGACGGTTGTGGGAGAAGGGGGGACAATAAACGAGTTTGATATGGCAAAGGATTCGTAGGGCTGGAATGGACAAGCGCGAGGAATGGCGAGAGACGGACAGATGAGTGAAGATCAGTCTGGTGTTTGAGAAAGAGAGCAAGGTCGAGCAGTTGGTCCGCGATCAGCCGGAGGTGACCCCGGGTATTATGTGACCGTGGACGGTTGAGACCCAGAGCAGAGGACCACTGTCTCTCTCTCACTTGAAGAATGTATCTTGGTACCTCGCAGAGACAGTATCCCGGACGGTGGAGTCAAGATCTAGAAGACCAAGACGGGCAAAGATCTAATAGTCAGAAAAAGGAGGGGGAGGGGTGGAGGTAGAAGGGGACAATGACTTGACTACTAGCAAGTGACCAGGAAGCGGGTGCAAGGTAGGGGCCCCTTGCCAGCACACATTGTTTGGTAGACTAGGCCCTATACATCAGCATCCTCTGAGCAGACGGGGTGTGTGTGTACCCAAGTGCTGTACGTGGGGTGAAGGGGGAAATGGTATGTGTGTAGTATGCGGCTAGGTAGGTACCATCAGACTGCGAGTGTACTTCGGGGAAAAAGGTGTGGGTGGGTGGGGAGGGAGGGAGGAGTGAGTGTAACGTAGAGGGTTGCTTGTGTGTGCCCTGAGGTTGCAGGTGTGTGGGTAAGTTGTATGCTAAAAAGAGGAGCACGATGCAAACAAGCAGAAGTGTGGCTGTCTGGTAGAATTCCAAAGCTATATCGTACCCGTACAATACGAACACCAGGCACAAGTGTTGACGTGGGTAGAGAGGGAGAGAGAGAGAGAGAGAGAGAGAGAGCGAGAGGCGTTGCTCGATGAGGCCTGGGCCAGTAGCCTTATGGCCCATGCCTGCATTGGAGTCCAAAAAAACGGCAGCCAGAAAAAGTGACAGATATCCGACAGGGGATCGACACGGCCGGCCCTGGGCCCACCGAAAAAAGCAGGAAGCCGTAACTGCGTAGACACAAGACAGGCGAGACTCAAGGGCGGTGACGGGTGACGGGTGACAGGCGACAGGCGGCAAAGAAAAGCTCACACAAACTTATTGTCTTTTCTTTTGTTCCCTTGCTGCAGCTTGTCGAGGTCGATAGTCGTTCGTGCATGATCCGGATGCCGTTCTGGTTTTCCCCGCTGGTTATGGACGACGACGACGACTGGGGAGTGAGCCATGCCAAACTCAGACCAAAAAGCCGTCCCATTCCGCCAGTCTGCCCCACGGTCCCTCCTACCACTTGACGGACGAGAGCAGTGGAAATGGCGGGAACATGGGAAAAAAAAGAGAAAAAAGGGCAAGGCCTTGCGGAAGGGTGCAGAGGTCACCGGCCCTCTCGCCATGGGGGGACCAATCAACGATGCTGGCTCAAAACGGCTTTGGACCAATTGGTTGAGCATGTCCAATGACAAACCCGGCCACTGCCTCAACAGGAGGCATTCTGCACCGTGCGATGGACGGCGATGGACGACCATAGGACCTGGCAACAATTTGTGGTTATGCAAAGCGCGTTTCAGTCTTCTAGAAGCTTTGGAGAAAGAGATGCAGGTTCATTTGCGCTGCCTTGTTGATGCTTGTCAGTCCTGGCAGCCAGCCGCAGAGCCAGGGCGCGAGAAGCCGTCTCCCCACGGAGTCAACAAGGACCTTCCCCGGGGGTCCATAACGTCCTCAGCGTCCCCAGCGTCCCCAGCGTCCCAAGCGTCCCGGGGCCATCTGTCGGTCTCCTCCGGTGCTGTCTATCTCTGACGCCCGTCTCCACGTACACGTGCGAAAGGCCCCAAAGGCCCATCTATCCCGGGCGCAGAGAAAGGCCTGCCAAGACGCAGTCACGGGCAAGTCTCGGTAGCGCAGGCGAGGGTTTTCCGAAAGGCGATCTGCTCAAGCGAACAAATGAGTGGCGCGATCATGTTCCACGCTCCGGATTCGGGAGGCGGCATCCTCAGACGTGACGGGGCAGGCCCCATGTCGGCGGAGATAATGGATATGATGACCTGGCCAGGTGGTGGTGTCACAAGAAAGAGTCAGGGGAAGTTGAAGAGTGCTGACGTTTGAGATTTTGCTGACTTCTTTTCTCATGACTGTGGACAGCAACAACTTGCTCTGAAATTGGCCGGATTTCCGGTCTTGTGCTGCAGCATCGGCGGTGGATCTTACATGTCTGTCTGTCTCTCTGTGGTGGCCGACCCCACGGCGCCGGGGAAAAGGGGTCCCCTTCACGGGCCGATGTCGCCCATCGCCCTGGCCACCCTTCCTCTTACGGGCTATGATGATGCTAGGTAGGTATTGTCGATAATCTCCACGATGCAGCGGCAGGTGAGGGATGACCAGAGATTTGGCGTACACTATTTCCTATAATAAATCTTTGGTGGAACGTTAGTTGACCAAACAATGTGAGCACACAATAGCGGTTCCTTCTGACATACCTTCTTGAACTGAAAGTGGAGCTGAAGAATGCCCTTGTCAACACACCAGAGATGTCAGCATCGCGCTCGTAACACAGAGGAGGACGCATAAGGGAGATCAAAATGAAGCCTGGGCGGATTGGCTAGGGGAGGCTGACTATGACCGAAGGCGTGTCTAACGTCAACTGCTGTTGCGCGGCGCACATTTGCCTTCCTAGGCAGATGATTACCCAGTTGGGCCGTCGAGACCTGGGTCGCGCCTCACACCACACCACCACCACAAGCGGCACAGCATAGCGTTCCCCTGCCAAGCAGCGCCATAATGTGTTGCACAGGTCACAGACATATGTACATACCTTGTCAAAGCTGCTCTTGAAGCCACGCTCCTTCTTGGCGCTGTAGTCCCATTCGCGGTCGACGATGCGGAAGGCGATATCCTCGTAGGGCGGGCCGGCGATGAAACGAATGAGACAGGTGTCTTCGGACCCTGCGGGGGCTAGAGACTCTCCCTTTCTACGGCCGTGCTCCCGGATGATCTTGAATGTCGGTGCTTTGGTCTTGTCGATGAGGTCGGGGTAGAAGATGTTGAACTTGTAGCCCTGAACCACCTTGGGAGGGGGGTGGTCGTGGTCGTAGTGTGTCTGGTTGTACTTGTTCCACTCGTATCCCATCTGCACACGGTTGAAGTAGCGTGGCTTTCGCGGCCGATACTTGTCCGCCCAGAGAGGCTTCAAGACTCCTGGCACCTCTTCCTCTGCCGTGAAGATCTCCTCGCCCTCGCTGATCCCCTTTGCAACCTCGCGGTCATACAAGGCCTTGGTCGCCTGAGAGAAGTCTTCGGTGCCGACAACAGCGAAGCGAGCAGTTCCCGGGGGTGGAGCACTGGATGAACCGGCACTGGCGCTGGCACTGGCACTGGCCATCACAGCTGCCGATGGTCCGGATGCCGGCTTAGAGGAAGAACCGGCCGATCCCAACGCCGGCGCCGCCCCGGCGTAGCCATCGGAAGCCTCTAATTCCCTGGCCTTTTCCAGGTCACGGGTCTTGAGCAGGTCGACCCGGGCCGCCTTGATTTCTTCGCATATGCTCTTGAGAGTAGCCTTGGCCTTGTAAACCAAGAGACTCTTGAGGAGCTGTTCCCAATAGTCCGTGTCGATGGGCTCGTTGGACTGCAGCTTGGCCCTGATCTGCTTCTCGAGCGCCTCCAGTTGGGCCAGTGACTTGGGACTCAGGATTCGGTCCACATCCGACGCCACCGAGGTCACAGCTCTTCCCTCGGGACCCTGTGGCTTCAGTTTCTGACGGCGGTCGGCGCACAGGGCGAGCAGCGCTGTCCAGTATTCCTTGTTCTTCTTGTTGCACTCGAGAGTGTGGTAGGACCTGATGTCTTCGTCGAGCTCCCTGAGCTGCGCCTCACCAAGACTTTCGAGGACGGCTTCGGGACCGAGAATGCTGATTTCGGCATCGGCATCATGGTCGTCAAAGATATCGCGGTCCGTGTCAATGAAGCGGAGGTTGAAGGCGAGATGGTCGATGGGTTTGGCTCGGTGCTCCCGGACGCGGATGTCGGCCTTCTTCTTTGCCTGGTTGAGGACGAACTTGTCCTCGTCTGCTACGAACTGCTCGGACTGCTGGTCTTGGGTCAGGTACCGTCCAGAAGCAGCAGCAGCACTGTTTGCCCCAGTGCTCTTGGAAGGCGGCGGACGGTGTGTTTTGGAAATACGGTTGGACGAGTCGAATCGAGGACCCGTGATGTCTCTGTTCCCGTCTCTTCCTCCTCCCGCTACTCTTCGGTCTCTGGCGTCCCTGTCGCCCTGGAGTGGCGACTTCCAGCCGTTGATCATTGCTTGTCTCCCGGGATCCATGTTTGTCGGGCCGCCGCGGTGTGTGGTGGTGCAGGTTGTCGATGTTTCTTTTTTTGTCAAATAACGTGCTCGTATGGTCCCTGGCCGCCGGTAGCTGCTGTGATACCAGTGGAAAATGAATGGAATGTCGTCGTGCTACACACAGTCTTGGGTTCTGAGGATTGCCGACCTGAGCCGGGCGCTGTTGAAAAGAAAAAGGGCAGAGATGGATGGATGGGAAAGTTGGAAGTCAGGAGGAGGCTGCAGCTGGCTTGCGGCACTGCGACAAGTGAAACCTTGCTTGCAGACTGGCTGCCAAGACACTATCGTCAGCTCGCCTTGCCCTGGAGCCCTGTAGTCCAGGTACGTGTTATCGATAAGCCCTGCCCTGTTGCTGTTGTTCAGCTGTCTCAGCTGCTGTTGTGCTGGGGCACAGCTGCCGTGGGGGGTGGGTAATTTGACAGCAGATGCCGGAGCTTTGCCGGTGTCCCTCGTTGTCAATTGTGCGTTTGTGCTGCGTTCCATCTGCAGCAGTCACAGTTGAAGCTGTCGCAAGCAACACCTCTCAGACGGAACGGGGGCATCACCAGCGAAACTGGACGCGCCAACGCTGCGCTCAGGCACAGCACACAGCATCTTCCACACCGTTGCTATCGATTTCTAGCGCGCGTCTTATCAGCTCTCCACCAGTGCCTATCCCGAATACCTCCCTACCCACCTACCGTAGCTACGTTAGCTATCTGAATTGCCCTGTCCTCCCTCGAATGCGATTCTATACTCGAGAACATATACATCTCCCGTGATCCCATAACCATGCCACCGTGAATCGAGGAAAAGCCCCCCATTGCCATGCACCACAACCAGGGCAAAATCATGCGCAAGCTACTCAGCAAACATGCGACAGACTCGCACGAGTCCACGGCCTCGGCGACTGTCACCAGCTCTCCCTCCAATAATTACGGATCAATCGCCCCCCAAAATGTCAGCTACAAGACGGGTGCACCCCTGTCCTGCCTGGACCAGTCGCCTGACGGGAGAAGCGCTGTCCTGGCCAGCCACCATGTGCTGAAGCTGATCAAGCTCGACGGTGGACTTCGGGTACAAGAGGAAGTCGACTTGCGCGCAATCCTGACCTCGCAGCCTGCGCACCGTAACAATGTCCCTACTGGTGCCGTGGCCGACCAGTTGTCTATTCAGGATGTCAAGTGGGGGAGTGTTATCAACAGGGAGGTCCTCTTCACGGCCTGCACCAGCGGCATCATCTTTCAGTACGATGTGAACCGGGCCAAGGCTACAAGGGTCGGCGCGCCTCTTGAATTCATCCAAATGCGGGAGGACTCTCGCCAGGTCAACTCTCTCGACTTGAATCCCCATCACTCTTCATGGCTCTTGTCTGGAAGTCAGGACGGTCTGTTGCGGTGCTTCGATGTGCGCACACCTGTTAACACCAGGACGTGGCCAACATACCGTGCTCTCCAGTCCTTCAAGTCACACGCGGATGGTGTCAGGCATGTCCAGTGGTCGCCCAAGGACGGCTTCCTATTCGCCTGCGGGACAGAGCAAGGGATGGTGCTGAAGTGGGACATGCGGAAACCAAGCTCCCCTATTCTGAGGATCAATGCCCACGAAAAGGCCTGTACCTCGATTGCATGGCACCAGGATGGCACCCATCTTGTCAGTGCTGGGCTCGACAGCAAGTGCAACATCTGGGACATGTCCAAGACGGACAAGAGACAGAAGCCAAAGTATGTTATATCAACACCTGCCCCCGTTGGCTCACTGGCATGGCGGCCTGGCCAATGGTCGGCAACAGCACAGGGCAAGCGGGCCTCGCAGCTCGCAGTGTCCTACGATGAAAGCGGCATGAAGCGGTTTGGCATGAATTCAGTTCACATCTGGGACCTCGCTCGCCCTACCATGCCCTACAAAGAAATCCAGAGGTTTGAATACGCACCCAACTCCATTCTCTGGCACGACCAATACCTCCTCTGGACCGCTGGCCGTGACGGCTTCCACCAGTGTGACGTCTCCTTTGCGCCCAAGGTCATGGACCGCCAAACAATGTCGGCCTTTGCCTTTTCCTCACAAGGCGAGGTCGCCATGTGCTTGGACGAGCGACCTATGCCCACCCGCCCCCGACCCAACATTGTTCACCATGACAATGCGTCCACTCACGAATCACCATCTTACAGCTCGAGCCCCACTACTCCAAGATTCAGCGTCAGTCGCAGTGATTCCGAGGATGACGCTATTGGCAGCTTCTTGGGCTCCAGGCAGCCAGGCAACGGCAGCCGCAAACGCAGAGCGAGCATGCGATCTGCGAATACCCTCAGCACCACACCACCTGTTGGGCCTGCCATGGGTGAGACACTGTCACTGGAAGACACGATCGAAGTGACGGGTACATACCAGCCGAATCAAGCCATGGCCATCGGCACATATCCGGGCCCTACCAATGCTGAGGTAGATGTCTATCTCAGCCTCAACTACCTCCAGGCCATCCATTTAGAGCTACCTTACAAACCCGGTGGGCCGTCTTTGCCAGAGCGGATGACGACCATCTTGGACCACTTTGCCAAAGCTGCCGCAAGAGTTAGGCTTTCAAGACTGTCACACACCTGGATGAACCTCCTCTTCCTGATCAAGCTTCTCCTCGAGCGTCGCGCACAGTACCACCTCGAGTTTCGGATGGACAAGTACCAAAATTCAACCATCAAAAAGAAAGATGCGGCCAGACATCGGTCACTGGGTCAGCTCCGTGCCGAACCACCCAGCTTTGGGATTGGCGGGGAAGCAAGCCCACGGAAGATGGCCTCTCTGGCAAGTTTCGACCGGGTCCTTCATCCACGATCACTTTTATCTGAAGAGCTCGAAAGCACCTCCAATCAACCTACCCCGCTGGCTCGCCCAGTTCCCGATACACAAGTTATCCAGATTGATGACAATGGGCGCAAGAAGCTCACACCCATCATCGAACCAGAGAGCTTCACGCTGCCTCCGGCGGCCCATTCTCGCACCCTCGAGCCCAGGCCCCGACTGGATTCAGTGCCCCTGTCGGTCACCAGTCATGACAGTGAGGCCACCAATGCCAGCACCGAGGGCTACGACTTTTATGACGCCGAGGCCCTCAGTAAGGCCATTGACGTGCCCACGAGACCCAAGCTGACCAAAGTCATAGACTTTCGAGAACCCGGCTCGCCCAGCCGTGTTCGAAAGCCGCCCGTTTTGCGACATGATTCGGATGATAGTTTCACCCGACTCTTTTCCGTCTCGGACGAAAGCAGGGAGACGACTGGCCTTGTCCGGACCTCGGACAGCGACACTCCGTCGCAGGTCATGAGGGAGGCCATTGTGGCCGCCATTCGGCGCGACCAGCCAAGTGCCAGCGGAAGCGGAAGCGAAGACGGCGAATACGAAAGCCGCATCCGTGGCAAACAGATCGCCGCCGGAAGCTCGCCTGGCCGTCATCCACAGCGGCAATTGCTTCAGCGTACCGAGACTGACATGACATCGTACACTGCCTTTACCGATGAGCACCACGCCATCACCCAGACCACCACCGACAGCTTCGAGTCACGCTTCCCGTCACAGACAACGGATGGCGGCTTTGGCATGGACTCTCCAGTCCGACAGAGCGGTATTGAGTCTCCTGGGCAGCCACAGGGGCTGCTGTCTGTCGAGGCTGACTTGTCCCCCGAAGATGATTTGTCCCCCTATATTGTAGAGACGGATTACCTCCACTGGCCCGGCGACCCAAGCTACCCACACTTGCTCTGGTCCTCGAATGGATTATTTGGGATTGGTGAATCCCTAATCCAACCCGAGCAGCAGATTGCAGCCACGCTGGCCTACGAAGTTCGCAAGACAGCCCGTGACGCGGCCGCCATCGTCCTGCTGTTCAAGCCCCTACTTGCGCCTGATGTCCTTGACTCTTTTCAAGCGGCAGCTATCCTCAAGCAACATCACCAGCGTCTGATGAAGCTCCAGGCTTTTACCGAGGCGGCCCTCATGCGCAAAATGTGTATGAAGGGATGGCCTGGAGGTGTGCTGTCCAACTGGGGCGAGAACCACCCGAATGTCATTAGCCCGGCTCAACGAGGTGTCCAGGTTGGCCTCCTTTGTTCCAGCTGCCGGAAGCCGAGAGAGATTGACCGATCCAAGGGGTCAAATGAGACCATCTGGATGTGTGGACGTTGTAAGGCCAGCATGGCCCCTTGTGCTGTCTGTCAACAGCGTGATATCGCTCCCACGCCCGGCTCGCGGGACGATACGAAGGAAGGTGATGAGGAGGAGCCGGTGTTGGCTACCTGGTGGATTTGTCCTGGCTGCGGTCACGGTGGACATTCTAGCTGCCTCCAGCTTTGGCATGAAGGGTTTGAGAACGAATGCAGTTCCACCGACCCGGATATTCTTGCCGAGTTCCAGAGTGATGGTTATTGTCCCATGGATGGGTGTGGACACACATGTCTGCCCGGAAAGGGAAGGCTCGAGACAGCTGCGGCCAGGACAGAAGAGGTTGGTCGGGTGGCAGCGAGGGAGGCAACGCGAAATGCAACCAGCATGAAGGCGTCTGCAGACACGGAGAGCATAGTGGGCGGTCTCCAAGGCCACCACCATCCTCACCCGCCTCACCAGTACCGCACCACGGGAAGCGGCAAGATCTTGGATGACCAGCACCACCAGTACCCTCACTATCCTTCCCAGGGGGTCAATATTTCGAATGATGAGCACAGCGTACCCCAAAGCAGGGCGGTAGAGAGCGTTAGGGAGTCTCTGGCCAGCATGGGCATCTCTTCTCATTCTCATGGCGGCAGCAGCAGCACAAGACACAGCACGCCAGGAGCCAGCATCTTGAGCTCGAGCCCGGGCAGCAAGTCGGCAATGATGGCTGCTGCTGATAGGGCGAGTGGCGGTCACGGTGGTGGGGATGGCAGGGAGCGGAGGAAGAGCGTCAAGTTTGTTGCGCAGGAGGATACCAAGCATTGATGATTATCAGGATGATATCAGGAGTTATTTGCGTGGCTTGTGACTTGATTGGTGGTTTCGGGAGGATTAGGAGGGGTTGTGTCACTTTGAGATTTCCATTAGGGGAGATAACAGAGTGTGGCTTTTGTCGTCAGAAGAACTTTTGTATGTACTGTACTGAATATAGGCGACCTGTAAGATACCATCAACCATCAAATCACAGCTGCCGGTTGGCTTCTTCTTTGCTTCGGCTCTTCCTTCCGGGTTTCCTGGCAGCACACCCTCTTGTGACTTGAAGCTTCCGTGCCAAGCCAATACCCATGATGACAGACCTCGCCTTGACATCCACGATCGGCACATCTTGCAGCAGAATGGGGTGGGGTTTGAGTAACTCAGTATTGACATGGCTGAGGTGTTGGTGCTTCCGGTTACATTATTCTTGATGTCATGCTCGGGATTATCCTTAAAGGGGATAAGAAGGCGGCTTGTGTAACCTTGGAGTGGGCTTCGCCAAGGGAGGGAGGGTGCGAATAATGGAATTTGGGGTTATGCCTGAGGGTAGTGTTGCTGTAGATGGAATGGGTATAAGAGGCCTTGTTTCTCACTGGTCATGGCCTTCTTCGGGGGTGTCTTCAGACAAACATACCTCAGTCGATACACAGTCACCATGTCAGGCATTCCAGTCTTTTTGTATGTCATTCCCTGCCCTCTGACCAGCGTTGTCTGACATGTTGTAGCATTGGTGCCTCGGGGCACATTGGTGCTGCTGTTCTCCAGGCCCTACATGCTGCTCACCCTGAGCTGCCGATCCGGGCTCTTGTCCGTCAGCAGGAAGATGTAGACCACCTAGAGTCCCTTTATCAGGGCTCTGTCGCGTGCGTCCTAGGGACTCTTGAGGACGTAGGAATCGTCGCTGAAGAGGCCGCAAGGGCCCAGCTTGTTATCAGTATGCTTTTACTCCTTTACCATATTTCCATAAGACCACAATACCCCTTTAACACAATACCACATTACCACATTACCACATTACCACATTACCACATTCCCCTCCCTCTTTTTCTCCATCTCCCTCTGTCATTCCGAATAGGCAGCTAACAAACACCCCCAGATTGCGCCCCCGACTTCGCCCTCCCCTTACCCACCCTCCTCCCCTCCCTATCATCCAACCCCCACCCCCAAACCTTCCTCCTCCAAACCTCGGGCGCAGCCCGCATCTGGCCTCCGCCCTCAGGCCTAAACCCCCACCCCAAGATCTGGTCCGACCTCACCGACCTCTCCTCCCTCCCCACCGACACCACCCACGCCGCCCAGGACATCACCGTCTCGACCTATCCCGGCATCAACACCGCCATCATCTCCCCTACTTTTGTCATTGGAAAATCCCCCAGTGTGAGACACAAGCATCCGATTATCTTTCCCGACCTGATGCACGTCACTCGTCAACAAGGGCAGGTGTTTGTTGTCGAACAAGGAAAAAACCTCACCACATTTGTTGACACGGAGGAGCTGGCCGAGCTGTATGTTTTGCTCGTTGGGGATGCCCTGCGCTGTATCAGAGGAGAAAAACAGGTGGATGAGAATATCTGGGGAGAAAAGGGGTATTTCTTCGCGGGGGGGTGGGAGGTGAGCATGAGGGAGTTTATCGTTGATTGGTTGCTTCCTGTTTTGGAGGGGAATGAAACGAGCAAAATGTGGTTGAGGAATCAGGAGGGGAAAGGGGTCAAGGGGTTGGGGTTGGGGGAGGTGGTGGAGAGTATACTGGGGCGGTTTGAAGGCCAGGAGGGGGAGGCGTGGAGTAGGCATATTGCTGAGGGGTTTGGGACGAGCATGAGGATCAGGGGGGATAGGGGGAGACGGTACCTTGGGTGGGAGCCGACGGGGAGGGTTAAGTTGGGGGAGGCGGTGGAGGCGGTGGTGAGGTATTTTGAGGAGAGGGAGAAGTCAATTACTGAGTTGTAGAGGTAAGGTAACTAATGATATCTAAGCTGCTCTCTGGCGATGCCTTCTGCTCTCTTGTTAGCAACCACATGTCCTGAAAGCGAGTGGGTAGAAATGAAACTCGCCTCCTGACCTGTTTCTTAACCACCACATGATGCTCACTCCACAAAGCCTCGTTTGACCTCTCAAACTTTGGGACCACCGTCGTCTTTACCACACTACTTATACCATCATCACCTGTCTCTTTCGCTCCCTTGACCCAGAGGTCCTTTTCAGTCGTCCCAGGAGACCCTGATAGCACGATATGAGTGACGTCGGGTAGCTGATCAGGGCAGTTGTGCTCGTTCTCGCACACGATGCAGGAGTCTTTACAATCTTCCATGCAGGGGAGACGGCACTCGAGATGGTCTCCGCAAATAGGCTGACACCAGTCGATAACGTAATCGCGGGCGCACTGACTCATCTGCGCGTGGGCGGCCAGGCCAGTGAGTGTGAGGAGGAGGGTGAACGGGAGTTGCATTATGGATATGTGATGATGTTGTGGTGAGTGTTTCGTTTTGCAGACAAGCTGCCGTTGAAGGGTTGCGTAACATGACTAGCAGTTTCCCTTTCTTGCCCCTTCTTGCAAAATAATTACCTGGGGAGGAGGTGCTACCCTGGAAACACATATGGTCGTGTCTCATGTTTGAGTTTGAACCGCACAATCTGGATTCACCCATAAGATTGAATCAAAAATAATCACCTTTAAAGGATAGCTAACAGACCTTTAAACTAGTTAAGAGGTCTATTAAATCTCCTTCCGCCGCTTCTGCCATCTTAACACCAAAAAAGAAAACTCTTTCGACCACTTAGTGTCATAGTTTCAATAACACACCACTCATACCCACTAATTGTTGCAGTGAAGAGATCCACTATCGTTGTGGACATGGTCAGCTGAAGATTAGTTAGCAAAGAACATCAGAGAAAGAGCTCCAATTCCACTCGCTCAAATAAACATTGGACGAAATCCAGCTGCCGTCTAGAGCTCGACAACGAACCCACATCACCGCAACCAAGCCATCAATTCTGAACCCGGGGTTTGACAGATCACACGAGTGTTGATATCCACCGCTACCGGAGCCGTACTAGATCAGCACCGAGACAAAAAGGAGGTGGACATGGTTCAATCTTACCCCTTTCGATATTTTAGGACCCCATTGGAGTTGACATAGCACTTGCCCAGGTCCACGCTCCGAGCCGGGACCCATTCTCCACAGTGCAGTCTGCAGCTGCCGCACTGGAGAATATTCTTCTCGTTTGACTTTAGGCCACAGTCTTTGCAGGAGTCGAGGAAAGTGGCTGTTGTTGTGGTTCCCATTGCAAGAAAGGACAGGGCGATGGTGAGGATGCGCATTTTGAAGTGCAGATGGCAGACTGTTAAAGCCAAGGCTTGATAGTGGTGGGTAGGAGCGATCTAGTGAGGACAGTGTAAGAGGCAAGATGGGAGAGGGCATGGGACCAGAAGCCTTTCAATATCGCTTTTAGTCCCACCGGGAAGGATTTTTTCAATCACTGTTGGTAAATAAAGGCACTTGTGTATGCTGACTGGTCACGAGTCCTTCTCTTCAAGCTCCCAGGACAGCCAAGCGATCCGAGCCAAGATGTGGGATAATGGGGACTTGTGTCGTGGGTTATGCATTCAGAACACGAGGCTTTACTCAAAAGCAGATAAAACGAGGCAGTCGGCCTACTCCATAAGAAAGCACTACTGACTTGTGCAAGACAAAAGTTCTAGCCGAGCCGAACTGTAACTTCCAAAAAGTGTTGGCTGTTAGAGGGACGTGTGTTAGCAACGTCGCGCTTTGCATTTAGGGATGGATGGAAGTACATCAATCACTTTCATTGTCTTTCATCAACGGCACTCTCGATCGACATGCAGTAGTCATGTAAGGTAGGTACCTATGAACCGAGACATATGGCTGTGCCACAGACCAGCTCAAGGTCGGACACCAGAAGCAAGAGGCCTACTGTAATAAGAGATAGATGTCATCCATATACCAAACTGACTAAAGAGGTTATTCTGAATCAACTAGAAAAGACGGTACCGGATTTCCATCCGTGCTACCGAAAGACTACCAGTTTCCAGCATATGCTTTAGGGAAAAACTCAGACCTGAAGATAAACAAACTCATCCACAACCATTCAGGCATAGGAAACAGAGTTATCGACATCACCAAGCCCATCCAACTCATGCTCCGGCTTCTACTCCCCTAGGAACCTTGAGCACGCTGCTGTTTCCGCATGTTCTGCCTCCACCTGCAGAGACTGACGTATCTCTTCCTCACGATTCTGACCACCGGCTATGTCACACGATTCTGGTCACTCCTTTCCGGCTCAGGGTCCTCCTCATTGTTCTTGAGCCGACACACTTTCTCTATACAATTCCAAAACTTTTCCCTCGGTCTCTCGTCCTGCACCCCCGTAACATTTTCCCGACTCAACTGGCCACATTCACGCATCGCGTTCCCCTTCTTGATCCCAATTGCATCCGCCCACATGAAGAACCCCGGGAAACACTCCCGGAAACTGTAATCCGGCCGGTCGTCATTATTATTCTGATTACCTACCTTCGTTCACAAACCTCAGCTTCGGAGGGTTTGTGCATTTCCTACAAACAGGGCCTCTCTCTGGCAGCACAACGGGTTCCTTCCGCCAGATTCCTCTTAACGAGATGAATTTCAAGCCGGGGGCAGAGGTAGGACAGATGGGTGGCATGGCAATAACTCCGACTGCCGTGAGCGCTGCCATGAGCGTGGCCGGGTTCCTTCCGAAGCCTGCCGAACGACGCCCTTCCGATGTGTAAAACTGCAACTGCCTCCAAGCGCCGCGATGCCTTGGCCACATTTCAAAGCAGGACTCGGCAGTGAGCCAGGTGGGCTTGTGTGAGCAAGGCCAGGGGAGGGTTCATGTTCTGGCAGGATGATTTCTGCTGGAGGTAGAGGCTGGTCGCGGTGGTTAACTTCGCTTTCGCTGTCATCACTGTCGTCACCCTCGCTGTCATCATCCTCGCTGTCAGATATATCGGATTCTAGTTCTTCGCGGACGGTGGTTGTGGCCGAGGAAGATGAGGATCCCAATGACGTGCTACGAGAAGGCCTACTGCGTGCACGGGTAGGAGTTGGCGGGTCTGCTTCAGAGACGTCCTCGCGCTCAGAATTGATGCGCTTTCGAGTAGAGGGCGGTGTCAACACGCCGAGATCTTGTTCCTGGGGCTGTCTCGTGCCTCCTTTCGTGGGGGTCATAGGAGCTGCCTGGAACAGGGGCGGGGACGACTGCGCAGAACTGGAAGCTTGAGTTAGCTGGCTCGGACAGGGGTTTTACTGGGCATGGTTGGGAGCTCGACAAGCCGTCGCTGTTTGACCTGGGGGGGGCATTGTCTTGCGAGCTTCGGAATCCATGGTTAGGAATGGTCCGCGGGGATTCTTTAGCTTTTTGAAAAGAAGAAAAGAGAGCTTCGGGGAACCTTTGGGTTCGAGGGGAGCTGGCACTTTATAAAGCACAACTGGCATGATGCAGGTGATTGGTCCAATCGCATAGAGTCCACCCTGCAGCTAAAAAGACGCATCACTGATGCTGTTTGCTTCTGCCTGCCCGAGTCTGGTCACGGGTTTGGTTCTGGTGTATTTACATTGCCCGTTCTACTGTGAAACTTATCCAAGGTACACGATCATATTGCTTCTAGACACCTGTTCCCAAAGTCGCCTCAAAGCCTTTCCAACCTCTTGGTGCCCTACCCCCATGCTTTGCAACCCGATTCCACCACACACCACGCCCACCATGCCGCTCCTTGTCCAGGAACGCCTTATAATAATAAGCAAGGCGTGCCGAGACTGTCTTATAAGGAGAGACTTTCTAGGTATTAAAGATATCGATCACGATAAGCTACGCTAGTTTAAACTCTAATATACTATTAAACTTTATTACTTATATTAAATTCCTTCATTAGTATCCGGTAAAATCCTAAAGAGTTCTTAAACAGTTCAGAATAATCAAAAGTAAAAAGGGGTACCTCGCCATTAAGCTCATGGAAGAGCTCCTGGAGAACTAGGATAATAAAGGCTGGATATTTAGGCTTAGTGCGACGAACCCCTATCCAGAACCTCTGAAAGGGATACCAGTCGAAGGCGCTTCTGAGCAATCCTGGTTTGGTACGGTTAAACAGTGTACAATAACTGGCTTGTTTCAATTACAATAGTTAAAACACCAACGAATGTGACTTCCATTGCATACTGCGGAACTTTCGATGTATATCGGCTAGTTCCTCCGTATATATATCCCAGTAGATCACCTGGATCACTTCTCCCAGCGTAGGCTCACCATGGATCACGGTGCCAAGAGTGATCCTGGATTGCTCCCGTCACCTTAGGATCACTTGGATCACCACGCTCCTGCGTTCCCATGCGCTCCATTTCCTATTGGTTCCTTTAACAATTGGCTGGGCACTTCTCGTGCCACGCATACTGTTCAACCTGCCCGTTGGTTTAACTGTGACACCTCTCGACGGGACATTTCTCTGGGAAGTGTCCTTGGGCTCATCTCCCTGGGAGCCTCCCATCAAGACCCTCCTACTGGAAGGTGTCACAACAAATATACTGCGCCAATAGCTATTTAAGCCTACATTCTACAGGCTTCATTAACACCGATTTCAACATTATTTCCGATTATTTAACAAATGATATATATAGTAAGGAGTAAAATATTAGGATTTAATAAGTAATTTAAGTTAATTAATAATCTTTAATAGCCTCGAAGTCTTTCGTAAAAAAAAAAACCTAAAAATACAGGTGATTCCGCACAATATAAACTTATCTATAACCTAATAACCCATGGCCTAGAGCCTCAGGCTATTACCAAAACCTTTCATATATCCAGTTAACCAATAGCGTTCCTTTAATAGCCGCAAAGCACTTAATTACCTACCTTACTTCCCAGTACTAGCCCTCGACGTACAGGAAGATAACAGAAGTACCGTGGTGTGGCCGATTGGTCAGTTGACGTGTGACAACCAGAACCTGTATTGGCAATTGTTGGTTGTCGGAGAATTGAAAAGTACCGGCAGGGCCACGCGCATCCGCCAACCCAGCTAACCATTGGGCTTTGAGAGATTCTACGGTCTGCGGGATGACCGACGAAGCTTTGGTGAAAGTTGATCAACTGTTTCTTTGTGCCTCTTGAACTTGGCGGCTTCTGACTTCTTGATGCGTTCAAAGATGTGATCCAAAGTCTCATGATTGTCCTTGAAAGAAAGGCCGCTCTCCGGGTCAATGGGTTCCAGCCCATGCTGCACAGCATCGAAACAAGGCACCGTCTTGCTGATGAGATTCAGCTGCCGCGCTGCACGCCTTTCCAGTCGCTTCGCTTGCTTTGCTTGGTGCGCGATTTTACTGATGGAATGGGTGAAAGATTTCTTCATCTTCTGTTTTCCCGTCACGTTGGCCATCCAATCCACCACGGAACCCCCCTGAGTAAGACCGACCTGCTTCCAGTAGCCGTCAGGATTCCTTGGGATGTCACCAAAAAACCACCTCGTCTTGCCACCTTGCACGGCGTAAAGAAACTCCATGTCCACCCAGGGGTTGCTGGGTGCGATCGTACCGAGTGCGTGATAAAGTTGACCCGGTAGCAAGAGAGAGGACCCTTCTCTCTCGATGTGTTGGCAAAAGAGCAAATCATCATATCACACGCAGACGATGAATAGACCACAGTGCAAGGGATGGGAAGGATGAAAGCCGCGGAGGAACTCACCAATATTTACCAATCTTCTGGCCTGTTTATCTTCCGGCCTGTTTATCTTCTTCCTGGTAAAACAGGACTTCGAAGTCTTGACGTACGTCATAAGCCGTGTTGAAGTCCATCGATAACATCTTTACTTCCTGATCCAGAAATTCTAAGGCATCAGGCGTGGCCGAAAAGAGTCTATGGATGTCAAACAATGCCGAAAAAGCAAAGCAATGAGCAAAACGGAAAGCGATATCATGATCGTCCCCACCGCTGTAGAAGATGCCTGCGGCTACAATGCCTCGTAGTAGGTCTTCCTCCACGTGCATGGGAACGGCGGCTGATTGAGCCTCGTTCAAGAAGTCACGAGCATCCAACATGAAGCGACAGAATGCGCCACGGTCCATTCTCCATTTCCCGTTGTTTGACATACCTGGCAAACTATCTTGCACCTGGAGTTGAGTCTTGCGATCGAATTCATGGCTTAAGCGAGCAAGAGTGTCGCTCTCAGGAGCCGAGAATACAGAAATTCCTCTCTGCAACATGTCCCCAGCCAGCCAAATGGTCCAGTCGGCAATAACATAGTCCTTCATCGATCAATCAGTCCCGTTTCGACTGACGCATTGCAATGGGGTGGCCGGGCTTCTGCACGACGGAATCTTGTCTTCGTCGCAATGCATAGAATAGAGCTTTTCCAAGAGCGAAAGACACAACAAATCTCCAGAAGGGTACAAATCGGCGGCCACTTCCATTTCTATTAATATCCTTGGCGAGTTGAATAGCTGTGTTTGATGCCACCGCGACCGACGTGAGATGCGCATCACCTTTTGAGATGCGAGGTTCAAAGACTGGCGACATAGTTGCGAAGGATCGTGGCAGTAGCGTGAATCGAGGCGAACAGGAGAAATGTGTCGAGATCAGATTGGTTGTCTTTGGCTTCGTATTGAACCTCCGTTGCGGGCTCCTGCTCATCGTCTTGACGTTCTGGAGAAACACTGACGGGTACTCGCGGTCTTTTCTAAACCGGAATCAGACGTTTGAGAGACTGTTAGAACCTCGTACCGATTGGAAGAAGTGGCATTGCTTCGCGATAGCCTGAGATTCCCACCTTGGAAGTGACATCCTCCGTGTTTTGGTCGGCCGCTGGCGGTGCTT
The DNA here is from genome assembly GCF_035222475.1 of Podospora pseudopauciseta. Classification (NCBI taxonomy): domain Eukaryota; kingdom Fungi; phylum Ascomycota; class Sordariomycetes; order Sordariales; family Podosporaceae; genus Podospora; species Podospora pseudopauciseta. The sequence continues at coordinate 300,283 of NC_085892.1, forward strand.
GTACAGTCTCAAGAACATCACGAACTTGTTCAGGATCCCAAATAAACGTAGCATGTCCATCGTTGTCCTTGAATTTTGAAATCCTCGCCCAGATTGTCAAAAACATGGTCCGAGTTTTGATGACATCGCGAAGAGCCGAGCGGATAAAGTCAATCGGTGCAATAAATTGAGAAATGTCGTAGCCCGCGCCTTTGTCTTAAGAATCAGCGATGGCCTTAGCCATGGGGACAAAATCTCTCGTCTTCGGAATAGACTTGGTAACAGTCGAGCTGTCATGCTCTTTGAATAGGTGCCTGAGTATCTTCCCAGCCTCTGCGAGCCAGGTGGTGACAATTTCGGTATCCCTCTTAAACTGTACATTGTAAGGAGGTAAAGTTTGGAGTTTGATATCCATGTTGCCCTGTCATAGAGCAACCCAAAGAGGAAAGTCGACCTTCGGTAAACTGGACGATGGTGGTCTTCATGTAGCATGACATATGCGTAAAGTTGATTGTTGCTGGAAACGGTAACTCAAAAGTTGTCACAAGCTGGCATGCCGTGATGGTGTTTGCGCCTTTCATCGGCGGCGTGGTCACAGATATAACTTTGCTCACCATCACAAATAACTCAATACCTGTCATCAAACGTTACATCCTCAGTTTCATGGTCTACCGAAAATTATAGACATGTAGTTCGTTAAGCAGAAAACATGATGGCCAGCCGCCTCTTCAGTATTTTCTTCCACGCAACGGGTCATCCATGTACAAATCCGCATGCACATCCTCCTCGGCCTCGGTCGGCCGTCCTCCTGCCTCTCCAGCCCCCATCAGAATGGTGTGATGCATTCCCTGTGGAAGAGGATCGATGTCACCTCTGTCCGCAGCCACGTTGGCCTCACTTTGCGTCGGGTTGACCTTGACCTCGCTGCCAAAGACTTGGGATTCGTCAAACTCATAGTCGCTATTGGGAATCTGGCCGTGATAGATCACGGTAGAGTAGAAAGAGCGTGCTCGTTCGTCAATGGGAGAGGCAGCAGACGAAGGGAAATGGCGGTTGACGGTAGTACCGGTTGTATGTGTCGACGGCCCAAAGATGGATCTGTTGGAGGTGAACTCCATGTGTTGAGCCTGCTGATCCGAGGTCCGATTCAGAGACGAGGCCGCCGATTTGGCACCCTGGCGAGCCCCTTTGGCGCGGGAGGCATATGGCCTGATGCCTAGGGTCACAGTTCTCGAGACGGCGGGTTTCATTCTGATGGCGGCATGCATGACAGTGAATACAATCAGGTATATGCAACAACTAGTTGGCTGCTAAAGGGGAAAGGAAAGATTGTTTGCCGAGGTTCCTTGGCCTTCAAGTATCATGTCTTGCAAAGCTTCAGGACTCCTCGTCCGTCCATGTGTGAGCGCGGGGCTGCATGCCGTGACGTCGACTTGACAGAGGGCTCGACCAATTCCCGGCAACGTTGTCTGTGCGGCTCGGTCGTTTTTTGTCGGCATCATGTCACCATGATCTGGTCGTGAAGCCGAGCATTTTCCATATGAAAACAAGCACTCATTCACTACCGGGGTTGTATCGGGAGAAGCCGGCCGAACCCCGCATCCACTTGCAATGGCCGGCAGAGAGTTGTGTTGATGTCCTGATATTAACAGCGCAGCTACAGCGGGAACCTGGAATGGTGTGCTTGGCTTTTTGTCTGCTGGATAGTAGTGACCTCAGATAGAGGGGCTTCGAAAGACTTCTCGACACCGGTATACAGGGTATCACCAGTCTTCTGGTAACCGTTTCCAACTCTGTGGAACCAAGCTCGAAGTGCCGAAGCCATGTTTCATGCGCACCGGATCACGGAACCGCCGGCAAGCAAAAGTGGTCTTTAGCTCGCCATGTTTCCAGATATGCCTGTCCAATCTGACCAACCAAGAACTCCTCATCCTGCTGGGTGAAAATTCACGTCGACCGCGGACCATAGAAAAGACTTGGGCGTCGCGCGTGTAACGGGGATATGCACAGATCTTCAGGGGCCTCAAATGCGGGGCCGGAGCTATGCTGGGCAGCGATCGGCACCAGGTCCCTGAGATCGGCCCGGCGATCGCCTCTCGGCAAGAGATGAGCGAGTGAGGAGCGCGTTAAGGTGTCACCGTGTTGCCCTTGGGAATGGTTACGCCAGGGAGATGAAACGTGATGGCCCTCTCTTGCCCAGACAAATGAAGTCATTCCCAGGGACCGAAGCCAGGGAGTCTTGCGTGGGGTTGGCGTTGGGCACACGCAGGCTGATCGCATGCCAACTTGCGAGATTCCGGTCTGAGAGAAAAGTCTGATATGCCCCATACTTTGGGTCTCTCTGCTCTTTCTGGCCAAAACAACCACCGGAAACACTCGCAGCAAAAAACGACCATGTCGGCCACAGTCCTCATCGGGCAGGCTCCCACCAATCTTGGCCCACTGACCACAACATTCACACCACCGCCAGAATGCACAGTAGCAGTTGGCGCAGGAAGGGGCGGGTTCCTTGGGGACTTGTTCGGGGGAGGGGATGACAAGAGTATTGCATATCTGGGACAAGCATGCTCTCGAAATCGAGCTGTCGATGATACAGCATGTTGGCCAGCGACCTCAGAGGGCGCAGAGTCAAAGAAAGCGCCCTTGAACGGGTGGGGCTTCTACTCGCCGGGCCTGCATTGCCCAGTGGGTTATGCGACTGCTTGTGCGGCAACAGGTGGAAGTGGTGGGGGGTCTGGATGGCCGGTCCAGTTCAGGCTTCTCGCCGGAGAAACTGCTGTTGGCTGTTGCCCCAGGTTAGTATTCACAAAGAGAATATTGGTATCAGCATGACTGACTTGGATAGTGGGTATGGTTGTGCCAATATCAACGGGCAAACATGCACACTGGTGGTGACATCGTCGACTATTCCAACAGTCACCTGCGATGGCAGCAAAAGCCAAAACTTTGGCTTTCAAACAGTCCCAGACCCTGAAGCATCCATCACAGCATTCAGCATGTTTGCCCCGATGATTCAGATCAACTGGCAGAGCAGCGATCGGCCAGCCACCACCACATCATCTACCGGCACTGGGTCAACAGCGTCCTCCACCAGACCAACAACATCAAACCCCCTAGCCTCGGCATCTGGCACCAAAGTCATTGACACAGAGGACGAATCTGCCGAAGAGACGCTTGTGCTCGATGATAATTCCCAGGCGACTGGGACAGGAAGGGTGCCAACAAGGACGCTTGGAGCTCCGGGATCGGCTTCGGATGCAGCTGATGCAAGCTCTGGCGAAGATAGCGAAGGGTTGTCATCGAACGTCAAGGTTGGACTTGGTGTAGTGGGAGCTTCCGTGGTGCTGTTGGCTTTGGTAATTGGGCTGTTTTGGTGCTGGAGGAAACGAAAGAATGCTGCAGAAGAGCAGGAGCTCGATCGGCTGTATGGGCAAAAGACTGCGACAGGTTCGACCAGTGATTTGACCAGAAGCGACGAGATTCCTGGATGGTGTCGAGGACAGCGTTTGGCAACGCCGACGCAAAAGGAGCCATTTTTCAGGGAAAGTCTGCGAGAGATGAGGATGCCGGCAGAGCCATATCAACATGGAGGGTCGCCATATTTTCGGGACCCAGGATATCGTGTATAAGTTTCATGTAGACCTCGCAGGTTAAGTTGTTGCAATGCAATGCCATCTCATTCAGAAGAACAAAGTGATTGAACCATTGCCAAGCAGACATGTAGGGCTGCACGGACCATCTCTAGCACGTGCGTCATCGCCAGTGGGTGCCAAGAGGCAACCGCCAGCAACATGCAGAGAGCTCCCAATGGCCAGCCCAAGCGTCCATCCCATCGTCTCAATGGGGGAGAATGCGACGAGAAAAACAGACGCGCGTGTCATGCTAAGAAGCAATTTATTTTCCTTTCTTTAGTTTCACCCAGTTTCTGCTCCTTGTTTTCGATATGAAACCATGTCCGCCGAGTCCACGCGCCCCCTGCTGTTGCCCCAGAATCGCAAACTCCGTCATCTTCGAGGCATCTCGCTGAGAAACCTCGCCTTTACGCGACCGCGCGGCCGAACCATTGACGATGCTGCTCTTAACAAGAGCCCTGCCAAGCTCGAGTCCCTGCGAAATTCACCCCAGATACACCATGCCCTCTCTTCGGAACAGCTACGACCGGGTCCAGGGCGGCGGAGGAGCACCAACCTTGTTGGTGCCAGTCCAGTGACAAGGCAGAAACGAATCGAGGATACATTCGACAGCAAGCTGGCCGACGCATTCTTCTCCCTCCATGTCGAAGGAGAGGAAGAGCCCGTCTATATCAGCGAGGTTGCCGAGAGGGCTACAGTATGTTTGTTTTACCTCCAAATATTGACGATCCAACGGAGGGGTAGACTGTTAATGCACCGGGCAGAATTTTAATTTTAGCTTATTCGAACTGTCTGAGCTGGACTCGACCATTACCCAGACCCCGAGAGTCACCATCAAGATATGGACCAATAGACACGATACATGGAGCTTGCTGCTGGAGGACGATGTCGACCTGAGGGCGCTCAACTGGCTGGGCACCATGCAGAATGTGCACTTCCCACCGAACAGCCTGGTCTTCCACATGGTTGACGGCATCTACTCGCTCGAACTTTCCAACAAATACCCCCCACCAAAGAAGATGCCCCCCATACCCACGTCGTCTTACAATGCCCTCATGCGCCTCGCAACACTTGACAATTCGATCCAAGACGCTCTAGCCACCCGCGAGTCACTCACTCGGCAGATTAACGACCTCCTGGCCAAAGAGACCCCCAACCAAGTCCCCGCAGCCCAAGACTCTCTCGCCCTCGCCGAGAAATATCTAGCGGTGCAGAAGCGCACCGTTGAAGCCTCCAAAACGCGCAACCAAGAGCTTCGCGCCTCAATCGAAGCCCGGCGGTCCGCCATTGCTGAAGGCAGGGCCCTCCAAGAAAGGGCCGAGACCGACGTTAACAACGCCACCGAGAAGCTTGCCCACTCCAAGATACTCCTTGCCAGAACAAGAGAGCAAATTCACGGCCAGCGCCGGCGCATTTGCGAAGACCTTGACAGAATCTGGCGCATCAACTCTGTCTCCACTCCTGGGACACCTCCCTTAACATTTACCATCTGCGATTTGCCGCTCCCCAACACGATTTACGACGACGCACTCCTCAAAGGAACTGGAAGCGATACCCTCAGCGCTGCGCTGGGGTATGTAGCCCAGCTGACAGACAACCTGCAGTGTTACCTGGGTGTTCCACTGCCCTATCCCATCCGGCCATACGGGTCTCGGTCAACCATCCGGGATGAGATTTCGCAACTACCAGACACACAACGAGATTTCCCACTCTATGTTCCTAGGGGAGGGTCAAGCGCGCAATACCGTTTCGACTATGGGTGGTTTCTACTCAACAAGGATATCGAGACGTTGTGTGTCAGCCAGGGGTTGAAGGTTGTGGACATCAGGCACACGCTACCGAACCTGAAGTATCTGCTGTATGTCTGCAGCGCGGGGACGGACGAGATACCAGACCGGAAGAGAGGCGGGGTGAGGGGGTTGTGGGCGGGACGGTATAGGAACTTGACGGTGGCGGGGATGACAGCAGATGATGAGGCGAGTAGCTTTGGAGGGAGTAGGAGGGGCAGCGATGCTAGTAGTGTCGTTGGTGGTATTGGGCAGAGGAGGGGCGAGGATCTGAGGGGGAAGATTATCGGCGGCAGTACCGGGAACGGGGGTGTGCCTGGGTTTGAGGAGGCGGAGGTCAAGATGACGCTACGGACGAAAGGGATGAGGGAGAGTGTTGCGCAGTAGAGGTTTGTCCTACAGGCGCGTTTAGCATTATCAGCAACTGCATGGATGGGTATCATTAGGTTGTTTTGCAGCTTCAAGAATTTGAGATACCCCTTTTACTTGGTACCATTTCGCAAAAGAAACTACATCTTGTTGTTCCTATCGACTACCAACCCCCACCACACATAAAAGCCCATTGGCTAAAACATTTATCTACACAGCCTCAAAAGTCTGACTGCCAACATAAGAAGTAGGGTTGGGCTGAGCAACCCAGTCGGCCGCGGGGCTGAAAAAGTCCAAGATCACCGAAGTCCCGACGACGTGAATATCCGACACCACGATCCGGTACTCGTTGAACGGGGTCTTGTTCCACCGGAGGAACACGAGAGGGTCGCTGCTCGAGGTCCAGTGGCCAGAGTTGGCGGGGATGGTGCTGCCTGAGGTGGTGTGCGAGAAGTTGACGGTGATGTTTTCGGGGAGGAGGGTCAGGGTGGCGGCGTAGCTGGGGAGTTTGTTAGTCGGTGTGGAGGGGGTGAGAAAGGGGGGTTGAGGACTGACGAGCAGGAGGTGGAGGTGCAGGTTGCTGTGAACTTGGAGAAGCGGGCAGAGGTGGAGTGGCGGGCTTCGATGGCGGCCGGGGCGGGAGCAGGAGCAGGAGCCGCGGTGGTGAGGGTGGTGAGGAGGGCCAAGGAGGCGGTGGTGAGGAGGGTGGTGAGCTTCATTTTGAGAGTTGGAAGTGAGCAAGTTGGTTGTGTCTGTTGGTGATGGGGATGGTAAAAGAAAACAGAGGTGTGGTGGGGGAACATGGCCTTCTTATAGACGGATCTCTTCCACGCTTTTCTCTCCTGAAGAGGTTGTTTGTCATGGATTCTCAGGGGATGCCATGTTGACGCTTGGGGAGCTTCAATAGTGCATGTAGCCTGTTCCTTTGTAAGGGTGTTGCATGAGGCTATCCAGGTGGCCTGCCTCACGAGTCCATTGTTTTGCACGCAATGCAATCCAGATCACGCCCAAGTTTGGTACGACATGCTCATTCGCACTTTGCCCCTTGCACTATGCTACATGTAGGAGTCCTGTTTTGGTTGGTAACTGGGCTAACCTTTGGCAAGACCGTCTGCTCTCGAAACTTGAATATGAGGCAGCTCCCAGCACAACTGGAGTCAGTCCAATATTGCTGCTAACGGATCACTCGAGCAACTTGACGGCGTCTCTCCGAGTGTTGCTCTGTTGTCTCATAGACTGTCCCCCAAAATCGTGAATGTGGTAGTCCCCCATACCTATGCGATAGTCTGACATAACTGTGTGACCAAAACGCGGGGGTTGACCTCCTCTCAGTTCTAGCGTGACTCTGTCAGCTTCATGTTTAGACATCTCACCGTCGGGGAAAATGCAAGACAAGGGTGGCAAAAGTCCGAACCTGTCACTCACAGAAATCTCTAGCTTGGAAACGTCTAGTGTCAGCCCTAGGAAGGCTCCCCGGACCAATTCAAGTGTGGCGGACATGTAAGTCACGATCCTACCCGTCGACTTGTAACTGACAGGTTCTAGTGGTCTTTTGAAAACCAAACAACCCACCGCCACAATGACACACCGAACGGCATTCAACTTCCACCGAGAACCCGAAGAGCATGAACAAGAATAGAAAACATTTATCACCAAAGTCACTACTACTCCTTTGTGATAGTAACCCTCGTATCAACCCTAATCCTGTCATCCGGCACCGCAGCCCCAGGACTTAACCTCCCCGTCCTGAGCATATAATCCATCCGAGCATCCTCCCCCGGCCGACTCCTGCTAACCGGAGACCTCGGGCTGACAGGACTAGAACTCAAGCTTTTCCCCCTCTCAACATCCACTGCCCACCCAGAATCCGTCCCATCCCTAATCTCCACATACCGATCATGATTCCCCCTCACCCCCATCGCTCCCCCATCCACCACCCCAAGCCAATGTTTGCTGTTCCTCCTACTCCCTCCCTTTTCCTGAAAGTTCTCCGACTCCTCCCCCGACGATCCCAATCCCTGGAATCCATACTGCAAATCCGTCGGACTGGCCAACGACCCCAAGTCATTCCGCACTCCCTTTGACGGCCTGCTCCCAATCGTAGGAGGCCCTTGTCCGTTGATCCGCCCCTCCGCGTAATTATAATACTGGTTGTTATCCCCCGCACCACTTTGCCCATTCGACGATCCCGATACCCTCGAGCTGAGAAGCCCAGGGAAGAACTTGGCAATAAAAGGTTTCAACGTCATAACACAGGCGCAAACAATAGCACCGTTAACCTCAACCGCGGTAAGATAGCTGAGCTCGGCGGCGGCGTAGGTGAAATCAAGGTCTGTCTGAACCCGAATAAGCTGCATCAGTCGAAGGATAGAAATAAAACAGACCAAGAACCCAAAACCAAACACCCCCGACAATGCCAGCTTCTGGCGGCGAGGGAGGCGGATGGACCAGACAACCGGCATGGGCAACAAAAAGATCAAAAAGTCAGTCACTATTTCCCCTTGTTAGCTGTCTCTCCCCGAGAAATGAACCCAAGGCAACAACAAACCCATATGCATCCCCGTATTGCTCCACCACACACTCTGCGCATGGCAGTACTTTTTCTCCACGGTAAAATCCCAATAGCTATTCAGCGGTATACACGCCGTAAACGTCGCCAGCGCCATGAACAGGTGCGTGATGATCACAATCCCGAGCAGGATCTGCCCCGCCAACCTCGCCCACTTGAAGGTGAACAAATGGATATACAGCAGCAGGATGCTGATTTTGGAGAAGCAAAGCGTGATGAGGTAGAACAAGATGCCGTACCAGGCCGCCCGGCCCCAGGCAATCGCCGAGGGGGTGTCGTTGGGGTCAAGATCCCAGACGTGCTGACCTGCGCCGTGTGTTGCTTGTTCAATCACCCCTCCGCATGTTGCGCCAGCGAATATCTGATCATGGCCTTGTGTTAGAAAGTGTAGCAAAATTCGAACAAAGCTAGACGTGAAAGTACCAAGGCAACAAGTATACTCCAGTCTGAGCCCCCAATCACTTTGATCAGGACCCCTCTAGTGTAAAATCGGAGGGCCACAAAAAGAGCTGCGATAAACCAACATATCGAAGCCGAGGCAATGATATTGACCACAAGAGAGTCATGGGCTAGACCTGCAAAGTCGACTACTGGGGCCCCTGGCGGCAGCGGCGGCGGCGGTGGTGGTGATGATGATGATGATGATGATGATGGCGGAGGTGGAGAATCTGGTGAGGGGTTGGGTGGTAATGTGGTGGCGGTGTCAATCATGGTGATTGATGACTATGTATGGTAGCAATCGATCCAACTTTGTCCTGCTATTCGCCCTGGACGCTCCAACATAGTGTTGCAACCATACACTAGGAAAGCTTCAAGTCCCGACGGAGTGGTTTGACAGCTTCTTGGTTGACCTTAGCTCGTGGGGTAGGGTAGCCGGGGAGGGAACACAAAAACGAATGTCGGTTAAGAAAGAATGAAGCAAAAAAGGGTCTGAGCTGGGGTATATTTGGCTGCTATCTTAGCTGACTATATACCAGACACGGATACATGAACACGGCAGCGGGCTGGGAAACTTGTGCATCTGGGGTAATTAAAAGACGAGATGGAGGGTTGGGTATCCGAACATGCAGCTGCGGAATGAAGAGTCTGGGGTCGAGCAAGCAGAAGCGGGGCAGAGCAGGCATACCGAGAGGTATCTGTCAAATGGCAGAGACGGGAACCGATGTGACGTTGTTTCGGTTGGGCCAAGAACTTCTTGGGGAGAGGAAGCTGAAGTTCGGTTCCCCCTGAAGATATAGCTTCGGCAATTCTTATGCTTGGGCAATAACGAAGATGCGCACGGACAGGGACGGACGGCAGCGAGATGGTGGGTTGGGCATGTTGCATGGGGCAGCAGTTTGGTACTGTTGGTGCCTGTCAGCGCTGTCAGCAAGCCCCGAACCAAGGTGTGAGGGATATCCAGATATGGAGGGACCGGATGGACGAGATCGGCGGCGGTGGAAGCATATGCGATCTCGAGATTGCAAAAAGTTCGGATGACACTTGAGCCAGCGCAGAAGTGCAGGTTGGATCATGCGGCTAAGACATGACGTTTCAACTGTTCAGGGCCAGGGAACAACGGGGGATCTGAGGGTCCGTTGCACAATCGACATTGCGAGGATTTCATCTGAAAGCGACGGGACAGGGTAACTTGATAGAATGAGGAATGGTGCATTTGGTGCATTGGCTGTGGCGCAAATATTGAGCAAGAGAAGATGGGAGGAAAGTTCCCTCGATGGGTGCCTGTGCGTGCAGACGAAATGCAACCCTGCAGCAACTGCCATTAGCAAAGCAGCTTATTATGTGGGGACCAAGGAAAGAGCACTGAATGAAGATGCATTGCTCTGTGTAATCAAAGGAGGCATTCTCAAACCAGACACACTCCGGGTCTTGTATCTGGCCGACCGGCCGGATAAATCAACAGAAGAAAGACTTGCCCCGGTAACCACAACTGGGAACTGTTGGTTGGTGGCTTCGTAATTGGCCTCCGCGATTGTAGCCATTGGAGGGGCAATAGCCGGCAGGCACTTTTCAATATGTTTTGATTGCCGCCTGGTAGCGAGGATGATATGATATTAAACTGGAACTGCAAAAGAGATGGCGCACAGATGGGAACTTCATCAATAGTACGTAGGGCCCTTGTATTATTATGTCCAGATATACAGGTTTTCTTACATTATTATGTTCCCGTATTCATCGCATTGGCCTTGAAGGAGAGGTACTGAGCATGATTCAAAGAGGACTCGACAAGCGTAACCTATCAATGATTGTTCAAAGCTCTGCAAGAGAAGAAAACCACAGCCAACAGAGATAAAGGTATTACTCGCTAGCCTACGTATATGTACCTGCCTATGCTCTCTTGCATTTGCCGCCCTTTTATTTTGTACTGCCAGCTGCTTTCACCTCTGCTCAGCACAAAGAGACAGAATCTTGTTTATATGGCAAAACCTTAATCTAAAGATAACTCTTACGACCAACTCTCACACAATAACCCTCCTCTCACCTTCTTTAACGGGGTAAAACTGGCCAGCCTGCCCTCCAGGATTAAACTCCAACCCCTCAAGCGCCATAATATTGACAAACTCCTTGTCAAAGTTGTCCAGACAATACCTCGCAATCATATCAATACCTATCCACAAAGGTTAGCCACCGCTATCAGTTCAGCACTGAGTTTGGAAACTTACCAGCCCCCGCCCCTCCAGCTGTCCAGAGCTCGCCCTTACCATCCCCCCCCTCATAAGGCTTCTCATCCACCACCCACCTCTGGTAAACCCACTCGGTGCCGGGAAATCCCGCTCGCGCCACTGGCAAAAACTCCTTATTGGTCGTCACCTTCTTCCCCTCCAACAACCCAGTCGAAGCCAGCCACAAGCTCCCAATGCAAGTCGTCATCCACACCCTCGTCTTGCCCCAGGCCTCCTTCATGAACCTGTCCGCTGCTTCAGGTCTATGGGTGGGCAGCGGGCCGCCAATGAGAATGATGTCAAGGTCCCTCGGACAGTCATCATAGGTCACATTAGGCAAGAATCTGAACCCGCCGATGGAGTTTGGCAGGGAGGCGTTGGGGGGCGTGGTGGTTGCCGGTTCGAGGGAGGAGGCGATGTAAAAGAACTCAATGTTCATTGCGTGAGGGGTAAAGACGCCAAACTTGGGGTCGAGAGGAAGGACCTGGTTCAAGTAGCTGGCCGAGAGGTTGCCGAAGAGATCGATGCCCATGATGTCGGAGAGCTGGACTAGCTCGAGGAGGACGCCGATGCGGAGGGTTTTGGGGGACATCTTAGTCTTGATGGAAGCGTTGATGTCGTTGGTAAAATGATTGAGTGACTGTGTGTTGATCAAGATACTCGAGCAAAAGAAAGGTGTGGATGGGGGGCTTACTTATACCATCCTGGACTCAATTCCCTCCGTTGCTGGCCGGACCGAGCTCACCGCGCAGCGAATGAACCTGTCGTGCTACGGACGTACCGCTGTCGGAGACTAACAGAGACCGTTACACCTGGCACCGGAGTCCGTTGCGAATTCTGAGGTGACCTACCGAGTGCACTCGGAGCCATCCAGTTTGGCCCCGAGCCCAATCGGAGGTTACCTGCATCGTGCACGGTGTAGGGAAAGTAAGAACACGGCGCAGGTAGTCTTGACCTCTATTTAGGCCATTCGCTCAACCCTAATCCGACAGTAGCTAGAGCCGCACAAAGATGTAACCTTCCTGAACCACAGACTCCACCACATACAACATGAAGATGGAGTCGTCAAAAATGGAGTTCCAAAAAGCAAGTCTAGATGCCCACAGCCAGAATTGAACTGACGACCTTGTCATTACTAGTGACACGCTCTACCACTGAGCCATGCGGGCTGATGATTGGTTGTTGTTGGTGATGTTGGCGGATGATGGGCTTCTGAAGGTGTTGGACTGGGATGTCAGTGTTTATGTAAAAGATAGGATGGGGAAATGGCAGCATTGGTGCTGCAAACTTGATAAGCCATTGGGCGAAATGCCCGAGTGACAAAAAGGCAAGAGCAATGGAAGGGGATTGAAGGGGATCATCAGGGTCCGTGCTGCTGCTCCTTTCAGCCTCAGTTCTCCAAGCGGCAGACACGTAGGCACGTGACTGCGCGACAGCCACCCGTTCAGGGGCGCGCTAAAGCTTAAGTGGAAAATGCATTTCTTCTGCTGCCTGTTTGCATCAAGTTGCGACGACATCCCATCTCATCAACCACGCAGCACCGAGAATCTGGACGCCATGGCTATTCTCCCATCCATTCCTGGTCTCACCGTGACAGTGGAGGTGGCAGACAGACCCACGAAAGAATATGACGACCCCGACGCGGATTCCATGCAGATTGAGATGCAACGTGAAGAGTTTGATCACCACGCCACCCCCGACCTTCCGTACGTCGTCAAGTACATTGAAGCCAAACCTGGGGCCTTTTATCATTACCGAGTCAGCATTCAGCCTCGACGATTTCACTACGTATCCGATCATGTTGGCTTCACTGTCGTCAATGACGGCCGCGAGACAGGCATGACCCATTTAACATTTAATGATCGTGTCGAGAAACTCGGTCTCAGCCTCGTAGAGCGGACAGTGGGTTCGACGGTGTCACGAACTCGCGGGGGTAGCTACATCAATCGATATTTTTGTTTTTCAGCTCTCAATGTTGGTAGGTTGACTTTCCGTGGGGGGGGTTAGACGTTATGGGAAGATACTCACTAGGTGATAATGATGGTAGTCGAGTCGGACCAGTTCACGACCGATCAAGTCAAAAAGCAGACCGCTCGGGCGAAAGAGACCGGGGTTCTTAAAGTCCATTTGTATCACATGGACGTATCTGAAGGCTATAAGCCGCAAATAATCAGTGGTTCCGGCCCAGAGAATGAAACGACAGTGACCATGGCCGAAAAAGCCCTCAAGGGCAGGGCTGTTGACTGCGTCACGAGGTTTGTCACATTTCTGCCATGACAACTGAACCTGAATGACTTACAGCTGTTTCTAGCTCCGTCGTTCGCCCTCGGGCTGATCATCCTGGGTTGTATCCAACAGACAACTATCATGATCCGAAAAAACGCCCCTTTGCGGTTTTTGAGTTCCGTTATCGTTCGAAAGGTTAGTGCAAAACAAAGAGCCCGAGTCTGCAACTAGCCCGTTGCTTACCAGATGTTTTTTCAGAGGGTCTCATCAAAGAAGGCATTATTCCGCGGCCAACTGTCTCCGGCGATATCAAGGAGATGAGTGAAACAGAGGTTCGACGGAAGTTGGCAGAGCTTCTGGAGAAGCAAAAGGTGCGAATTTGAATGCGCTCAAATTTGACACTGATCAGGCGTAAAGCTGACAACAGAATAGTTTGGACCGGACACGAAGCCTGCGAGGCTCAAGCGCGAAGCTGACAGAATGGAAGTGGACGATTGGGCCCCAGATCCTGCCTTCGAGACTCGGTACAAAACTCGGAGATTATCCCATGGCCAGATGGAGATTGATCTCACCGAGGACTGATGAGCTCGGTGAGGGAAATCTGTTGGGTGTTTTGGGTCTGTATTTTCAGTGTGTCTTTTCCATGGGTGCATTATAATGGACGGATAAACCTACAAAAGGCGTTTGGGGGCTTCGGGAAAACCATGTCTTTGCGCTTGGGATGGTAATATCTTCGGTCATGACTAGCATGGACAGCTGCAACATGGGTGCATGTAGAATATTCTTAATGTAATATTTTGTGATTTGATTTTGGGGCTGTCTACTATCGCAACCGACTCAACGTATGGTGGCATCGGTCCTCTGGTGTGTTGACTAGGTAAATCAACAATGAGAGCAAAGAGATGACCTAATCCTGGCTACTCCCATAATCTCTGTGTTAAAAGGTCACCATTGCCTCCTGGCCCCATTACTCTGTGTCGCCGGTGAGGTCAACAAGCGTGTCTTCATCCTCGCTATCCCCTTCTGATTTCAGAATCTTTGTGCAGAACACTCGCCTGTTCTCTTGTGTTGGTTCGTCTGGCATCGGCATGGGTCATTCTTGGAATCGTCGTCACTCTCGTCCCTCTCTCGCTTGATTGTCTTGATGTCGCGAAGAGTCTCGATCTCCTCCTCTTGTTCCTAGGGGTTCAAACAGCAGGGTTAGCGTCTGACATGATGATATGATATCCGTGTGGCTATGTGTTCTGATGGTAGTTTACCTTTTCGCGCTTCAAACCCTTGAGCAGCGCCTCCTTCCTCTTCTCGTCACTCATCTGAGCAACTTGTTCTTCGAGGGAGGGCTCAGGAATGATACCTTCTTTGATGAGGCCGTCTGTCTATTGAATCAGCATCATATTTGCAGACACCAGCACCGGCTTCAGTATCAGCTGAGAAATACTACCTACTCTTGAGACGATAGCGAAACTCGTATCGTGCAAAAGGTCACTCCCAGGGGCCCACCATCGCGCCGTCGCGTAATGTTATACTAGTCCTTAGCCGGGATGGTACAGGTTGAAAGGTGGCCCGACAATTCAAGGCTTTGCCATCAAGCGCTTTGGTTGCGGCTTATTGCGGGATGGTTTCTGATGGCAGTGAGGAAATACCAGTTGGCCCCTCAAACCGATTCTTTTCTCGTGACTCGATTGTTCCAATGTGGTTGAAGAGTTCGACAATAAAGGTCCCATATTTCTTGGTCTTTTTGGTTCCTTTTGTGGTCGTGTCGGAGCTTTCTGCTGCGATTACGATGCTGTTAGCATTTATGCAGCATCCGTCATGTGCCTGTTTACGGGTTACTTTGGTTTTTATTTACTCACCCACGTCAAGATTGCCAAATGTAAACGACAAATGACGGTTGAGTCCTTTATCCCACAGCATATTGATTAACATCCCCCGCGGCGTGTTTGTCAGCACAGACGTAGGAGGTCAGGACTGATAGTGATCGTTGTACCAAACGCCTCCTCCGTGGACCTTTAATCTTGTGCCATCTACAAGAAGATACGCTTTGACGTAGCTTGTAGACCATTCGTACGTACGGTTCTTGTCCCAGTGATGCGATAACCCAAACTGTTGAGTCGAAGGGCGAAGCTGGCGCCGGACTTGGCCTCAATATACTTGACAACGTGAGGGGTCCCGTCATGTTCATGGTCGCCCGTCAGCTTCGGCGGGAGGGATCGGGTTGTACTCCGTGGCTGTCTCACCGTTGATTTCAACGGTGACGGAAATACCGAGGACGTCGATGATCGCCATGATGGGGTCCTGGCGGCGGTGGAATATGGACCAAAGCCAAGCAGTGAGAGTCGTTGAAAGCTGCGCCAAAGTGGCAGCCGTTTGGGGAAAAGAGGAGTCGGGAAGTGGAAGTGAGGAGGAAATTTGGTCTGGCGACGGGAAGAATATTTATCTCTCCTATTCTTTGTTTACCGCCCCACAACTCCGCTGGCGACAACAGATGAGATGGAAAGAATAAATTCCAAAGTAAAGCTCCTGAATCGAAAGGAAGGAGCGCAAGATTTGCCAAAAACAAGCACCTCCTCATCAGGCAGAATCCCAGATGAGATGACAAGGTTCATATCCAGGCAGAATCACATGAGAAACAACCAAGAAGTTCTGACCCGCCCGGCCTAGACTTCCTACCATACACAAGATGAACGATAGTGTCCAAGCCTCCGTCCTCGAGCAACCTGTTTTCTCAGTGTCTAGCTAGCCGAGACGAACACAAATGAAGAAGTGATAGGGCCAGAAAACTTTCCCCAATAGAAAGTAGTTCATCATCTCTGTCCCGATGACCACAGACAAGTATCCATGGATTGTTGACCCCCATTATATGGAACCAAAAGGACATCCTACCCATAAGGTAGGCCAGGTGGTACATATCTCCACACACTAACCTTCGTCACCGACCTACTTGCGCCAATGCCCCCTGGACCGAGGAGGACTTCCTCACCATTCGGAGCCGAGATTGTACTACGACCTCCAAACACTGGTTGGCAAGAGTATACAACGGTAAGGTATCATCTGTGAAAATGCACAAGCTGGTATGAATTCAGGGATGAACAGAGAGGGTGATGATAGAATCGCAGATCAGACATTTGGCTCGTTGTGGGAGACTACTTCAAGCAACCTTTGAGCTGGAAACAATATGAATGGCACCATCGTGCTGATTTGAAATATATGCTCTGATAATCTTTAGGATGAACCAATGCAAATTCCATTAATCTGTATTGACTTTCCTGCAACCAAGACCACCCGCGAGTGACAAGTAGACGACATTAAGATCTTCACCCAGCATAAAGTTCACATCCAGGTATTGGCAATTCCAGTCCATCTCCCCGCTGGCCAGCACCAGAACCACATTGCTAACAATATCTCCTTCACTGATGCCAGAGTTTCTAACCACTATCAAAGCCAATGCCCATATGCACGCGGCTGCAGACATGCCTGTTTGCTCCGCCGCTTGGCCACTCAAACCCCGAGACAACTCCCATTTCAGGTTCGTGCAGGGCTCAATTAAAAGGCCGAGATGTAGTTGCCTCGGAGCTAGAGCTGTCGCTAGAGGATCTCGAGACGAAGATGGATGAATTTGGAGTAGTTGACTCGACCTTTTGAGGGAACTAGCGAGCGCCCAGGAGGGTCGAGCCGAAAAGGGAAAACGCAGGAACGGGCCCCTGGTGAGAAAAGATCGATTTAAGTTCCTGTGAAGCAGCGCTGCTTGTGGAAGACGCAGCAGAAGACGGCTCGGTCTTCATGACTGGGGCAGAACCGCGCTTGAAATCGTTGACCTGATACTGCATCGGCGTAGGCTGGGGTAAATTGTTCATAGGGCGGACTCTGAAAGACACGTCCCTGTTGATGAGAACCAAATTGCTGTCGTCCGTTGACCCAAAACCAATGGGAGCATGGAAAATCAAAGAATGGCTCATACACACGCCGAGCTTGCCAAAATCATCAGGAACTGGCTGAATGTTGAAATGGGCTCGACGTAATTTCTCGAAAATAGTTCGCTCGACCGAAGCCCAGTCCGCTTCTGCGCGCGCCCTTCTCAAGGCAGATGGAGTGAATGCATTGATGCTTGAGACAGACATTTTGACTTCATCACGGTCACGGTTGTACACTGTCTTTATGCGAAAATTGCCGACAGAATGGGTGATGTGGTTTCCACCTCGATAGCGACCCTTGCGACGACCACGGTCGGCCGGCGGTTTGTACTCGGGCAGTGCGAAGAAGTTCTGTTCTTGCAGTCAGCAGGGCGTAGCTTCAGAGAAGCCGGGGTGCTCACCGGTTTGCCTTCGTCTTTGGGCTTCATCAAGGCTTTGGAGGTGGCCTTGGGGGGAGCCATTGGAATCTTCGACATGTCAAACTTTCCACCGGGCTCGCCCTTGATGTGGCCCCCTTCTTCCTTCTTAACGAACGACATGTTGACGTGGCTAGGCAATTGCCGTCCGGAAGGAGGATGATGAGCTGGGCGATCTGAGGGGCCACAAGAGACTGAAGATGGTTCTGGAGAGGTCGAGAGGTCGAGGTCAGAACGCAATGCTGAGAGTGAAAGAGACGCGTGAAACCTTGCCGTTCAGTAGACTTTTAAAAGGCACGCGTGACAATGTGGGAGGTGGCTTGGCTCCTTCCTGCTGCGGAAGATGTCAGGCAGGATAATATGGCTTAACACGTCATCCCTTTGCGAGGCAAGAACTTCGGGGTATTGGCTGGCCTAGATGAAAATGAATTTCTGTGGTGGTTAAAAATGTTGTCTCAAAGACCGCTGTCTATTCCCTTCTTGTATGCAGCCAATGTCCTTTCTCTTGCACCTTTATGCTCAACAATGTGCTTCGGATACCCTGCCTTGATAGCCAAGGCGGCAGCCCCTCGCCCATATGGGTCGTGGATTGCCTTGCCCTTGACCTCCTTCAGCTCTGGAACCCACTTGCGAATGTACTCTCCATCAGGGTCAAACTTCTCACTCTGTAGCAGCGGGTTGAAGATGCGGAAGTATGGCTGCGGGTCCACGCCCACTGATGCCGAAAACCCCCATCCTCCGTTATTGCTCGCAAAATCGCCGTCGACAAGATGCTCCATAAAGTACTTCTCCCCCATCCTCCAGTCAAGAAGCAGGTCCTTGCACAGAAAGGAAGCAACAATCATCCGGCAGCGGTTGTGCACCCAACCCATAAAACGGAGCTGGCGCATGGCGGCGTCGACGATGGGAAATCCGGTACGTCCTTCTTTCCAAGCGTCAAAGTGCTCCATGTTGTAGGACCACTCAATGTTGGCGTACTCTGGTTTGAAGGGCTTGTTCATGCTGCGTATGGCTTGTCAGAAGAGAACTAGATCACTAACAGAAAGCGACTCACCAGATATACGGCCATTGGACTAGCACATGCTTGTAAAAGTCCCTCCACGCAACCTCGCTGATCCAAGTCTGGATCCCCTCGTTCCCTCCGTCGAGTTTTTTCGTATTGTTACGACCACGGGCTGTCCGAACAGCTGTCCTCGCGCTGAGTGTGCCACTGGCAAAGTGAACAGAAAGGCTGGAGGTGCCGGGGTTGGAAGGGGTGTTTCGGTTTTGTTGGTACTTCCCAATGGCTTGGTCTGCAAACTTGGACAACCGTTTCATTGCCTCGTGCTCCCCAGCCGGCCATAAAGCCCGAAATCGTTCCCGATCCTCCTTGCTCAAGGTCTTGTTTTCTGGTGCTGAGGGTATTGGACACTCGAAGATATGAGCAAGCTTTTGTCTCGTGGACTCGGGATTCTTTGTTGGGGATTCAACCAGCTCCAACAAGTCTAGATTCTCGTGAACGTGTCGAACCCAAGTCCTGAACCAGGGTGTGTACACTGCATATTGCCCACCGCTTCCACTTGTCAGCCTCCCCGGCGGCACAATACAGGTATCATGCAACACATCCATGACAAGCCCCCTTTTTGCCAGCAATCTCGCCATCTTGGCGTCCCTTCTCAGCTCGTCCACTTCGTACTCCATGTTGGCAAATAAGTGACTAGCTCCCCATTCGCTCATCAGCTCCACAATCCTGCTTGGTATCTCCTTTCTCTTCTTCACAGTCTCGACCCAGAGAGGGATATCCAGCGCCGCTAGGTCCTTCTTCAAGATTTCCAGTGTCCGCAGCATAAAGTCCACCCTCACAGGAGCAGTCAAGTGTGCCTCAAAGTCTTGCGGACTGAGGATGTACAGCGCAATGAGTGGCACGCCAGCAGCCTGAGCCTTTTGACTGGCACAAAACAGAGCCGTGTTGTCTGTTGTTCTCAAGTCCATCTTGAACCAGTGCACCACTGCCCCTGCAACTGGCGTGTTGGCTCTGTGTTCAGCTGTATCTGCCTGTGCAGCCTTTAGCAGCTCGATAGGTCGGGGCAACTCATTGTTGTTGTATGCCCTGGCACGCGCAGTGGACATTTCGTGAGGGTAGTACTTCCGGAGGACGATGCCATGTTTTTCGGCATCTTGGTGGAAGGGGTGCGGCTCTCGCAAGGGGTCTGACGACAGAGATGGTTCGGAAGGGGGTTCGGCGAGGACGGTCTTGCGCTTCTTCTCTGGAGGCGGTTGGTCAGGTTCGGGCTTGATGAACCCCTTGGTACCATTCAACGTGCCATTAGTGCTTGGCGCACCGTTGGCGGAGGGCTTTCGTTTGGGATATCTACTAGCTGGCATGATGGTGAAGTTGAGAGCTGGCCGACAGTAGTGGGAGTGTAGGTGGAGAGTGGACAGAGATGCAATACCTTGCGAGAGTCTACAAGCACGAAGTAGGAGAAACATGGGACTTTTTGTGAAAGAGGAAAGAAGGGACACTGCAAACACTTGCTTACAGCGGTGGCCCGTTTGTTTTGTGCAGCGGCACGTCAAGATTGCGGCGATCGCCAATCGGACACCCAGCCGCCCGATCGTGGTGGACGTCATGGTGTCTCTGACATCGCACCCCGATCCGGTCCGTTTCCAGCTTCCTTTGTTAGCGCGGCACTGACCGCAGGGACACCTTGATGGCGGGAATTTTGGGGCCATCTGCTAAGACTGGCCCCTGAGCCAAATGCCAATTGATGGAAATAGGTAGGTTAACATTCATCCAGACACCATGCACACTGGACGAGTCAAGGTAAAATGTAAGACCCGTATCTGTACCATAACGAGCAACTTCTCCGTCACGGCTTTTTCGAGGCCTCTTGATTGATCTACGGCATGGGAGCTATCGAGGTAGCCCCAGACTCCCCAAATATCGAGTATGGATTTGGTGAGCTTTTGCTGGCCGGGGGGGCAGTCACGCAAAAATCGAAGCGAGGAATAGGGGGCTTTCCGAGCGGGGCAAGAATAAGTGATCACGATGCCAGTGTATTTGTTCCGAGTAGATAATGTCCGTTGACGCCGTCGAGAGTTACCGGCAAAGCTGTATCTCTGCGAAAAAAAGAAAACGCATGATTCCCAAACCCAGCCGTCATCCCGCTGCCCGTCGTCCAAATCGTTCGTTGAAAAAGGCGTCCGGAAAGTTTTTAAAAAACGCACATCTGCCAGAAAGAATCCGTCAGCATTTCCGCCCGCCGCGATTGATGCTCCACAGCCCAGTCGTCCGACGTACCATCATCTCCTCCCAACAACCAGGATTCGTAATTTATCTCTGGGCAGACCAGACGTTCTTGAGGAGACCGTCACGCTGAGCAAGTCTGTTCAGAGCATCGTCGCTCTCGCCCATGGCGCGAACGAAACCGGAGAGAGCATAAATGATGTTCTCGCCCTGGATGGCCCGGCCGTTCTCGTCGACCTTGGCGATGGTGATCTGGCAAGAACCGTGGTCCTTGGCCTTGATAATGCGGCCCGTCGCAGAGCACTTGCGGGGGACGTAACTGGAGTAGAGATTCCAAAGTCAGCACACAACCCACCACAACCGATCCATCCCTCGTCGCCGTCCGTCTCGTGGTCGTCGGGTTTTGCGAGAAAAGAGGGCGAGCGCTTACAGATCGACGATCTCTCCCTTGTCGTTCTCCATGGCTGCGACTTGGTGATGAGTGCTGCGTAAAGACGGGTTTGGGTTTGCTTTGCGGTGTCGGAGAGGGCAGGACTGGCAAAATTTCAAGAGTCTTGAATTTCGATCAGTTTTGGAGTGATTTGGTGGGTGCCGGGGTCTGTGGGCTTGTGTGCACAGACCAGAATCGACCCCACCACAGCTCTCAAAAAGGAAGTGGACCGCAGGTTGGGCCCTCATGTGCCCAGTCAGGTGACGCCGCGCGGTCTTCGCGATGTGACAGGCTTGGCTGAGGTGCCCCGCTGAGAATCCAAACAAGGGCAAACCAGCAACTCTTGTGTTGCTTGCGTGGTGCCATTGCAAACGGTGTGATGCTTCTCGAGCCTTTATGATGATGCATATCGCTCATCCCAAATGAATACTGTCAAAAACTGCACTTTATCTTCTTTTTTCCGACTCTTGTTGCCATCCTGTCGACCTTCAACATCTCCCGTCGCACCCTTCCACGCACCGGGCGCATCCTGCCACGGGGCTTGATGATGTTCTCTTCTCCACCCAGAGGCATGGCGCGCGACGAGTGTCTGGTCGTCATATCTTCTTCGCCCGAATTTCCCTCACTTTGCGACCTTGTCCCGACAACTAAACCGACGACACTCCGCAGCGGCAGGAATGCTGCTACGATCCCCGGTGATGCGTCAACAACGTTTACGAGCGCTGCGACGATGTGGCGGGCAGCCCAACATCCAGACGCAGAGGATGTCTCAGGCCCAGAGGTTGGGATTCCAATGCCAGCTCTGAAAGATACTGCGCTCGACAAGTCGAAACCAAAGTTCAAACCCCGAGCGCCTACGAAAACAAGGACAAAGAAAGACTCTCCGCTTCTAGTGGCGGATGACAGTGTAATTCTTTTGAAATCCTCGGGGGTTGATGTCTCGGTCTCGAAGAAGAGGGCGAAACAACCAAAGTCGGTTCAGGAAACAACACAAACAACAATTGCTAAAGGCAAGGTGACCAAGCCAGCCACCAAGGAGAAGGTCACTAAAAAGAAAATGGAGACAGTCAGCAGGCATTTTGCAAAGGAATCCTCAACATCGAAACCTCCAACGACAAACTCAACAGATGCTGTGGTACCAGTAGAAGAGGACGAACCGGTGATTCTGGAGCCAGCTCTGCAAAGGAGATTCGATTGGACCCCGCCACGCGAAAGCCTACCCCGACAATTAATACCTGTGGCTGATTCACCGATGGAAAGACCAACATGGTCAGTGGAATCGCCAGAAGCCAATGTCTTCAAGGCTCTTCATGATAAGTTCGGTCGGACGTCTGATGATGTGCAATCAGTTGGCCCTGGTTCAGGGACAAGTTCACTGGATGTGTTGGGCAAGAGAAAGCTCATCGAGATGGTGCAGACGGCTGCCGCGAGCATCTCCAACATCAATGCGAATGGCAAAGCCCTTGCAGAATCCCCAGTCAAGTCAAAGGCTGTCAAGAAGAAGCCACGCACGATCACGGAGCTGGCTACTGCAGCCTACAGAAACCAGGAAGAGCCGTCTAAGCAAGATTCGCTCCTCGGCTACCTCGACACGTCAGATGCGCAAACTGGGTCATCAAACACGGCGTTGAGAAGTAAAGGGAAGCTTGGGAAGAAACCTGCAAAGCCAAGACCATCTAAGAAGAAGCCTGAGCCCAAAAAGCCCATCTTGTTGTCCCCAGAGAGTGCCTTGAGACAAGTGGCCCAACAGGATTTCGTGTTTGGAACTTCAAGTCAACTTGCGATAGAGGATGACCCCGATTTGCTGCGTGCGCTTCACGAGGCGATGAAGTTGTCAAATGACACGACAGATGACCCCTTTGCAATTCCCAGCCCGGTGACAAGCGATCTTGCGGTTCGCAGGAAACCTGCGCGTCTTCTCTGGGGGGCTAGCGCGCGAGATGAGGACGGCGCTCTTCTGGACATGGAGATATTGGATTTGACCGAATCACCTCCCGCTCATTCGCAATCTCGTGCCAATGACGAGGAATCGTTGGATGACTCTGTGCAGATGACGGAGCAGTCTTTGCCACCACCGCCGACCAAGGCCCCAGAGCCCATGAGGGAAGCATCACCACCAACACCGGGGGCGGATGAACAAAGACATACTGGCAATAGTATATTTGACACCACCGATTCATCTGCAGAGACCGGGTCAGAAGCGCATGCTCCGCCAAAGTTCCATATCGCCAACGCCGTAGTCGAACAAATTCCCGAGCCGAATGACGCAGATTGGGATGACTATATTGACCTTGACCTTCCACCATCCAACCAAGAGCATCACGAATTCTTGTTGACACAGTCGAGCAGCCCACAGCTCGCGCATTCGCCCATCACTCCAAATCTACAACCAGCATCCCCATCCAGCAAACCCACCGCCGACCCGTCTATTCTCTTGCAATCCGGGCCTATGGCTCCATCCAGACCAAAGTATGAACTCTTCACCGATGCCCAGCTAGCACGAGATATCTTCAAGTTTGGGTTCAAACCTGTAAAGAAACGTTCAGCCATGATTGCGCTTCTTGACCAGTGTTGGGCAAGCAGGGTCCAGTCAGCCACAGGAGGCGCGGCTACCAGTGTGCGGACCATATCCACCACCACCTCCCAAGCTGCCTCCAAACCGAGCACGGCTGCTGCGGCGATCAGTCCACGAGGTCGACCAAGGAAGAATTCGGGCACGGCAGCACCATCAGCTGATTACAGTAGTCTGAAGGTCCCGGAGCTGAAGAAGCTGTTACAGGAGCGTAGCCTCAAGCAGTCAGGGAATAAGCCAGACCTCATCGCCCGTCTTCAAGATTATGATATGCAGAGGAAGACATCTGCCGGTCTCGCATCTCCACGGGGAAGGCCACGCAAAGAGACGGCAAGCTCCCCGAAAAGAACCAAGCCCCGTGAAAAATCTCCTGCAAGACGAGCTACCTCTCCAAGGCGTAGTAGATCACCTGCAACAACGCCACATCGAAGTAAACCACAAGGCAAGGATGGAGTGATTGAGATACCCGACTCGGATGCCGACTCTGACCTAGATGATCCCATACTCTCGTCCCCGCCTTCAGCTGCAAGACGTGCTCGACCAGCAGATGAAGACATGTTTTCTTCTCCCCGGGTAGATCTGTCCATCAATGAAGATGCAGAAATGTCTCTCATTGCCAGTCCAACCACAGAGCAAGTCTCTGTGTTTGCATACATTACAAAAGCTATCACATCAGCACCTTCATCCAAAGACCCCACTGACCCCTCCTGGTATGAGAAGATCTTGATGTATGATCCGATTATTCTCGAGGATTTGGCATTGTGGCTCAATGAAGGACAGCTGGACAAGGCAGGATATGATGGGGAGGTCTCACCAGCGGATGTCAAGCAGTGGTGTGAAAGCAAGAGTGTTTGTTGTCTGTGGCGGGTCAGCTTGCGAGGGCTGGAGAGGAAGAGGCTGTGAGGACCGAGTCGTGGTTTTTGGAGTGTTTGCACTGTTTCACTGTACCATGTGTACTATACACGAGTATGGATATGAGTGATGACTGGAAACAATGGATTTATGCCTTCAATTCTGAGTGACACTCTGCCTGTGATGCTGTTGAGTGTGTCAGCGGGAATGGGCCGGAAATAAGCGGGGCCGAAGCAAACCGAGGTTGATAGCGCCAAGTTTCAGAAGATCCCCTCATCACAGTGACCGGAAACCGTTTGACGATGAGGATAGCGTGAGTGAGGGGGGACCTGGACGGTTCTTTTCCCCAATTTGGAGTCTTTTTCTATTTTGGTTTCTATTAAACATGAGCTCTTTGCATTTTGTCGTCCTATCCAAGAGTTCTGGTTTTGCTCACTCATTCCGGCTTTCTGACGCGACGCGCTCACTCTCACTCACAACCGTCCACTCGGTGCTCAACGCCAGCAAGAGAAGTTTCGTCACAACGTCAAGAAATCAGGACCAAGGGCCTCTTTTTGAAAAAGCAAAAATAATGGACCCCAAACTGTACACCAAGTCAGCTGCACCGTCGTCGACCAAGTGGCCTGCGCCCAGTCCCAGTGCCAGCATCCTGGTCATCTCGCCCACCAACAAAGTATTGCTGTTGAAGAGAGTGAAGACGGCCTCTTCTTTTGCGTCCGCGCATGTATTTCCTGGTGGCAACGTGGATGAGTTTCATGATGGGGTGACGGCCAAGGATGAGCACCTGGACAATATCGTCTATCGAAATGCTGCCATCCGTGAGACTTTTGAAGAGACGGGTATTTTGTTGAGTAAAAGCCATGTTGAAGTCAGTGATGAAGTGAGGGACAAGGGACGAAAGGATGTCTACAACAGACAGATCACCTTTGGGGGTTGGATCAAGAACCATGGTGGTGTGGCGGACACAGGTTTGTTTATGTGCTCCTCGCCCCTTTTCTCGTCAACGGACTTTTAACACAGATAGACTCCCTCATCCCCTTCACCAGATGGATCACCCCACCCCCAGCCAAAAAGCGCTTCACAACCCAAATGTACCTCTACTTCCTCCCAGTATCCTCCGCCAACTCGTTCTCTGAAAAGCCCAGCAAGATCCACACCCCTACCCCAGAAGGCGAGCAGGAAAAGGAGCACACCTCTGCGGAGTGGGAGTACCCCCTCACCTGGCTGTCCAAGGCCCAAAGCGGGGAGATTATGCTTTACCCACCGCAATTCTACCTCTTGAATCTCCTCTCCCCCTTTTTGAACAACTCCAATATGGATTATGCCACGCAGCGGAAGGGGGTGAGGCAATTTCTGGAAGAGGTGCCGACTTCAAGCGGGGAGTACGACTCGTTTGATGGAAAGCTCAAGCCCAAGGTGTTGAATACCCATCTGATTGGCTGGAAAGACAAGGTTATCTCGCCTAGTGTGATGTTTGCGCCGGGGCAGCTGTACAGGGACGAGACCGTGTTGAGTTTGGAGTCGCCTGGTCCTGAGCTCAGGGCTCAAAAGGGGAACATGAGGGGAGGGGATGCGGAGAGGGTGGTGGTTGTTGAATTTGAGAGGAAGAGTGGCCCGAGGGGGATCAAGATTGTTGACAGGGGGGAGGTGGGGAGGCTGTGGGAGGAGAAGGAGAGGAAGGGGGCGAGGATATGAGGTTGAGGTAGTTACTGTCTGTAACCGCCTGTTCGTTTGAAAGGCATCCGTGGTGCTCTGATGCCGGATTTTGGATGGAGAATAAGAGTCGGACGTTCTAGGTTTCAAGTGGGTGTCCATCGACGTCCTCTTTCCTTGTTATGTAAGGCAAGCAGTGCCTTGAGCTTGAACACTTTGAGTTTGCTTGTCTTTGAGCTTCTGAAAGCTTTTAAATTCTCCATCATGTAACAAATTTGGACCACCAAGAAACTTGAACCGCATTCCTGTCGTCTCTCTTATCTTCATCCAGCAAACACATTTACCCCATAGTGTTTCTTTTCAGGTTGTCCTGTAAGCTAGTGCACACGTTAGGTATTTAACCGGCCAAGCACCATTCAATCTTCGAAGCATTCTCAGTTCCAATGGACCCCCCCACTGTTGCCTCCTGTGATACCCATCTGAGGCTTCTCGAGTCTTTCGTGGCCTTGAGGGACAGGGTGCGATAATGGGCGCAATCGAACCAGACAGACCAAGAAGCATTGCGGGATTACTTCGTTTTACAACCGCCCGGTTTTATCGTTGGGTTTTCTCCGTGAGCGATACTGCGATACAAACCTCGCTGCCACCGCTCGGTGAGTTAGTAAGCTTCTGCATATATGATTTTATCGTGGATATGCTAATGGTTCTGCCTCTGATAACATAGACATGCTGATGATTTGGCATTCCTTCATATTAAATCCGTATGTTTATAGAGACTGGTGCACAGTAGTCCGTCTCAGCGGGGCTGCGGGGCGCGGTCTACAATGGAAACTGCTTATAGGTAACATGCTGGTTTTATTCCAACATACAAAATAACTCCAGGACAACGATTAACAAAGTGGTCTTATTCAGCACAAAGCCATCGATACTGATCCGGCAAAATTCTCTCTCTTAGAGTCACAAGTGCGGGATATTGCACTTCTAGGCACGTCTCAGACCGACGTTTCCCAGCTTTTATCAGTGGAAATACTTGAGATTTCGGCAAGGAATCACGACTTACCTACTTACTAACCTACTACGTACGACTTAGTAGCTGCTGTGAACCTTTAGTCTAAGTTCACCCTAATAATAATACGATTTGGATGGATTTATTGCCCCTATTTATACTTAATCCTTCGGCGTGCGATCATACGATCCAGTAGCTTTCTTCGCCAGTAGGCGTGCCTACCCTGGACATAGACCTGGTCTGGCATACACACTAACTCTCCCCCGCACAATACTTCCAATTCTCAAGAAATGTCACCCACGGACATTTTATTAACCATAATAACGACCTCGAGCACAAGGCCCTTTCTTCTGGTTTCGAGCAGACAAAACAGCTGTACAAACACCATTTTGGCGAGAAATATGTTCTCTGCAATAGCTGGTTCTGTGAGGCAGCTCGTTTACAACCCGACGGGGCCTTGCCGAAGGCCGAGCTGACGGCGGTTTAACGGTTGATCAGAAACTCAAGCTTTTTGCTGCCAGTAAAGCTTGACCTAGCAGAATGTAACCGCCACAACCGTGAGGTTCCATACCAGCCTGAAGGAGGCTGTGGAGGTTGTGGAGGCTGTGCGGGCGGTGGAAATCGTTGTGTCGGTGCTTAGAGCATTGCCTGCAAGACACCTCGGGTACATTATTTTATATGAGAGATGAAATGTTATCTATTGTAGTATTTACAGATTCTGGAAGCTAAACTAGGTAGTGGGTTGTGTTGAGAAGTTAAAGGTTGATAATCATGGAGCAACCGTGGAGGGGGGCCCCTGGCTGGTGAGACAAACAGGGGCCTCCGTAAAGGCGCTCTCTTGGGTATTCAACTATACAACGACATCGAGCAAGGTGATATCATATCTGCCCTCCACAACACAAGAGCGCTTTATTGTCGGGTTTTTTGCGAGGAATATGTTGTCTGCTATAACTGGTTCTGTTAGACGGCTTGTTCAAAGGCCATCGACGGCCCTTCAGAGCCCCATCAAACAGTCAAGTCTGACGTTCCTACCCAGGTTGAACGGGACCTAGAGTGTAGTCACCACAAAGATGGAATTCAGGGCACGGTGGGGGAAGTTAATAACTATAGCGGGATCCTACAAATCGAAAATATTAGAGTTTTGTTTATTACGGTATCTGGGCCCTGATATGGGCTAATATAGTACTTGACTACTACTTATATAGAGTTAGGGGTTATATTTCTATAGCTTATATATTAATTAAAAATAAAAACATTAATGGTTATTGTAATTACTGTAGTCAATAATTTAATTAAAAAATCGTTAATATTGTTTTAAAAATTTAGTTTTGCGTATAAATAAACGGGTTTAAATTCTATTTTATTAATTTTATAATGCTTTAATTTTTCTTATTAATCTATTTATTTATTAATAGCCTAGTAAAAAAACGACTTTTTAATATTTTCTCAGGGCTTACCGGTTAATTGAAGGCTAGTAATTTTTTGGCTAAGGGAGGGCCTTAATACTATGTATTCGAAAATATGAGAGTTTTATTTAATGTAATATCTGGACCCTAATGTGGCACTTGGCTCCTGTAGGCTCCCGCTTTGGAAGGCAATTGCCAGTTGCAGGGGTTGTAATAGTAGCTGCAATGGTTCATAATGTCAACGGGTGCAGTTGAGCCAACACCAGATTGTCAACTAGGTAAAGGATGGAGTTATCATTTCAGCTGTGAAACTACAGAGTGGGGTTTGAGTACCGTGGGCTTGTAAATATGTTTGTATCTGACTGTTGTCACCACCACAGCGATGTTCAATGAGACCGATTGTCCTTTTTCATCACCAATATCATCCGGGACTCAACGTTATTCCGCAAGACCTTGTCAGAGTCACGAGATTCCAAGTTACGTACCAAATGACGAATAGCTTGATCACATATTAGTTGTACTCCCCATGTGAAAACACAAATTGACAATTTAGGTAGTACTCACCGGGCTAATCACCCCGTGGGCCGGAATCTCAGCTGTTGAAGAGGCTGACCTGGGTGGGGGTTTGGTCTCGACACCAGTACCAATCATGGTGGGGGATTATAATTGTAGTACGTTGTGCGGCTCATGCACGTCTCAGAAGACAGCTCAAATTCCATGACATCGTCGGCACGTATGGTTTGGGGATCACGTAGAGAGTAGTAGCGCTGACAAATTCGATAGTCTTGATCTTCACCAAACTTTACATTAATTGCCCTGCCTTTGCACGTTTCCGGTTAGTTCAGCACCATCAATGCCCATTATAAAAGACTCGAACATCCTTTAATTGACACTGTGTACTAGGCCAGGTTTGGCTGTCGCGATAGACGAATCCAGACCACGCCTTCTTCTTCGGACTCGTCGAACAGTACCGAGGCTTCGCCAGCGCCGAGATAGTACAGTGATCCCCATTCAATATGCAGGCAGTCGTAGCCTGAGGTGTTTCGGTCAGGGAGCGGTCGTCGTGAACAGAGCCCAATCACAGTCAGGGTGGTCACCTTTCAGGGGTGAGTTGGTTGAGGCGAGCGAGGGACATCACTACTTGGTGACACAATGACTAGCGGTGATGCCTCATATAGTGACATCGTGGTTCGGTGTTCGGTGTAGTACAACGGCCGGTTTGGTCCAAGACAACAAGTCCGAGGCGTCAACCGGCTCGCTCCACATTCCGCCGCCCTCTGACAATAATATGCCTTGTTTCTGCCGGTCAAATATTGGAACGGGGAACAGCCGGCGCCTGGGTCCGAGAAAACAAATCCGAGGCATCAGCCGGCAGGCTAGGCATCCGCCGAATGAGGAAGGAGACATTGGTGATAATGATGTTGGAACACGGTTGTTGGTGTATTGAGGAAGAAATCAACTACCTCCACGGCGAGAGAGAAGAAACTAGCTCAGGTTGGCCTGAGCTCCCATGGCAACAACCGTGGATACTGCCTCACAATAGATGATGAGAGACGTCCGGCCGGAAAGGCATAAAAGGGCTGGCTCCCCTCTGTGTCCTAGAGCTGTTGAACTCTTCACTTCTCCAACCAGCTCAAGCATCACCGAGGAAAGCTCCAGATTCCACATCTAGCAATTCAAAAGCCTTCTCAGAGCAATCTTTTACATCCTCCTCAACCGCCAATATGAAGTTCCTTGCCCTCTCCCTTCTCGCCACCTCCGCCGCCGCCATCGACCTGCACCTTGAGTTCGCAGGCGGCTGCTCAACTTCAGGAGGCGGCTACATCTGCTACAACTGGAACCCCGACTCGTGCTGCAGCGTTAACGCGGGAACCTTTTTTAACAGCGGCAGCTTCAGAGCCATCCCGCCCCAGTGGAACATCCAGGCGCGCGGGCACGCCCCCCCCAGGTGCGGCACCATTCGCCAGCAGGAGGACAGCCGCGGCCGCACCTACGTCTGCCTGGGCAACGGGCCCTTTGGCGGGCTGGGGTACGGATTCAACAACAGGAAGATGATTCGCGGCGAGACGGTGGAGGAGGAGGAGGAGACGGAGACAGAGTGCGTGCAGCCGAATGTGATGTACCTGGCTGATGGGACGCAATACAACTACACGGCTATTGTCGAGGCCAAGCTGGACACCGTGGAGCTCAATGAGATTGCCAAAGCTGGCGCGTCGGCGGCGGACATCCCGGAGAGTTTCGAGGCTTTCAAGATCGTGCAGTAGATGTTCGGATGACGGCAGATCTTGAGACTCCTGTCAGGATTCTAAGAGGCGGAGCGGGTTGATGCTTGGTATGGCGGGTTGGCGATGTGCCTCCTTCCTTTCGTTCATTACTTTCGTTCATTACTTTCATATGCTCATCTTGCCCGGGTGTGCATTTCTCTTGCCGTGGGCCCCGGCCGCCCGACTTGTGGGCGTTAAACAACAAATAGACTCTCATTTCGAGAGAAATCCAATGCTGTTTCTTAGGAAGAATTACTGCCAAAATCTGAGGAAGATTTCTTCTTCATTTCTGCATTCACACCCCTAAGTCTTCCAATGAACATGAAGCATATAAGCGCCGACAGAAAATACAAATCGAAAATAAAACGGGCTGTAGAGAATATAGGTACTTCGGTAAATCGAGCTTGAATTTTCAGGGTCTCACCTGGCAAATGGGGCCAGCCATGACACCAGTCACCTGTTTTCTCCTGTTGGAAAGATCAACAACCACGGATCCATAGTATCGCAGGTTGAAGCGCTTACAATTGGAGCTTGAGAAGTTTCAGGGCGGGCAATGTATTCATTAAGCTGCAGATGTTCGATGTTCCGTTCAAAGTTTGGTCGGGC
Organism: Podospora pseudopauciseta; assembly: GCF_035222475.1. Taxonomy (NCBI): domain Eukaryota; kingdom Fungi; phylum Ascomycota; class Sordariomycetes; order Sordariales; family Podosporaceae; genus Podospora; species Podospora pseudopauciseta. The sequence goes on from NC_085892.1 coordinate 331,850, forward strand.
TACGCCCAACCCCTGATAACCCCAATAACCCTCTTCTGCCGGTCTTATGATACCCTGAAATTACCGCCCTGACTACCCTGATAATTCAACAGAACTAGCCAGTGTAGATAATTCCGCAATATGCAATTCACATGGTGAGTTTTTAAGGCCAAGCTCGTATTGCTCGTGAGACTGCAAGGAACCGTTGGGGGCGATGGAGGTGGCTGATGGGAGCGATGTGGGCATAGCATTGATAATATCAAGATCGCTGGACAATTCCGAATTCTTTTTGTGAAGCTCAAAGACCTTCCTCCTTCCCGCCCGGAAATCAATATGGAAATCACCCTGCACACTAAGAATAGCAAACCTGCCCGGCCGCTATCGTCCACCATCTTTACTCAACAACTCAGTTTCTCGAGTCACAGCCTTGTACCGGCTATACTCAATGCCAAGCACAGCCTTCAACCCTTCCTGGCACCGTATATATAAAGATCTTGCTTTATGGGTTTTGCCCTATTGAACTTGAAACTTTGCACAATCTTCCATATTCTCGAGAGAATCAATACTAGCAGTGATAGTCTCTGCTATTGCCTTTTCATACCCCTGTAGCGCACGCCAATATAATGTCTCTGCTTCTTAAACCCGGCCCTAATCTCGATAGAGATTACCTAGATTATTAATAGGATCAAGTATTAATGGGTCGTCTGGGCCAAATGCCTTCTTTCCGCCCTGCAGTGCATGCTCATATATAGCGTCCGCCTCCTTAAGCCGCCTTGATTCCAATAAACAAGGCCTAGATTGTTAATAATATCAAGTATTGATGGGGGGTCTGGCCCAAGTGCCTTCTCTTCGCCCTACAGTGCGCGCTTATATATGGCCTCTGCCTCCTAAAATAGGGCTATATTTTTAAACAGGTCGCCTAGTCCTTTTAAAGTCCACTTTTCTCCTTTAATAACTAGTGTTCCGTTTAAGATCGTTGTTAAACAAAATGCTATATACCCTAGAAGCCGCCATTATTGTGTATAGTACTTCTGTTTAGTATCCTTTAGTATCTTTAAGTTGACGTATATTATTACGAGCTATGCTAAATCATAACTTTTTATCTCGTTTAACACGTGTCTCGTCCAGGCGTATATATAACTATATATACCATACCTACGCAATTCTATATACTTTATTAGCGATATATTCGGCTGAGTTAGGGTATAAATACATAAGATACGTATTGCTTTATTCAATTTAGTTCTATCGTATATTATTTCCTAAAACCAGGCTAGTCCTCGTGGTCAGCCTTCTTAAAGCAGCTCTAACCACATATCCTTGTGGTCAAAATAGGCCTATATTTATAACAGTACTATAAATACTGTATTTTACCGCTTAATTTAGGTATATAAGATATTCTATGTCGAGTAGAGGGCTCGGTCGTAGGAGAGTAGCGATTGCGTGGTGATATGAAGACGTCGCTATGACTTCTTATATAACTGAGGATATTCGGTATATATTATACGTATGTTATGGAGGTAAGCCTTAGTAGTCGAAAGGGTAAGTGGCAGCCCGTCTAGCTCTTACGTAAATTCGGTAGTAGTAGCGTCTATAAATAATAGTTAGTTGGCTTTCTTGAACCCTCATCTGATTTTCATTTACCTCTATGTAGCTCTTGTCGTTGCGAGGTATGGGATAGAATCTCTAGACTATAATCGATGGCTTTTAACTTCTTTAGTGGTACGTGGGAACCGAGATCGACCCTTAATGCTCGTGTTGTGATGAGGATAGTGCTATAGTAAACATGCGGGAAGAATGGGCGTATATTATAACCTACAGAAGCGGCTTCTTCATCTCCGTCCAACTCACTCTCCAACATGTGGTTGTCATGATCGTCATAGATGATGAGCCAATTGCTGTTCCCTGGATTGTCAAACCACCGTTCAAGGCCTTTGCTAAGTATGTTGTGTAGTTGAACCAGTTCCTCTCCCCTTCCGACGAAATCCGTTACTTGGGCAACTCGGGACAGACTACAACCGATGGTGAATATGACATTATTGGAGGCATTCAAATATGCTAATTATGAGTTAATATTCATGATAGACAGGAAACAGCGGTCTAAGACTGCCTACCCTCGTTAGATATTTTCTCTGCCTCCCAGCGCTGCGGAATCTACTTGATAGCGTCATTTGCCATGTCCTTGAGGTGTCTTGATACGGTCTTGTATCCGCTGTCTTCCCTTGATGTGTATTTAACCATGTTGTGATGGTTGGCATGGATTGCGACTGGCTCTGCATTAGTCTGGCCAGGCACAACGGCTGACGCACGTGGCACCACCTGTAACCATTAGGTACCTTACTATTAATATACACGGTCAGAAGTAATGATTGATACTACATACCATCAGAGACTGGCCGAGGGCAGTTGGAGTCTGGTACTCTTCATAGGGGAATTTGGTTATAAATTGATCGCTGATCAGGCCGTACTGACCCAATTGTTGCTGGAGGACAATTAATGGGCACCCTTGAGCTATGGCAGGAACGGTAATCTTTGCGGTGTTGGGGACCTGGACATATCTATGGCAGCTAAAAAGCCTTATTCTTATAGACTGAAAATTTGATGCCTCCATGGCAGACCCAATCTGATGCCATGAACCAGTATTCCATCTAATGTCCTCTTAGGCCATCTCCCACCCTCGAATGACACCGACACGTACCATCCACCGAGTGGCACCATCAATGACACCAACAACTGACACTTCGAGTGCAGAGCCCCACGGTGCTTACCAGGGCACGGCCACAATGAGGTGCCATGCGATGGGAAGAATTTTTACAAGTTGACCGCGAACAGAGCATGCGGAGGCTAACCCGGAAGATAAACCTAGGGATATGTCTGCAAGGACAGTCGACACCCAAACTTCTCAAGCTCTGATCACTTCTGCAAGAAATACACCAGCGCTCCCTCCCTCTGAGCCTGATCTCTCGAGTACTTGACCTGGTGCACCAGTTTTCCGCCGTTGTCCTTCAAAGAAATGACCCCTCCCTTGTTACCCAACGCCACCCCGGGCACAGCAACTCCCTTCTTGCTCTGCACTGCTAAAGACACTCCTTTCAAGACATGACTCTGCCCCGACCCATTCTCAATCCTCCAACCCTCCAAGTCCACCGTCGTCACAGAACGATTAAGCAAGTACACCGTCTCCCCATCTCCCCTGGTAGGCTGCTGGTCCGGTCCATGAGGATTGACCAACGCAGCCTCAATCTTGATCCCATCTCCTACAATCGGCTCCGGCTCTTCCTCATCACCCTCACCAGGCTGCTTCCCTCCACCCAGCAACTTGGCAAACGTGTCGCCAACCGGCATGCCCTGCTCATCAGTCTTGTACGTCTGCACGGCAAACGCAAGAAATATGCCCTCCCAATGACCATCGGGAAAGGCCAGGATGATTCCGCCGTCTTGAAAAATTCCATTGTCCTTCTTCCACTGTCCCGAGTTCCCTTGATTCATGTGGATATCATGAATCCCGGTCTTGTCATTGTACGGCTCGCCAAACAGGTAAATGTCCGCCTTTTGTACGACAGCTTGGTTCAGGATTGGGTTGAGATAGTCGAGGATGTTGTGGCTCGTCCCTGGCGTGTTGTGTGAGAGAAGAATGCCATCTTGGGGGCGGAAGAGGTTCAGGCGGAGGAAGTCAAGGCCCAGGCTGCCGGTTTCGAGTGTGCCCTTCTGGGGGTGGAAACCCCGTCGGAGGGCCTGGAGGGAGTGGGTAAAGGTTACTGAGACTGGCTGGAGGTCGCGGATGACCCAGTAAACGAGACGGGAGTCGGAAGACTTGCTTTCGATGTTGACTGCCGCGTCTAGGCGGGTGGAGGTGGTGTCTGAGAAGGTGATGTGGCCGTGACCGGGCTTAGCGGTCCCGTCCCACTTGGTGGGGGTGCCTTTCCAAATGCCGTAGCCTTTGAGGGGCATTTTGGGGTGATAGGTTTGGAAATAGGTATTGGTTCAAATTTGGGGGGGGCCGTGGAGAGACCTTGGGTCTGGAAGACCTGGATGCGGGCGAGGGGAGAGGGTGAACTGAATCCCGCCCCATCAGTGCAAGGGCGCAGCTGCCTCCTTTATACGTTTCTTTTTTGACTTTCATGTAAGTCACAAGTCACAATCACATGTGCATGGCGGGAAGGACTCAATCTTCCACCGAATTGAATGGGAAGGCACCTTCGTCTCATCAGCGTGTTATCGGAATTGTTCCTCAGCCCTCTAAGGCGGCGGGTCTGGACCCTCGCATTCCGACCACTTGTATCACTTGTATCACATTCAATGCAACGCCACATATCAGAAAGCACTGGAAAATGTTACCGCGAACTCAGATCCCGCACAATACTGTATTCGACCAAGAGCTGATGCTGTACCATCCTCCCAAGCCCCCCAACCATGTACCGTCCGTACATACGCTTCCTATACGTCTATGGTGCTGCTCAATATCAAGCTTCCTGTCTGTGACCAATATATCCCCACATCCATATCAATCCGGCCACCGCTCCATCCTCCTTGTCTGGCCTTAAGTGAGAATTTCCAGATCAAGAGCTCTTCTCTCGTCCCGAATCAAAATCAACCGCTCGGCCAACTCCTCCTTGGTAAGTCCCATCCCAGCTCTGACCCGTTTGTCAATGTTCTCAATGACCTTGTCGTTCGTGAGCTCGTCCACATGCTCGCGCAGCTGCTCGCCCTCCAAGCGCACCCGAGTCATCAAGACAGTCTTGGAGAGTCTTGTCAGGTAGCTGGAATCGATGCTGATGCGCTTGTCATAGCTGGCCTCGCCGGGGGCAAAATAGTGATGCCTTGTTTGCTGGTGATCGCGGAGGGCTGTCTTGCTGCGGTGCAGGGTGTTGCAGGTCTTTTCCGGGCCGCCGCCGAGAACTGGGAGAGTGCACTTGGGCAGGTCGAGCTCGTCCTCGGAGTTGAGCTTGCGGCAGCTACATGTCCAACAGGCGTTAGTCCATCCGTACCGGGTACCTAGGTATCTAAAAGAAACCACTTTACATTTTCTTATGATTGTACATGCTCCTAGCCCCAAGGGCCTTGCCACACCCTTCGCAAGTGACTTTGGCTTTGTTATTGGCCATGGTTACTGTTTCTTGGTTCTTTGTTGTGTGAGGTGCGTTTTGATCTTTGGGAACTGGCTGTTGATCGTCGGGAAGCGGTAGTTGTTGATCGTCAGGAAGTGGTGACAAGCGCAGCCTTTTCTCCTGGCCAACAGTTTGCTGACCCACATATTGTGAATAGGGCGGGTCTTGTTCCAGTTGCTCACCCTTCAGCAGAGCTTGCTGGTAATGAATATCAAGTCCCAGGTATTGTCGTTGGTCCGAATGGTGTGGTTTCTCCTGGACTTGACCCGCTTGCGAACTCAGGAGGTGGGTCTCATCTTGAAGAAGTGGGACAAGGCCTTCAATCGGGAAGTGTCGGTAAAACAACAAGTCAGCGGGCGTGTGGTCGATTGGCTCAGCGTTCGCGGGCGCGACTCCCAAGGCGTCGCAGGGGTCAACAAGAACGAAAGGATACATGTTGTAGAAGAGGTCGTAGTCGGGATCACAGTCAGGATCATGGTGAGGAGCATAGCTAAATCGCAAAACATCAGTATAGGTCTCGAGCTCCAGTCATACTGCAACTAATGTAGCCGTCAAGGTCTGCTGATACATACTTGTAATTCTCATCTCCATCTGGATTCATCCTTGGTGGCAGGTTGTCAGAGTATGACAACTCTGAAAGGATTCGAGGCTTCGAAGTGTAGCCGGGTAGGTACCTAAGAAAACAGCCTTCAATGATGACCGGCCGACGCCTCAAGCACAAAGAGGGACTGCTTTTAAACTCTCCAAACTGGTAGCTTGATAAGTCGTGATACAAGAGTGAAAGGTTGACGGACAGGGCGCAGGCAGATTGGACTAGACAAAGAGAATGTCAAACTGTTGAACAGGATGAAAGAAATTCAGCGAAGGATTTAAGGTGACTTGATATCGCCGGCTGTGAAAGAAGACATTGCCGGCGGCCATCCTAGCCTCGGGGTGGGCAAAGTTTGGTGTCAACCAGTATATCAACACCGAGGGCTACTAATTCACAGCACAGTTGCAAACGCACAACAAAACGACACGCCATCTGAAAACACGTTGTTTATTAACAAACAAACGCATAGCCACCTTTGTCTTTGCCAATATCTAAAATGACAGCATACTCAGATGCTGGACAGAAACTTGGCAACCCTCTCGGCAAGCCACTTTTGGGCTTCAGAAGAGGATACAACATGATCAGCATCAGGAATGAGCCCCGAGAGCTCACTTACCATCCCCTTAGGGGCCGCTGTACTCCACCTCTCCAACAACCGCTGCTTGTCGACCGATGCCGGGATCATCTCATCCTTCTCAGCAGGCAAGATCAACAATGGCTTATCCACCCTGCCAAATTTGTCTGCGAGGACCTCATCTGAAATGTCTGAAGCGAAGTAGTCTTCGGCGCCACTGTAACTTGATCAGCATCTTACACCAAATGATACAGAAAGGAATAAATAAACTTACCCAGTGGCAGCAAAGCTCCCCCATCTCGCCGCCGTGACTGGCGTTGCAAAAAAAGGAACATGCTCCTTTGGCATGGTAGTACACTCCTTTCCTTGGTCTATCAACTCTTTCGCCACAGCCAAGCTCTCAGCCAGTGCCTCGGACGACCAGAGGGCGTTGGCAGCCTCTCTGTCCGAGACAGGAGATGTCAAGATGTACCCATCAACACGCGGAGGCTGACTAGAATGGTTGTTGTACTCGAGGGCACCCTGACATCCAGTGCTAGCGCCCATCAGAACGATCCTTTTATTTTTGAGGTCCTCACGCAGGTAGCGGACGAGTCGTGTGAGGTCCTGGACGTCGTTGTCAAGGGAGGAATACCCCCATCCAGAGTAGGAGCTTCGCATACGCAGCTCCCAGATGGAGTACTCAGAAGGGAGAGCGGCCCGCAGATGTGTAAGATCTGTTGTGTGGGGCCCAGCTGTCAGGCCATGGATGAAGACTAGGGCGTTGGGAGAGGAGAAAGGCTCGGATTCATACGCGGTAAGGCTGGGACTGTGGGAGCTGTCAGTGGGCTCGGACGTGAGTGAGTGAACGACGACTTTGAAGGGGGCCATTGTCAAAAGATTCAAAGGGCTATGGTTTGTGATACTCCACGTATCCAGGAGACATTCCGAGCGAAGTCTTCGCGAAGCCTATATATCCTCAGAAGCCGTCGTGTAGGAGATTGTCAGATACGAATACGAGTACGACAAAAAAACCCGAACGCGAGAGAAACGGCCTTGTTAATTATGTCTGCAAGGGCTGCTGGCTGTTATTAGTATTATCCCCAGCACCAGCTGTCCAATTACCTCTTGCTGGTGGATATCGAAGTTCACCGCGACTCGGGAAAAGTGGCCATGACTTTATTACAGATTTTGCACGTGACCAGGCGTGGTCTCATGAGGTGCAGGATTGGCCAGCCGGGAGGTTGATGTTTGGCGGCAAATTCCGGCTTGCTGATTTTGCGAAGTTTGGATGCAAACGTGACTGATAGGGACAATTCAAAATTTAAGGTTGCTTCTGGTTTTCAGGGAATAGTTTCCGCTCTTTCCACAACTTTACCACACTGGCGCCATGTGGCTGACAGGAGGGGGTCAGTAACCCCACACAGGACGACTTGTCAACTGCAAACAGGCCCTTGCGCCTTCTTTTCATCAGATCAACCACCCCGACATGATGGTCGTGCAGCTGATCAAAGCTTTGTCATCTCAGTCCATAACTCGACGCTGTTTCGGTAGTCACGCAAGCCAGTGCTTCCAACAATGCCATCCACGCTACGCAGGGCGGGAAGCCATTTGGCACCCAGCGTCTATATAAGATAGCCAATCAGCATGCCTTGGTAATCGACTTCCCAGCTGTATACATCGCAGGTACCTACCTACCTACCTTACAGTCAACATTTTGTCACCAGTATGGAGTTACTGCAGACGTCAGTAGGAACCCCGCCCCACTCATACTGGCAGAGCATCTTTGCTGACCTTTCCTAACAGCGATGACCTCGTACTAGCGCGGTGGACATTGGCAAAGGGTCTCTTGGAGCAATGCCTAACCCCTGGCGACATTCAACTCATCCGGGGACTTGATCGGGAGCGTACGGCAGACCGTGCAGTTCCGAGTAACACCCAGGGTTCATCACTGTCAGAAGAGGATTCGACTGGAATTTTGCTGCAGTGGACTGAGTCTGCGCTTCACCTCGAGCAGTGAGAGCCAGGAGTCGATCTTTCTCTCGTCGAGAATCTGGCAAAGCTAGTGCTACATGTACGCTCGCCCCTATGCTATACTGTTAAACACCCAAGCACCTAGACTGGTCGCTAATAAAAATTGTAGATCATACGCCACAACTCTCTTGCGGTAGCTACTATTCTCTCAGCACTCCATATATTTTTCGACACACTTGAAGCCTGTCGTAAAAATGTCAGGAGATGTCACCTGATCAGCCCAGAGATGCGAAGGTCATACCTTCAATGTGTCATCAATGTCGTCAGCTTTCTCAGAGAGGTCCCTGACATATATCGGGCCGGAATCCTCCCAATCAGTCCAAAGAACGCTTTCCACCTACAAGTAAGAGTACTGCCAATTTCGGCCAAGAAATGCTGGCATGTTGCGCATCTGATGGACGTTCCTCTTCAGTTGACGGCTCTGAGACACTCCCTGTCAACAAACCAACAAGTCGTACCCACAAGATGCTTATCGAATAACCTCACACCTTTCCGATACAGGCCACAGACCTCTGTCGCGCTGTCAGACACAGATGCAAAACTCCCCTGTTTCGTTTTGCCATCCACCAGACCTAGGTACATGTTTGAGATTCCCAGCGCCATGGAAAAGCTGGAGCAACACTTCAGAAAGCCTGACACACACAAAAAAACCGGCGCAGAACACCTTCGTGCCCTTACAATCACAAATTATGCCACTGCCAGTGGGAAGAGCATGATGACCCTTTAGTATGCCGACATGCTTCGTGCCCAAAAAGAGGTGGATGCAATATTCTAGATCCCAGAGGGTAACGTAGCCGATGTTCGCTCTCAAACCTTCGGCACTATGGCGGTTCATCTCTGTCTTCCCGGCGCAAAGCCGGGAGACTTCAAAACCAACGGCCGCTTGTTCTTGAACCTGGTTATCAAATACGGGTAAGTAAGACCTCTCTTTCGTTGATGGCTAGTTGCTAATATTGAGGCAAAACGTGATATGTTAGAGTGCCGCTGGCTAATGGTATATGATGATGCGGACAGCGGTAGACTGGAGTACCAATCTCTTCCCAACAGATGCGGCGGTTATGGACAAATCATCATCACATCAAGACTCCCCTTTAACCTGCTTCGCATATACTGACATCATTCTCCACGTTGATTTGAGCGCAGTCTCCTACGCAGCCGCCTTTCGAGCTCTGTTGGAACAGAATCGCAATAAAAGCAATTTTGACCGGCTGAGTGATGAAAGAATTACAGCACTGGTTGATTTTGTTTGCAGCAAACTGTCGGCTGACTGCAGCCATATCCCAAAGCTTGTCGGTATGCTCGGCCGGGGCGTTTTCGACATGTCCGACATCGAGAGCCGTTTGTAACACTCCTCGCTTCCTTGCTCCTTTTCTGAAAGTTTGTCAGAAACAGTTTTGGGGTTGGCGTTTGAGTCCTTGAGTCCACAGTGCCGCACAATCCTAGGGATCATGTCGGTGATAGAACCGACCTGCATACCCCAGGAGCTGGTTGACCCCGTCTGTCCCATGGAACGTCATCCATTGCCCAACATTTAAATGGACGAGAAATGGTAAGAAACGCTATGCAGACATCTCAGATATCTTTATGGACGAGTTACTAACACCGGCTCTACCGACAGTCTGCTGGCATCGTTAGAGAACCTTGTCGCCTGCACGCTGATAGATAGCGATGAGGATCTGCAATGCTTTTGTGTCGACAATATGGTTGCCCAAAATATCCTCAAGGGCTTACTAACAACATCGGGAAAGCACACCGCGTTGAGAAATGCAACGATTTTGCTCTCTATCGCCTTTCCCGAATGTCCTAGGGACAGGCGTCTGTACCCAGACCATCAGGATGGCTGTGCAAGATATCTAGAGCATGCCCTGACCCTGCGTTGGTTATTGACGAGAGAGTATTCCAACAACAAGGATATGAATGTCGTCACGATGGAAGATTTGTATCGGTTGATAACCCTCGTCGAACAGTGAGCTTCCGTCACTATCTATCTTACTTATCCTGTTGTACATGACAAAGCTAATCAGTCGTCAATTGTCTTGGCAAATAGATATGTCTTCAAGATTGGAGCATATAGTACGGTAGACTGGGACGCCGATGCTTTCCTTCCAATAATCAGGCAGGTACACGATGACAATCTTGGCAATAGACGGCTCCTGGACAGCCTTCAGAGGTCAAAACGATGTCTTACGCCGGCTATGCGAAACTCGCTCTTGGTGAACCGGATGCGGCGTATCCCCTTTGCGCATCTCATCTCAATCACTTTCATGACTACTCCAAGGCCGAGGGTGAGTGGACAGACGACCTGTACCATAAAGCAATTGCGCTCGCGGACATGGCATTGATTTACTGGTCTATCTGCGTCACGCAGCGGGATATGGATAATACGTTGGATTGGTTCCAAGCGGCGATGGAAACCTACCGGATTGGGTACAAGAGTGCCGGAGACTTGAGACAGAGATGACACTCACCGACGAGAACATCATGACGTGGGCCGAGAAGGTCGAGACACCTCAACCTTTAATCACAGAGGGTTATCCCTTTTCATTGACAGCAGAGGGGCCAGAGGACGGGCCGTCCGCTGATGAATTAACAACTTCCATGGACCTTGGACAGGACGATTCTTAGCATTGGGAGGTTATTGTTGCACAGAACCAGACACGTTCTCACACATGCACAGGAAATGCCAGAGTGAGTCGGCCATACAAGGCAAGAGCACACTCGCGAATCCAGATGATGCTGAGGAAGAAGACGACATTCTGCTCGACGACGCCAGAATGTGGATACAGCAGCCGATGTAGCAAATCGCCGCTCGCACACCGCACGACGGCGTCTTGGTTGCACAGTAAGTCGAGCACCTCCCACGCAATTTATCTTTTGCATTTTACCAACTCTCTCAACAGTACACATTTCGCACTTGGTACTATTGATCGCAAAGAACACAAGTACGAACGTGCCACTCGACACTTTCACAAGACAATGAGCTTGTGGCAAGCTTCGGGACAGATGGCGAGGCACCCGCTTTACATCTCTTGCATTTATCGTCCTGGATGTTTGGCACTTGATCAGGGGGATGCGAAAACAGCATGGCGAGTAGTTCCATCCACCTCCCATTCTTTTCAGGTAGCTTGACCAATGTGTCGCACTCTTGTTAGGTCGTACATGGAAAACTATATCGCACGCAGGGGCATCGGGGTGCGGAGAAATGCTCTCTTGGCTGAACACATGCGTGGCATGTTCAAGGCTGTCCAAGTCATGAGGGAGTTGAGGAAGACGGAGGGAGAGTGGGCACACAAACACTTGAGGGAATTCCGCAGCGAGGTGGAGCGGTTCTACAATGTCAGGGGGTTGGATCTTGTGGGGCCCGTTGGATGAGAGGACTTTTGACTCGGCGGTTTGCATTCTTTGGCGTTAGACAGGTTGGGCTTGTTGTCGTTTTTGGGCGGTTTTGGAAGGTGGCAGGGTTCGAATCAAGTCTCTGGCTGGGCAGCTGGGGGACTGGGCTGGTGTTGGCAAGAGTGTTTGATATACGTATAGAGGTTCCCATCAATTGTGGAAGACGGATCAAGGATGGCTTTCTTACAAGTCTTGCTTTGCCCTCCTGTGATTTTGTTGAGCCCATCAACATACTGGCTCATGAAGCTGAAAACCTTTACCCGCCTTGCTATCCTCCATATATGGTAGCGAGCGAAGTCGAAATAAGGTTCATAAAAGGAACCGCCGTGCCACAGATCGCATTGACGCTGCGAGCTTATTTTCGCAAACCCTCATCTTGTTGACAGGTATACACATCCCGTTAATGGCCAAGGTAGCATAGGCAGAATGGGAAGCGAACCGCTTCTGCCGCGTTGCGGTACCGCTCGCCAAGATACCATGAGGGCTTTTCGGCCCACCCAAGATCCAGCGAGAGCCAAGCTTTTTGGTGTTGAACTGGGGAGACCAGGGTCAGGGGCTGCTTACTTGTTGTAAAAGTCCCAAATGGGAACTGTGTGCCGAGTGAATGTACACTTCAAAATGGGTCTGGGTGGTTATCTATATGGAGTTGGATGGAGTTATCCGCCATCAAAAACATTTTGTTGGGATTTTGCTTGGAAATCTGTGACGGATGTCCGCGTTGCTCAAGACATTCATGGTTTTTGTCGCCAAGTTGTGTCAAGACTCAGATAGCTAACTCTCAATTGCTGACTCCTCCAGATTCTCCAACTTTCACATGCTGTGATTTAGTGCTCGGCCCTGCAGTACGGCGATTTCTGCAAGAGGACACCCCCCATCACATCTACGCTATCCGAGCGCCGTTGCAAGATGGCTGCGACTCTTTTCTTGCTGCCCAATGGCATTCTCAACATGAAGATAGGTACTAATACTCGATGCCGGCAGTGTCAACTGTCAAGATGCGGGGTCGGGGAGGGAGGACTGCGGTGGCCGGTGTTCCAGGACGGTCCAGGAAGGTGTACCAGGTTCGTCCGGACCAACGGGACTTGACGCCGCATCAAAAGTCACAGGACCTTCCGTCCACGGCCTGGCTCTTGCATGCGGCTGGTTCTTGATTTGGCACACTTCAGGTTTTTTTGAACTTGTGTTGGGATACGTCGGCCCGCCAGCACAGCGGCGGCGGGCTTCTGGTACAATTTGGGATCAACGTCCGCTACTGGCAGTTCAAATGACCCAAACAAACGCCTCAAGATGCAACCCTGCAAGCCACAAGCTGCCCAAGCTCGACGCTAAGCGTTGCATCGCGAATGCGGGGAATGCCTGTCTCCCATGGACCCTGACGGCGTGGGGAAGACGCCATCGGTCTTGGCACTGTTGTAACTGTCTTCTCACCGTCTTACTACGGAGGATACGGACCGCGAGAACCACGATGGTGTCGGGCAGGGAGGGGAACCCAGAGATATAAAGATGTCGAGATACTGTCCTCCTCGTCCTGCCTGAGCTCACCAAGCACCTCTCAGCTCCAGATCTTCAACTCCAGCCATCACCAGCCCTTTTTCGAGTCTCATTCACTTGAGTACTCAGTCTCCTCTTTGGTCAGCTCTCAGCTCCTCGTTCAAAGTCTCTCGACAAATCCATCAACATGCGTTTCCTCGCTACCGTCGCCGCCCTCACCGGCACTCTCGTCGCGGCTCTCCCGAGCCCTCTCGAGGAGATTCGCACCCGGGAGCTTGTCGAGTCTCACCGCCAGACCATGGAGACCCTTGAGGCTCGTGGCTGGAAGTCGGGTGCTGGTGCGACTGCCAACGAACTGCTCGATGGCGGCCCGTGCCCCAAGGTCATCTTCATCTACGCCCGCGGTTCCACCGAGGGGGGTAACCTTGTGAGTTTTGTCCTGTCTGTTTGCGAAATGAACCATAGCTAACCGAGCCAAAAGGGATCTCTCGGCAGCCCAACTGGTGTCGCTCTCGACGCTGCCTTTGGCGAGGCCAACGTCTGGGTCCAAGGTGTTGGCGGTGCTTACTCCGCCGGCCTCCTCGACAACCTCCTCCCCGAGGGCACCACCACCGCCGCCATTAACGAGATGAAGAGCCTCCTCATCCGCGCCAACTCGCTCTGCCCCCAGGCCAAGATCGTCGCCGGTGGCTACAGCCAGGGTGCCGCCCTCGCCGGTGCCGCCATCTCCCAGAGCAGCGCCGCCATCCGCGAGCAGATCAAGGGTGTTGTCCTCTACGGCTGGACCAAGAACAAGCAGAACAACGGCAAGATCCCCAACTACCCTGCCGACCGTCTCAGGGTGTACTGCGAGAGCGGCGACTTGGTTTGCAACGGCTCGCTCATTGTTCTGCCTGCCCATGGCACCTATGCTGATGAGGCTGCTGATGAGGCACCCAATTTCCTGATCTCCAGGATCAATGCCAGCTAGATCAGGGGGTGGGAATGATGTGTGATGGATTGGTATATAGCATTGCATTTGTGTGGCGTTAGGGTTAGCAGCTTTATGATTGAATGACATTATGCGATTGGATTTAAACCGGAGCTGTGTCTATGAAGGAAGTGTGTTTGCATTGTGTGTGAAGATGCGATGTCATAGTTCGACTGGGTGATATTGTTGACTCACAAAGCGGGTGTGTTTGCTCCACAGGAATGTGGTAACTTGATCTCGCTGCTCAGTTTGGCTGCTCGTCTGTCTCTTCTTCACACAGCTACACACTAAACCCGACTCAACCATCTCTACATTTTTCTGCATTTCCGACCACTCTCACTCGGCCAGCGAGCGGTGTTGAAATCTACACTCCCCTTTCTTACCTCATCTCCGATTTTCAGTGATCATCGAAAAGAAGCCGACACGATGCAAAGGCAAAATTGGTGAGCAGCTCTCTCCTCACGAAACCTTCCAACCTCCCAAGTTCTACCGCACTAGTTGAGAGATGGCTGACACTCATCAATGCTTTGTGTCAGGTCATTGTCAACAATGGAGTATCTACATCGAGCCAAGTTCGTGATGGACGACTGGCGTGCGCAAAGAGAGGTATCCGGTCAGTAAGTGGAATCCTTCCAGGCCAAAAGCCATGATCAGTAGTGGCAGTGTCTCACGGATGCCTTTCAGGCTGGTCCCCCAACCTGGGTCTGATGAGTATTTCGCCGAGTATCTCGAAGTAGTGCGGAGAACGATGGACCACCATGGTTTCAGTGTCGACGCGCCACTAGTAGTCTCGAACCCTCTGCCGGTAGACCCAGCCTTGGAATCCTCTGTTGAAATCGCTTCCAAACCAGTCAACACCGCTCACGAACAGGTCGGCACCGCCCCCGAACCAGTCGAAAGCGCTCCCGAGCCAGTCAACCCCCCCGCGGCCTCAGCTTCCACCACCCAGGCTCCAGCTATCCAAGCTGCTGGCGAAACTGATGGTGATGCGGAGTCTTTTCAGCCTGGAAGCCAACGGACCAAGTGTCCCCGGGCCAACTGCACCACACTCATAGGTTCGGAAAAGTCATTGCAAACCCACATCACAAAGTAAGTGCAATACCTTTCCCAATAGCACCGCTGTGTGAAACCCCCCTATTAACGGACAGTCTCACAGTCAGCACACACCAAAGCCAGGCAGTTCGTGTTGGATCTGCCCAAAGACCTTCCGCAACGATTCCACCCTCAGGCAGCACTACGAAAATCACCACAAGCTTGACGGCGACGAGGTCAGAACAGCCATGGAAGCTTCGAAGGATTTGGCATCGATAGACCCTCAGTGGCTGCAGCCCAGATTTGAGGTGCAAGACCTCGTGCCGTCTTTACGGCAGGAAACCCTCAGGCTGAACAGACTGAAACTGGAGACGACGAGCAGGTATCGGCAGATGGATGAGCAGTCAATGAATAGTTGTCTGGAGAGTTTCCGGCATGGGAAGATGTTTGAGGGGGAGACTGGTCTGCCTTTTCTGGAAGGGATGGGCCAGAGGGGGCTCATTAACGAGCTGATCAAGATTCGTGTAGAGACCCGTGCTTGGAAGAGGGACCTGGAAGAGCTAAAGAGGGTTGAAGCATTATACTCAGTACCTAGGTAGCTTCCAGTGAGAAAGGTCTTTGCCAAAAGAGGGGGACAAAGCACGTAGTGAAATGGTCAATATTCCCCAAGATAGGGTATGTCGGCAGCTAGCTTTGTTAAGTAAAGAAACCTGAGTTGGCCATAATGCATGTTGCGTGAATTGTCCGCTAGACTTACTCATGATAACACCCCAAGTCATGGATTATAGGGGAAGCCTGTTGTTATTTGAACTGATGCCGCCCTGCCTTCGCGTCCCGCAAGTTCATCAAGACTGTCAGGCCTCCCTCCCTAAAGCCACACTGGGCCCATGGGCTCAGAGTAATGGCATGGGTCACCAACGATAGTCACATTGAATGGCGATATCAAGGCGCAATGAGAAAAGCCGTTCATCAATCCACCAAGTGATATATTACAATGAATAGTTCTTGTACGGCGGTCCGCCATTTTCCAACTCTCCCTCCATTCACCACTCCATGATAACCTGGACGCCGTGACCAAGAAGTACTGTTTTCGCAAAGAGAGTCAGCAAAGTGCATCATCAACAGGAAAGCATATCAAGATATCTTCTTACCATGCCAGCCATCCAGGCGACTTCCACAAGCCACAAGCTTGACACCCTTGCATTTGATTGATAGCCACCTTCCCTCTCCTTCTTGGCTGACAGTTCTCGAACGCAGAACTGCTCCCGGTACTTAGCTTGACGCTGCTGCTTTCTGTTAGTGAATATTAGAAAGGTCGAAGAAGATTCTTGCAACATAACCGGGCGTGAAATCCGTAAGCCTGCATCTGGTTGATCGCCACCTCCCAAGCCACCTCCTGAAGAGTCATAGCGGCGAGCTCCTTGCCCTGCGGAAGCTGAATCTCATGCCGCATGTACCCAAAGTAAAGACTGTCCCCCTTGGCGCGATCCTTGATGGAAGCCTGCACAGACGCGGGGAGTGTGTTGACATAGCGAACTGTCTCCTCACGGATGAGAGCGATGTACCGCTCCAACACATCGACGGAGACGCCAGGGCGAGGGCACAAGTTGTACAAGTGCGCCCAGCACTCAGAGAAAGGCGGAATGTTGAATTTGGCAATTGCCGGTCCGGCATGTTCGCCAGGTAGGCGATGTTGTCCTTTTGGAGGACAGAGAATCCCGGGCAGGGGTGAGCTCCAAGCCAAAAGAGCGTGAGCAGGCTCAACGGTTGGTGTCGCTGGGTTGTGAAGAGGGGAGAGTTTGCGGAGAGAGGTCGACCGACCGCCTTGCGGCGGGGTGACGAGAAAGGGAGTTAGAATGAATCTCGAAGGCGATATTGGGGAAGAGTGTTCGGTTGTGGAATGGGACACACCCTGCTGGGCGAGCAGCTGTCACCTTTTTCGAATCTGGTGAAGTTGGGGAGTGGGGAGAGGAAGACAGAAGAGAGAGAGAGAGAGAGAGAAAAGATTGAAGCAAGCAGATTCTGCAGGCTGCGAGTGTGATGTCGCCCAAGTTGCAAGCCCTGAGACCCGTAGTTGCCGGCCAGCCGGAGGCCGGCAGTGGTCAATTCTCGGCCCCGCTCAGGGCTAGGTGGGGCCGTTGTCAGGAGACAGGAATGGCCGGAGCTGCTCCGCCTGACTCGGCATCCCTCCAGAGGCAAATTCAGCGCCGGGCGATGAGTCGAGGTAGGAAGCCTGTAATATATGGGATTGTCTCCTTAGCCATGCTCCTCTTTGGTGAATCGTCCAGACGACTATGCCACAATGACCTCACGTCTGCCGCTCTCATATCCCCAGTTCTATTGACCAGGCTGCAGCTGTCAAAGAAGACAAACAATTTCCCAAAGTTCTGTTCAATCTAATGCTCACGTCTATCCCCATGCACTGGCTTTAACTACCTGAGGGCCGCAGAAGAACAAGAACGAGGGCAAATCACCGAACACATCATGTCTCCTTGCTCACCATCATCTAGCCACAGGACTCTGTTCAGTATGCTAGAATGTTGAAAGTCTTTGACCTTAGAGAGGCCCTCAATGCATTTGCTGCAGGTGATCTTGCTTGATATGCTAATCCATCAACCACATGAGCATTTTATGGAAGGGTCATAGGAAATAACTGAGTATACAGTGAAGAGTGTATACGGTTCAAGTTATTCCTAGTAGTGTATTAAAATCATAGGAAGCTAGAAAAGAATACCTAGCATGTTTCTCCAGAACTCTAGACATTCTAGATCTTGATTCCGTTCATGAAAGTGCCCAAGCATCAGATAAAAGATCTTGATTAAAATATGTCGCCGCCTTCTAGTTTGTACGGTCTCAGCTAACTACCAAGGTAGAGCGTGTAAATTACTATTCACTGAAGCCAGGGGAGCAACTGTATCTGAGGCAGTGCAAATTTTTGCTCCATCGTTGCGGTTGATCGCCGACTCTCTCGTCCCAACTTTCAATTACTATAAGTACTCCTTTCTGTCCTGTTTCTGAGACTCTTCTTTCCCTGACAACCGCACTCTCTCAACTCTCGTCCGAATCTCAGATTATCCTCAGATCCATCTCAACCGACAATATGAAGCAAGAGGAAGGCGCACAAAACCCCAACAATCTCCCAGTTATTCCCCCCCCGGCTAACAATGCCAATCATGGAGCACCACCTACTGCTGCTGCCTCCCTGAGGGATCTGACAGCCTCTGTGGAGAGGCTCAGTGGTTATATGGAGATAATGAGCAGCCAAATTGCCACCTTGAGCAGCAGTATGGTCACCATGACCGCCAATATGGACAAGATGAGTGCCACCATGGAAAAGACCACCGACAATCTTTGGACGCTCAATGCAACAATTGGCAAGGTTCACGGAAGCCTTGACAAGATGCTGAAAACGGTTCAGGAGCCAGGCCGGATTGATACGGTGCAGGGCAATGGTAACGGCCAGCCTCAACTCACTCAGCAGCAACAAGCCACCCAGCAGCAAAAGGCTCGACAGGCATCCCAGCTACGCGCTCGCCAGCAGCAATACGCCCAGCAGCAGTTCGCCCAGCAGCAGTTCGCCCAGCAGCAGCGCGCGCCCATGAACTTTGCTGCCGAGCCTCTGCAACAGCCTTCCATTCACACGCAGCAACCTCAAGGCTTCGCCACCACGCCTACCTTCGACTTCTGGAATGGGACCCAGATGGCCCCCGCTTCTGGCCAGCAGAATCAGAATACTGCTTTCGGCAACGTACTCGCCGGAATCGCTCCCATGCGCTCCCAGGCCAGGCACGTCAGCGGCCCCTTGCCATTCCCCCTCATGACCCAGGACCAGACTGGAGCTGCCGGTACAGATCACGTTGTCAATGGGTTCGCTCACCCACAGATCTTTGGCATGCCCGAAGATGTGGCCAAGAAGCGTCGCCGTGAGGACTACTGATGATATTGTGAGTGAGTTGGAAAAGAAATATACCTGTGCTGAAATTGTGTGCTAACGGTTGTATCCTTCCAAAGGTACTTTGCTCATGCGCTTGGAAACGATGCTGTGCCCGCTGATTCGAGTGCAAACCCGGAGGAGCGCAACAACACACCGGGAGCAAGCACAGCGAGCACAAATGTGATCTAGCAAGCATCGGGAGGGATTTGGGGCAAGCATTGAGGACAAAGGGAGTTAGGAGCAGGCACTGGTTGAGGCAGATGCTTTAGCCTCCTTTGAGCTTTACAGCTTTTACAGAACTGGAAATATCACAGAGCATGTATTCACTACCAGGCCAAGGATCATTCACTCACCCTCATGCAGTTTCATTGTGACCATAGCCAATTGGGGATTGACGTGCTTGAATTGTGAATATCAAAATGACCCTCTTCATGACATGACGACCCGTGGCCCAAACTCCGAGCTCTCCACATACTTGACCACACGCGCATTCCATTTATTCGCCCCCAAGATGTCAAAGACATGCGGCACGTACGTCAGTTGCGTCTTGTCCCCCACCCCCAGTATCCCCCTCAGACATATCATCATCCTCCTCACCTCGCTACTGTCGTCAAAGTTCCTGTTGGACACCTGGATGAGCCAGTGTCCAGCTCTTGCACGCGAGCCTGGTTTGCATTCCACGCGGGACTCGTCTCCGAGGTTGTTGTTGAGTGTCTCACGGCAGACGGCTGACTAGACCTCATCCACCCGCTTGGCACCAACAGCGAAGAACAACTATTTGCCTCTGTTAGCTTACTTGCACATCAAAGCAAAAAAAAAGGAGTGTGGACATGCATGGCCACGAGTGACTTCATGCCTCCTCGCCAAGTCGATCAAATCTGTCGAAAGCCTTTTGATCAGGGGCTCCGCCTGATCCCGCCCTTTCTTAGCCACGACCGCCTCAATGGCCTTTTCCGCACTGGCAACGATCTCGAGCCCCTCCTTCAAACAAGAAGGCCTATCACCTCCGCGTCCTGGAAGTTGAGTAGCATGCGGGTTGCGGATGATATACCAGTTAAAATTTGTGGCGGCTTGCTTTGACGGTCGACAGCGGTTGACGAACTCTTCGACTGTCTCTTCTGACCAGTAGGTAACAAGAGGATTGCTGATATAAGGATTAACCTCTTCGTCTACATCCTTGGTAGAAAGCAGCGTGTAGCCCCCACCGACAGGAGAGACGATAGGCTGGCCACTGTACGGGGCTGCAACGGGGACAAAGTATTGATCCGGCATGTCGAATTTGTTGCCAGCGTTGTCGTAGGAAAGAGACCATTCGTCAAATCTTATAAACTGATACTCGTCTGGAGATAGAGGTCGAGGCATATTGACTCGTGTTCACCATACAGTTTGATGAGGTTTGGTGATATGGAGCTAAGGAAAAAACTGCAAAAAAAAAGTTCTTCGGACTCGGGTGGGGCTTGAGATACTGGGGACTAGATGATGATGAAGGTAACTGTTGCTCTGGTATATATGCTCCTTTCTTGGGACAGTCTTTATGGGTAACCTCGATGTTCGGATGATAAAATGTGACAGTCATGATGGATAGAGGTAGTCATACCTTTCAGTCACAAACTCTTCCCGGTCTAGCCGATTGCTTGTTGGAGCTATGGAAATGTCATCAAAAACCATTGAAAGACTTTATGTTGGTTGTCTGAAGTAGCTCCCTCATACGCTTATTTCCTTCCCTGACCCTAGCTACTCTATGCTTTCTAGCCCACGGCAATGTCAGACACCCATGAGCCTCGTTCGCATCAAGATCCCGTGTTTTGTAACAAATACCTCCTCTTGATATGACCCTGAGGCGCCGCACCCATTCAGAACATGTACCGAGTCTCGCACCTTGGCACCCTCCCATCTTCCTTGTTTTGTCCAGAACACACGCCTGATGCCGACACTGCGCATGTAGTTGATACAACGGTAGCATGGACGGGAGTTGGTGGCTCGCATTACGGGAGAGATTTCAGCGATGTTGGTAATGGGAACAGGGAAGGATAGGGGGCTATTGTCAACTCGTCGTGAAGGCATCATGGTGATGAGGAGGGTGCATCAACGTGGACTGGCGGTGGCATGTCTAACAGTCTGGAGTCGTCGACTTCCTCAGCCTTGATATGATCGGTGCCAGTGCCGTGGTGGGCTAACCTGACGACATAGACATCGGCGCCGATGAGCTTGGGGTGTTTTGTTCGCTGGCATACGTTGTTTTGGCGTGGAATCGGGCATTCCTGGGTCGGAAAGTGTGACTGTTCTGAACGAGTACCTGATTAATAACCTCCAATCATACTGCAACTAGACAGCATACCTTCAAGTCGACAGAACTCCGGCCTACAACTCAACCTGTCCTTCTTTGGGTCTCTGTTATCTGCTTTCTTGCCGAGATCGTTGGGAATGTGCTGCTTTCCACGCTTCTTCTTCGTCAATTCACTCTTGGACTTCTTGCATGATGGCTTGGTCTTGTTCTTCTCCTGGGCTACGGTGTTTTGAACATGGCTCCAGCGCATGAAGCCGCATTGAACGTTGGACATGTTATCAGCGGCTGCCGTTCTTGTGGCCATCAGGGCGAAGTGTATAGTCATCATCTCAGAATGCATGCTGATGCACCGGTTACCCGTACTATCTCCGCCTATTTCGAAGGGCATGAACCCCAATGTAGGCCTGTTGGGGGTAGTGTGAGGAGATGCGGCCTTACGAAGCGTTCCTGTCTTGAGAGTGTCGCCGTTAAAGCCATGGCGATAATCGTTGTAGCCCTGGCCCAGGATCTTTCCACCCTTTGCGACGATGGATCCGTGGCGGTACGAAAGCGGGGAGTTGGTGACCTGCTGAAGGCAAAGCTGCAGACACTGGTCTCGCTTCATTTTGCGGCAAGTTTTGTTGTAGTCTCTCCGTTTTGAGATGTATACAATGTAAGTGAAAAATAAAATAAAAACCACAGGAAGTCCCGGGCACGCAAGATACGCTTGAACAGTGGCCCTACTCACTGCAAAAGACTAAAAATAAGCTTTGTCGTTTGGAGATGTGTCAGTTGTCTTAGAGACCCTATTGAGGGTATATTTGTAGTGTTATGGTTGGTTTATATGTTTTCTCACTATTTTAATATATACGGAGGAACTGGCTAGTGTAGGTAAACAGTTCCGCAGTATGCAATTTAAGTTTATATTTACGGTATCTAGTATTTACATTAAGATATCTTGTTGTGCACTGTTTATCGATGCGGCTTTATGCCGCTTGATATGTCAGTTTAAGCTTGACTGGGGTGCTGAATGGAAGAGAGTGGCTAGGTAAGCCTGGAGGGCGGACCGTCCACAGACTGGAAGGGGCTTGTTGATAATGAAGTGTGATGGCGAGCTCAAATAGACTTTGAAGATTGGGACTATGCTGTAGAGAAAGAGCCGAAGGTTGCGTATATTGATTCTGAGAAAGAAACAGGGTCTGAGGGGCGCTGCCGGGTTGGCCGCGCACAGCAGTCTCGTACCTTGTTTATTTACCTAACGGACTTTACTTGAAGAAACAGAATGTCTTATGGTATCTTAGACAGAGATATATAAGTGAATGTTACAGTTAAATGTTCAGTTTTCAGGTGAGTAAGAAGCCGTTCTTTGACGCAGAAGGCGGATGTTTCTGACACCTTGCCCGCACCACAAACCTAGGTACCTGGTAGGTAGGCGACATTTGCACAAGCCCCTTCTCTTTGTTGTAAAATGGATATTTCTTTTCTTTAACAAGTACTCGTTATGGTCAGACAGGCTCATGTTCTTTACCCCTGACGCTTCTGGAATCAAAGGTCCGCACGTTTCCGAGCGAGCTTTTGCGTTTACAGTTGCCGACGTAGAATTTTTCACTCATAGTGCAAGATACAGGTAAGCAGATCATGGGTGTGAAGTTGTTCAAGGAAACTGAAACGAAAAGTTCCGTTCAATGCCTGTCTATACACCTAAACCACACTGCTTCCATGCCAGAATACCCACAACCCAAACACTCCATGATTTCCCACACACCTATGAAGACCTCCTTTTACGCAGTAAAACGGAGGCTGCATTGATCTGTCCACTTAACCATACATGACCTTGAAGGTAAGGCCTGGTGCCACCCCTTATTAATGAACTCGCCGAGACCCGCTGCTACCCGAGCGGCGGCTACCCTGGCTGGAGGACCGGCTAGAAGGAGTGCTCAGGCCAAGCAAGCCGTAGAGCCAGGCCACACGGTTCGGATCAAGCTCCTCTTCTGAATATTGGCGAGCAAAGTAGTGCCTCAAGTTGTGATCCAGCTGTGGCGCGATTCCGCCAACAATCTGCGGATGGAAAGAGGACATCCAGACGAGGTCCTGATAATCGTTCGGACCTTCCCGTTCATACAACGCCCTCAACTTAGCAGGAAACAGGTACTGGAGGCCGAGGATGTTGTATGAGCGTTGGCCGCACTCAGTGTTAACTGCATGGGTGTTGACTGCGCCCTGCAGTGTTCTAGGCGCGCCCCTTTGACCTATCCCCGAAGTTCAGAATCGTTAGCCCTTGCGAGGTTGGCAAGCCGCTTAAGCTTTGTTTTTCAGGCACTCACCATTGAGAATCAAATCAATCTCAACCGCAAGGGTTGAGACGTTCTGTCCGTAAGAGTGACCCGTGAGCACAAACATGCGAGCAACACCGCTTCCAGCAACCGCAGCAGCGCGGGGGATGTAGGTCCTATATCAACTGGATTAAACTTAACAAAGTGCAAGTTCGGATACTCCATAGGTGCATATACCGGTTATCGGCAGCAAATGCTGCCAACAGATCCCTAACCTTAACCTCGACAGCTAAATCGACGTCGCGGGTGGTCCGTCGCTGATTTCCAAGGAGGATCATGCTCATACCGCCCATGACGCCATACTGGATTCCACGTGCCCTCAAAACTTGTACGACGTGGTCTAAAGCGTATAGGAGGTGCCGTTGCGTCACGTTTCGTTCATTCTGCTTCTCGAGATAGTCAAGCTGATCATCATTGTAGGTAGCAGGAGCAGGGGGGAGCTGGGGAGGAGGCGACCCTCTGTTGGAGCGGCTTCCGGAGCTTCTGCTCGAGGCTCTGCTGTGGTGTGAAGACATGTCGAAGACTGGTCTATCAGATGATAGAGAACAGAGACGTGGGGGGAGCGGGGAGGAAAGGTACCCAGGTACGGATTGAAGGAGCCAACGGAAAGGACGAACTGACGAAGCCAACAGAAGGTAGACATGAAGGTAGAGCTGAAGGTAGAGCGGAAGGTCGAGCTGAAAGTAAAATTAGGTGAGAAGCACTGTCCAGCAATGCTTGTTGATTGACTTGAAGGGATGCGGATAGAGACGTGTTTACTGTCCTCCTTTTATACCTACTTCCAGATCACACATTCCTCGACGACCGAGAATAGGGGAGCTTCAACAGGTCTGCATTCTGAAGAACAAGGAGACCAACTTGTTGGCTCAGTCTTCCAACCCTAGCTGCCTTACGTAGGTAGGTGAATAGAATACTTCAAACACGAGACGACAAATTTAGGCTTGCCATAGCGCCCGTTGACCGTCCTGGTCTCGCCGATCGAGCAGGTGCCAGGCGGCCGACTTGCATACGAAAATACGAGTTCCATAGCTAGGGATATTGTCTCTCTTGCTTCAACCAAGTTCTGCTATGACGGGTGAAGTAGGAATCAGGTGCATTTTGAGCCCCTGAGAGCGGCCGTGCCACCTCCTTACGTTGCTGCTGTGGTCGGAAGCTGAGCTAGCGATATACACTAAGTGTCTTGGACGGTTGGGTTCTTCGCCACAGGGCCAAGTCTGTCCGCGGCGTCCGCCGTCGGGTGACCGGCTTTTGTTGCTTCAGAATAGGTACCAACCCGCATTAAGCACTGTATAGATAGGCTCGAGCCCTGTCTGCTCAGGTCACATGACTTGACTGTGACCATTCAACAACAGCTGACAACATCTAAATTTCTCACGCCGCAACACCGAACCTTCCTCAAAAGCCGTAAATTAATAATCGCTCAGCCAGCCATGGAAAGCGCCGATGACCAACTGCTCTCTGGAATTCCGGGATATCAACCCCAATTCTCAACTCAGTATTCGCGAGATCTCGGAAAGCCGGGTGATGCCCATTGTGGCCGCGGCGTTAAAGAGATACTCGATGTTATCGCCACGCTCGAGGGCTTTGGTATCCATTGCTGCGTCGTCGGCACAAAGGCGCTGGTGTATTACGGCGCTCACCGAGTTCCTATGGTCTGTACCCCGTCGAGTTGCGTCCAAGATCTGTTTAACTGACTGCAACTTGTCTAGAACTGGGATCTATGTGTTCCAACGGATTCATTCAAAAGAGCGATAGCCTTGCTCACCTCCCCTCCTCTCAATGAAAAGTACGAGGTGTGGCATCGCATCATGCCGGAGCCCAAAACGCTCGTGCACATGTATCCCCGTTTCACGCTCAAGGGCGCCAACTTCTTCTTCATACTTTTGCCAGCCTTCGAGTGCCTTCTCTCTCCCAGCCCGGACCAGTGCGAGCGCAGCGCGAGTGGTATCCCATACCCCAAGCTCGAGCTGTTTGCCCGGAGCCTGCTCGACCTGCAGCAGTACGCCGATCTGGCCGACCTCATTGACGGAATGGATCTTGACGAGGCGTGGGGCGAAGACCACCTGCAGCTCGACAAGCCGCCGCCGGTCGAGCACATCCAGAAGAAAAACGAGATGATTGCTCGCTGTCTGCCAGAAGACATGCGCGAGGCCGTGACCATGTCCTTGCTGAGTGAGAGGACGAGGCCGCCGCGAGAGACATGGCAGCGTCTTGTGAGCACGAAGCATCTCAGGATCAACGATGAGCTGCCAAGGCACAGGTATCTTACTAGGTTTCGAAAGGTTGGCTCCAAGGACCCCCGAGAGAATAAGAATCGAGAAGTGTAAATAGTCCTCCGGCGTAATGTACCTAGGTAGCTAGCCTGGGAAACCGTTGGAATCGCCTATCTCACCTGCTCTTTCTGCGCATCGGTCACATTTCCCACGACCCCGTGCACAATCTTGCCCTGTGATGAAACATGCATCACCTTCCTCCATCTCCGCAACGAAGTCAAGGTCTGGCTTCTGAAAAGTGCGACTTATTTGCGCAAGGGCGAACATACGAGCAAAGGAGCAGCATAAAGCATTCGAGGAATATTTGTACGGGTACAACAAGCGACAAATATATTCCCAGATTCCCATGAAGCTAATATAAAAGCTTATAGAAAAAAGATAGAAAAAGACAAAAGCGATAGCTACTATAAAGTCTATAAAAATTTAAAAATACCTTATTAACGACTTAAAAAAGAATAATAAAAGACAATAAGGGAAAAACAGTAGATTATATAAGAATTAACAGAAAGAGAAGTATAAAAAAGGAAGCTAATATAAAGACTTGTTGAAAATAAAGTACTAAAGAAGCTAATAATGAACTAGCGGAAAAAGAAGTATAAAAGAAGAAGCTAATATAAAGACTCGCTGAAAATCAAGCATTGAAGAAGCTAATATAAAAACTAATGGAAAGAGAAGCGTAAAAAAAGGGAATATAAAAACTAACGGAAGGAAAAGTATAGGAAAAGCTAAAACGGCGTTAATATAAAAAAAAGGAAGAAGTTAGAGATGGTAAGGACGAGATTTTACTAAACAAAACCAAAACGAGACCTATAAATGAGAGAAGTGCAAGTAATGTACGTTACGAAGAGCGGGGAGGTAACGACGATAATTCTCTAGGAAAAAGTTAGATATGTAAGCGGGGAGGCATATAAAAAAGACTAAAACGGCGTGAGATTATACGTTATAAAAAGCGGGGAGGTAACGACGATAATTTTTTAGTAAGTAAATATTAAATACGGGAGCGGAAATAAAGAAAGCTAAAACGGCGTCGGCTTAATAATACCTAATAAAGTAAGTTAAAATCTAAAATAATAGACTATGACGAACCTCTATCCAGAACCTCTAAAAAGGAGATTAATTAAAGGCACTTCTAAATAATCCTAGTTCGGTATAGCTAAATAGTATATAATAATAGCTTATCTTAATTATAATAGTTTAATACTAACGATTGTAATTTATATTATATATTGCGGAACTATTTATTTATACTAGTTAGTTCCTCCGTATATATAGTCCTCGTGCTAAGCCTAGCACCGTTCTATATCGATTAATTCGACCCTTAATCCTATCGATACTATCCCCTCCGGGATTAACTCGTCTGGATCGATCCTCAATCCTAATAATTCTATTTTAATTAGTCCTTACTTATATACTAACGATTAGTCCGTGGTGCGCCCCGCGCCCCACCAGGTATTAAGCCGTAATATAGACCCTTTAAAGGAATTTATTTAAGATGCTAATTAATCGATAGGAAGAGGATAATCTAGTATATATAATAATATAAAAATAAAGGTTTAGAGTAAATAGAAATCTATTTAAAGCAAAAGATGTAAACTATTTAAGCGTAAAAGGAAAAATAGTGTAATAATTCTATTACTATACTACTAAAGTAAGTAATGCTTACAAACATCGACTACTTATAGCTTTTATATAACACGGTAGCTTTAGTGTAGTAGTTTAGAGCAACTAAAAATTAAGAAGCGGTCTTTTCTTTAAATTGCGCTAAAGGAGCAGAGTTTAATTTAAATAAAATACGTGTGACGAACCCCTATCTAGAACCTTTGAAAGGGATATCGGTTAAAGGCACTTCTAAATAATCCTAGTTCGGTGCAGCTAAATAGTACATAATAAGATATTTCGATGTAAATACTAAATACCGTAAATATAATTTAAATTATATATTATAAAACTATTTATCTATACTAGCTAGTTCCTCCGTATATATAGACTTTAGAACTTTAAGGTACTTGCTTTACTACGGCTTCGATTACTTTTAATATATTATATCCTACAATATATTCGTTATATTATACTTTTAATTACCCTTAGTACTTTATATTCTATAGACTACTTATAAGCCTTAATACCGTAATACTTTTATCTATACTTAATTAGCCGTCCCTTAATTTCTTTAATAATTAGTTAGGCGCCCCGCGTCTTATATATAGCGTAGCCTACTATTGGTTTAACTATAATATAATGCCTTTCCTTTTAAATCGACGTTCCGACGACCGTATTTTTAAAATAGTATTTATATCCCCGCTTCCCTTTTATATTTCTATAGTACGTCCCTTTTCCCCTATTTTAATTATTATATTTAATTATATAAGGAAATCGATTTATATAAATACCGACCGTTATCGTAATTAAATATAGTTCTTTACGAAATTTAATTTTATAATACCTAAGTATACTTATTATAAAAAAAATAATTTTTAATATATAATTTCTTTTTAATATAATCGGTACCTTTCGTATATTAACTTTAGCCGCTTTTACTATAATATTTATAACGTAGATCGTAAGTCCTCTTTTCGGCCCTCTCTTTCCTTCTTTAACCGGCTCCGTAGTCCGCTCTCTAATTAGGGAAAAAAAACGTTTAGATACTAAAAAGTAAGTTACTTTAAATAAGCTTTTTCGTCTTAAAGCGTAATCGCGTACCTTTAAGGTTTAAGCCCTCGCTACTTTTCGTCGCGAATCTCGGCTCCTTAAAGAGGAAAAGAGAGAGGCTTCCGCGTAGCTTACTATCCCGCATAGCTCGCCGGTAGCGGACACTTTTGCTACTCCTTCTTCCACTACCGTTTCTCCTTCCGACTTCTCTTTCCTAGATCCCTCCCTAGGCCTTAATTAGCCTCCGGACCTTCCTCTGGATTTTAATATTACCGGTCTTTCCTTTTTAATCGCGTTAGATATTATTAATAATACGCTTTTTACTTTTTAAAGTACTTAAGGCGCGTAATATTATTTATATTTAATCCTTTTTATATTTTTTAACCTCGTAATATAGTATATAGTACGTTAACTATTACGTTAAAGGCGTAAGTTCGATTCCTATCGAGGTTCTAGCTCCGTTTTATAGTATTTAATTATAGGCCGGGGCCGAGTTTTTTTTATTTATTTAGGTTTTAGTTAATCCGGATATCGTTAATAAAATTTTTTTTATTTATTTAAATAATTAAAGTGTATTTATAGTTCCTATAAGTTATTTATAGCCGGATATTTTAATTAGTTAATTAAATACTTTAATTAACCTTTATTAAACTATAAATTTAATATCTTTTTTATATTATATTCCTTTTCTTCGTCCTCCGCTATTATTTATATATTAACTTTTTTTATATATAATACGGGTTCTAAAAGTAAAATATAAAAGGTATATAACCGTAAATATATTATATTAAGTAGCTTTAATTCGAATACCGTTTCCGATATCTTTCTTTTAACTTTAAATAGTTTTACTTTCCTATAATCTAGTTTCTTATTAAGTTTTTTAATATATAAATTACGTATAGAAAAGAATACTATATTTCTCCCCTTAAAGTAAGGTCCTTTAAACTTTTTAATATTATAATATTTCTATATTTTTTCTTTTATAAACTTTAATTTTTATTTAAACTTATTATAAAATATATATATTTTATTTATTTTAACCTTAGCCCTAAGTACCTTAACCGTAAGTCCTTACCGTAAGTTTACCTCGTAGCCGAAATTCGCGAAGAACGGTATAGCTTTAATTATTTTAATTAACGATATATTATATATTAGTTATGCCGTAGGTAATAGTTTAACCTAATCGTCTTATTTAAAATTAATGTAATTCCTTAAGTATTATTTTATAATTTAATTAAGCCGTTCTGTTTAACTATCCGTCTAAAAGTAATAGGCTAAAGATACTTTACTTACTACCTTTAGCCTCGTTATTAACGCTTTTTAAAATTTCGATATAAATTTAATATTGTAGTCCGTAATAAACTTCTTTAACTATATATATATTAATATAATATACCGTAGTACTATATTCGCTAACTATTTTACCGACTAAGTTTCTTTATAAGGTAAAAAATATATTTATTTAATAAGCCTATCGATTACCGTTAATATATTATCGTACTTAACGCCGGTTACCGTATTTTTAGACTTTAGTAATTTAATAATAAAGTTTATCGTAACTAAACTCTATAGCCGTTCTATTACCGGTAATAACTCTAAAAATCTATAGGGCTTATATTTTATAACTTTTGTTTTCTCGCATATATAATATAATTAAATAGCTTTCTTAACGTCGTCCTTAATTTTTAGCTAGTTAAAGTACTATTTAATTTTTTTTATAGTCTTAATAATATTTATATATCCTCCGAGCTTTAATACGTAAATTTCTATTATTAATACCGTCCTATTATTTAGCCTTACTATTACGGTTCTGGAAAATAGTGGGGCCACGAGGACTAATCAAGACTGGACCGCGCTATCGGGCGGGGCTTACGGTTTAGGAGATTAAACAGATTAATAAGATGGGGACCGGAGACCGCGGCGGGGCTTACGGTCCACGGTCTAGTATCGGCTAATATAGAGCGGACCGAAAACTATATATAAAACGACGGTCCACGGTCTATAGGTTTATATATACGGAGGAACTGGCTAGCGTAAATAAATAGTTCCGCAGTATATAATTTAAATTGTATTTACGGTATTTAGTATTTATATCGAGATATTTTATTATATACTATTTAGTTATACCGAACTAAGATTATTTAAAAGTACCTTTAACCGATATCCCTTTTAAAGGTTTTAAATAGGGGTTCGTTATACGTTATATATTTACTTTAACTTTATTATAAATAAATTAAAAACGTTTTTTTACTATTATAACCGGACCTAAAAACGTTTAGATAGGAGGCGTCCCGCCTAGTTTAGGCGCCAAAGGACCTTCCGCTAAACCTATACCCTTTATTATAAAGTAGGTTATTAAGCGTTTTAAAGAGCTTAAAGACGAGGCTTAATAGACCCGGAAGTAGATTTTCGTTATTTTAGTTACGTTTAAGTTAACTATTAAGCTTCCGGTACTAAAGCGTTATAAAAAAAAAAAAGTAAAGTTTAAAGGGTTTTTAATTTAGCTTAAAATTTATTTTCGTTAGTATTTAAACTAATTTATTAACGAAAAGTCGAAAGTAATTTTCGCGGTTATTAGGCTTAAGGATAGGGCTTTCGTATAGTTCGAGCTTATCTTCGACGACTATTACGAGTAAGAGCCGGAAAATTAAAAAAAGATTACTATAAAATATTTCGAAAGCTATTATACTTTTAAAATTAAGCTTAAAGAAGTATTTAAGGAATACGATAAGGTAAGGCGCGCGTAAAGTAAACTCTTAAGTCTACGCTAAACGCGTTTAGTAGTTAATTACGTAACTTAATTTAAAATTAATAGCTTATATAGCGCTATTAATAATAAAGGATTAATATAGCTTTTTTACTATAGCTTTAAAAATAAAGTAAAGGATAAATTATATAAAAAGATAAGGCCTAATATTATTAATAAGTATATTACTATAGCTATATAAATCGACGATCGGTAATTCGAATATTATATAGAAAAGAAAGGAAGTAACGGTAAAAGTAGCTTATAACGAACCTCTATCTAGAACCTCTAAAAGGGATATCGGTTAAAGGCACTTTTAAATAATCCTAGTTCGGTGTAGCTAAACAATATACAATAAAATATCTTAATATAAATACTAAATACCGTAAATACTACTTAAATTATATATTATAGATTATTTATTTATACTAGTTAATTCCTCCGTATATATAGACCTTAGAACTTTAAAGTACTTATTTTATTACGGCCTCGATTACTTTTAATATATTATATTCTATAATATACTCGTCGTGCTATACCTCTAATTACCCTTAACACTTTATATCTTACAGACTACTCGTAAGCTTTAGTACCGTAATACTTCTATCTATACTTAATTAGCCGTCCCTTAACTTCCTTAATAATTAATTAAATACCCCGCGTCTTATATATAGCGTAGCCCGCTATTAATTTAACTATAATATAATGCCCCTCTTTTTAGGTCGACGTTCCGACGACCGTATTCCTAAAATAATATCTATACCCCCGCTTTCCTTTTATATTTTTATAGTACGTCCCTCTTCCCTTATTTTAACTATTATATTTAATTATATAAAGAAATTAACTTGTATAAGTACCGACCGTCGCCGTAATTAAATATAGTTCCTTACGAAATTTAGCTTCGTAATACCCGAATATATTTATTATAAGGAAAATAACCTTTAATATATAGCTTTTCCTCGATACGATCGGTATTTTCTATATATTAATTTTAGTCGCTTTTACTATGATATTTATAGCGTAGATCGTAAATCCTTTTCTCGGCCCTTTCTTTCCTTCTTTAACCGGCTCCGTAGTCTGCTCTTTAATTAGGGAGAAAGAACGCTTAAATGCCGAAAAGTAGGCTACTTTAAGTAAGCTTTTTCGTCTCGAGGCGTAATCGCGCGCCCTCGAGGTTCGAGCCTTTATTACTTTTCGTCGCGAATCTCGGCTCCTTAAGGAGAAAGAAAGAGAGGCTTCCGCGCGGCCTGCTACCCTGTATAGCCCGCCGGTAGCGGACACCTCCGCTACTTCTTTTTTTACTACCGCTCCTCTTTCCGACTTTTCTTTCCTAGATCTCTCCTTGGGCTTTAACTGGCCTCCGGACCTTCCCCTAGATCTTAATATTACCGGTCCTTCCTTCTTAACCGCGTTAGATACCGCTAGTAGTGCGCCTTCTACTTCCTAAGGTACCTAAAGCGTATAATATTATTTATATTTAGTCCCCTTTATACTTTTTAACTTCGTAGTATAATATATAGTACGTTAATTATTACGTCGAAAGCGTAGGTTCGATTCCTATTAAAGTTCTAGCTCCGTCTTATAGTATTTAGCTATAGGCTAGGGCCGAGTTTTTTTTATTTATTTAAGTTTTGGTCGGTCCGGATATCGTTAGTAGAATTCCTTTTGCTTATTTAAGTAGTTAAGGTATGCCTATAGTTCCTACGAGTTATCTATAGCTAAATATCCTAATTAATTAATTAAATACTTTAATTAGCCTCTATTAAACCGTAAATTTAATATTTCTTTTATATTATATTTCTTTTTTTCGTCCTCCGCCACTACCTATATATTAGCCTTTTTTATATATAATACGGGTTTTAAAAGTAAGATATAAAAGGTATATAACCGTAGACGTATTATATTAGGTAGTTTTAATTCGAATACCGTTTCCGATATTTTCCTTTTAACCTTAAATAGTCCTACTTTCCTATAGTCTAGCTTCTTACTAAGTCTTTTAATACGTAAATTACGTATAGAAAGGAATATTATATTTTTTTCCTTAAAGTAAGGTCCTTCGAGCCTTTTAGTATTATAGTATTTCCGTATCCTTTTCTTTATAAACTTTAGTTTTTATTTAAGCTTACTATAAAGTATATATATTTTATTTACCTTAACCCTAGCCCTAAGTACTTTAACCGTAAATCTTTACCGTAAGTTTATTTTATAACCGAAATTCGCGAAAAATAGTATAGCTTTAATCGTTTCGGTTAACAATATATTATATATTAATTATACCGTAAATAATAATTTAACCTAATTATCTTATTTAAAATTAATATAATTCCGTAAGTATTATTTTATAATTTAATTAAGCCGTTCCGTTTAACCGTTTATCTAAAAGTAATAGGCCGAAGACGCCTTACTTACTACCTTTAGCCTCGTTATTAACGCTCTTTAAAACTTCGATATAAACTTAGTATCGCGGTCCATAATAAATTCCTTTAACTATATATATATTACTATAATATACCGTAATACTATATCCGTTAATTATTCTGCCGACTAGGTCTCTTTATAAGGTAGGAAATATATTTATTTAGTAAGCTTATCGACTACTATTAATATATTATCGTATTTAACGCTAGTTACTATATCTTTAGACTTTAGTAATTTAGTAATAAAGTTTATCGTAATTAAATTCTATAGCCGTTTTACTATTAATAGTAACTCCAGAAATCTATAAGGCTTATACCTCGTAATTCTCGTTCTCTCGCACGTATAATATAATTAAATAGCTTCCTTAACGTCGTCCTTAATCCTTAGCTAGTTAAAGTACTATTTAATTTTTTCTATAGTTTTAACGATATTTATATATCCTCCGAACTTCGATACGTAAATTTTTATTATTAATACTATTTTATTATTTAGCTTTACGTACGCTCGATTCCTATACTATAGTCTTCCCTAACTATTTTTTTAGATACCCTATAGCTCTAGCTTTTCCTATTAGTATTACTTTATAATATCGTTATTTAACTTCCTTTAATACTTATTAGAAATAGCCTTTTTACGATATATTACGTAATACTTTATTTACGGCTATAGTAAATACTTAAAAATATTATCCGGCGCTTCCTTAAATAATAGTAGTAACTTCTTAAATATATCTTTATAGTAGTCGGCTCGCCGGCTAAATACGTTTACCCTAGCGTTCTCCGAGCCCTTTTTATAATTAATTTAAAAATTAAATTCCGAAAGAAATTTTAATTATCGTATTTACCGTATATTAAGGACCTTCGTAATAGTAAAGTACTATAGGTTTTTATAATCTATATAGATCTATACTTTATACTTAATACCGTTAAAGTATAATTTCTATTTCTCGAACGCTTCGATAATAGCGAGTAGCTCCTTATTATAAATTAAGTAGTTTTAATATATTTCCTCGAGCTTTTTCGAAAAGAAGGCTACCGGATATAGCTTACCGTTATCGTTTTACTATCCTAGTTATTTACCGATCGTATAGTCTAATATATTTACTTTAACTTTAAATAGTCGATTAGGGTTTAGTAATTTAAATATTAAGTCCTTTAAAATAACTTTTTTTAACTTTTAAAAGGCTTACTCCTCTTTTTACTTCTACCGGAACTCTACGTCTTTCTTAATTAAGTAGTTAAGTAACCTCGCGATACTTACGTAGCCCCAGATAAATATCCGATAGAAGTTTATAAACTTTAAAAATTCCCTAACGTATATCTATAATTATAGCGTAGGCTAGTCTTTAACTACTGCGATTTTTTCCGGTTCTATACGTACCTTACTTAGCGATATTAAATATCCTAAGTATATTATTTTCTATATATAGAACTCGCTTTTTTCTTTATTAATTAAAAGTCTGGCTTCATATAGCGCGTTAAGTATCTCTCGTACGTATTATTTATATTCCTTTAAATTACGTAAGTAGATAAGAACGTCGTCGAAATAATATATTATTATCTTATCGAGGTATTTCTATATTATATAATTAACGAAAAATTAGAACGTTACGGGTATATTAATTAGCCTAAATAATATTACGAGATACTCGAAATAATTATAGGGTATACGAAACGCTATTTTTTATTCGTCTCTTTCTTTAATTCGTATATAGGCGTACCCGATAGGTATATCTAAGCGTATAAAGTATCGTACCCCTACTAGTTAACTCCGTAACCTAGATATTAATAGTAGCGGATAGCTATTTTTCACCGTTTCGTTATTTAGCTAGCGGTAATTTATATATAATCGTAAGTTACCGTCTTTCTTCGGTACGAAAAATACGGAATATCTTACTAACGATATAGACTCCTTAATATACTTTCTTTTTAAATTTTCGTTTAAGTATTTCCGTAGCTCCTTACTTTACTTATCGTTAATATAATAAACCTTAAATAGCCGTAACTTAGCTTTTTCTTTTAACTTAATTTCGTAGTCCTACGGTCCTTGCTTTAGAAGCTCTTTTAAATACTTAGCCGTAAAAGCTAAGTATCCTTAATATTCTACCGGTATTATTTTTTTCTTGCCCTTCTCTACGTTATTATAGTAAGTGTATTTATTAACCTCCGATATTTTTACTAACGTCGTTAACTTTACTTCTTCGATTTTACTGCCTATATTAATAGAATATATTATTACTTTTTATATTCCTTACGGTAATACCGTAGAGGGTACTTGTCCTATACTCTATTCCGTACGTATTCTTAATTTTCTATCGTTAGTTAAATACTTTTAAAGCTCTTTTAATTGTAGGTAGTTACTATCCTTCTAATCGATATTTAGATTATAGTCTTTATACTATAATTACTTTAGGATTATATCTTTCGAGGGTTCTATATCTATAATATCGAATATAATTAATATTATTTTTCCTTTAATTATAATATCCAGGAGTAATATCTTTTTATAAACCTTTTACGTAAAAAATAGTTTTTATATAATAATTTATTCCTTCTTTTTTTTTTATAGTATATAGGCCTAGTATATAAACTATAGCGAAATTAAGTTCGTTTCTATACTACCGTCTATTAATATTACTATCTAAAGATCCTTTTATCGTATAGTAACCTAAAGGCGTTTATCTTTTTTACTTTTTCCCTATACGGTAACGACCTTACTAACGAGCGCCGGGTCGTTATCCTATACCTTTGCCTTACGCTAATACTTTCGAA
Organism: Podospora pseudopauciseta; assembly: GCF_035222475.1. Lineage (NCBI taxonomy): Eukaryota > Fungi > Ascomycota > Sordariomycetes > Sordariales > Podosporaceae > Podospora > Podospora pseudopauciseta. Next base: position 368,392 of record NC_085892.1, read on the forward strand.
AATACTATTCGTAATTCGTTAGAGGTTAACGGCTCCCGTAAAAGGCCGTAAGTCGTTTTTTAAGCGGTTATATCGTTTAAAAGCGTCCTCCTACTCCGGGTTAATTAATAATATAAAATCTTTTAACTATACTTACCTAGCTTCCTCCTATTTTCCGTCTTTAGTATTTACTTATATTTACGCTCGATAGCGGTTCTTTTATTTAATTTTAGGCGTTTTAGCTTAATAATATCGTTTAACTTTCTTTTATAAATATATAGCGTAGTTTAGGCTTTAATACTATCCTAATATTACTTTCTTTTATAAATATATATTATTATTTATATTTTAACCGTTTATATATTTAACGTAATACCTTATATACCTTAGTATAATCTATATTATTTAAAGGCTATTCTTTAGTTTAACTAGGTTTTAAACCTTCTATAAAACGTAATCGTTTAGGTTTTTCTATTAAACTTTTTTTTACCGGGCTATAGTCCTTTTAATTAGCTATAGCTTACTCTCTTTACTTACTTTATATACCGGCTAATAGCCGTATAGCGATTTACTTTAATAATATTTTATATATCTATATATAATATACTAGAACTAAAGTACTTTCCGATACTCCGGATACTTAGGATAAAGCTATACCGTATCCCCTTTATAGGGTATATATTATATAAGTATTAGTATATTTTTTAATAACTTTGCGATCCCGATATTAGCGACTTTCTTACCTTTTTAATACTTTTCCTAGCTTTTATATAAAAGCTTTATAAACTATAATATATTTTATAAAATAGTAATTCCGTACTTACTATATTATTTCTTTAGTATCGTTTACCTAATAGGTTTTTACGCGAGACCCTTATCTTTAGTAACCTCCGTAGTAACTTCTATAATAATTTATACTATTTAATTCTATAAGGTTTATATTTAGAGATCTCCTTCTTTATACTCCGCCTTTAGCCTTTCTAATACTTTCTTTATTTCTTAAAACTCTATATTTTCTTATCCGGCGTACTAGTTAAAGTTTTTTTCGGAACTTACCGCTTTACTTTATTAATACCCGATAACTATTACCTTTATAACCCTCGGTCCCTTTAATATAGTAATTAATACGATCTCTTTTTTTTATTTAAGCCGTTTAAATACCCTACAGTCCTTCTTAAAGTATTTTACTTTACCGTAATTAAAATACTTAAGGTTATTTCTACCCTAGCCTCGGCCTTACGGCCTTTACTATTATATAGTATCGATATTTATCGGTCCCGAATATATAGTGCCGGAGTAGCTAGTGCTAAGGTATCTTTACTTATACCTATCGTTAAAGCGATTACCGTTAAAGTATTCTCTATAGCTATTACCGTAATTACCTCTACCGTTACCTCTTTTCTTCTCTATATAATACTCGAACTACCGATCGTCGATCCGTATAGCTATAGCGATATATTTATCGATAATATCGGACCTTATTTCTTTATATAATTTATCTTTTACTTTATTTTTAAAGCTATAGTAAAAAAGCTATATTAATCCTTTATCGTTAATAGCGTTACGTAGGCTATCGATCTTAAACTAAACCGCGTAGTTAACTACCGAGCGCGTTTAGCGTAAACTTAAAAGTTTACTTTACGCGCGCTTTACTTTATCGTATTTCCTAAATACCTTTTTAAACTTAATTTTAAAGGTACGATAGCTCTCGAAATATTCTACGGTAATTTTCTTTTAATCCTCCGGCTCCTACTTATAATAATCGTTAAGGATAAACTCGAACTATACGAAAGCCCTATCCTTAAGTTTAATAACCGCGAAAATTACTTTCGACTTTTTATTAATAAACTAATTTAGGTACTAACGAAAATAAGTTTTAAGTTAAATTAAAAACCCTTTAAGCTCTACCTTTTTTTCTCTATAGCGTTCCGGTACCGGAAGCTTAATAATCGACTTAGACGTAACCGAGATAGCGAAAATCTATTTCCGGGTCTATTAAGCCTTATCCTCGAGCTTTTTAAAACACTTAATAACCTACTCTGCGGTAAAGGACATAGGTCTAGTAGAAGGTCCTTCGGCGCCTAGGTTAAGCGAGACGCCTCCTATTTAAACGTTTTTAGGTCCGGCTATAATAGTAAAAAGACGCTTTTAACTTATCCGTAATAAAGTTAAAGTAAGTATATAACGTATAACGAACCTCTATCTAAAACCTCTAAAAGGGATATCGGTTAAAGGCACTTCTAAATAATCCTAGTTCGGTATAGCTAAATAGTATATAATAAAATATCTCAATATAAATACTAAATACCGTAAATACTATTTAAATTATATACTACGGACTATCTATCTATACTAGCTAGTTCCTCCGTATATATAAACCTTAGAACTTTAAGGTACTCGCCCTACTACGGCCTCGATCACTCCTAGCACATTACATCCTACAATATGCTCGTCGTGCTATACCTCTAATTACCCCTAGCACTTTACATTCTGCAGACTGCTCGTAAGCCTTGGCACCGTAGCACTTTTATCCATGCCTGATTAGCCGTCCCCTAACTTCTTTAATAATTAGCTGGGCGCCCCGCGTCCCACATGTAGCGTGGCCCGCTGTTAGTTTAACTGTGACATAGCTACGGTAATAGCTATAAGAGATACTTTAACGGTAACCGCTTTAACGATAGGCGTAAGCGGAGATACTTTAATATTAGTTACTCCGGCACTATATATTCGGGACTAATAAACGTCGATACTATATAGTAGTAAAGGCCGTAAGGTTAAAGCTAAAGTAAAAATAACTTTAAATATTTTAATTACGGTAAAGTAAAATACTTTAAGAAGGACTATAAAGTATTTAAACGGTTTAAATAGAAAAAGGAAATTATATTAATTATTATATCGAAAGGACCGAGGATTATAAAGGTAATAACTATTAGGTATTAATAAAATAAAGTAGTAAGCTTTAAGGAAAACTCTAATTAGTATACCGGATAGGAAAATATAGAGTTTTAGAAAGTAAAAGAAGTACTAAAAAGGCTAAAGGTAAAATATAAGGAAAAAGATCTTTAAATATAGGCCTTATAGGATTAAATAGTATAGATTATTACGGAAATTACTATAGAGGTTATTAAAAATAAAGGTCTCGCGTAAAGATTTATTAAGTAAATAATATTAAAAAAATAGTATAATAAGTACGGAATTATTATTTTATAAAATATATTATAGCTTATAAAGCTTTTATATAAAAGCTAAAAAAAATATTAAAAAGGTAAAAAAGTCGTTAGTATCGGGATTGCAAAATTATTAAAAAATATATTAATACTTATATAGTATATACCTTATAAAGGAAATACGGTATAGCTTTATTTTAGGTATCTAAAGTATCGGAAAGTATTTTAGTTTTAGTATATTATATATAAATATATAAAATACTATTAAAGTAAGTCGCTATACGGTTACTAGCCGGTACGTAAGGTAGGTAAAAAAGGTAAACTATAATTAATTAAAAAGACTATAGCCCGGTAGGAAAAAGCTTAATAAAAAGACCTAAATAATTATATTTTATAAAAGGTTTAGGACTTAATTAAACTAAAGGATAGCCTTTAAATAATATAGATCGTACTAAGGTATATAAAGTACTACGTCGAATATATAAACGGTTAAAATATAGACGATAATATATATTCGTGGGAGAAAGTAGTATTAGGATAATATTAAAGCTTAAACTACGCTATATATTTACGAAAGAAGGTTAAGCGATATTATTAAATTAAGACGCCTAAAACTAAATAAAAAAACCATTATCGAATATAAATATAAAAGAATATTAAAGACGGAAAATAGAAAGAAGTTAGGCGGATATAATTAAAAGACTTTATATTATTAGTTAACCCGGAGTAAGAGGACGCTTTTAAACGATATAACCGTTTAAAAAACGATTTACGGTCCTTCGCAGAGGCCGTTATGTGACGAACCCCTATCCAGAACCTCTGAAAGGGATATCGGTTGAAGGCACTTCTGAATAATCCTGGTTCGGTGCAGCTAAACAGTGCACAACAAGATGTCTCGATGTAAACACTAGATACCGTGAATACAACTTGAATTGCATACTGCGGAACTGTCTATCTACGCCAGCCAGTTCCTCCGTATATATAGACCTTGGAACTCTGAGGTGCTCGCCCTGCTACGGCCTCGATCACTCCTAGCACATTGCATCCTGCAATGTGCTCGTCGTGCTATACCTCTGATCACCCCTAGCACTTTGCATCCTGCAGACTGCTCGTGAGCCTTGGCACCGTAGCACTTCTGTCCATGCCTGATTGGCCGTCCCCTGACTTCCTTAATGATTGGCTGGGCGCCCCGCGTCCCACATGTGGCGTGGCCCGCTGTTGGTTTGACTGTGACATGATGCCCCTCCTTCCAGGTCGACGTCCCGACGACCGTATCCCTGAAATAGCATCTGCACCCCCGCTTCCCTTTTGCATTTCCACAGTACGTCCTTCTTCCCCTATCTTGGCCATTATGTCTAATCGTGTAAGGAAATCGACTCGTACGAGTACCGACCGTCGCCGTGATCAAGCACAGTTCCTTACGAAATTTGGCTTCGTAATGCCCGAGTGTACTTATTGTAAGGAGAATAACCTCCAGTGTGTGGCTTCTCCTCGATACGATCGGTGCCTTCCGTGTGTCAACTCTAGCCGCTCCCACTGCGATGTTCATGGCGTGGATCGTGAGTCCTCTTCTCGGCCCTCTCTTTCCCTCTCTAACCGGCTCCGTAGTCCGCCCTCTGATCAGGGAGAAAGAACGCTTAGATGCCGAAAAGCAGGCTACCTTGAGTAAGCTTCTTCGTCTCGAGGCGCAATCGCGCGCCCTCGAGGTTCGAGCCCTTGCTGCTTTTCGTCGCGAATCTCGGCTCCTTGAGGAGGAAGAGGGAGAGGCTTCCGCGCGGCCTGCCACCCGCATGGCCCGCCGGTGGCGGACACCTCCGCTGCTCCTTCTTCCACCACCGCTCCTCCTTCCGACTTCTCTTTCCTGGATCCCTCCCTGGGCCTTGACTGGCCTCGGACCTTCCCCTGGATCTCAATACTACCGGTCCTTCCTTCCTGACCGCGTCAGATACCGCCAGTGGTGCGCCTTCCACTTCCCAAGGTGCCTAAGGCGCGTGGCACTACTTATATTTAGTCCCCTTCACACCTTCCAACCTCGTAGTGTAGTGTGTAGCACGTCGACCACTACGTCGAAGGCGCAGGTTCGATTCCTGTCGAGGTTCTGGCTCCGTCTCATAGCATCTGGCTGTGGGCCGGGGCCGAGTCTTTTGCTTGCTTGGGTTTTGGTCGGTCCGGATATCGTTGGTGGAATTCTTTTTGCTTATCTGGGCAGTTAAGGTGTGCCTGTGGTTCCCACGAGTTATCTGTAGCCGGATATCCTAACCAGCTGACCAAATACTCCAATTGGCCTCTGTTGAACCGTGAATCCAGTATCTCTTCCACATCGTACTCCTCTTCTTCGTCCTCCGCCACTGCCTGTGTATTGGCCTTTTTTTGTGTGGTGCGGGTTCCAAAAGTGAGATGTGAAAGGTGTGTGACCGTAGACGCATCGTACTGGGTAGCTCCAATTCGAATGCCGTCTCCGATATCTTCCTCTTGACCTTGAATGGTCCCACTCTCCTGTGGTCCAGCTTCTTACTAGGTCTTTTGGTGCGTAAATTGCGTGTGGAAAGGAATACCATGTCTCCCCCTTAAGGCGAGGTCCCTCGAGCCTTCTGGTATTATAGTATTTCCGCATCCTTTCCCTCACAAACTCCAGTTCTTGCTTAAGCTTGCCGTGGAGCATATGCATCTTATCTGCCTTGACCCCAGCCCTGGGCACCTCAACCGTAGGTCCCTGCCGTAGGTCTGCCTCGTAGCCGAAATTCGCGAAGAACGGTGTGGCTTTGGTCGTCTCGGTTGGCGATGTGTTATATGCCAGTTGTGCCGTAGGCAACAGTTCAACCCAATCGTCCTGCTCGAAATTAATGTAATTCCGTAGGTATTGTTCTACGATCTGGTTGAGCCGTTCCGTCTGACCGTCCGTCTGAGGGTGGTAGGCCGAAGACGCCTTACTCACTACCCCTAGCCTCGTCATCAACGCTCTCCAAAACTTCGATACGAACTTGGTATCGCGGTCCGTGATAAATTCCTTTGGCCATGTGTGTGTTGCTGTGACATGCCGTAGTACCACATCCGCCAGTTGTTCTGCCGACCAGGTCTCCTTGTAAGGCAGGAAGTATGCCCACTTGGTAAGCCTGTCGACCACCGTCAATATACTGTCGTACTTGACGCCGGTTGCCGTGTCCTTAGACTCTGGTAATTTGGTGATGAAGTCCATCGTGACTGAACTCCATGGCCGTTCTGCTACTGGCAGTGGCTCCAGAAATCCATAGGGCTTGTGCCTCGCAACCCTCGTTCTCTCGCACGTATGGCATGACTGGATGGCTTCCTTGACGTCGTCCTTGATCCCTGGCCAGTCAAAGTGCTGCTTGATCTTTTCCATGGTCTTAGCGATACCCATGTGTCCTCCGAGCTTCGATGCGTGAATCTCCATCACCAGTGCTGTCCTGTCACCTGGCCTCACGTACGCTCGATTCCTATACCACAGTCTTCCCTGACTGTCTTTCTGGATACCCTGTGGCTCCAGCTCTTCCTGCCAGTATTGCTCTGTGATATCGTTGCCCAACTTCCCTTGGTGCTTGCTGGAAATGGCCTTCTCACGATACACTGCGCAACACTCCATCCACGGCTGCAGTGGATGCTTGAGAGTGCCATCCGGCGCCTCCTCAAGTAGTGGTGGTGACTCCCTGGGTGCATTCTTGTGGTGGTCGGCTCGCCGGCTAAGTGCGTCTGCCCTGGCGTTCTCCGAGCCCTTCTTGTAGTTGATCTGGAAATTAAATTCCGAGAGAAACTCTGACCATCGTGTTTGCCGTGCGTTGAGGACCTTCGTGGTGGTAAAGTACCGCAGGTTCTTGTGATCCGTATAGACCTGTACTTCATACTTGGTACCGCTGAGGTATGGCCTCCACTCCTCGAACGCTTCGATGATGGCGAGTAGCTCCTTATTGTGGATTAGGTAGTTCTGACGTGCTCCCTCGAGCTTCTTCGAAAAGAAGGCTACCGGGTGTAGCTTGCCGTCATCGTCTCGCTGCCCTAGTTGTCCACCGATCGCATAGTCTGATGCATCCGCCTCGACCTCAAATGGTCGACTAGGGTCTGGCAATTTGAGCACTGGGTCCTTCAAAATGGCCTCTTTTAGCTCCCGGAAGGCCTGCTCCTCTTCCTGCCCCCACCGGAACTCCACGTCCTTCTTGGTCAAGTGGTTAAGTAGCCTCGCGATGCTTGCGTAGCCCCGGATAAACATCCGATAGAAGTTTGTAAACCCTAAGAATTCCCTGACGTGTGTCTGTGATTGCGGCGTAGGCCAGTCTTTGACTGCTGCGATTTTCCCAGGCTCCATACGAACCTCACCTGGCGATATCAGATATCCCAGATATACTGTCTTCTGCACGTGGAACTCGCTCTTCTCCCTATTGACTGAGAGTCCGGCTCCGTGTAGCGCGTCGAGTATCTCTCGTACATGCCGCTTATGCTCTTCCAGAGTGCGTGAGTAGATGAGAACGTCATCGAGGTAGCACACTGCTGTCTTGTCGAGGTACTTCCGTATCGTATGGTCAACGAGAGATTGGAACGTCGCGGGCGCATTGGTTAACCCAAATGGCATCACGAGATACTCGAAATGACCATAGGGTGTGCGAAACGCTGTCTTCCATTCGTCTCCTTCTTTGATCCGTATATGGGCGTACCCAACAGGCATATCCAAGCGTGTGAAGTATCGCGCCCCTGCTAGTTGACTCCGTAACCTGGATATCAACGGTAGCGGGTAGCTGTTTTTACCGTCTCGTTATTTAGCTGGCGGTAATCCACACACAGTCGTAAGCCACCGTCCTTCTTCGGCACGAAGAATACGGGATATCCTGCTGGCGATGTGGACTCCCTGATATGCCCTCTCTTCAGATTCTCGTCTAAGTATTTCCGTAGCTCCTCACTCTGCTTGTCGTTGGTGTGATAGACCTTAAATAGCCGTAGCTTGGCTCCTTCTTTTAACTTGATCTCGTGGTCCCACGGTCCTCGCTCTGGAAGCCCCTCCAAGTGCTTGGCCGTGAAGGCTGGGTGTCCTTGATATTCCACCGGTACCGCCTTTTTCTCGCCCTTCTCCACGTTATTGTAGTAGGCGTACTTGTTGACCTCCGATATCTCCACCAACGTCGTTAACCCTACTTCTTCGATCTTGCCGCCTGTGTCGATGGAATATACCATTACTTCCTGTGCTCCTTGCGGTGGTGCCGTGGAGGGTGCTTGTCCTGCACTCTGCTCCGTACGTGCTCCTGATCTTCCATCGTTGGTTGGATACTTCCAAGGCTCTCTTGGTCGTAGGTGGCCACCATCCCTCCAATCGATGTCTGGGTTGTAGTCTTCATGCCATGGTTGCCCCAGGATCATATCCTTCGAGGGTCCCATATCCACAATGTCGAATATAACTGATGTCGTTTTTCCTTCGACTGTGATGTCCAGGGGTAGTGTTTCCCTATAGACCTTTTGCGTGGGAAATGGTCCTTGTATAACGATCCATTCCTTCTTTTTCTTCCACGGTATACGGGCCTGGTGCACGAACTGTGGCGAAATCAGGTTCGTCTCTGCACCACCGTCTACCAATGCCACTGCCTGGAGATCCCTCCATCGTGCAGTAACCCAGAGGCGTTTGTCTTTCTTGCCTCCTCCCTGTGCGGCAGCGACCTCGCTGACGAGCGCCGGGTCGTTGTCCCACACCTTCGCCTTACGCCGATGCTTTCGAAAATGCCGTTCGTGGTCCGTTAGAGGTTGACGGCCCCCGCGAAGGGCCGCGAGTCGTTTCCCAAGCGGTTGTGTCGTTCAAGAGCGTCCTCCTGCTCCGGGTTGACCAGCAACACGAAGTCTTTCAACCATGCCCGCCTGGCTTCCTCCCATCTTCCGTCTCTGGCATTCTCTCGCATCCACGCCCGATAGCGGTTCTTCTGCTTGGTCTTGGGCGTCTTGGCTTGATGATATCGCTTGACCTTTTCCCGCAGATGTATAGCGCAATCTGGGCTTGGGCACCATCCTAGTACCACCTCCTCCCACGAGCGCACACTATCGTCTGTGTTCCAACCGTCTGCGTATTCGACGCAGCACCTCGCATGCCTTGGTGCGATCTGTATAACCTGAAGGCCATCCTTCAGTTCAACCGGGTCCTGAACCTTCCATAAGACATAGTCGTTCAGGTCCTCCTGTTGGGCCTTTTCCCACCGGGCCATAGTCCTTTGACTGGCTGTGGCTTGCCCTCCTTGCCCACCTTGCGTACCGGCCAGTGGCCGTATAGCGACTTGCTCTGGTGGTGCTCCACACATCCGTGTGTAATACACTGGAACCAAGGTACTCTCCGATGCTCCGGATGCCTGGGATGAAGCTGTGCCGTATCCCCCTCACAGGGTGTGTACCATGTGGGTGTTGGTGTATCTCCTGACAACTTCGCGATCCCGATACTGGCGACCTTCCTGCCTTTCCAGTACTCTTCCCAGCTCTTGTATAAGAGCTTTACAGGCTGTGATGTATCCTGTGAGACAGTGATTCCGTGCTTGCCATACTGTCTCTCTGGTATCGTCCACCTGGTAGGTCCTTGCGCGAGACCCTCGTCCTTGGCGACCTCCGTGGTGACTTCCGCAGTGATCTGTGCCATCTGATCCCGCAAGGCCTGTATCTGGAGATCTCCTTCCTCGTGCTCCGCCTTCAGCCTTTCCAGTGCTTCCTTTACTTCCTGGAACTCTATATCTTCCTGTCCGGCGTGCCAGTTGGAGTCTTCTTCGGAGCTTGCCGCTCCGCCTTGTTGATACCCGATGGCTGCTACCTCCACAACCCTCGGTCCCTTCGATGTGGTGGTTGATGCGATCTCCTTTTTCCATCCGAGCCGTTTGGGTGCCCTGCAGTCCTTCTTGAAGTGTCCTGCCTTGCCGCAGTTAAAACACTTGAGGTTGTCTCTGCCCTGGCCTCGGCCTTGCGGCCTCTGCTGCTGTATGGCATCGACGTCCATCGGTCCCGAGTGTGTAGTGCCGGAGTAGCTAGTGCTGGGGTGTCTCCGCTTACGCCTATCGTTGGAGCGGTTACCGTTGAAGTGTCCCCTGTAGCTATTACCGTAGCTACCCCTGCCGTTACCTCCTTTCTTCTCCATACGATGCTCGAACTGCCGATCGTCGATCCGTATGGCCATGGCGATATACTTGTCGATAGTGTCGGGCCTTGTCTCCTTATACAACTCATCCTTCACCTCATCCTTAAGGCCATGGTAGAAAAGCTGCATTAACCCTTCATCGTTAATAGCGCTACGCAGGCTATCGATCTTGAACTGAGCCGCGTAGTCGGCTGCCGAGCGCGTCTGGCGTAGACTCAAGAGTCTACCCTGCGCGCCTTGCCTCATCGTACTCCCCAAACACCTCCTTAAGCTTAGCCTCAAAGGCACGATAGCTCTCGAAGCATTCCACGGTGATCTTCTCCTGATCCTCCGGCTCCTGCTCGTAATAGTCGTCGAGGATAGGCTCGAACCATGCGAGAGCCCTGTCCTTGAGCCTGGTGGCCGCGAAGATTACCTTCGACTCTTCGTTGGTGAACTGTTCTGGGTATTGACGAAAATAGGTCTTGAGCTGGATTAAGAACCCTCCAAGCTCTGCCTTTTCTCCTCCATAGCGCTCCGGTACCGGAAGCTTAATGGTCGACTTGGACGCAGCCGAGATAGCGAAAATCTGCTCCCGGGTCTGTTGAGCCTCGTCCTCGAGCTCTTTGAGACGCTTGATGACCTGCTCTGCGGTAGAGGGCACAGGTCTGGCGGAAGGTCCCTCGGCGCCTGGGCTAGGCGGGACGCCTCCCATCTGAACGTTCTCAGGTCCGGCCATGGTGGTGAAAAGACGCCTTCAACTTATCCGTGACAGAGTTGAAGTGAGTATGCAACGTGTGACGAACCCCTATCCAGAACCTCTGAAAGGGATATCGGTTGAAGGCACTTCTGAATAATCCTGGTTCGGTGCAGCTAAACAGTGCACAACAAGATGTCTCGATGTAAACACTAGATACCGTGAATACAACTTGAATTGCATACTGCGGAACTGTCTATCTACGCCAGCCAGTTCCTCCGTATATATAGACCTTGGAACTCTGAGGTGCTCGCCCTGCTACGGCCTCGATCACTCCTAGCACATTGCATCCTGCAATGTGCTCGTCGTGCTATACCTCTGATCACCCCTAGCACTTTGCATCCTGCAGACTGCTCGTGAGCCTTGGCACCGTAGCACTTCTGTCCATGCCTGATTGGCCGTCCCCTGACTTCCTTAATGATTGGCTGGGCGCCCCGCGTCCCACATGTGGCGTGGCCCGCTGTTGGTTTGACTGTGACACGTTAACCTCTAACGGACTACAAATAGTATTTTCGAAAGTATTAATGTAAGGCGAAAGTGTAGGATAACGATTTAGCGTTCGTTAGCGAGGTCGCTACCGTATAGGGAGAAGGTAAGAAAGATAAACGCCTTTAAATTACTATACGATAAAGGGATTTCTAAATAATAATATTAGTAAACGGTAATATAAAAACGAACTTAATTTCGCTATAGTTCGTATATTAAGCCCGTATATTATAAAAGAAAAAAAAAGAATAGATTATTATATAAAAACTATTTCCTACGTAAAAGTGTTACGGCTTAATACCTAGTGGGGCGGAGAGCGCACTACGGACTAATCGTTAATATATAAGTAAGGACTAATCAGGACAGGATTAGTGGGATCGAGGATCGATCCAGAAGAGCTAACTCTAGAGGTAATAGTATCGATAGGATCGAGGGTCGAGTTAATCGATCCAGAATAGTGCTAGGCTTAGCGCGAGGACTATATATATAGAGAAACTGGCTAGCGTAAATAGATAGTTCCGTAGTATATAATTTAAATTATATTTATAGTATTTAATATTTATATCGAGATATTTTATTATATACTATTTAGTTATACCGAACTAAGATTATTTAAAAGTACCTTTAACCGATATTCCTTTTAAAGGTTCTAAATAGGAATTTATTATACGTTATATACTTACTTTAACTTTATTATAAATAAGTTAAAAGCGTTTTTTTACTATTATAGCCGGACCTAAAAACGTTTAAATAGTAGGCGTCCCGGCTAGTTTAGGCGCCGAGGGACTTTCCGCTAAACCTATACCCTCTACCGTAAAGTAGGTTATTAAGCGTTTTAAAAAGCTCGAGGACGAGGCTTAATAAACCTAAAAGTAGATTTTCGCTATCTCGGCTACGTCTAAGTCGATTATTAAGCTTCTAGTACCGAAGTACTATAGAGGAGAAAAGGTAAAGTTTAAAGGGTTCTTAATTTAATTTAAAATTTATTTTCGTTAATACTTAAACTAATTTACTAACGAAAAGTCAAAAGTAATTTTCGCGACTATTAGGCTTAAGGATAGGGCTCTTATATAGTTTAAGCCTATCTTTAATAATTATTATAAATAAAAACCGGAGGATTAAAAAAAGATTACTATAAAATACTTTAAAAGCTATTATACCTTTAAAGCTAAACTTAAAAAGGTATTTAGGGAGTACGATAAAGTAAGGCGCGCGTAGGGTAAATTTTTAAATTTACGTTAAACGCGTTTAATAACCGATTACGCGGTTTAGTTTAAAATTAATAACCTACGTAACGCTATTAACGATAAAAGGTTAATATAGTTTTTCTATTATAGCTTTAAAAATAAAGTAAAGGATAAGTTATATAAGAAAATAAGGTTCGATACTATTAATAAGTATATCGCTATAACTATATAGATCGACGATCGGTAATTCGAGTATTATATAAAGAAAAAAGGAAGTAACGGTAGGGGTAACTACGGTAATAGCTATAGGGGATACTTTAACGGTAACCGCTTTAACGATAGGCGTAAGCGGAAATACCTTAATACTAATTACTTTAGTATTATATATTCGAGACTAATAGACGTCGATACTATATAGTAGTAAAGGCTATAAGGCCGAGGCTAAAGTAAAAATAATTTTAAATATTTTAACTATAGTAAAGTAGAATACTTTAAAAAGGACTATAGGGTACCTAAACGGCTCGGATAGAAAAAAGAAATCGTATTTATTACTATATTAAAAAGACTAAAGGTTATAAAGGTAATAACTATCGGGTATTAATAAAGCGAAGCGGTAAACTCCGAGGAAAACTTTAATTAATATATTAAATAGGAAAATATAGAGTTTTAGGAAATAAAAAAAATATTAAAAAGGCTAAAGGCGAAATATAAAGAAAGAGATTTTTAAATATAAATTTTACGGGATTAAATAATATAGATTACTATAAAAGTTATTACGGAAGTCGTTAAAAGTAAAGGTCTCGCGTAAGGACTTACTAAGTAAATAATACTAAAAAGGTAATATAATAAGTACGGAATTATTATTTTATAAAATATATTATAGCCTATAAAACTTTTATATAAAAACTAAGAAAAGTATTAGAAAAGTAGGAAAGTCGCTAATATCGGGATCGCGAAGTTATTAAAAGATATATTAATACTTATATAGTATATACCCTATAAAGGAAATACGGTATAGCTTTATCCTAAGTATTTAAAGTATCGGAAAGTACTTTAGTTTTAGTATATTATATATAAATATATAAAGTACTATTAAAATAAGTCGCTATACGGCTACTAGCCGGTACGTAAGGTAAGTAAGGAGGGTAAACTATAACTAATTAAAAAGACTATAGCCCGGTAAGAAAAAGCTTAATAGGAAAATTTAAACGACTATATTTTATAGAAAGTTTAGGACTCGGTTAAATTAAAGGATAGCCTTTAGGTTATATAGATTATATTAAAATATATAAAGTATTATATTAAATATATAAACGGTTAAAATATAAATAATAGTATACGTTCGTAGGAGGAAGTAGTATTAAGATAGTACTTAAGCCTAGATTACGCTATATATTTACGGAAAAAGATTAAGCGATATTATTAAGCTAAAATATTTAAAATTAAGTAAAAAAACCGTTATCGGGCGTAAATATAAAAGAATATTAAAGATAAAAGATAGGAGGAAGCTAGGCAGGTATAATTAAAAAACTTTATATTATTAGTTAACCTAAAATAGAAAAATACTCTTAGACGATATAACCGCTTAAAAAACGACTTACGGCCCTTCGCGGAGGCCATTAACTTTTAATAGACTATAAATAGTATTTTTAAAAGTATTAGTATAAAGTAAAAGTATAGAATAACGACCCGGCGCTCGTTAACGAAGTCGCTACCGTATAAAAAGGAGGTAAGAAAGATAAACGCCTTTAGATTACTATATATTAAAAAAATCTTTAAATAATAATATTAGTAAATAGTAATATAAAGACGAACCTAATTTCGCTATAGTTCGTATACCAGGCCCGTATACTATAAAAGAAAAAGAAAAAATAAATCGTTATATAAAAACTATTTTTCACGTAAAAGGTTTATAGGAAGATACTACCCTTAAATATTATAATCGAAAGAAAAATAATATTAATTATATTCGATATTATAGATATAGGACCCTCGAAAAATATAATCCTAAAATAATTATAATATAAAAACTATAACCTAAATATCGATTAAAGGGACGGTAGTTACTTATAACTAAAAAAGCCTTAAAAGTATTTAATTAATAATAGAAGATTAGAAGCACGTACGGAATAAAGTATAGGATAAATACCCTTTACGGTATTACCGTAAGGAGTATAGGAAATAATAATATATTCTATTAATATAAGCGGTAAGATCGAAGAAGTAAGGTTAATAACGTTAGTAAAAATATTGGAGGTTAATAAGTACGCTTATTATAATAACGTAAAGAAGGGTAAAAAAAAAGTAATACCGGTAAAATATTAAGGATACTTAGCCTTTACGGTTAAGTACTTAAAGAGGTTTTTAGAGCGAGGACCGTAGGACTACGAAATTAAGTTAAAAGAAGGAACTAAGTTACGGCTATTTAAAGTTTATTATATTAACGATAAATAAAGTAAGGAACTACGGAAATACTTAAATAAAAATTTAAAAAGAGAATATATTAGGGAGTCTATATCGCTAGTAGGATATCCCGTATTTTTCGTGCCGAAAAAGAACGGTAGTTTACGACTATATATAGATTACTGCTAATTAAATAACGAGACGGTAAAAAATAACTACCTGCTATTATTAATATTTAGGTTATAGAGTTAATTAGTAAGGGTATAATACTTTATACGCTTAAATATATTTATCGGATACGCTTATATATAAATTAAAGAAGAAAACGAATAAAAAATAACGTTTCGTATACCTTATAGTTATTTCGAGTATCTTATAATGCTATTTAGGCTAATTAATACGCCCGTAACGTTCTAATCTCTCGTTAATTATATAATATAAAAGTACTTCGATAAAACAGTAGTATACTATCTCGACGACGTTTTTATTTATTTATATATTTTAAAAAAATATAAGTAGTACGTATAAAAGATACTCGACGCGCTATACGGAGCCGGACTTTTAATTAATAAGGAAAAAAGCGAGTTCTACGTATAAAAAATAATATACTTAGGATATCTAATATCGCTAAATAAAATATATATAAAATTAAGGAAAATTACGGTAGTTAAGGATTAGCTTACGCCGTAATTATAAATATATATTAAGGAATTCTTAAAGTTTATAAATTTCTATTAGATATTTATTTAAAGCTACGTAAGTATTATAAGGCTACTTAATTACTTAATTAAAAAGGATATAGAATTCCGGTAAAAGTAAGAAGAGGAATAAGCCTTCTAGAAGCTAAAAGAAACTATTTTAAAAGACCCGGTATTTAAATTGCTAAACCCCAATCGACTATTTAAAGTCGAGGCGGATATATTAGACTATACGATCGGTAAATAATTAAAGTAGCGAGATAATAACGGTAAGCTATACCCGGTAGCCTTCTTTTTAAAAAAGTTTAAAGAAGTACGTTAAAATTACCTAATCTACGATAAGGAACTACTTACTATTATCGAAGCGTTCGAGGAATAGAAACTATATTTTAATAGTATTAAGTACGAAGTATAGGTCTATATAGATTATAAAAATCTACAGTACTTTACTACTACGAAAGTCCTTAACGTACGGTAAATATAATAATTAAAGTTTCTCTCGGAATTTAATTTCTAAATTAATTATAAAAAGGGTTTAGAGAACGCTAAGGCAAACGTATTTAGCCGACGAACCGACTACCATAAAAATATACTTAGGAAATTACTATTATTACTTAAAGAGGCGCCGGATAATACTTTTAAATATCTATTATAGCCGTAAATAAAGTATTACGTAATATATTATAAGAAGGTTATTTCTAGTAAATATTAAAGGAAATTAAGTAACGATATTATAGAGTAATATTAGTAAAAAGAGCTGGAGCTATAGGGTATCTAGAAAAATAATTAAAAAAGACTATAATATAAGAATCGAGCGTACGTAAGGCTAGGTAATAGGATAGTATTAGTAATAAAGATTTATATATCGAAGCTCGGAGGATATATAAATATCGCTAAGACTATAGAAAAGATTAAATAGTACTTTAATTAATTAAGGATTAAAAACGACGTTAAGGAAGCTATTTAGTTATACTATACGTACGAAAGAACGAAGGTTATAAAGCATAAGCCTTATAGATTTCTGGAGCTACTACTAATAGTAAAACGGTTATAGAATTTAATTATAATAGACTTTATTACTAAATTATTAAAGTTTAAAAATACGGTAACCGGCATTAAGTATAATAATATATTAACGGTAGTTAATAGGCTTACTAAATAAATATATTTCCTACCTTATAAAAAGACTTAATCGGTAAAATAATTAACAAATATAATATTATAATATATTACGGTAATATATATATAGCTAAAGGAATTTATTATAGACCGCGATATTAAGTTCGTATTAAAGTTTTAAAGAGCGTTAATAACGAGGCTAGGGGTAATAAATAAAGCGTTTTCGGCCTACTACCCTTAAACGAACGGTTAAACGAAATAGCTTAATTAAATTATAAAATAATATTTATAGAATTATATTAATTTTAAGTAAGATAATTAAGTTAAACTATTATTTACGGTATAATTAATATATAATATATCGCTAATTAAAACGACTAAAGCTATACCGTTCTTCGCGAATTTCGGTTACGAAGTAAACTTACGGTAAAGACCTACGATTAAAGTACCTAAGGCTAAAGTTAAGGTAAATAAAATATATATATTCTATAGTAAGCTTAAGTAAAAACTAAAGTTTATAAAGAAAAGGATACGGAAATACTATAATATTAAAAGGCTCGAGGGACTTCGCTTTAAGGGAGGAAATATAATATTCCTTTCTATACGTAATTTATGTACTAAAAAACCTAGTAAGAAGCTAGACTATAGGAAAGTAAGACTATTTAAGGTTAAAAGGAAAATATCGGAGACGGTATTCGAATTAGAGCTACTTAGTACGATATATCTATAGTTATATACCTTTTATATTTTACTTCTGGAACCTATATTATACGTAAAAAAAGGTTAATATATAGGTAGTAACGGAGGATAAAAAAGAGGAGTATAATATAAAAAAGATATTAGATTTACGGTTTAATAAAGGTTAATTAAAGTATTTAATTAACTAATTAGGATATCCGGCTATAAATAACTTATAGAAACTATAGATATACCTTAATTACCTAAATAAATAAAAAAAATTCTATTAACGATATCCGGACTAACTAAAACTTAAGTAAATAAAAAAGACTTAGCTCCGGCCTATAGCTAAATATTATAAGACGGAGCTAGAACCTCGATAAGAATCGAACCTACGCCTTTAACATAATAATCGACGTACTATATACTATACTACGAGGTTAGAAAGTATAAAAGGGACTAAATATAAATAATACTACGTACTTTAGGTACTTCGGAAAGTAAAAGGCGCACCATTAATAGTATCTAACGCGGCTAGGAAAGAAGGACCGGCTACGCCCGGATCTAAAGAGAAGTTAGGCGGCTAGTCGAAGCCTAAAGTAGGATCTAAAAAAGAGAAGTTAAGCGGGATAGGAGCGGAAGACTTCGCCGGGGAACGGCTCTAGGGATCTAAGGAGGCGGAGGCCGGAAAAAGTAAAAAAGTATCGCTAATAGTTTGGGGTGCGGCTATAGGCCTAAGGGTTTAAGTAAGGAAGTAGGGCTCTCGGAGGATTCGGAGGTTCAGGGGTCATATATATAAGCGGTCTGCTTCGGACATTCTGTTTTAGGGAGATCATCGACTTTTATTTCTTCATATTTTTGTGCCTTACACGCGTGCAGGCAATTCTGGCCCTCTGATCAGGCCGATCAGGTGCTTATTATGTGGTCTGCGAGCCCATAGAGTCTTTTCTTTGTCCTACGTGGAGTGCGGCCTGCGAGCGAGCTACTGTCACGGAGGTGCGCTCATTTATACACCCTATTAAGGATATATTTGTAGTGTTGTGGTTAGTTTATGTATTTTCTTACTATTTTAAATAGAGGTCGTGCCCGGGTTAAGCAAAGCTTAGGGTCCAAACTAGACTTAAAAGTCTTAGGTACTAAAGGAAGTACGAAGCCACGAACGATAATAAGCACCAATAACTTTACTAAACCCCGCGAGGTTTAATAAAAATAATTTATATCCGTTTAATTAAATATATATCTTTTATTATAAGTTAAATACCGAGCTTTCTACCTACGTATAGAGAGTTAAGTATATAGTCCGGATAAAACCTAATAGTAAACTAAAAGCACTAGTCGAAATTAGTTTATTAATAGATTTTATTTCGGCGGCAACTATTAAAGTTCTCTTTTATTTTTAGCTAGGAGGAATTTTCCTAATATATTATTTAGCGATAGTAAATAATCGAGGGGGTTTCCGGGTTAACCTAATTTAAAATAACGGAGATTTAAAAGTAAAGAAAAAGGGATATTCTTTTTTTAATTTAAATAAAAGTAATTTATTCTTACTTACTAAAGTTATAAAAAATAACCGTTTTCCTATTTCCAATAATATATATAAGGAAAAAGCTATATTATTAACGTAAACGTAATAGTAATTATTAACTATCGATATATCCGATAATATCCTACTTATCGCCTTAATTAGCCTTTTTAATAATAGTTAAATATACTAAACTCCTACGGCTCGTTCTATAGTAAAAATAGTTAACCTAGTAACTAAATTCCCGGAATTATTATTATTCGTCCTTTCCTTAACTACGGACTATACTTACTATAAAAATACTAAAACCCCTCGCCTTCTTTCTAATTAAAGTAGCCTAATTATAAATCCTAACGCTCCTAATATACTAAATAAACCTCGTACTAACCCAAATCCTACTATTAGAAACTATTTAACGGCTCCTACTCGGTATACTAAATATCCCGCTCCTTTTTCTAAATTCGTATATTAATTTTAATAACCCGGATACCCTTATTCTATAGGAACTTACCCCGACTACCGCCACTTCCAAAGGTCTTTTACGTTTAATCGGCCGACCCTCTATCCTATAGTACCTATATACTTTCCTTAGCATAAATTCTTTAATCCGAAAAAAATTAGTTTTAAAAATAACTTTAAAAATAAGTATTTTATAAAATATCTAAAGCGTTTTAAAAATATTTATAAAGAATATTAGGTTATAGAATTTACTTTTTACGTTTATAAATTTAAATCCTAATATAATTTCGACGTAAGAAAATAGATCGATAAATATATAGACCTATTTATACCTACTAATATTTAATCTATTTTAGTTACCTACCTTAAACGCCTCTTTAAAATATATAACTCCCGGTAAGACGAGGATATTTATAGAGAGCTAAATAACTTTTACGCTAAAGTTATCCCTAAGGGGGTAGGCGAGTTAAGGAAAGTTATCTTTAACTATTCTAAACTATTTTTTTAAGTACTAATTAGGGAAAAGGAAGCAGTAAGAGCTAAGGTTACTAACCGCTTTTAAATAAAATTCTTCGAGTTTATAAAAATAACCTTTATTAACCGAGGAGGATCCGAACGTCGCTTAAGATCTATAAATTTTATTACTTAGAGTAATTAGATTAATAATATAATTAAAAATAGATATAACGTAAGAGGAAAAATCTATAAAGAAAATAAATTAACTATTATACCTTCCCCTATTACCTCTAATTAGGCGGCGGAGGTACTCGACTAATATATAGCGGTTAACGCTATAGTAAATAGAGAAATAGCACTATAGTATTTAAGGGCGAATATCTACGGCGGTTTTTCTATACCGGGAAATAGTAAATCTAAGATAATAAGGACCTATATTTAATATTTAAAAGACTAAGTACTTTACTTTCCGGATTTCGGCACTAGCCTTAACGGAGAAATAAATTTATCCTTTAATACTTTCTCTATAGTTAATATTAGGACCTAGTTCGGAAGATTAGGAGGGTAATACCGCGATAGTCCTCCGTTATTAAAAAGGTATTTTTAGTACGGTAAGTCTAGCTATTACGCTAAGTCGACGGAATATTTAAAAAAGAAATATAATAAGGTATAAGGACTGTGCTATATTAAAGGAAGTAAAGTATATATCGGTAAGAAGGAGTAGTTAAATAATAAAAAAGCGTAGTTTAATTAAAAGGATATAAGGAAGGTATAGCGTAAAGGGAAGGTTAGCGATTTAGTTCGCGCGGTAATTTCGCTAAAATTAGAACTAAATAGGGCCTATAAAGCTTATACGAAATAGGCTAAGTATTAGGAAGCTCGTAAGGGTAAGGGATATAGGCCTAAAGTCTCTTTAATTAAAGGGAAGGAATAAATAGCTACTTAAATAGCTAAGGCTATAGATATCTAGTTAAATAAAATTTATAGGTATTTTAAACTTTATAAATTATTTAATAAAAATTTAATTAGTAACTATATTATTAAAAATACTTTATAACGTTATTTAAAAGAGAAGTAGTCGCCTAAAAGTATTTTAAAGCGCTCCGATAAAGTTTTAATAATCGTTTATAATTAAAAGGTAAAAGTAGGAGTAAGCGTATAAGGAGCGAAGAGAGTAAGGATCGAGGATATACCGGAAAAGAATATAGATAACCCAGCCTTAATTAAAAATCCGAAAGTAGTATTTACCTCCGCGTAAGAGAAGCCGAAGGTAATTAAAGAGGGAGTCTCGTCCGATTAAGGGAATAAAGTCCGGAGTAATTTAAGGTTACTTAATAGTAAGGTAGAGGACCTAGAAAATTATATTACCGAGAAAGCTAAAAAATATATTTGCAGTTAGATTAAGTTTATATTAGAAGAGTATTATAGGGTTTTATTTATATTTATTTACCGGTTAATAGACTATATAAAGAGTATAGCCGAGGATATTAAGGTAATCGAGTAACGTAGATCTTCTAGAAGTATTCCGGATAGAAAGAGAGAAGTTTTATAGAAAGGGGAGGCCTTACCGTTAACGGTCCGGACGAATTTTTAAATAGCTAAATATAGCGAGACTCCTCTATTTAATTAAAGGAAGATAGTTCCTGCTTTATATAGTATTATAACGGATAGTAAATATAGTATAGTTAAAGGAAGTATTTAGGAGAGAATTATCGAGGGTAAAGTCTAACCGGGTAATAACTTAAAAAAGCGATTACGGACTTTACTATTTACGCCTATTAACCGGCTTTCCGGTAATAAACGAAATCTCTTAAAAGCCGTTACTTATATCTATAACGTTTTATTACTATACTATAACTTCGTTTTACTAACTTTAAAGAAGGTATTAGTAATATTAAATATAGGCTCCGAGTATAATCTAATTAGTAAGGCTATAGCTAAAAGGTTTTATTTATTAATAGTATTAATTAACTTATAATTTAAAAGTTTTTATAGGAATCTAGTTACGTTTATAGGTAAAACCTAGGCTTTAATAGTACTAGCTAGGGTTCTAATTTTATATTATTTCTTTATTATTAATAATATTAAAGCTTTAAGTTTCTATAATTTATTATTAAAAATCCTGTTCTTTATAGATATAAGCCTTACCCTTAATTTTATAAAGGGCCGTATAATTAATATAAATATATTATATAAGGGAAAGCTAATTAAGGCCTATATAGTAAAGAAAGAGGTAATTAATAAAATAAAAGTAAAATATAACGGTAAAGATCGAGGTAATACCTTTTTTACTAATTAACCTTTATAAGTATTTAAGGGACTGGTTAATAATAAAGTACCTATCCTTAAATAGGTAATGGAGGAGCTAGAAAAAGGAAATAAAGTAATTAAAAGACTAAATAAGAAAGTTAGGCGTTCTTTACTTAATTTTATTTTAAAAAAGTTAAGTTTACTATTATTAAATTATTATTTAGCGTTTAATATTATTTCTTATAAAAATAAAGAAAAGGGAAATATTAAAAGTAAAGGAGGAAAGAATGTTAGTAATTAAAGGGAAAGAAAGAGAGGATGTTAAAAGGAAAAGTCTTTATTTTAGCCTAGAAGAGTAGAAATTATAATAAAAACTCTAACTTTAAATAAAATCTTTAGGAAAGAACGATTACTACCGCTAACCTTTATAATAAGTCTATATTTAGTATTATTAATACTACCGTCGCTACCGCTACTAAAGATATCGTTATTATTTAATTAAACGACTAATATAATAACCCTATTTAAGCCCGATATTATATTTATATACTTAAGGATATTTAATTGGTCCTTTACTTAACTAGGTTAACGTAACCTCTTCGCTATATAGCTATATAAACGTCGCCCGCCTTTACCCCTACCCCCTTTTAAAAAGAAAAATAATATTAAAACTAGCTTAATTACTACTTTTAAGTAAGTTTAATTAACGCCTACGGAAACTATTATTACTATAATAATATATAAAAAGGTAAATAAAAAAGTAAAGTTAGTTAATAACGCTAGGTTAAATAGTAATACTCCCGAAGGAAATCCGAACTAAAAAGCGAAGAAATAAGCGGTAATTAAAGAATCCCTATAATACGGCTTAGAATTTAATAATATCGTAATTTCTAAGTTTTTTAAAGTAATTAGAAAGTTACGCTTTACTTCGAAATAGTTAGCCGATTTAATTAAGTAAATTACCGATATTTTAATAAATTAAGAAGTTAAAGTATTTATAATAATTTTATTTATAAAAGAGGCTACCTTAGCTTAAGATTTTACCGAGTATAGACGGATCTTTAAAGAGGTCTTTTTTACTTAATATATTAGGACTATCCCTTATAATATATAATAAAATAAGTTTATTTTAATCCTAAAATTATTTATAGGGAGAGTTATCGAACTCCTTAAGGAACGGGTTAAGAAAAGTATTATTAAGGAAGCGTATAGTCTTTACCGTAATAATTAATTTTTAATAAAGAAAAAAGATAGTAATTTCCGTTTAATTAATAATACCTAGAAATATAATAAGGTTATATAACGAAATACCTTTATTCCTTTAAGTACTAAAGAGTTTAGCGAAGACTTTAAAAGATACTTTATTACTTTTTTACTCGACTTTTTTTCTAAATACGACTAAATTAAATTAGCTTTAACGAGCCGGGACTTTATTACCTTTACGATACCTATTAGCCTATTTAGGATATATACCTTACTTTAAGGAGCTACTAACTCGGTAGTTTAATTTTAAAGAGCCGTAATTAAAGTTTTTTAAGATTTTATCCTATAGGTGTATCGGCTATATTTAAATAATATTATAGTAAAAGGGCTAAGGTAGGACTATAATAGTAAAGAAGAGAGGCTAGAAGTTAAGAAATAAGTCCTAGAGTACTTAAAGAATATCGATGCAGTCTTACTTAACTATAAGCTTATAGGAGTTACTATTATAGCCGTAAAATCCTTTTAATATAAATAAAAAACTATTATTTTTAGCTATTCCTATATACTAGACGGACGCTTCCTTAATTAAATAAAGATAGCGAAGATAAAGGAATAACGAACTTACTATAATCTAAAGGATATTCGTACTTTTTTAGGGATTACCGGCTACTATCGATTATAAATACCGCTCTTTAATTTAATCGTAATCTTACTATATTTCTTAATAAAAAAGGATACGAAATAAAAATAAACGGAAGCTTAATAGGGTACGATAAAGTAACTTACCTTTTTAATTATAAAAGTATCGTATTTAGTTTTTCTAACGTTTAATAATAACCGTTTCGGTAAAATTTTTATTATTTTTAATATAAACTTAACGAGGTAGAAAGCGGTAATTAAATAAGTAGGACCTAATGGAAAACGGTACCCTTATCGGTTTAAAAATAGTATTTAAAGCCCGGCTAAATAAAAGTATAATACCATTAAAAAAAAATTAAAAGGACTATTATATATTTTAAGGAAATTTAAAAAATATCTTTTCGGGGTATACTTTACGGTAAAAACGAATACTTAAGTAATAATCTACCAAGTCCAAAGGGTAGCTAGTAACGTTTCCGGCGCTTTAATAATAAAATAGCTAAAATAGATTAAACTCTTCGACTTTACTATTATTTATATCCCTAAAAGTAAAAACCTTATAGTAAACGTATTATCGAAAAAGCTATTTAGCCCCTTTAATTTAAGGGAGAAAAAGTTAAAACTAAATATTAATAATAAAGTTAACGTAAAAATTTAAAAAAACGATATTTAGAAAGTAAGTATTTAGTAAGTAAATATTAAAAAGAAAAAAAAAGAAATTATTAAATAAGGCCCTTACTTAAACGGATTATAGTCTCTTTACTCCTATACTATCGCCGAGTTCCTTGCGACTAGTACGGAGTTAAAGACTAGAATAAGGTTTAACGTTTAAATTATTAAAAATAATACCCTAAAAATAATTCTCGAAGACGGAGTTTTATTCCTTAAGCTAAATAAAGAAAGCTTTTCCCTTAAAAGAATTATTAACTTTCTAATCGAGCGAGAAAAAGTCTTTAATATATATTATAACGAGATAGGCTATAAAGGACGAGAAGCTACTTACGCCCGAGTAGTAAAAAACTATTACTAAAAGGGTATATACGTTAACGTCGAGGCTTAAATTAAAATATATAAGTAATATTAATAATAAAGCCCGAAGCGTTAAGAGGATTAGTATTTATATACTAAACCTTTAGCTACCCTATTTATAAAATAGTATTTAAACGTTTAATTTTTACTAA
Source organism: Podospora pseudopauciseta (assembly GCF_035222475.1). Classification (NCBI taxonomy): domain Eukaryota; kingdom Fungi; phylum Ascomycota; class Sordariomycetes; order Sordariales; family Podosporaceae; genus Podospora; species Podospora pseudopauciseta. Next base: position 393,657 of record NC_085892.1, read on the forward strand.
CGGCTTCCGGAGAAAAAACCTACTTTCTAAAGGCGAGGAATAACTTAATTAGGTATTTAAAAATAAAGGTTTTAAACTTAAATAAAGCTTTTAGGGTAAAGAACTTTATTTTATATAATATTATCCTTAAATAAGGTTACCCTCTAATCGTAGTAATAGACGGTAGATCGGAATTTAAGAAGGAAGTTACGGAGATTTTAAAGAGGTTAGGAGTTCTCCGGGTAGTAATCTTACTTTATAACGTAAAAGTAAATAAAATAATAAAGTTTAATTATATCTTAATTACATTAATACTAATAAAAATAATAGACAGGACGGAAAAAAATTAAAAGTAGTAACTCCTTTATATATTATTTATTAATAAAACTATAATATAAAGTATTTATAGGTATAATACTTTCTATTTAATATATAAGTTTAACCCTATTACGCCGATCGAAAAGGATATACCGTTATAAAGAATCGTCTAGTAGAAAAAAATTAATTTCGATAAATTAGGGAAAGACTAAAAGGAAAGAGCGGCTATAGATTTAATAAAAGTAAAGGTAAGACTATTAAAATTATAGAAAATAAATTTAACTTTAATAGCTAAAAGGGTTAGTATAGTAAAATAGAAAGCTACGGTAAAAAAAAATAAGAAAGGGATTCGCAGTATTAGGCCTAAAAATAATATAATTAAAAGGAGGGACTTAGTATTAATATATAAAATAAATAGAAAGTTAAATATAAATATAGTAAAGAAGTTATAGTATCGCTAGGATAGCCCTTTTAAAGTAAGAAAGGTTAAACTAAATAATATTTATTACTTTTTAGAAACGTTAAATAGGGTACCGTTATAAACTTTTTATATACTAAATAAGGTAAAGAAGTTTTTTAAATTAAAAAACGTATATATAAATAAAGAGGATACGGATATATAGCTAGGACTAAAGAGAGTTAAGTAAGTGCCTAGAAATAAGGTAAAAGAAAGTATAGATATAGTAAAAAATAAAAATAAAGAAGAAAAGATAGTAAAAAAAATACTAAGGAAGATAATAACTAGGAGAAAGACTAAAATAGAACGGAAAAATACTAAAATATAAAAGAAATTTAAAAAAGGCAAAAGTATAAAGGTAGTTTTAAAGAAGGGTAGACTAGAGGACTTCTTAAGTAATTAAGGGAAGACGATAATAAGGACGTTATAATTACTATTCTTTAAAAAGGTACTAAAGTTTATATTATAAAAATAGAGCTATTAAAGCTATTTATTCTTAAAGGGAGGAAAGATATTAAGGGAGGTAACTATTTAAAGTAAAAATTATTATATTATATTTTTCTAATTTTTATTTTTTTTTTTTTTATTATTTCTTTTTTCCTATTTCCTTTTCTCTTTATACTTCTCCCTCTAATTAAAGGTAAAGGAAAATTATTCTTTTTCTTTTCTCTCTTTTTTCTTATCTAGCTACTATTTCTTAAACGCTTTATACTTAACCCGCTATTCTTCCTACTTTTAGTCCTAATTAACTTTTTTACTATTAGGAATTAAGCTTATTATACTATAATCTAATTTCGATAATCTACTATTACCGAGATCCTTAAAGTAATAGCTATCTTTATTAATACTAGACTATAAATAATAAATACCCTTATATTAGTAATTTCTATATTTCTAATTAAAATCTTTTTTTCCTACGTAGCTAAAGTATAACTATATTACTTTAGTCTTAGTCCTATCGGGAAACGTTACGAAAGACTAACGATAGCTTTAATCGTACTTATTATAAGGATTAATATAATTAAATCTTATATATTAGTGTCGGCTAAAGCCTAATTAAAAGGGTAGTATTTATAGTAACCTAGTAATTTAGATAAATAAGTTTTTAAAGCGATAAGCCCGCTTAACGATTTCGAAGAGTTAACGCCCGAAGAATTACCCGTTAAACCGTTCGATAAAAACCCGCTTAACTAAACTACTTAATAATACTTTAAAGATATAATTAGTAATAGTCCTGTCCGTACTAATGTCCTTAAAAAACATTTACTACTCTTTCTTACTTCCTTTCTTCGTTAAATTAGGGAGGAACTACTTAAGGTAAAGGGGAGCCGCTACGTAGCTAGGATCTAAAAGGGAAATCTTAAAGTACTAAAAAGTAGCTTAATAGGAAAGAGAGATATTATAATAAGTATTAGCTCCTTTAAGTATAATAGAGTCGTAAATATAAGTAAGACGTTAGACCTAAACGTACTTTTTATAAGTAACGCCTTAATTATTAGGAGCGCGGGTAAGGTTAGTAGGATAATAAGTAAGGGTAGTAAGTAAAGGCTCCTGAGTAGAGTTAATGGTAACCTCGGACCAGTCGTACGCTATAAAGTCGAGGACTCCCTCGACCTAACTAAGAAGTTTTTTAGTAAAAGAGGTTATGGATATTTAAGTAGTAAAATCGTCGACTACTTAATTAGACGGAGTAATAAATTCCCCGAAAGAAAAGGCTATTATAAGGAAGTAATTAATAAGTATTGGAAAAGATAAGGAGTAAGTAGGAGTAAAGAGAACTAATACGGGTATTTATAACTAGAGGATAGGACTATATAACCTATCCTATAGGCTTTAATAGGAGGAAGACTTAATAGAGTATTCTTTTTTTCTTAAACGGTTTACGTAAATATTAAATAATCGTACTTTATAAGCTAGGTAAATAGCGAAGAATAAAGACTTATTATTTACGTGGCCTAAAGTAGGAAAAGGAACGCTAGCTTTTTTTCCCTCTCGATAACCCTTTAATTATAAATCGCATTATACGTTACTCTTTTTTAATTTTTTATAGAATAATATTATTAACGCTTTTTCCGAAGTTTATTTATAATATATTATAGGAAGAATTTACCGCTAATAAGGAATTCGGCCCTCCTAATAATCTCGTTAAAAAAATTATACGGAAAACGCGCCTTTAAAGTATTAATAAAATTTATAGCTTTAGCCTCCCGCGCGGTATCTTCCTTCCTTAAAGTAATAATACTTTCTAGCCTATTCGCTTCGGCCTTAATTTAGTTACCGACCTAGGAGATTATATTATAGGAAAATAGCCTAATTGAATTAATATTACTTTCGTAAAGTAATTTTCGATTAATATTATTAAATATTTTTTTCCTAGCTTAAAAATAACGATACTTTTTAATCGGACTTATATTTACGGTATTTATATAGCCTCCTTTATTTATATAATATATAACCTTTAAAGTTAATTAGAGGCTAAGTAGTAGTTTACTAGTTCGGTCCTTACCTACGTTCTTTAGTATTTTCTTTAGGGAATCCTCGAGTATTATATATAAATCTCTAGAGAACCTTTAAACTCTATTATAATAAAGTTATCGATATACTTTTTCCTACTTAACGATAACTATAATACTTTTAACCGACGATATTAAATCCTCCCTATTTATATTAATACCGGAAGCTACTAAGTAGTAAGTATTTACGACGTTACTACTAGTATTTTAGTTTATATAGATTTATCGAAGGATTAGAAGGGGTATTAAGCGGACGCTATTTTTTATTTAATATCTTATATCCGTTATACTTTTTAATATAACTTTAACGTAAAAGTAAGGAAACTAGCCTATAGTAAATAGGGCGGGGTATAAAAATGTAGTCTTTAGGTCTTAAAGTATTACCGTATTTACTTTTAGGGAGGTACTTTATATAGTAAAGAGGAGGATTTAACGGTAGTAAAGGCTTAGAGAGATAATCGTTACTATAGAAACTATAAGATTATAGGCGTTATAGGGAAGAAAATAATAAGGTTATAGATAGTTTATATAAAAAGGTCTTTAAGGTATAAACCTAATTAAAGGGTGCGTAATAAGAAATGGAGGAGGAGGGGCTTAGAGGACTTAATAGATACGGAAGGATTCTACTTATTAAATACCCTTTTATCGCTATTTAAATCCCTATTACTTCCCCGGTTTACTTTACTCTTTAGTTTTCCGTTAGCTCTAATTACTATTATTAAGGGAAATAAGTATATCGTAGGTCTTCTCTCTAATTACAAAGAGTTTAGATTATATAGCGTATTAAACGACTTTTAACGATTAAGTAGGGTAGTAACTCCTTTTAGGCTCCGTACTTCTATAACGATAGACTCGCTGCTTTTCTCTAGGCCAGTAATTGCCCGGCCCCCTATTTATAACTATTTAAGGTCGCTAATAATATACTTTTCGCTTAATTATATACTTTGTTTTATAGGATAGGAGTGGGCTCTTAGAGTTCCTTAAAGACGAAGGGAGGAGATCGTTAGGTCGCCGATTATAATAGCTCGATAGGGACGGAGATATACTTTGAGATCCGAGAAGTAAGGGTACTCCTCTCTCTAATTAAGGGAGAATAAATAAGGGAATAGTAGGATTAAATTATTTTCTTTTCTTTTTACTAAATAATATTTTCTTTTTACTTAAAAGAAATATTTTTTTTTTTATATATATATTTACCCACTAGTTTATAGTGGTTAAATGCGAAGGGAGGTTTGGTTTAGGGTGCGGCTATAGGCCTAAGGGTTTAAGTAAGGAAGTGGGGCTCTCGGAGGATTCGGAGGTTCAGGGGTTATATATATAAGCGGTCTGCTTCGGACATTCTGTTTTAGGGAGATCATCGACTTTTATTTCTTTATATTTTTGTGCCTTACACGCGTGCAGGCAATTCTGGCCCTCTGATCAGGCCGATCAGGTGCTTATTATGTGGTCTGCGAGCCCATAGAGTCTTTTCTTTGTCCTACGTGGAGTGCGGCCTGCGAGCGAGCTACTGTTACGGAGGTGCGCTCATTCATATACCCTGTTAAGGGTATATTTGTAGTGTTGTGGTTGGTTTGTGTGTTTTCTCACCATTTCACTAAGTAGTAAAATAAATTATATAGTTAGCGTAGCTTCCTCCTACTTAATACGCTCTAGCTTTTTTATATTATTAAAGTTACGGGAGACGGCCGTAACTATTTACTTAAACTATATTCGTTTCTATAAGCGTAAACGGTTAATTTTTTAATCTAAAGTAGCGCGTTAGGACTTAACTTTTACTATCTCTATCTCTATTTAATTATATTAAATAATAACTTTATAAAACTATTAAACGGATAATCTACGAACGTTATAAAAGGACTGGTTATACTATATATAAGTAGCGTAACGCTCGGAAATAAAGGAAAAAATTTTATAAAAGAAATTACGTTTTTTATAAAAGGAATAGACACGCTTTATAATAGTAGTAAATCGTAGTATTAAAGTAAGTAACTCGTCGCGATCCGCTATCTTCGGGTACGGAAGTCTAATACCAGGTCGCGCCTTACTTATACAGTTAAATATTATAAAGTATAAGGAAATAAGGGAAAAAAGAAAAAATTTATAAATATTAATAAACGTAGGAAAGTAAATTAGGCCGACGGAATTTCGGCTTAGGAGGGGGAGCGTCGTATTATAGCTTAATATTTAATAGGACAGAGAGCGTACTACAGACTAATCGTTAATATATAAGTAAAAACTAATTAAAATAGGATTAGTAGGATCGAGGATCGATCTAGAAAAGCTAATTCCAGAGGTAATAGTATCGATAGGATCGAAAGTCGAGTTAATCGATCTAGAATAATATTAGATTTAACGTAAGGACTATATATACGGAGGAACTAATTAGCGTAGATAAATAGTTCTATAGTATATAATTTAAGTTATATTTATGGTATTTAGTATTTATATTAAGATATTTTATTATGTACTATTTAGCTATACCGAACTAAGATTATTTAAAAGTACCTTTAACCGATATCCCTTTCAGAGGTTCTGGATAGGGGTTCGTTATAAAAAGGTCTATAGGGAAATACTACCTCTAAATATTATAGTCGAAGGAAAAATAATATTAATTATATTCGATATTATAAATATAAAACCCTTAAAAAATATAATCTTAAAGTAACTATAATATAAAGACTATAACTTAAATATCGATTAAAGGGATAGTAGCTACTTACGACTAAAAGAACCTTAAAAGTATTTAATTAACGATAGAAAATCAGGAGTACGTACGGAGTAAAGTGTAAGATAAATACCCTTTACGGTACTACCGTAAAAAGTATAAAAAGTAATAATATATTTTATTAATATAGGCAGTAAAATCGAAGAAATAAAGTTAACGATATTAGTAAAAATATTAGAGGTTAATAAATACGTTTATTATAATAACGTAAAGAAAGGTAAGAAAAAAATAGTACCGGTAGAATATTAAGGATATTTAACCTTTACGGCTAAGTACTTAAAGGGGTTTCTAAAGCAAGGACCGTAGGACTATAAAATTAAATTAAAAGAAGGAGCTAAGTTACGGCTATTTAAAGTTTATTATACTAACGATAAATAGAGTAAAGAGCTACGAAAGTACTTAAACAAAAATCTAAAAAGAAAGTATATTAAGAAGTCTATATTACTAATAGGATATCCTATATTCTTCGTACCGAAAAAAGATAGTAGCTTACGACTATATATAAATTACCGCTAGCTAAATAATAAAATAGTAAAAAATAATTACCTATTACTATTAATATTTAAATTATAAAGTTAATTAATAAAGGCGCGATACTTTATACGCTTAAATATACTTATCGGGTACGCCTATATATAAATTAAAGAAAAAAACGAATGGAAAATAGCGTTTCGCATACCCTATAATTATTTTAAGTATTTTATAATACTATTTAGGCTAATTAATATACCCGTAACGTTTTAATTTTTCGTTAATTATATAATACGGAAGTACCTCGATAAAATAATAGTATACTATTTCGATAATATTTTTATTTACTTACGTACTTTAAAGGAATATAAATAGTATATATAAAAGATACTCGACGCGCTATACGGAGCCGGACTTTTAATTAATAAGGAAAAGAGTAAGTTTTATATATAAAAAATAGTATACTTAGGATATTTAATATCGCTAAGTAAGGTACGTATAGAACCGAGGAAAATTACGGTAATTAAAGACTAGCTTACGCTATAGTTATAAATATATATTAAGGAATTTTTAAAGTTTATAAATTTTTATCGGATATTTATCCGGGGTTATATAAGTATCGCGAAGCTATTTAACTATTTAATTAAAAAGGATATAGAGTTCCGGTAAAAGTAGGAAGAGGAGTAGGCTTTCTAGAAACTAAAAAAAGCTATTTTGAAGGACCCGGTATTTAAATTACTAAACCCTAGTCGACTATTTAAAGTCGAGGTAAATATATTAAACTATACGATCGGTGGATAATTAAGGTAGCGAGACGATAACGGTAAGCTATACCCGGTAACTTTTTTTTCGAAAAAGCTCGAGGGAGTACGTTAGAACTATTTAATCTATAATAAAAAGCTATTTACTATTATCGAAATATTCGAGGAGTAAAGGCTATACTTTAGCGGTACTAAGTATAAAGTATAGGTTTATACGGATTATAAGAACCTACGGTACTTTATTATTACGAAGGTCCTTAACGTACGGTAAATATAATAATTAAAGTTTCTTTCGGAATTTAATTTTTAAATTAACTATAAGAAGGGCTCGGAGAACGCTAGGGTAGATATATTTAGCCGGCGAGCCGACTACTATAAGGATATACCTAAGAAGTTATTACTACTACTTAAGGAGGCGCCGGATAGTACTTTTAAATATCTATTATAGCCGTAAATAAAGTATTATATAGTATATCGTAAGAAAGTTACTTCTAGTAAATATTAAAGGAAGTTAAGTAACGATATTATAAAGTAATATTAATAGGAAAAGCTAGAGCTATAGGGTATTTAAAAAGATAATTAGGGAAAACTATAGTATAGAAATCGAGCGTACGTAAAGTTAGGTAATAAAATAGTATTAATAATAGAGATTTACGTATCGAAGTTCGGAAAATATATAAGTATTATTAAGATTATAAAAAAGATTAAGTAGTACTTTAACTAGTTAAGGATTAAGGATAATATTAAGGAAGCTATTTAGTTATATTATACGTGCGAGAGAACGAAGGTTACGAGATATAAGCCTTATAGATTTTTAGAGCTACTACTAGTAGTAGAACGGCTATAAAGTTTAGTTACGATAAACTTTATTATTAAATTACTAAAGTTTAAAGATACGGTAACCGGCGTTAAATATAATAGTATATTAACGGTAATCGATAGGCTTATTAAATAAGTATATTTCTTACTTTATAAAGAAATTTAGTCGGTAAAATAATTAACGGATATAATACTATGGTATATTATAGTAATATATATATAGTTAAAGAAATTTATTACGGATTACGATATTAAATTTATATTGAAATTTTAAAAAGTATTAATAATAAGGCTAAAGGTAGTAAGTAAAGCGTTTTCGGTTTATTACCTTTAAACGAATAGTTAAACGGAACGGCTTAATTAAATCGTAGAATAATACCTACGGAATTATATTAATTTCGAATAAGACGATTAAATTAAATTATTACCTACGGTATAATTAACGTATAATATATTATTAATTAAGACGATTAAAGCTATACCGTTCTTTACGAATTTCGGTTACGAGGCAAACTTACGGTAAGGACCTACGGTTAAAGTATTTAGGGCTAGGGTTAAAGTAAATAAGATATATATATTTTATAGTAAGCTTAAATAAAAACTGGAGTTTATAAAGGAAAGGATATAAAAATACTATAATATTAAAAAGCTTAAAGGACTTTACCTTAAAGGGGGAAATATAATATTCTTTTCTATATATAATTTATATATTAAAAGATCTAATAAGAAATTAAACTATAGGAAAGTAAAACTATTTAAAGTTAAAAGAAAAATATCGGAAACGGTATTCGAATTGGAGTTACGTAGTATAATACGTCTACGGTTATATACCTTTTATATCTTACTTTTAAAACCTATACTATACGTAAAAAAAGCTAATATATAGGTAATAACGGAGGACGAAGAAAAGAAGTACGATATAAAAAAAATACTAAATTTACAGTTTAATAGAGGCTAATTAAAATATTTAATTAATTAATTAAAATATCCGGCTATAAATAATTCGTAAGAACTATAAATATACTTTAATTATTTAAATAAATAAAAAGAATTCTACTAACGATATCCGGACCGACTAAAGCTTAAATAAATAAAAAAGATTTGGCCCCGACCTATAGCTAAATACTATAAGACGGAGCCAAAACCTCGATAGGAATCGAACTTACGCTTTCGATATAATAGTCGACGTATTATATATTATATTATAAAGTTAAAAGGTATAAAAGGGACTAAATATAAATAGTATTATACGCCTTAGGTACTTTAGAAAGTAAAAGGCGTACTACTAACGGTATTTAACGTAGCGAGGAAAGAAAGACTAATTACGTTAGGATCGAAAGAAAAATCGGAAAGCTAGTTAAAGCCTAAAGAAGGGTCCGGGACGTAAAGAAATTACGGAACAGTATTTTAAGTAGTATCCGGCCGTGTAGGAGTACCCGGTAAAAAAGCAGGGGGCGCCGTAGCGGCGGACTATACTACCTAAGTATTTTCCTTTTAAATACCCCGCGCGAAGAAACGCTCTTTACGAGTATAGAGGAAGCGGTATATTCGTTTTACCCGGATAAACTAAATAGTTAGTTACGAAAGCTAGTCTTTAAACCTTTACTCCTTACGCTCGAGCTTATTCTACTCTTTTATCGTTTAGGTTACTATCGAACGGTTAATTATAATATAGAAAAAAAGGAAAATATATCTATAGGCAGAACTAATATTAGACCCGTTATATAGAATTTTACGGCGTATATATTTAGCGTACCGTAAGGATTCGGGAGCTATAATATAAAGGGTTCCGGAAATAAAATAGGTAAAATACGATATTACGGTAATACTACGGTAGCAGATTTGAAAAGTAAAGGCGAAAGACTATTTAATTTTATAATAATATTTTTATACGCGGTTAAATATAGTAAGCGGTAAAGTAAAGAAAGAAGGAAAGACTTATAATATCGTTAATAATAAAAGAAAACTAGGCCGTAGGGGCTTTAGCCTAAAAAGAAAGTATTATATTACGGTTCTAAAAGATAGTAGGGCTATAAAGACTAATTAAGACTGGACCGCGCTATCGGGCGGGGCTTATAGTCTAAGAAATTAGACGGACTAATAAGATAGGGATCGGAGACCGTGGCAAGGCTTACGGTCCACGGTTTAGTATTAGCTAATACGGAGCGGACCGAGGACTATATATAAAACGATGGTCCACGGTTCACAGGTCTATATATACGGAGGAACTAGCTAGCGTAGATAAATAGTTCTATAATATATAATTTAAATTATATTTACGGTATTTAATATTTATATCGAGATATTTTATTATATACTATTTAGCTATACCGAACTAAGATTATTTAGAAGTACCTTTAACCGATATCCCTTTTAGAGGTTTTAGATAGGGGTTCGTCACACTTACGTACGCTCGATTTTTATATTATAGTTTTTCCTAACTATTTTTCTAAATACTTTACAGCTCTAGCTTTTCTTACTAATATTACTCTATAATATTATCGCTTAACTTTCTTTAGTATTTACTATTAAAAATAGCTTATTTATAATATATTATATAATACTCTATTTACGGCTATAGTAGATACTTAAAAGTATTATCGGGCGCCTCTTTAAATAATAATAGCAACTCTTTAGGTATATCTTTATAATAGTCGGCTCGCCGGCTAAGTGTATCTACCTTAATATTCTCCGAACCCTTTTTATAATTAATTTAAAAATTAAATTCCGAAAAAAACTTTAATTATCGTATTTACTATACGTTAAAGACTTTCGTAATAATAAAGTACTATAGGTTTTTATAATTTATATAAACCTATATTTTATATTTAATATCGTTAAAATATAATTTTTATTTTTCGAACGCTTTAATAATAGTAAATAGCTCCTTATTATAAATTAAATAATTTTAACGTACTCCTTTAAGTTTCTTCGAAAAAAAAGTTACCGGATATAGTTTACCGTTATCGTTTTACTACCTTAATTATTTATTAATTATATAATTTAATATATTTACCTCGACTTTAAATAGTCGATTAAAGTCTAATAATTTAAGTACTAAGTCTTTTAAAATAGCCTTTTTTAGCTCCCGGAAGGCTTATTCTTCTTCCTACTCTTACCGGAACTCTACGTTTTTTTTAATTAAATAATTAAATAGCCTTATAATATCTATATAGACCCGGATAAATATTTAATAGAAATTTATAAACCTTAAGAATTTCCTAACATATATTTATAACTATAGCGTAGGCTAGTCCTTAACTATTATAATTTTCCTCGGTTCTATATATACCTTATTTAACGATATTAAATATCCTAAATATACTATCTTCTATACGTAAAACTCGCTTTTCTCTTTATTAATTAAAAGTCCGGCTCTATATAGCGCGTTAAATATTTTTCGTACGTACTGCTTATATTCCTTTAAAGTACGTAAGTAAATAAAAATATCGTCGAGATAATATACTATTATTTTATTAAGGTACTTCTATATTATATAATTAACGAGAGATTAAAATATTATAGGCGTATTAGTTAGTTTAAATAGTATTACGAGATATTTAAAATAATTATAAAATATATAAAACGCTATTTTCTATTCGTCTCTTTCTTTAATCCGTATATAAGCGTACCCGATAGATATATTTAAGTATATAAAGTATCGTACCTTTATTAATTAACTCCGTAATTTAAATATTAACGGTAACGGATAATTATTTTTTACTATTTCGTTATTTAACTAATAGTAATCTATATATAGTTATAAACTACTATCTTTTTTTAATATAAAGAATATAAAGTATCCTACTAGCGATATAAACTCCCTAATATATTCTCTCTTTAAATTCTCGTTTAAATATTTCCGTAACTCTTTACTTTACTTATCGTTAGTATAATAGACTTTAAATAATTATAACTTAGCTCCTTCTTTTAATTTAATTTTATAGTCCTACGGTCCTTACTTTAAAAGCCTTTTTAAATACTTAACCGTAAAAGCTAAATATCCTCGATATTTTACCGGTATTACCTTTTTTTTACCTTTTTTTATATTATTATAGTAAGTATATTTATTAGCCTCCGATATTTCTATTAACGTCGTTAACCTTACTTTTTCGATTTTACCGCCTATATCGATAAAATATATTATTACTTCCTATATTCCTTACGGTAATACCGTAAAGGGTATTTATTTTATACTCTACTCCGTATATATTTTTAATTTTTTATCGTTAATTAAATACTTTTAAAGCTCTTTTAATTATAAATAATTACTATTTCTCTAATCGATATTTAAATTATAATTTTTATACTATAATTACTTTAGGATTATATCCTTCGAAGGTCCTATATTTATAATATCGAATATAATTAATATTATTTTTTTTTCGACTATAATATTTAAGGGTAATATTTCCTTATAAACCTTTTACGTAGAAAATAGTCTTTATATAATAATTTATTCTTTCTTTTTCTTTTACGGTATATAAGCCTAATATACGAATTATAGCGAAATTAAGTTCGTTTTTATATTACTATTTATTAATACTATTACTTAAAGATCTTTTTATTATATAGTAATTTAAAAGTATTTATTTTTCTTACCTTTTTTCTATATAATAGCGACTTTATTAACGAGCGCCGGGTTATTATCCTATACCTTTACCTTACGCCGATACCTTCGAAAATACTATTCGTGGTCTATTAAAGGTTAACGGCTTTCGCGAAAGGCTATAAGTCGTTTCCTAAGCGGTTATATCGTTTAAAAACGTTTTTTTACTCCGGGTTAATTAGTAATATAAAATCTTTTAACTATATTTACTTAGTTTCTTTTTATTTTCCGTCTTTAATATTTTTTTATATTTATATTCGATAGTAATTCTTTTATTTAATTTTAAGCGTTTTAACTTAATAATATTATTTAATTTTTTTTTATAAATATATAGCGTAGTTTAAGCTTTAGTATTATTTTAATATTATTTTTTCCTATAAATATATATTATCGTTTATATTTTAACCGTTTATATATTTAATATAATACTTTATATACCTTAATATAATTTATATTATTTAAAGGCTATCCTTTAGTTTAATTAGGTCCTAAACCTTTTATAAAATATAATTATTTAGGTCTTCCTATTAAGCTTTTTTTTACCGGGCTATAATCCTTTTAATTAACTATAATTTATTTTTTTTACTTACTTTACGTATCGGCTAATAACCGTATAGCGATTTACTTTAATAATATTTTATATATCTATATATAATATATTAAAACTAAAGTATTTTCCGATATTCTAGATATTTAGAATAAAGCTATACCGTATTTCCCTTATAGGGTATATATTATATAGGTATTAATATATTTCTTAATAATTTCGCGATCCCGATTTTAATAATCTTTTTACTTTTTTAATATTTTTTTTAACTTTTATATAAAAACTTTATAGGCTATAATATATTTTATAAAATAGTATTTTTATATTTATTATATTATTTTTTTAATATTATTTATTTAATAGGTTTTTACGCGAGACCTTTATCCTTAACGATCTCCGTAATAATTTTTATAATAATTTATATTATTTAATTCCGTAAAATTTATATTTAGAGATTTCCTTTCTTATACTTTACTTTTAACCTTTTTAATACTTCCTTTACTTTTTAGAATTTTATATTTTCCTATTCGGCATATTAATTAAAGTTTTTTTCGGAGTTTACCGTTTCGCTTTATTAATACCCGATAATTATTATTTTTATAACCCTCGGTCCTTTCGATATAATAATTAATACGATTTTCTTTTTTTATCCGAGCCGTTTAAATACTTTATAGTCTTTTTTAAAGTATTTTACTTTATTATAATTAAAATATTTAAAGTTATCTTTACTTTAGCCTTAGCTTTACGGCTTTTATTATTATATAATATTAATATTTATCGGTTTTAAGTATATAATACCGGAGTAGCTAATACTAAAGTATTTTCGTTTACGCTTATCGTTAAAGCGGTTACCGTTAAAGTATTCTTTATAGCTATTACTATAGTTACCTTTACCGTTACTTCCTTTTTTTTTATACGATATTCGAATTACCGATCGTCGATCCGTATAACTATAATAATATATTTATCGATAGTATCGGGTTTTATTTCTTTATATAATTTATTTTTTATTTTATTTTTAAAGCTATAATAAAAAAGTTATATTAATCCTTTATCGTTAATAACGTTATATAGGTTATTAATTTTTAATTAAGCCGCGTAATCGGTTACCAAACGCGTTTAATATAAACTTAAAAGTCTACCCTATACGTATTTTACTTTATTATACTCCCTAAATACTTTCTTAAGTTTAGCCTTAAAGGTATAATAATTCTCGAAATATTTTATAATAATCTTTTCCTAATCCTCCGGCTCCTACTTATAATAGTTATCGAGGATAGGCTCGAATTATATAAAAGCTTTATTTTTAAGCTTAGTAATCGCGAAAATTATTTTCGACTTTTCGTTAATAAACTAGTTTAGGTATTAACGAAAATAGGTTTTAAATTAAATTAAGAATCCTTTAAGCTTTACTTTTTCTCTTTTATAACGCTCCGGTACTAGAAATTTAATAGTTAACTTAAACGTAACCGAGATAGCGAAAATCTACTTTTAGGTTTATTAAGCCTTATCCTTAAGCTTTTTAAGACGCTTAATAACCTACTTTGCAGTAAAGGGTATAGGTCTAGCAGAAGGTCCCTCGGCGCCTAGGCTAAGCGGGACGCCTCCTATTTAAATGTTTTTAGGTCCGGCTATAATAGTAAAAAAACGCTTTTAACTTATCCGTAATAAAGTTAAAATAAATATATAATATATAACGAACCCCTATTTAAAACCTCTAAAAGGGATATCGGTTAAAAATACTTTTAAATAATCTTAATTCGGTATAGCTAAACAGTATATAATAAAATATCTCGATATAAATATTAAATACCGTAAATATAATTTAAATTATATACTGCGGAACTATCTATCTATACTAGCTAGTTCCTCCGTATATATAGACTTTAGAACTCTAAGGTGCTCGCCCTACTACGGCTTCGATCACTCCTAGCACATTGCATCCTGCAATATGCTCGTCGTGCTATACCTCTAATTACCCCTAGCACTTTGTATCCTGCAGACTGCTCGTGAGCCTTGGCACCGTAGCACTTCTGTCCATGCCTGATTGGCTGGGCGCCCCGCGTCCCACATGTGGCGTAGCCCGCTGTTGGTTTAACTGTGACAATACGGTGTTCCTTTTCAGTGCATTACATTTATTATTAAGTACTTAGTTATTTTCTCAAAGAAATACTATTCGCTATTATACCCTCGAAAACCAAAACTCAATATCATTTAATTTAGTCTTAGTATAAATAAGACTTAATGTCAAGTAAGGCTGCACTTAGATATTATAGTAAGCAGATGCATTTGGACTTCTAGGTATAATAACCTACGGTTTTGTTTTAAGACTGCCATTAAGACTTTTTTCTTCCAGAGGCTATAGTTTTGGTGAGAAATTCGGCCATCCCGTAAAGCCCTGCGTAATCTGATATTAATTTCGTTCACATGATCCTCCAGCATACGCTTCTTGTCACAGTTAAACCAACAGCGGGCTACGCCATATGTGGGACGCGGGGCGCCCAGCCAATCAGGCATGGACAGAAGTGCTACGGTGCCAAGGCTCACGAGCAGTCTGCAGGATGCAAAGTGCTAGGGGTGATCAGAGGTATAGCACGACGAGCACATTGCAGAATGCAATGTGCTAGGAGTGATCGAGGCCGTAGCAGGGCGAGCACCTCAGAGTTCCAAGGTCTATATATACGGAGGAACTGGCTGGTGTAGATAGACAGTCCGCAGTATGCAGTTCAAGTGGTATTCACGGCATCTAGTGTTTACATCGAGACATCTTGTTGTGCACTGTTTAGCTGCACCGAACCAGGATTATTCAGAAGTGCCTTCAACCGATATCCCTTTCAGAGGTTCTGGATAGGGGTTCGTCACACTTCTTGTATTTCTTCTTTATCATACGAGATAACTCCCATGTTGATTTAACTGCAGTGATTAAGCCCGCGGAAGCGGCAGCCGATGCTAAGGAACTGAGTAAGTATGACATGAGTACTAGGTAATTAGATCGATGCTTGGTAACCGAGGTAATAGAAACTTAATTGGGGAAGGACGCCGTTTTATAACCTACCTTGCCTATCTACATACCTAAGATATCACGATTTGATTGCAGATTTCAACTCCGAAATTAAGACTTGAAAGCTGAAATTAAGTCTTGACAGGGGGGTAGGGTGGCGGTGGCGCTCCTAACCACACACCCCCACTTAAGTCTAAAAGCGGTAATATATTTCCCTCGACCAGGAAGTACACGGGTCAACCGTTGCACTAACAATCCTGAAGACAGCCCTTGAATTAATATAAACACTGCCCAGGCATGACTGTGTTTGATGCAAATACCCAAAAATCGGTCACCATGCTGATATTCTGCCCATCCTGGTTGAGGCCAGGCTTCATGTCATTCCTTACATTTTTATCTGTCGAAGAAGCATCAAGCAAACGCCCAATCCAAGCCCTACCAGCGACGCTCACTAGGAAATCCTTGCAGACCGCTTCTTTTTGAAGTGTAAGGTAGTCTCGGGGGAGTATCATGATTACACTCTGGTCACAGCACTTCTGCAGTCCTCTGCGCTCAGTCATCATACCTCGTCTACCAACAGAGCTCCCTTGGGATCATCCAAGGCACTAAAAGTTGAAAGGCAACGAACGACAGCCGGATGTAGGTGTCAAGTTGAAGGGAGCCCAGTTCGACTGAAGCTGTTGATGCGGAACTTTGCCAATTCCAAAGTCCCTCGTCAGAAAAGGCTGCTGTTAATCAACGCCACATTCCATGCGTTTTGACGCAATGTGCTCTCACCGGTCTTTACCAGAAGCCAGTGGATTATCTTTCGTCAACCCCGGTCGTTAACAAATCTTGGGATTCATGCTTTGTCATCCAGATGTGTTCAGTTCAGTCGAATCGATCGTCATTGCTTAAAACGTACATGAACCCAAGAGATACAACTTACTGGTACCGTACATGCGAAGTAGCAACGTGGAAAAGAATTGGTCGGATCGTGGTTAGTCCGCTCGAGTTGCCGGCGGCATCTCTAGGCAGACACAAAACTGGCCAAGTCGACGATGTAGCCGGGCGGCACTGCATACAAGTGGTGGCCGTTTACATACCCAGGTCCCCGCCCGGCACTGGGTGAATGGCATCTTTGATAAGAATAGATTGGAGGCACCCGTGGACTTGGATTCCCACAGTCGCATGCCGTTGCTGTCGAGATCGATATCCACTTTCAAGGCCTCATTTGACTGGGACTTTTGACGTTTACTCCGTACTGCGCAACAAATGGCCTCAAGCAAATGTCCGAAATGGCCGCCAAGCTCCAGGTGCTAACGCTGTCAGCACCCTTTCCTGGGACTGGGAGGCGCTGATCCCTGGTGTCGGGGAAGGATGCCGTCTTTGTTGGCCCAATCATGAGTGGTACCAGATGCAATCGGCCCATGTCGGCCCAACGCCAGACCAGGTTGGGGAAAGACCTGCTCCCGCCTGTTGCATGAGCTTGGCCCAATCACAATAATGGTCGGGACCGGTGAACCATTTTCGACCGCGAGCTTCATTCAGTCGAGCAAGGAGCGGACTTGGTGGGAAGTGGTGCCGCAAAACCACTTCTTCCATCTTTCATCATGATCCTCTTCCCCGTGCGTACTCTGTAGGCCCTGGTGCACCAAAAGGACTAACTCTCTCGACAAACACCATCGAACTCTGGGCTACTATTACTATAGCTTGGACCGAGTGTGTCGCCTACACACACCTACACCCCACCGAGACATGCACAACATGCCGCCAGATCCTTCGAGATGTTCAACGTCGACGTACCGGACAACACTAAAAGTCCGGAGAACATCGCTTCCAACGTCATTCTCGCCTCTGTTTTGGCCCCGGTCTTTGCGATAATCTTTGTCGTCCTCCGATTGTATACCGCGCGCTCCATCTTGCGCGCGAGCCACAAGGATGATTGTATGTTTTTGGGATCGTGGCCGCTCTTGACCGCGGGGGTTGGCTAATTCGGGGTTGCGCTTTAGGGCTCATTCTCATTGCCGTCATCTTGTCCGTCCTATACTCTGCCACCCTCATTGCTAGTACGCCAGAATCCGTTCTATCATCTGCTCAGCAGCACGCTTGGGAATACCACGACTGGAGCGAGCGCTGACAACGAACGGATTAGTGACCAAATTCGGTCTGGGGTATCATATCTTCTACCTATTTCATTCCAACATCTGGAGAGGGAAAACCTTGCTTTTGGTAATCAAAATCCTTCCTCACGGGCTAGAGAGGCGGACACAACTGACCATGGAAAAAAAGCTTGCCGGATTTCCTGCCGCCATAACGAGTAACTTATCGGTCCTCTTCATCAAGTGCTCAATTCTTGTGTTCTATCTCCGATTCTCGACGACCCGAATTCTCAATCATGTTATATACGTCATGCTCGTTATCGTTGTTATCGCCAATTCTCTTGCGGCATTTGGCGTCCTTTTCACATGCCAGCCCATGTCATCTTTTTGGGATGGCAACGTCAAGGGCACGTGCATCAACAGGGACGCCTGGTACGCCTGGCTCGTGATTTTGAACTGCGTTACCGATTTCATCTTGCTGGTCCTGCCGCTTTGGCTTTTGGCACCGTTGAAGATTGGCTTCTCGCAGAAGGCTGCCATTGCCGCGATATTGGGTACTGGCGGATTGTATGTCTTCTTCGCCGCTGACAGCACAGGAATGCTAACAGTAAGAACAGTGTTGTTGGGATAAGCATATTTCGCGTTGTAGTGGTGTCACAGGGGTGGGACAAGTACGACTTTACCTATCGATTTGCCATCAACTACATATGGAGGTAGGTTTCTAGAAGCCCCTGTCGCCGTTGAGAGAGGCCTAACACAAGCTCTGACACAGCGTCATTGAGACAAATGTGGCCATCATTTGTGCCTGTGCCCCTACACTACGGGCGTTGGTCGGCCGTTATGTGCCATCATTGCTCCAATTTAGTGCACGCCGCGATCCACTGGCGCTGTACACCATCCCCGTATCACACGTTGCCGCTGCGCAACGACCACGACCAGCCCCACGAAGCCAAGATGATGAAATCGAAAGATCATCCAATCATGAGAACTACGTTAGTGGTTCCTCAGCACAACTCACATCAAATTTCGGAAGTAAACTGTTTGGACCAGCCTCAGATCGAGCCTCGAGTAGAGGAAAGTCGGATCACACGGCCTCGTAGCGAAAAAGACAAACTTGGAGAACCCAGAGATGGGGATAATGACTGGCGTCGAGGCGTTACATGGCCGGTATACCGACGGCTGAAGCGATGCGGACTTTGGATATAGGATATTTAATGACACTTGGCTTCCTCCCTTTCCCACAACAATACATCGCCGCCCTGTTACAAGACACTGAATTCAGCCCCCCCTCGGACATATCTAATCGCAGTCAATAGTGCCGGATAGAACCCATCAGCGATCTTTTGAATCCCGGACGAGCTGGCATGTATACCATCATACAAATCCACCTCGGCATCGAAACCAGTGAACAAGTCGACGACCCAGATCGGACTCGACGTGGTGTTTTGGCTGGCCGCCCAAGCAGGAATCGCTTTGTTCAGCTCTTTGACCTGCTCGTTCTTTTCCGCGCTCAGCCCAAGCGGGATAATCTGCGCCACCTATTTCTCGTGTCAATCCTGCAGTCTCTTGGCCGGCCAAAATTCCAACGGTACTCACGATAATTCTCATATTTGGATTCCGGCCCCTCATCTGCCCCACAAGCGTGCTATACGCCCGTAGCAACTCCTCCGTCCTCGGCTTTCCTCGCACGATATCCACTGTGCCCAAGTGCATAGTCACCACATCGGCAGGGTTCATGGCCAACCACTCGGACACTCGACCCTCATTGGCCATTTGGATGGCGGGGAAGCCGGGGTGTCCTTCGTGATCGCGGTCGAATTCGGAGTCGTCGCAGATCTCGCCTGCGCGCTCACCACCGACGAGGTCGACGGAGTCGTAGAGGTCGGGGTCATTTTGGAGGCGGAGGTAGATCCAGGCTCGCCAGCAGCCATAGTCGGTTATCGAGTCGCCTAAGGGCATCCATCTGACTGTTTTATGGGATTGCCTTGGCAGGGAAAGGGACAGAACACACGGAAGGAGCAGGGCGGTGATTGTCGAAGGTTTCATTGTGAACGGTGATCGGTTTGTGGGGTTGGGGTGGTTGAAGAGTGGAAGAGGCGACAGGGCGGCTCGGGGGGTGGTATAGCGATGGATTGTTTACCCGGCGGGAGATATCCGGGATCAGCAAAAAGAACTGCAATATTAATGCGGAGTACTTTGTCCGAAATGATCAACTCAAAAGTGAGAAGTCCAAAGCTGCTTTCATTACATCTTGCCCCATTATCATATCCAGTTCAATCTACATCTCCCATCCCGACCCGCCTTTTTAGCCTTGTCGTCAACCATCTACTCATAAAACACCAAGCACCTCACCTCGATACTCTCCCTCCCCGGTGTGCCCTCAGGCGTCTGGGGGTCAACAAAAGCCGTGTGCGGCGTCAGCCCGGCAACACCCTTCTTCCCACCAGGCAACCGATCCCCCCAGGAGTCAAAGCACTTGATGAACATGGCCTCCCCGGGCGTCATATCCTTGATGTAATACAACTTGTGCGACTCATTGGGCAGTACACCATATGTCTCCCCCTTGACTTCATACCCCTCAAGCGAGTCGAGTGTTTCCTGGGACGGCCGGACTTCCTTGCCTCTGTCGTCGTCATCCCCGTCGTCGCGCTTGGGGTAAAGTAAGCTGACAGCCACGAAATCTTCAGGGGCAGTGGTGCGGTAGTCGATCACGGCGAGGGGAAAG
This sequence comes from Podospora pseudopauciseta, assembly GCF_035222475.1. Taxonomy (NCBI): domain Eukaryota; kingdom Fungi; phylum Ascomycota; class Sordariomycetes; order Sordariales; family Podosporaceae; genus Podospora; species Podospora pseudopauciseta. The sequence continues at coordinate 414,663 of NC_085892.1, forward strand.
TCGGTAGCAGGGTGGCTGATGGGTCTCCAGACGTTGATGAGCTGGTAGCGCTTTTGGAGGAGGGCATCTGCTTCTTCCTTGGGAGTGACATGTCGCCTGACTCTGGCCTCGGCAGCTTTGGGTGTCTGATCAACGTGGACTTGCTGGACCGGCTGGCGGGCGGCGCCGGGGTCGTGCCTGCGGATGGTGTGGTCAAAGATCTCGATGCGCTTGATCTTTTGGCCGCTGTGCTGGAGTCTTTCTCTCAGGAGGGCTTCCACCTCGGCGTAGTATTTGGTGCGGACGGTCTTGTCGTCCTCGAAATCTTCTGGGGTGGTGGCGGAGGGGGAGCGGTAGACTGCGAAGCCGGCTACGTCGATGTCGGCACCAAAGGAGCCAACTTTGGAGTGGATGTCCAGGCAGTCGGAAAAGTTGGTGACGTCCTTGGTGACGGTTTTACGGCTGTAAGAGGTGTGGTCGACGTCGACTTTGGCCCATGGCGCTACACCAGCGGTGATGCTGGCTGGGTCGAGGTAGCGGAAGGTACTGCTGGTCATTTTGCGGGCTGTGACTTGTCTGAGGAGTTTTTGTGATGATATTATAGGACGAAAGGCGCGCATTAATGGGTTGAAAGTCAGTAAGTTACCTTGTCACGTCACTGAAGCCTTTTGAGATAGCGGGGTGATGGCCTCTTAAATTCCAGCGCGGGGTTGCACATGCCGGCTCCACACCCGACAATTATCGTGATTAGTAATGTGGGATGGCTGAGCTGATCTGGTGGATTACGTGGCTGTTCAACAAAGCAATTCTTATCATCAATCGCTTGTCTTGGATTATCCTCTTTTCCTGGGCGTTCAATCTGTATTCTGGACGGAAGAAGCCCAAACGGCGCACATATCAAGTCTGATGTGCCCCTGCACCAACGTGGATTGACGTCATCCCCCAATCACGCCTTATCGGAGATAAGATCTCAGCAGAGGCATAGCTTCTCCCCTCTCAGCACTCTGCACTTGGTTAGGACTGCGAAGCTTTAAAGTAATTCCAGAAGCTGAATTTATCTTCCTGCCGAAACGCTTCAAAAATAAAACAATACCCTGTCCTCCCAACAGGATCATGCCTCCTTCTCCAGATGCCATCCCAAACGAGCAACCCATAATGACAAGGCCAATAACTACAATTTCCAATCCCAAAATCCAAAACCAAAATATGCACAAGAACCAGCCAACCAAAAACTCCAACCGCCAAACTAACTGTCAAAAATAGGCCCATACGCCAAAATCCCCCTCATCTCCAACCCAAACACCACCTCCTTCGTCACCGCCGGGTTGCTAATCACGCAAACCGCCTCGGCGTCAAACTCCTTGACCAACCTCAACACCTGCGGCAGCATCTCCTCCCTCTTCCTCTTCTCGCTCGTATCGATAATTACGGGGTTCTGGTCCATCCTGCTGACCAAATCCAGCGTCCTCTGCCCATATGTCTTGAGCGGGCTCCTCGTCTGCCACAATACCCTCATACTAGGCCTGTTCTCATCCGCCAAAAAGGACAGGCACGGCCCGATCCCGCTGCCGGTTGTGACAACGATGATGCGGCTGAACATGCGAAAGACATACCCGAATCCATACGTCGGCACACCCCTCTTCCACAGCTTGGTTGGTTGAGCGATAATAGTGTCTTTGGTCCAGTCGCCCACCCGCGAGACGATGCAGCTGAACTTTGTATTTGCTAAGGCGGTGTCCTTAACATTATCGAAGCGGTCGGGGAAGCAAGCGAAAGAATGCCAGTCTTTGAGGGGGTGCTTAGCGACTTGGATGCCTTGACCAAACTTGACGGTAGTGTGATCAAAGTGAAGTCTGATGGCGTGGGGGGAAAGGGGTTCAGGAGTGACCGTTACTTTGCGGAGGAGCAACCAGGGGTGGATTGTGGCTGCTGTCAAGAGGATCAAGATCCAAAAGGCCGGGAGGTTGAGGAGGAATTTTTCTAGGGACGGTTCTTGTGTGCCGAGGAGGGAGATTACTACCCAAAAGAGGGCCAGAATTCCCCAATTGGCGAAGCGGTGGACTAGCTCGAAGACGTCGTGGTGTTTTCTCCGGATGGTGGGGTGGGCCACCACGATGATGGAGAGGAGGAGGGCGAAGACGGAGTAGATCAGGGCTAGGACGATAATGCTTATAGGGTTGGCGGTGGCGGGGTTGAATTGGTAGGTGTAGGTGCCCGCGAATCCGATGTACCAGATAAGGGAAGCGACGCCAGTGCCGCTATGGACACCGCCGAGGTGAAAAATGCGGCAGGCGAGGCGTTTGATTGTTGTCGGGGCTGAACGCGGGACAGAACCAAAGATGAGGTAGAGTAGGTTGAGGACGAGCGGTTGCCGGCAGAGGCCACATACGGCGAGGTTGATGGCTGAGGCATTGACCAAGTCGAGAGGCTCGGCACCTCTGACAAGGTAGATGATCAGAGGAATAATGTTGCCGATGAAGGCGAGGGTGAATAGGCGGCGGTAGACGTTGAGGGCTGTGTACCGGATGAAGCCGAGGCGCTTTCGTAATGGTTCCTCTTCTGGTGTGGTCTGGGCTTCGAGGTCTGCTTTCTCTTTCAATGGGGAGGGGAGGGAGGAGAGGTCTGAATCTGTTGGTGATACTGGATAGGAGAGGTCTATCCTGGTCTCGATGATCTCATCCTTCTTCCAGTCCTTCTCCCCGTAAACAACTACTGTCCTGTCTTCCATTGTGGAGATATATGTGTGAGGTCACTAGACAAGCAAGAATAACAACTTGGTTAAGAAAGGACGGTTGATATTCCCTCTATGAAAGAAAAGGCAGCACCCAGCACTATTTGTACCACCAACCTGGACACCACTCTGGATCCCTTTCATTGCCTCTCCACCACAGGGCTTCCTGATCCGACTCCCTCCTTCCTATCTGGTATCATCCTCCCTCGCCATATGCCGACATGAGAGTGTGTGACGGTGATGATGATGATGATGACGGTGTGGTATTATGGAGTTGGCGGAACTTGCCGGAATCTAGTAAACCATACATTGGAGGCTCAGGAATGCACGTCGGAGTTTCTCTTGCTCACACTGTACTCTCGGCCCAGCCCGGAGATGGTTTCTCCGGAGTCACACACGGCAGCCGACCCACATCGTCGGCGACCATTCCGGTGGAATTTTCGGGCGTTGTGCCACAACCGCTCAGCTGGGTCTGCCATGATTTTACATCCAACACGCACAGAGGTGGGTGCGCCGATCATCTGACGGCTCGTGAATTAGGACGGCGATGACTTGTGTTGTGCGGTGATGATTACGCCCCTCCCAATCGGAGTTTGAGCTTCCCTTCATCAACCATCACATTATTCCCGAATCCCTCTGTTGAGGCGAAATGTGGTTGAATCACCTACTCTCTTTGTGTGTCCGGCCGAGAGTTGCCCGGTATGTGACGTGGAACGTGTTGTCAATACAACCTCGATGGCCCTTGACTCACATGGGATGATGGGATGATGGGATGATGGGATGATGGGATGATGGGATGATGGGATGATGGGATGATGGGATGATGGGATGATGGGATGATGAGATGATGTAGAGCCTCCCTCATGTACCTTGGCCCCAATCACGTGTGTATGAGACCACGCAAGCCCCCAAAATGCAGCCAGTTTTCCAGACCACATATACCAAAGTACCTTTACCATGGGCAAATCACCCTGCCGTGTCTCAACCGAGGACTCGATAATTTTGTGAGTGAGCACAGACTCTATCATGTCGATTAAACCCTCCCTAGACCCCGAATTCAGGGTCGTCCACCACCTACCCATGTCGAAAAAAATGTAACGGTAATGGAAGGGAACCAAAACAGTTTGACCGATCGAGAGCGAGCAGGATGATGCAGTCAATTGTTGGCAGTTTGAGTGAGGTGTGTGTGGGCGGCGTCCCCTTCATTTGTTCGGAGTCCGGACAAACTTGACACTGTGACAGTCACTTCAGCCAACAGACATCTCGTCGCCTTTTCCACATCCCAACAGCTGTCTCCTCCAAGACACCGCCTGCATCTTACGGTCCGGCAATGCAATGCAATGCAATGCAGCTGAGCTGAAGAAGCCCATCCAGGGCCCGCTCGGTGCCCACTTCTGGTCCCCACCCCCCAAAAAGTTTTCCCTAGGGCAAACAAACCACACGCACACAATACAGCACGACACAGGGTGACAGGGACACACTTTTCTTCGACACAACCCCAAAATCCGCTCACAAAGTCATCGATCCAATCGGAACCATCCTCATCGGGTATGGTGTAGCGGTAACATAGTTGACTCTCACTTCTCAGAAGTGTCTATTCTCTCAACAGCCCCGGGTTCGACTCCCGGTATCCGAGTCCCAACTTCTTTTTGCATTGTCTCATCTGGACAATGAGACACGGCACCGAGAGAATCATCTCGAACAATGATCGGAGACAGAAATCATGCCATATGTTTTTTAGTTTGGCCGATTGTTGTCTAGCTGAATGTACATGGTGAGGTAGATGCACCGAGAAATGAAGAAAGAATTTCAAGAAAGAAGCCGTCTACCCAAAGTCCGACCTGACCAAGAGAAAAGAAACAGACCCCTGATCCCGTTCGGCGGGCCCAACAAAAGAAACTAATAGGCATCCACCAAAAAACTGTCCAGCTTAGGAGTAAAGAACTCGAAGCTCTGCTGGTCAAAGACACACTGCAGCTCCTCTTCGTCCTCACTTTGCTGTTGCCCCTTACCCTTCCCCTTTCCTTTCCCCCTGCCCTTGCCATCACTTCCATTGTTGCCGCCCCAAACAGGTCTCAGAGGAAACCCGCAAATCCCCTCCTTCTCTCCCTTCTTCTCACCGCCCTGCACAATCCCCTCCAATCTCTCAAAATCCTTCCCCTCCTCCACCCACTCCATCAAACTCTTCAGCACCTCTGTTGGCCACGCCGCGCTGTTGGGCTTAAACACCCCCAGAGGATCCACCGTCCCAGGATCGCAGTGCCCACCTCCAGGCACCAAAAACAGCTTGTTCCATTTCGACATCTCGGCGTAACCTTGCTGCATGCCCAAACCAGGGTACATCGTCTTCCTGACCTTGTCTTGATACATGGTTGATGAAACCGCCGGAATCGCAGCATCAGCCTCCCCATGCCAGAATATCATCTTTCCACCGTTGGACTTGAACGGCGTGAGATCCGGCCAGAGAGTATAGATGCCAGAAAGGTACTTGGCCATTGAATCGTTGACCCACTCGCGGACAATATCAGGGCTGACTTCATCCAGGGGCAAGGTAGGAGAGTAGACTTCCTTGATCAGCAAATTGACCACCGCTGGGGAGAGAGGGTTGGGGAACGGCTCGAGTTGGTTCGTGGCGGGGTTGAGGATTGTGATAGAGTCACCAAACTCCACCGAGGGAGCAAAGAATGGGTGGATGAGCTTGTTGTTGGAGTCGTACATGCCGCGCCAGGTCTCGGCTGCCACGGCGGCGGCTTTGGCGGAAACAGTGCCGGCGATGGGTGGCTGGCCAAGCTGGGGAACAGCGGAGCAGTTGTAGGGTTTTCCAATCGAGGACGAGGCATTGAAGCGGGCGAAGCAGAGATCCGTGCGTGCGACTACGCCGTCGGTTTTGCCGTCGAGGGGGTCGCAGAAGGCAATAGCATCGGCGGTGATGCGTGAGAGCTCGCAAACAGAGGGAAAGTAGTTGAGCTTGCGCTGAGAAAGAGGGCCGTGGTAGTGGAAGATAGGATGTCGGAACGCAGGGGAACCAACAGAAATTCCGTCAAAGGTCGTGCCGTATTTTTGGACTTGAGACATACCCTCGCGCCCACCTTCGGAGCAGCCGTGGAAGTAGGAGTAGATCTTGGTCGAGTTGGAGGCATTGTAGAACTTGCGGGTAAGCTCCTTGCCGAGAACAGTCATTTCGTGCATTGCCCTGTAGGAGTAGGCGATGAGGGCATCGTAGTTCATGGCGCCGTTGCCGTAGAGGATAACACGGCTGAGGTCGGAGTCGAAACCGCCGAAGCCGGCATCGGTCGTGATGGAGACAGCGCCATAGCTGAGACCAGTTGCGAGTCCTCGTGCGCCCAAAGTCATGGATAGCCCTCCTCCTCCTGTAGCCAGGAAACGCTTCTTGAACTGGGTGGGACTTGGAAGGTAGAGCCAGAGATTGACTCGGTCAGTAGGGCGGCCGACATGGCGGTAGGCGAAAGTGACGTTGCAAAAGTCGCGACCGGTGGCGCCAGGATGGGTGCTGTCTGGTGGAGCAGTGAAGTTGGTGACAGCCTGGGCTGTGACAGAACCGGCGATTAGTTCGAGTCCTGGGAAGAAGTCTGGTGCCGGAAGAGACGATTCAACAAAAGCCGTCGTGCAGACATCGGGAAGGCTCGAACTGGATGTGGATGCTACAAGGCCAGCCACTGCCAAATATTTTAGAATTCCCATTGCGACTCAGGGTTGCTGCAAGTTGTCGAGCTGCCTGAAGAGGAAACAGCAACTCAGTCAAGGTGCATTATCTGGATATTTGTAGAACATCCCCTTGGTTTTCCCGAGGAAGCCTGGATGCTTGGCAAACAAGTCAATGGCTTCAGAAAGGGAGGAATTGGCTGGAACTTTTCCATGACAACGTCATCAGACAAGGGAGCAACTAGGAGAGAAATTAAACAAGCGCTGCTTGATGCTGTACAACTATGTACCTTGTTGGTCTCTCTCCTGCAATGCGAAGTACGGGTTATACGAGATACGAGATGCGGCCTAGACAGGGGTAGGCAAGCCCCCACTTTGAAGCTGTTCCCACGCAGCACAACACGCACCAACCCCCATTTAGCCAGGATGGTGTAACCCCACCTCTCCTGCTTCATGTTGAAAGGATCTCGCAGCACGCTGAGTTGGCATGAAATATTGAAGGAGCTGAAAGCTAGTAGGTTGTTGATCCATCGAGGCTATGCGTCGAGAAACGAAATGACTGTGAGAAGTTGACAAAGCACCATGCAAACAACACCATTTTCAAGACGAGGATGCCCCCCTCGCGATACCACCACCTTCAGATTCCGTGCTCAACCCCAGAAACAGCACAAGAACAGCTGAATAGGTAGCTGTGACCCCCAGCGCCGTGACATTGGAAGTTTGCTGCGAAAATCCCACCACGACGGCAAATATGAGAACCGAAACCCCCGTGACAATGAGACAACGCAAGTCCCGGGAAAGAGAACCATGGTGACAATCGGAACGATAACAAGCGCCCCTCCACAAAGCGCCAAGATGAAACGCACGAGAGAATCGACCAAGAACGAGACTTCTTTGGGTGGTCTTTTGGAAACAAAGTCGACCCACCTTCGGCGTCGTTCAGCTTCGGTGTATGTCGCTCTAACAAGCAAGACTTTGCCTACAAGCCTCACCAACAACCTCCGGAATGTGCTCTCTTTGCGGTTGGATTGATCTTCCTCCATCGACTTCCAGTCCGAGGAATCATGACTGAGATCATAGCCAAATTCGTTTTCGAATTGATCCCTCAGTGTGTTCTTCCCGGTCAAGGGAAATGTATTGCCGCTTTTAGACTTGGGTGGGGTGTGTAGTTAGGAGCAGCACTGCCTTTTCCACTCTACCCTCCTGTCAATTTCAGCTTGGAAAAAATGTGTTTGATTTCGAAATGTCCAAATTAACCAGCTTAAGTTATTCGCTAGCCTGGAGTACGGTATAGCAGAACTAGGACCTCTTACACTAAACGATATATTAAAGAAATATAAGATTATATACTTCTCGTCTTTGTCACGGCTTGATAGGTAAGTTCTCAGACAAGGCAACCGTTATACCATACCAATTGATTTAATTGTAAGCTAAAGAAGAAAAGAGAGGAAATTCCGACAGTGCTTGCAAAGCAGGGCTTTTTGACAGGGCAAAGCTTTGACCACCAGCTCGAGTCCCACATGCTCCCCGTGGCCCGCACGTGCCCAGTATTCACCTGTCCGTCAATGTCCAGCCAGTGCCGTGACAATAAGTATTGGCTGCCTGCCATGAAGGAGCAGGACGCCGGCCTGTTGGAAAAGGACGTCTACGAGCTGGTTGATACGCCGAAAGGGTACAACATCTTACCGAGCAAATGGGTATACGATGAGAAGATGGACCCTCACACGGGTGAGGTGAAGGCCAGGGCGAGGTGGGTGGTGTGTGGCAATTTTGACAGGGACTTCTGAGCCACACAGGACGTCTACGCCGCCGTGGTGAGCAGCGTAGCAGTCAAATGCTTTTGGGCTATTACAGCCGTGAAGGACTGGGAGTGCCTTCAATACGACTTCAAGATGGCATTTCTCAACGCCAAAATCCCTGACACCGCACAGTACTACGTACGACCACTAGATGGCCTGGGGAAGCCACTGGGCAAGGTGTGCGGGCTCAAGAGGGCATTATATGGCCTGAGGAAGTCACCTATCTACTGGTGCGAGACAGTGAAACCTGTGATGGTTGAACTGGGCTTCGATACCCTCTCATCAGACCTCTGCCTGTTCCTTCACAAAGAGACAGGTGCCCTGGTAGTCCTGTACGTGGATGACCTGCTTATATCAGCGCCTACGACGAAAATCATCGAAGATATCGCCACCGGGCTGGAGAGCAAGTATAGCATCAAGAAACTGGGCGAGCCGAAGAGGTTCTTGGGTTTTGATATCGTGAGGAACCGCAGGAAGAGGCAGGTCTACCTGTCCCAGGTGGCCTATATCGACGCCTTACTCGAGAAGTTCGGCTACAAGGATATGGCTGGCGTGGCTGCGCCGTGGCCAGCCAAGCTGGAACTCCCTTTTACGTGGGAGAAAATGACCGCGGAAGTGAAGGAGTATATTCAGAAGACCGGTGCGTTGAACTGGCTCTCTACCGGCACTCGGCCCGACATCACTTTCACCGTCAACCGCCTTTGCGGGGGCAATTCTGGGCCCTCACCACGTCACTTGGAGTTGATGAAGCACCTTTTCCGGTACCTGGGTGCCACCAGGAAGCTGTGGATTGTGCTGGGAGGCTCCGAGTTCTCGGCAGAAGATATGAAGCTTGTGGGATTCGCAGATGCCTCACACGCGGATGTCTTACCTTGGAGATAGTCCGCTGGCGGCCACGTCGTCTTCGTGGCTGGTGGGCCAGTATTGTGGAAGAGTAAGAAGCAGAGCTTCGTCGCCCTGAGTACGACGGAGGCAGAGTTTACCAACCTGACGCCTACAAGGTATTCACTGCAGTGGGTGTCAAAGATATTGGAAGACTGTGGTGTGCCACAGCCAAGACCATACATGCTGTACACCGACAGCAAGAACACCGAGATCACAGTTCTGAACCCTCAGAATATCGCCAGGACCCGGTGTATCGATATACGGTACAAGTGGGTGGGTGAACAAGTGAAGGAAGGAAGATTTGGTATTCAACACATCTCTGGGTTGGAGATGCCGGCGGATGGATTCACAAAGGCACTACAAAGGGAAAAGCACGCAAAGTTTGTGCAGCTGTTGGGAATGCGAGATTTTCCGGTTTGAGATATGCAGGAGAACGTGTATTGTATGGGGAAAAGGCCACTAGGGCATTGGGCAAAGGAGTCAAAGGAAGTGGGAAGAATCTGGGCGTATATTGGGCTTCGGAGGATATTGGCGATGGCTTCATTTTGGACGGCGGTGTGCTGTCTGTAGGGGGGTGTGGGGCACCAAAGGGCCCAGGTTTTCCCAGACCCACACCGGTTTGCTCTTGGGGCTGGATTTTCTTACTGTTTACTTTTAAAACCAACAACCAACTACTGTAATACCAATTTGCTTACCATTTTTTGGCCATTTTGGCCTCATTTTCGCAGCCAGTGACTTTCCTAGGTCACCAGCCCAACACAAGATCCACGAATCTCTCATCATCGCCTCACTCTTCCACATCCTCTACGCCAATATCCGACGGAAGCTCGTCGGTTCACAGGGCATCCCTTTTGGCTATCTCACCGCGCCGTTCCAGCTGAGCTGACCGTTTTACCTCTTCAGCTCGTCTTGCTGGCACCTTTGACGCAAATCCACTGGTTGACTTTGTCGGCTGTATGGATGGCATTGTTGATGACGATGAACTTCCTTATCGCCGCCCTATGTGGTGCAAGCTCGGGTATCGTGATGCTCCCAAAGTTTGGCTAGTGGAGGACGCTTCCTGGGACCTCTAGACCATATTCAATGGGACCCCTCGAGAGCGTGTATCCCAGCACGATGAATAGGGCGCATGTTCCGGACTACTGTCCCGCGACCAGCGACAGAATGTCGTCAAGATGTGCCCATTGGGACTATAGCAACCCGAATAGCATCGACTGGTCCTGGTTGGCGAATGTCGCTCGTGGCACACGAGGTCTTCCTGCAAATCTCACATCTGGAAGCACATCCATCTCTTGGGGGAATATCTACATCCCGCAAACTGTCGTCGCGGCAACAACGCCAATGAAGTATGCCGCTGCTGTAGTCTCGGATAGCTTTTCCATGACAAAATCCGAGGCCGTACAGAACCGAGAGACAGCAACCATCACCAGCAGCAGGGGGGAACATCTCCCATTGAAGCAACCGCAAGTCTCCATCCAGTGTACAGACCCCAGCCGTCCAAGAAAGGACCCCCGAGGCGACACACTCGCCGAGGCTCCCTACAACTTTCTCCTCACCCCCGGTTTCTACTACCGTAGCAACCCAACCTTCTTCATCCCCCACGAGCTCCTCGACGAGGCCTACACCTCCAGAGCCCACTTCGGCTTCCTCGACTTCGGCAGCCACGCTCCAGTCAAGGCATCAGCCCCCTTCTGGACGCGGTACAACTTGACCGGGACCTTCCTAGCCCTCTGCTTCATCGACGCCCGCTGGGTGGAATCCGACGTCTGGTCCTACTCCAACGGGGACGTCCCCCAGTTCTCCTACGCCATGAGGAACTCCACCCTCAACGCATCCGCCAACCTGGACGAGGTCATACATCTGACGGTGCCCTGGCTGAACAGCCTGAACAACTCGCTGTACATGGCACCGGGAGGCAGCTCAAACTATGGACTCAAGTACAGCAGCAGGGCGGCTAGCGGGTCAAGGTTTGTCTATGACCGTATCTGAGATTACGTGGCTGAGGGGGCGGAGGATTCGGAGTTGTATCGAGCGCTGTCGAGGTCGTTGGCGATTTATCTTGTTGATGCCCTTTCCGATTTGACGTGGTCGAGGGTGAATTGTATCGAGGGCAGAATTATAGTCTCGAACAGGTCCTCAGAGAGGAGGGGATCCAAGATTACGCATGGGTTGATGTCGATCGACATGAGCTGATCTACCGGTACAACTTTGAGGGTTTGTCGGTCAAACTTGCTTTTGGAGTTCTATTGCTTCATGTGCTTCTTGTGCTGATCCATTTTGTGGGTACGGCGTGTATTTATCGAGGGTTTGGGAGTAGTGCCTGGGAGCAACTCGGGGAGCTGATGACGCTGGCGATGAATAGTCAGGGGAGTGATTTGCTGAAGAATACTGGGGTTGGGGTGCATAAATGGGAGGTATGGAGGTTGATGGCCAGGGTTTGTGAAGATGAGGTTGAGGAGCGTCGGGTAGAGCTGCGGTTGCACAGCGAGCAAGTAATTGACGGGGATGAAGAGGGTGTGATTAAAGATGTTTCCGGATCTGGGAAAAAGTCGACTGCATTCCGGAAGTATGGCTAAGTAGAATGCGATCAGATGGTTCACGAGACTGAGTGTATCCACAAAATTAATTGATGACAGCGTTCTACATGTACCTATTCAATGTGCTTTCTCCCATGCTTCCATTTCCCAAGGCCTTCCATTCTTCAGAGAGAGTGAAATAAAGTCATAATCCAGTCCAGTCTCTTTAATTTTCATCCTCGGATGATATCGGGCTACCTACCAATGTCGACGCTTCTGACAGTGTCGACACCCTTGCAACATCCTCACTGCGAGGTTTGACCAAGAGTTGCCCTTTCGTCGGGTCAACAACTGACATGGCTGTCATGTTAGCTGCCTGCATGACAGCATCCCAGGCTGCCTCAAACTCGCCGTGCACAACAAAAAGCCTCTTCAATCTATCATGGGAAAGCTCGTGTTTGTATGCATAGTCTTCTGCCTTCAGTCTCCTGATATCAACGCCAAGGGAGTGAAGAATATCATCTCGGTACTGGGGCTGCAGGTCCTTCGAGTCTATCGAAAGGTGAAGCACCTCGGTGCAAAAGATTGCCGTGAATGCCACATTGGCTTCCCTCAACACTTTGTCTAGCGCTACAGTCTTTTGAGCAACTTAACATGGTTGTTAGTACCCTAACTACTAAGGCAGTTGGTCTCACTCACAAGTCTGAACACGCTTATTGAACTTGTTGTAAAGCGAATGCTCTTGTGCCAGGGTGGCACTCGCTGCGCCGCCCGCACCACCGGCCATTCCTACTACCCCCAACGACACCCCCCCAGTCGGGATGGCGAAACAAAGGGCGAAACCGAAGCACAGGACAGCGACGATTGCACCACCGATTCCACCAACAATGGGAGCGCCGACATATTCTGCTATGTTTTCTCTCTTGAGATCCATAACTCCTTTCTCGATAGCTTTCATATGAGCACCATACGCAGAAAAGAAGATGCTGGCGTTTCGCACTGCTATCATAGTCTCATAAATCTGCTGAGGCGCCAGGGCTAGGGGATAATCTCTATATCAGTTACAACCAAGCCGCATGCTATGAGGGAAACCAAGAGATTGTAAACCACGTACCGCGCTTTTCGTCAACATACCCCTTGAGATCGCTGAGGCGCCGGATGATGGTCGACGTTACGTCCAAGCATGGGGTGGCCTCAGTCCATATCTTCGCAAGCCGGGCCCCTGGGTCACCAGGTCCATCTTTTGAAACGGAGCAGGCTTGCTCCGAAGTAGCAGACTGCTTATATAGCTGACTGATCTTATCCTCAAAGAACTTCTCCATTGAGTGTCGGTTCTTCCATGCCTGTGGTAGCTCCAGGGCCAAATTCGCCCCGATATCTGCGCCAATAGCAGCCGACTTAACCACACGCATGATGATGTTGCATCTATATCCCGTTCCGGGTTAGCTGTCAGTTCAGATTCTACGGAGCAAGGACCTACATATCGGCTTGTGTCACCACACCGGGCACAATCAGAATGCCGGGCTGGGCAGCCAAAGACCTCAGCACTTTGACGTGTGTATTTCGTTGCTTGGTCCTTTCGTCGAGCCCCTGACCCGCCGGAATGAGGACGATTTGATGCGCCCCACCAATATCTTCCACGGCGTCAAGATTTTTGAGAAGGTCTGGCAGGGTTCTCTTGAAGAACTCTAGGAGTTCCTTCATACCGGTGGACGTGCTGCACAGGTTTCGAGTACGAGGGCAAAAAAGCACCTAGAGATTATTAGGGCCACTGCGGTGGAACGAAGAAGGATGGGACAAAGGAAACACTCACTTCAAGTGGCACGTATTCGTCACGGTAACTATTACAGTCATCATCCACGCTGACTGCACGCACTTCCCACTTGGTAAGACCGGGCCTCGACGAGGTGATCAAGGAAGCAAGTCTCTCGTTATCGCTGTCGTTTCTGCCACCGTCACTGTATCTCCACACCAAAAGTCGATGATCCCAGGGCTTTGATGGTGACATGCTGTCCGATGGGTAAAGTATGACTCGGGAGAAGCAAAACCAGAATTGAATACCAGAAGGGTAACAGCACTTCAAAGACCTAGGAGAGGAACAGAGTGAATATATCAACCCAACACCCACCACGGAATCACGGGGGACGCAGCCTGAGACATTGACCTCCCGTCGACGACATTACCTGGGGGGTACGCCACATTAACCCTTCCGGCTCCTTTTGAGACGGGCAGCCAGCCTCAAGACTAGGTGGTTTCTGTTTCCTCATACGCTCTCCATAAGTCGATTTGGGGGGCGGCTTTGCTTGTGTTTGATGGCTGAGCAAGCCACATTGCCAGGGGTCAAATCCTGCAGCCTGATATGATATTTTGATTGATGTCCTGGCTATCAGATAGATGCTCAAAATCCTGCCGTAACTGTTACTGCACAAGCTTGCATCAGCTGAAATCCGCTGGATGCCACGGCGGATACTGACACTTGCTGGCCCAAAATGCGACCTCCCCAAACGCCCTAAAGCCATTAAACAACGCCCCGCGCATGTGGCTGACGGAATTTTCCAGCCAATAGGTAGCGTTGATCCGGCAAAGGACCAGCCGCCTGACCCCATTAAGGTTAGGTCACAACTCCCGCTCTTGCTCGCAGAATCAAAAGTAAGACATCTCTTTACCTTCCCAAATCCCCCCCCCTTCCAGGTTCTATCAACACTTTGTCTTCCATTTTCCCTCCCCGCTTTACTACCAGGACAGGAAAAATGAGCCAACGCGATGGATCCAACCACGATGGCGAAGACTGGGCACTAGTGCCTTCGCAGCAAGAGATTGCCGGCGGCGCCAACTCACACGCTGGCCTGATACGTACTAATGCGGGAGGCTTCACCTATGGCGATAATGACGGCGAGACCAGATCCGGTCCGCCGCCCGACGGACAGGCAATCTGGAATGATTTTGAAGCCGCCAGACAATCAGCCGTATACTATCTCAACCAGTACCTGGAGTATCACAACTTTGATTTTGAGGAGCCTGTCGAAGTGAACACAGTGTCTGCACGAGGCAAGTCGATACCCTGTTCTATCCAACGTCTAACTGACTGTATGGCGCATAGACACCGCCCATTATGCGCAAGATTCGTCTGCTGCAAGGCAAACAGCGCGCCTCAAGATATCGGCCGATGCTGCCATTCGCGATATCCTCATGATGGAGGGGACGCTCACCTACGTCCAGCAGACTCGGTCAGAACCCGCCATATCTGCTGTCGCGGTCACTTGGTATGATGGCAGCATTTTCATCTCCACTAAAAGACAACATGCTGACAATATGGTAAAGCACGGCGTGTCTTGCGTTATCTGCGATTGCGGTCCCCCATCAATATCCTGTCGTGACAGCGCTATCCGCAGCGGGCGCCGCTGGGAGCGGCCTGGTGGCAGCAGCACCAAAGTTATGGCACAGCTACAGCGGCAGTCCGCTAAGGGGGAACCTACGAGTTCTACAGCAGCTGAGGGGTGCATTCGAACAGACCGACGTTAGCAAAGTTGAAAAGCTTCGCGGGTGTCTCGAACCGGGACGGTTTTGGATCCTTTGGTGTACCCTTGCGCACTTTTGGCCAAAAGCTCATTCGGAGTGATGAGTCAGGATATTAATCATGGTAGGCTTTGAGTCTTGTATTTGACATTTGCGAGGGAGTCTATTATACCACCTTCATACACCACCTTCTCTGGCATAGGTAGCTACCTCAAGAAACATCTCATTAGTCCTCCGTTTCTTTGCTTAGTATCGCTTCTTCCTCGCTGTCCATGTACATTGGGTATCACTCCAACCAAGTTGATATAGACAGCGCTAACCCGCTCTGGGCTGGTTTGCAATGCCAAGAACACAGCCCCGAAGGCTGATCAGGTTGCCTCACCAGCGCTGAAACACGCTTCTTAACCACCATATTGCAGCTCCAGGTATCTCCAATGAACACCAACCTTCAAGATCATCACTGTATCTTAAGGTAGAGGTAAAAATGTCCCCACAAACTCCCTCCAGCAACAATCCCTCACCCACCTCCTCTACTCCACCCTCCAAGACCGCATCACCGGCGTCCTCATCGGCTCAGCCCTAGGCGACACAATCGGCCTCTACACCGAATACCTATCCTCCCCCCAATCCAAATCCTCGTACCCCTCAGCCCAATTCACCCTCCACCCCACCCCCACCCCCTTCCGCCTCGACCGCCACCGCGCCCCCTTTACACCCGGCCACTGACCGACGACACCGACCACTCCCTCCTCCTCCTCCTTTCTTTCTTGCACAACTCCACCCCCGCCAACCACGTCTTCCCCACCCAAGCAGACTTTGCCTCTCGGCTCCGGATTTGGGCGTCTCAGGGGTTCAAACCGCTGGATACCATGCATTGGGGTTAGGAAAGCTGATGGGGACGGTGCTGATGAGCAAGGGGTTCGATTCCGACCCTGAGGGGACTGCGAGGGAGTATTGGGAGAGCGGTACGAAGAGGATGGCTGCGCCGAACGGGAGTTTGATGAGGACGCATGTGGTGGGGCTGATGACGGTTTGGGAGGGGGAGGGGAGGTGTTTTGAGCTTGCTGCTGAGATTTCGAGGGCGACGCATGTTGATCCGAGGTGCGTGGTTGCTTGTGTGGTTGGAAGCGGGCTGGTTCGGGCGGTGGTGAGAGGGGAGGTTAGGACTGGGGGGGATGTTGATGGGGTGATTGGGAGGAGGAGGAGGTGATACTGTGAGAGTGTGGGAAGTTTGGGGGAAGGGTTCGACTTGGACGAGTTTGATAGATATTATGGCGGGAAGGATGGGCTTGCGGGGTTGAGGCTGGATGGGGAGCCGGGGATTGGATATGTTTACAAGACGCTGGGTGCGGGGGTAGTGTTGCTGAGGATGGCGGTTGGGAAGGGCCGTGGGGTACTGGACCGTGTGGGGTTGTTTGAAGAGTTGATCACGGAACTGGTAATGCATGGAGGGAATGCAGATACGAATGTTTGCTTTGCCGGGGCCTTTTTGGGTGGTTATCTGGGCTTTGCTTCGTTACCGGATCATTGAAAGCTCGGTATGGTGCATGGAAAGTGGCTTGTTGGCAAGGCGGAATCGCTTTGTCAAATTCTAAACGTAAAGGAGGGAGAATACAACGGCCAGAACGATGCCGATACTGCTCCTCTCGGAGGCAGACCGGCGGTTAGTCAGCAGGAGATAGAGGCAAGGTGGATGGTCTTTCAGCAGGGGGTGATGAGGAAGATGGAGGAGGCACAGAAGGCGGAAGAAGCCAAGACTGGTGCGTCCAACTCAAAGTCCGGTTGGTCTATTCCGTGGAAAAAGCCAAAGAAGTGATGGCCGGATGAGAAAGATAAACAAAGAATTTCAAACCAGATTTAGTAGGCTCAGGTCTATCTATCCAAGATTTAGTTGGTCTAACTCCAACGCTATGATCCAGACTGTCTTTCCAACCAACAGGAACCTTACGCGTTTTCCCCAATCCTCTCACCCCTCTCCCACCTCTCCATGGCCTCATCCAACCTCCTCACAATCCTCGCGGGGTTGCCAACCACAACCACAAAATCAGGAACATCCTTGGTAACAACACTCAGAGCCCCAACCGTAACCCCCCTGCCGATCGTCACACCACCCAGCACGGTCACACTCCCCCCAAACCAGCAGTCCTCCCCGATCACAATCGGCATCCCCGCCTAGGGCCCCTTCAGCCCGTTTCTCTGAAACGGATCAACCGGGTGCGTGGCCGTGTAAAACGAACAGCTG
Source organism: Podospora pseudopauciseta (assembly GCF_035222475.1). NCBI lineage: Eukaryota > Fungi > Ascomycota > Sordariomycetes > Sordariales > Podosporaceae > Podospora > Podospora pseudopauciseta. Next base: position 431,994 of record NC_085892.1, read on the forward strand.
GGTCCAATCAACGTCCTCATCCCAACCATGATGGTGCTCGTGTCGAGCCAGGTCGAATTGTAATTAACATACACCTGCTCCCCAAACTTCAAGTTGATGCCCATGTCGACCTTGATCGGGCCGTCGATGTAGGGGTACTCGAGCGTGAACTGGGCCTCGTCTGCATGGGTGTCTGCGAGGACGGGGGGGTTGGGGCTGTCATCGCAGATGATCCTGGTGGCGAGAGGTCAGATTGTGTTTCAGTTCGGGGATGGTGTTTTTCGGTTCAGCTTGCTACCTATGGATTCCGAATGCTCCCGTCTAAATCTATCCCACGAATGGTCGTAAGGGCAAGTCTTGTTGTTCCGGAAGCAGTCTAGACACATGTCAAATTCGGGAAGTCTCCTGTTGCAAGATTGGCACTCTGTTTCGAAATTAGCCTTGATTTCCTCCGATGAAGAAATAAGCAAAAGAAAGTTCGACAGTTGACTCACGGTAGAAGTCGGCATCATCGATGCCATAATGACATGAGTGGCAAGCTAGACCGTCGACAATGCTTCTCCTGCTCTTTGGGATATCGGGCGAATTCTCTGGCTTGATGAGATAGAGTGCATGGCCTGTTTCACAAGCCAGCGACGAGGCCTTGTCTGTGCAAGACGCGCAGACGTCGTAGTTCTCACCTCCACCGCAGAGGCAGCAGTCTGTACTCGGAGCAACGGTCAGCGGTGGCTATAAATCAAGCGATAAGGCAACTCACGGGAATAACTCTCGAACGCTGTATCAATAGAATTCCCACACTTGTCACACAATATCCTAGTATGCACCCCCCGACGGGTACAGCCACTTAATGGCGGACCACCAGCACCAGCTATGTGCGTCTTGGCTTCTGCCGTAGCCCTGGCTTGTTCCTCCATCTTCTCTGCAACCTCTTGATCTAGTAGCATTCCAGACGAACCCGTGATCCCCTCGCCCAGCGTCTGCTTCATGGTCTCTTCGGCCAGCTTATCAAAGCCTGCAGCCACGGCCAAGTCCCCGCCCACCGCACCGCCGGTGAGCTGGCCAAAGGTCACGGCGGCCAGGGCCTCGAGCCCATCCTTTGTCTTTGGATTCATGGGTGTCAAACACCGACGCTCGACTTCCTTTTGGAGAACCCGGAGCTTGGGCATCACGTTGCTTAGCTTATACACGCTGAGCAGCGTGAAGCAGTACGCGGCGGCAGGAGTGATAAGCGTCGGGTCGACAAGTCCGGCTTTCGTCGTGGCGGCGCCAAAGCCCGTGGCTGCTAAATGACGCAGCATGGCGCGGAGGGCAAGGTATTCGCATTTTCGTAGCTCGAGTTCCGGGAGGGCATTCTGCCGGTAGGGAGTGTTAGTCAGTGTGGGTTGGTCGTGAGTGTTGCTGAGGAGGAGATCAAGGGGGAGGGGCAGTGGGAGTATGAGATTGTGCAGGAGTGGGAGGGTGTGGAGGTTAGGAGGATTACTTGGCACTTTAAGGGTGATGGTGTTGAGTAAGGTAACATCATGAAGCACACCATTGGAATACGCCATATGATATTATATTGGCTGCCAACCGGAAGCTTCAGTCCAACTTATACATTGGTGCCAGGGATTCAGGGGTTCAGGGGCTGAGGGGTCATATTTAGTCCCATCACCAAAGGAAGAATAAGTTATAACGTACATGATAAGCGAGTGAAACAGATAAGCGAGTGAAACACTTTCCACCGCGTCGCGTATCCTCCACCCTCAACCTTGAATTCTTCCACAACGAACCATGGCTTTACCTTCCCACGAGGCCAGAATTAATCTTGCACTTGAAGCTCTCCAAAATGACCATACTCTTGGTCTTCGGGCTGCAGCGAAGATCTATAGCGTTAGCCCCGCGACACTTATGCGACGACGCGACGGCAGGCCTGCACGACGAGATACTACGCCCAATTCGTGAAAGCTCACGCAATTAAAAGAGGAGGCTATTGTTCAATATGTTTCTGAGCTCTCTACGCGAGGTTTTCCACCAAGGTTGCGTGGTGTGGAAGATATGGCCAACCAACTGCTACGCGAACGCGAAGCGCCTCCCGTCGGCAAACGCTGGGCGTACAACTTCGTCAAACGCCAGCCAAAGCTCCGTACGCGTTTTACGCGTAGATACGACTACCAGAGGGCCTTGTGCCGTGCGATCCAGAGAGGGTGCTTTCCAAGCTGGATGTGAAGCTTCGTACGCCAACACCCCCGACCTCACGGCCCGGCACTCCACAACCTTGGGTATTCCAGACACCACACAACCCCCGAGAAGCCAACTCACAGTCAACGCTCATCAAGACTCGCATTGCCAACCATCAAAATAGCTCTCCGACTTCAATGTTGGCTGCGGTAGACCAGCTTGCTAAGAGTACAACGGTTGTGATGTACCAGGTGGCTCTCCTTCGTGCAGAGAACTCTTCACTCCGCAAGGCCAACGAGGCACTAAGCAAGCGTCGGAGAGCCAAAAGAACACGTGCGCGACTCGGAGGATTACTTACTGTACAAGATGCACAAAATCTACTGGACCAGAAGGCTGTGCGTGAGGAGGCAGTGCAAGAAACGCAGCCAGATGGTAGTGGTGCAGGGAGGGCTCGTACGAGGATTCGGTGCTGTGGTGTGTGCGGCAAGCCTGGCCATAATGCGCGCACTTGCCAGGAGGCTGCAGATGCCTCAGACTCAGCTGTTTCTGATGTTATTATAGTTGGTTCTTAATGTTGTTGTATGGCAATCGAGGTTAGTTGTGGTAGACTGGTAGAAAGTGTTTCACTCGCTTATCTGTTTCACTCGCTTATCATGTACGTTAACGAATATAAGTGGAAAATATAACGATTATAAGAAACTCGGAGTAAATGTGCAGTTACGTATCAATAGATGCGTTATAGTAAATTGATAAGGTACCTTATCCTGCCAGAGCTGGAAATAAAGTATGTACCGTAATGATTGCCGCCCGGTTCTATTTTTAACTTTTCATATTTATTTTCTGTTGGCGCTTAGCGGCTAAGCGGGTATCGAATGGCTAAAGGGAGTAGATGTAGAAAACCACAGGGCAATTTTCCTCCGTTTTCAGCAGATATTTCTGCCAGAATCGGCATTACATTTCCCTTGAATTGATTGTTTGGATGTTCATCTTTGCCAACCCGTCGGGAGAGATGGATTCCACTCCACCAATGATTGTCTTCTTGCTGGAAATGTACTCGTAGTTACGGATGGCATCGGCTGCGAATTGGAAATAAGTGTGTTAGCACCCCTTCTCGTCATGAGATCTCGAGGTATAATTCCACGAGTTCTCGACGAAGGGCTCAAATTCATGTGGCTTGGTGTCATTCCAAATTTGCACTGGCTGTGTCTCATTGGTCTCGATTGTTGAGTTCACCGTTTGCTGAGCAGTTTCACTCGCTACAGACTCATAGGCCTTGCCAATACTGTAGCGCAGTGATTCTCCCAAAGCATCCTGGGTGAGGTTACCTATCTGGTAACGTGGTCTTGCACCAACAGAATGAGTAAATCTGGTTGGAAAGGATTCATCTAGCTCGGACTGGTTTATTCCTGCTTTGTGCGTCGGCCACGGGAGTGGAGTAGTGAGGATGCCTGGGACTGATCGTCACGCCCGCTGGATCGAGCTTTCGATATGACAACGTAGCCTCCCTTCCAGAGATTTGAGAAAGACTTTGGTGAATGTTTCGGAGTCGTTTTGGGTGGGTGAGTCGTGTAAAGCAATCTCGAGCTTTTCGTTGACCTGTTGGGTTAACTGTTCTACCAATTGTATCATGTGCGAATGTCCCATTTCTCGTTCGAGTACAGAATCAAGCGATTTCTGCCAAGCTTTGGCCTTTGACTGTTGCCTGCTCTCTGTGTGGATCTTTGAAGCTTAAGACAAAAGTCTTTCAAACACCTGGTCTAGAAAGAGAGGATCGGACACATCGGGTCCAGTGTCCATGGTGCCTTGGGTTTACAAATGTTACGGTCTCTAAACTGGAGTAAATGGAAACGGTGGTGGAAGAGCTGAAGGTGAAGTTGACCTGGCTTTTGATGAACTCAACAGTAAATGTTTTGAAGGGGGTTGAGTTGAGAACGAGGCAGGCGACCTGGAAGCACGTGCCACGCTTGCGGCTGGACGCCTGGTCGAGTTGCCCGGACCAATCAATCGTTTGACCTGGAGTCTCTGTGTATCTTTCATGTTAAATTTCCCTAAGTTGAGCCATCGAGGTGAGGTGGAAAAGGAAGGCTGGAAAGCTGTACCAGAAAATGTTTGATCAAATTGATCGTTCACCCGTCTTCCCAGTCATTCCTTCAACGTCTTAGCAACCAGAGTTTGGACATCAGGTAAAGTGTCGTATTTCTTGCCTGATGACTAACCAATGATCAAGGTCCTCAGGTACTTGGAGGAACTCGATTCGCTGTTTGCTGAAAAGATGAAGCGTGCCGCATATGCAGCTATCCACGAGTCAGAAGGAGCATGATGGGCCTCAGTGCTGCTACCTAAAGGGTATGCTTTATACACGACATACCCCGCACTCTCTTCATTCTTTTCCCTGCCAGTGCTAACCCGTGAGCCCACCTCCGTTGCCCAAGAGTCTCGAGATATCCTTGAGTGTGAACATGCCTCGACAAACAACCCAGCTCCCCTTGCGCCCAGCTGGCCCGCAGGCAGCGAAGAAGCCCTGTGTATTCTTTACCCAAGGACGCTGTCGGAATGGGAGCACCTGCTCATTTTTCCATGATCCAGTGCTTGTCAAGCTAGTAGGGACCGGGTCAACTTCCACTGCCGATCAAGATGACACAGCTCCAACATCCAAGATCACTTGCCACTTCTACCTGAAAGGAGCCTGTTTGAAGGGAGACACTTGCTCTTTTGCTCACCCCGAATCTCACAGACCACCACCTGTGGTGGATACCAAAGAGTCTTTAACTGATGACACAGTTGCTCCAGAGAAGGTAACAATGATGTACTTTATATGCCGGGAAAATCAGCTAATAATGGGAAGGATGAACCTGAAGACAGACCCGATGACTGGATGCGCCAGCTTGGTGGAGCTGTCATACAGTTCGGACACGGCGCCGCCGTCTTGAAGGCATCTCTCCAGTCAGACTTCTCCGCGGTCCGCATCAGTCAGCTGCCGGAAACGAGTACCCTGTGTCAAATCTTCCAAGCTCTCCGCCAGCTCGGATTCGCCGTCTCCCCTGATGAAATACGCTTCGTACCGAGCCCTGATCCAACCCATCGTATCGCTGATGTCCGCGTAGAGGATCCCGCCTTTGCGAGACGGCTCATGAGCGCTGTAGAAGACTGCCAAAGATCCCTTGGAAACGACATCAAAGTGATCCAAATCAACGCGCCTATGCCGGGGGGATCTGGGATGCACAGAGTCGAGTGTAAAAAGGTGCTCTGCTCCTGGTACCGCCCATTCAAGACGGTCTGGCTGAATTTCACATCGCACGGTTTGGCCGAGACAATCCGCCAAAAGTACGCGAGTGGGAGGTACAAGGTTCTCAACATGACTGTAACGAGCCACGCACCCAAGAAAAGCAAAGCATGGACGACAGTTATGCTCACCGAAGTCCCTGCTGAAGCCACCGAAGACGATGTTACGAAGTCCATCCCGGCAAACATGTCGCCTAGAAACGTGGAGACTGGAACCCCGAGCTTTAGATACAATGCTGATGTGGCGAATGCTTTTGTCAAGTCGAAGTTGATGGAGGTTGGACCACTTGAATGGTGGGAGGACGCCGTATTTGGTGGAAAGCGTGCGAAGGTGAAGGCTCGCTTCCAGGACGACGGCGATGCTGCCAAAGCGGCCTCGATGCTGAACGGATGGGAGCTTCCATTCCACAAGAAGGGCAAACTCACCGTCCAGGCTATCTATTCAGCACGATTCAAGGTCCAAGAACGCATATATCAAGCCATCAAACCCATCATCAAGGAGCAGAGCCCCATGTGGCAAGCAAAAAAGGTGTACCTGGCTGCCTATGAGCCTGCCAAGTTCTCTTCTTCACGCGCCTTGAAGTTTGAAGGTGAAGATAACAAGGCAGTTGCGGAAGCAAAGCGTACCTTGGAGCAGATATTGGAAGGACGTCTTGCCACCGACAAAGGCAAACCGATCTGGTCCCCTGCTTTCACCGTCAACGGCGAGGTCTTTCAGAAAATAAAGGAGCTTGAGCAGCTTTTCGGCATCGTGGTCATTCGCAACAAGAAACTATCGCGGGTGTATCTCTTCGGGTCGGAAGACAAATGCAAAGAAGCCGAACCAGAACTTGCAGAAATCGCCCAGCAGGACTCGTCAACCGCCAACATCATCAAGCTGGACGCAGGCCAGTTTGCCTGGGCCTTACGAGGTGGCTTCAAGTCCATCGCCGAGATTCTCGGCCGCAAGGCCACCTTGAATGTTGTCTCAGAGCCCAAGCAGATCGTAGTGACGGGATCAACAGAAGACATCAAGCTCGCCATGGACATGGTCAAAGCCCAGAATGAATTCACCGAGAGTAGCACCGCCAAACCCTCCATGACTGAAGACTGCTCAATCTGTTGGATGGAACCCGAAAATCCGCTCACCACCCCCTGCAACCACACCTACTGCACCGACTGCTTCGAATCCCTCTGCACCTCTGCAACCTCTTGCAACAACACCAACTTCATCCTTCAATGCGAAGGAAGCTCGTCCAAATGCCAGCAACCCCTTTCCCTCAACTTTCTCCAAGACCATCTATCATCCCAGCTATTCGAAGACATGCTCCAAGCGTCCTTCAAGTCTTACGTCTCGCACCGGCCCGACGCCCTCCGCCACTGCCCAACCCCAGACTGCGGACAAATCTACCGCGCCGCCACTGGCACCTTTACCTGTCCCAGCTGCCTCACCCCAGTATGTACCACCTGTTTTGTATCACACCAGGGCATGACTTGTGCCGATCACAAGTTTGTTTCGTCTGGCGGGGACATAGCCCTGAAGCAAGCCAAGCAGCGCTTGGGGATCAAGGATTGTCCCAAGTGCAAGACTGCCATGGAAAAGACGGACGGGTGCGACCACATGACTTGTGGCGGCTGCGGTACTCATATTTGCTGGAACTGTTTGAAGACGTTTGGGACAGGGGCTGACTGCTACGCGCATATGAATCGGGCGCATGGTGGCATCGGGATTGATGTCAGGTTTTGAGTTGTATCCCCGTTCAAGATACGACATATGGATGCTGGCCGTATCAACATGCTTCGCATTATTACCGGCCATTCTCCTTTGTATCAGTCGACCTCTTAATTGCTACTGGTTGTTGTTGCTTTGAGGCATCGGTCTTGAATTAACCCCCATTGGGAGTACAAAGCTCGATCATTTGATAGTTAATATATTCAGAAGGTACAGACCGCCAAACTCTCTATGGTCCCAAAAGAATATCCGGTCCGTAGACTGTCGCAAGAGCTCTCAACGCTTTCTCCTCACCGCCATCTTATCCTCGGCAGCAATTTGGGCTCATAATCCCTCAAGAGTTCAAGGCGAGCCATCGCTGCGGCACTCCTCTTTCTCAGGTCCTCGTATAGGATGCCTTCAACAGATGGCTGCAGCACTCTGAAATCACTCAGAGACTGTACCCGGCCGTGTCTTGGCTCAAAAAGGGCTAGGAACGGATTCCGCAGTGGGGCCCTATCTTGATACTTCCTGCACTTTTCTCTCAGACTTTCGAGCTTGACATTTGTCTCCAGCTTCTTTCTCCACACGATAGTTTTGGTGTGGGCAACATCTCCCTCGTCGGGGCAGTACCGTCCGAGTACCTCCAGCAGCATGAAACCAAAGGCGTAGACGTCAGTGGCCCTTGTCCTGATGCCATCCCGTGTTGCCTCGGGCCCGAGGCAAACGAGGGTGCCTCCGACATCTCTGATGTTCACCACAGATGTAGCAAGACCAAAGTCGGAGATGACAAAGGTAGGCGGAGATCCAGTTGCCGTGGATTTCTCTAGAGAATGTTGTCTGACTTGAGGTCGCGGTGCATGATTCCCTTGTCGTGCATGAAAGCCAAACCAGACAGAACCTGATCGATGAAGCGCCCCAGCCATGAGGGTTGTTGGGACGGAACTTGCCTCCACACTGGTGTGTTGGAAGAAGCTTCGTCAAGCTGCCATCATAAAGGGGGGGAAAGATCTGGACTACCATGTCCTCGATCCATCCCTGGTGATGCTCTAATTGGACATTGTTGGGCTGCAGACACTCCATGTTAGCGTACCTGGTGGGTTGCATTGCCGAGAGGAGTCACAAGCGTGCAAGCCTACGTGGCGGAGTCTGGCAAGCTGTTCAACTTCCACTTGAAGTTCTTCTTCTTCGTTCTCTTCTTGCATTACTTCACAGCATACAGGATACCCGAAGCAAGATTCACGGCCTTGGAGACTTTATCAAAACCACCCTCGCCAAGAACCTTGTACGTGTGAATCTGGCGCAGTGGCTTCTTGTCCAGGTCGACGGGGACAACCGGCGCATTGGGGCTCGATCTTGATCATTGTAGGATTTAGAGTTCGCTGGGTCTCGAAATGGGTCCCTCCCCCCCTCCTATGTGCCTCTGAAACCGTAGCAAGGGACTTTCTGGCTGCATCAACGTTCTTCAGGACATTGTCACCCCATACAAACTTGAAAGATATCAGCGATGTAAGCCATATGATGATCGGTAGGCTCCCGTCCATTGGTATAACATTCGACGACGAGGATCGCCTTGTAAGCGGTATTTTGTCGATTGTGTTTCCACGTGAATGCGTACACCTGATGCTGGTGTGACAACCTGTAGTTGCATCTTGTAGCATCAGCTCTCCCGATGGGTAAAGCTTAAAAGAGCATTGCTGGTCGGGCAGCCCACGAAGGTAGAGCACAATGTCACTCAGCTGCTTTAGTCTGCCGATGGACAAGATACGTCCAGCAAAGTTGGACTTGTTTCCAGCCTTGACCTGCAGGCTGACGATGCCCTTGTATTGATATTGGTAGGATGGGTTTTCTTCGACAATCTTTCGGGACTCGGCGTCTTGCGGTACGAGATAGAACAGGGCCTCGTTGGCATGTCTAACCGAGGTTTGGCCATGTCGTGAAGCTAAAGTTTGCAGGGAAGGCCCCAAGGGTAGAGATGGTATGAAGTAGTGTAGTGATTGTTTTGATATGAGTGGAATCGACCTGCGGTTCCTAGCGATCTGTCGGGGAGAATTGTATCATGACCTGCTCACTGTGGCGGATCACCGGCCTTTCATCGATGCAGATACCCAGGTAGGTCGCTTGCCGACAGCTATCAACTCTGATATGCTTTCGAATCCACACCTGGCCAACATGTGGCAAGCCGGTGAATACAGTGCCTCAGAAGAAATGGCGTGTAGCCTTGTCCGAGATGAGTAGCCCGGGCTCCAGGTAGTTCATCAAGCCAATCAAACTTCATATTTCTCGATATGTATTCATGAAAGTTGCTACCAGATCGTCACGTTCAAGGTCTGCGGTGTGAACAATCCTGGCCAAGCCACCATAGCAACCTGCAGCTGCTGGTCGGAGTGTTTCCAGAGCCAACTTCATATGTTTCAAGTCCTATTTTGGATTCAAGGAGGGTCGGCCAAATCGTGAGTGTTGAATCACATGTGGGTGCGTAATCACAGTGTACACTCTCCATCCTACACCGTCTCCATGCATGTTGACAGCCTAGCGGGGTTTGCAGCATCAACCCAACAAGTTCTTTTCCTTTCATTCTACTTTGAATAACTCTTTGAATTGACTCTTGACCTCATTCACTGACGCTACCCGTTTTGGATCTTGCCAAACCTTTACCTATGCCTCTCAACACGGCGCCAATACTAGCAACGACAGTGTACACCGGTAACTGGAAACGTGAATGGGAATACGAAGATCTGCAGCAGGAACTTAAAGAGGTCACGAAACGGAATCTCGACATTCACCACTACAAGAACAAGCCACTTTCAAATTCACAGGACTTCCTCAGCGAGGCTGGCACTGCCCTATCGCAGCTGGCATGGGACGACACCGAGCACCCATCCAAGTCCGAGCCCTATCACGCTGAATTCCTGTCTCATCTAGCCCCCCAACAGCTGTCAACAGCTTCGGGGAGCTCGGGGTATACATGTCCCAGGCAAAGTATGTCATATCACTCGGTGGCTCCCCTCTGCCAGATCTGAAATATGGCATCACTATCGTGCCGGCCGGTGATGAATCGCTCCTGTTCATGGGCTATGGAGACCACGCAGATATGCCCTCCGAATTCAGGGCGGAAATACACGCCAAAAGCAAAGTGGTGCGGAAGCAGGTGTTTGACGAAGAAATGAAGATGTGTGGGAGCTATGTACCTCGTGTGGGCCGGGGCATTGAGGATTTTAGGCTGCCCCCTATGGATGTGCTGGAGAAGTTGTTTTACGCCGAAAGAGTTCGACAAAGGAGGGCTAGATATCGAGAACTTCATGGCACGAGACGCTCAAGCGACATTGGATCGCAGCCATCAGGTGACGCTTGTGCTGAGCACTTTCTGGATGAGTATTCTGTGCCATCACCTCGCTCCTATAGCTCACGCTGTACATCCATGCGGACGAAACCCCATCACCGCCGAGCGCAGAAATTGCTGATGGCTTGCGACGGTTGTTTACGCTGCAGCCACAACAAGAGGAATCAGGAGATACACAGGGGCAGGAGCTGTACCATCCCGATAAGCTGTCAGAACTTGCGCAATTTCTTTGGCAACTGGCCGACGGCAACGTACGGGTAAATCCTGGACTTGACGACGCAATATGGACCAAGTTGAGAGAACTGCTGCCCTCCAATTCTTCGGAAGCAGAGGAGGACAGGCCTGCAGATGACAAAAAAATAAAGTCATTTGATGGCCACAGACTTGACAGCTGATTGCCTAAGCACAGATATCATATAATTTCCCTGATCATCATCATCATCATCATCTATGTCGTGCAATGTCCTGCTGTTGGTAACCTCCTTGGCAGAGTGGGTACGATTGACCTCACACGAAATCAGGGGGCAGATAGTCTTTCTAGGCGATGGTCATTTTCAAAAAGAAGCATGAAATTGGTAGGTTACAACATCAGGCAATATCCAAGTGATAAAACAACAACGAATAAAAGCAAGCGCCAAAAGCTTAAGGTACAAGGAAGCATTCACAACGAAGCCTAACACCTTTACCCACAAGCACCTCTCACGCATCACTCAACACCACTTCCCCCTTCTCCCCAACCCCCCAACTAGTCTCATACATGCACCTCCCTGCCTCGCAATCCGCATGAAACACCATCCCCCCCTCCCCCCCCTGAACCGCACTCGCCCCCCCCGGAGCCACAAACCCATAATCCTGGGTCGCCCGCCCAATCAACTCCCCCATCCTCACCCACGGCCCCTTGATATTCTCCGCCACCGCATACCTAACATCATACTCCACCGTATTGTAACAATGCGAGCTATAAAACAAAACGTACCTCCCCCGCTTCGTCTTGACCAAATTCGGCGCCTCGATCAACGGCCCATCAATCTCGGGTATCCTATCCAACACCGTCGTCGCCGGACCAACAGGCGTGAACCCATCGCTAATGTCCACCTCTTGGAGTACAAACGGCGTGGGAAACCCAGGCTTGTCCCCGTTGCCGCACGGCCCCCCCTTTCCTTTGGCGCTGCCGTCGACCTTGTAGATTACATATCGCCTGTTAGTTTCGGCGTCGAAAAACCCAGACGAGTCAATCGCTCCGCCGTCGTGGTCCGGGCAGGCAAAGGGGTGAGGGTGGGGGGTGTAAGGACCCAAGATGGAGGTTTTGGAGACCGCCACGCCGACGCAGTGGTATGGCGAGCCCGAGAGGCGGCCCGAGTAGTACATCACGTAGGTTTTGGTTTGGGGGATGAAGTGGACGTCCGGTGCCCAGATTAGCGGGAGCGTGTCGTTCACCCAGTCGCCCGGGGTGGGCAAGAGGTCAATCTTGTTGAGGAGTGTCCATCTGGCGTCGGCGGAGGTGAAGGACGGAAAGGAAGGGGACCAGGCCACTTGGACATTGTTCTTGTTCCCGGAGGTGGCAAAGGCGTACCACTTGGAGGTTGCTGGGTCAAACGTGACGGAAGGGTCAGGGAAGTCGAGGTTCCCCAATGTAGTGCGGGGTGAGGAGAGCACCCCCAAAGGCAAGAATGCTAGAAATAGTACCGAATACATCGTGTTGACTGCAGTGTAAAGTCTTGTGGTGGTGGGCTAATGAATGCATGGTTCTTTGGGGCAAGACAGCTACGCCCAAGTTATATATTAATGACGACTTGACGATGTCATGAGAATGTCGGGTCGACGGCCGAAACAGGACAATGATGACCATGGCGTATTACCACCCCTAGTATCTTGCACTACCCGCCAGGCCGAACTCATTACAACTCACACAGGACAAGTGATCAGCAGGATTATGTCTGGGGCAAAACTCACTCGTGCTGAATCAGGGTCTAGCGGTAATGTCCCACCGAACCCGACCAGTCGGTAACGCGGGGAAGTCTTGTGATCTGAGGTTGTGTTGCCGGAGGTAGTAGTAGCATCGACAACGAAGAGGCGGTTTGTGGTGGGTGATAGTTCTTGGGCGCGCGAGGCTGTGGTCATAGGTAGTCCGTTATGGAACACCAAGACAGGGCTTCGAAAGTTGTACAGATTGTCTTGGTCCACAAGCTTCGAGAATGATACCGCACCATGATATTGATTCAGTCATAAATCGCTGTGAACCTATATCCGATCACATCCCAGATGTTGCGTAAATGCCTCACCACCACCACTATCAGAATCCCCGATTCACCCCTTCCCAGTCTGGGTTATCCCTCTTCGCCCTCACCAGATCACCCGGCCAGCTTCCTCCTGGAGCCTTCTGAGGATTCTGGATGCCCTGTTCACAGACTGCATCTCCCAGTTCCTTTTCAATTTCGAGCCTTGGTAACTGCCAGCGTATCACATCAGCCCAGGTGTCGATTAATTCCGGCGGCGGTGGCGGGTAGCTTCCAAAATCTGCCCTGACGCCCAATCGAAGGGCTCGGACCGTCCCTCCCAGCCGCTCTGCGATCCCGGGAGAGGTATGCAACGACATGGCGAGCCACGCGTCTCGGACCTCCTTCTCGGGGATGCCGTGTGCTCGGAGTAGGTTTTCAGCAACATCGGCCGAGACAACCTCGAATCTCTCTGGCACGTCGTTGTAGGTCGAGGCAGTGCCAATGTCGTGGAGGATGCAGGCTACAAACAAGACATGGGGTGCTGCTCGCGGTGTGCAACTAGGTGTGGGATTGTCATATTCGCTGGCCATGGTCGATCGGATCGAAGGGGCATACTGTGCGTCTGGTGGAAGGAAATCCTCAAAAAGACGCATAAAGGCCGTAGCGTAGAAATACACTCTGAGACTGTGATACAGGATGGAAGCTGGCAGGATGGATTTGGCGACCGCGAGAGCTTCGGTGCAGACTGGATGTGCAGGAATGAGAGCTCGAACGGCCGCTGTGATGGTGCCGGTCCCAACTCCTGGTCCTATCCCTGGAGAGCTGGATGTGGAAGCGGTTGACTGATGTCTTGGAGGGTTGCACATGCTGTTTGATCTTGGGTCAGTGTCTTGGATTGATGTCGGTACCGAAAGTGTCTCGGTGGTTGAAGATGGGAGGAACGTTGATAGTCAAAATGTGACAGTAAGGGGATGATAGCTCCTGCTGTTTGTTTAGGATCGTTTCCTGGGAGAAGGCGCTATCGCTGGAATGGACAGGCCATTGTCAGTGGTGAAACTTTGTTGGTCCTTTTTCCATGATCAAAGCACTGGAATTGGCAGCTTTGACTCATCGAAATCTGGGTAGACCCTAACCCTCGCAAGCTCGAAACAAAAGCAACTATTCTATGCGCTAACTATTCTTCCACAGATTCCCATTACCTTTCTCTGGCGCCGAAATCTCTCTAGATCAGCTTGATCTCCTTCAAAGACAACTTCTCAAACATGCTCTGCAGCTCGCTGCCCACCACGCCATCAAGAGCATACAGCCTCTCCGTTGCATCAATTGAACCAAGATCAATCTGAGCTCTATCCTCGTCACTTTCCCCAACTTTCAAACTTTCGAGCTTCTCGGTAAGGACTCGTTCCTCAGAATCTTCCTTTTCCGCACATGATTCGCATTCTGAAGAGTCCTCTTCTTTATCGTCCTTCAGCTTCTCGGAGCTTTCGTGGGTTGCCCGAAGGCACTTCAATAGGTGATCCCATTTCTGCTCGGCTTCGTCTTTGTCACTGTGCGTCGCCATGTATTTGACCCTCTGGCAGTGAGACCCATACACGGTCAAGAGACCGATACGCTTGTATGTAGCCTTCGGTCCGTCACCAACAGGCTCAACCAGGAGGCCACCAATGCACAGCGATTCGTACTCGGTAGGTTTCCTCATAATCAATGGCACAAAATACCCCGCCACTACATCCGGTCCATTCTCCATGTCCTCGTCCCACTCGATGTCGAACGAAAAGTCAAAGGCGTCGGAATGGAAATTGCTGACACAAAAGGCTTCCGTGCCATCCTCCTCCTTGATTGACAGCTTATGGGTTTTTCCACCTCCCATAGCAAGCATGTACCAGGGTTTCTTCTCGTAATCCGGGCGAACCTCGACAGGACGCATGAAGCAGCGCATTGTGATGGAGGCATCCTTGAGAGAGGCGGTGGGCTTTGCCGGAAAGACCGGTGTGGTTGTCGCATCCACAATGTCGACTAGGGAGTATGTGCTTCCGCTATAATCGAGAGCGGACGGAGAGACGGGCCCAGCGATTGATAGCCAGGACCAAGTCGGCGCGATGTAGCTTCCCGTCGACCCCACAGGACTTGAATCCCCAGAGGACTGCCACAGTAGTGACTGCGGAAGTGTGGAGCGCCATATCCCAGCCAGGTACGTGTCATCTGGCAGAGCGGCCTCAAATTCCTGCGCAAGGCCCGACAAGGCCACGAGTCTGTCCTGGACGTGACTGAAGATCTTGCCAGAATATTCCTTGTATATCGTGTTCCAGGCTTTATACAACTCGGGTGAGGTGTCTGGCGCCACGTTCAGCTTGGTCCTGGTCTGGAACTTGGGGTTCCCGTTAAACACCGACTTGAACGGTGTTCCTCCTGGGAAAGTTTCGCTCGCGAAATAGGGGGCTTCCGCGCAACACTCCCACATGAGCTCGTGAGAGGTGAAGTGTAACACTCTGCGAGACAGCTGGCGCTCCTGAAAGACCCACCCTCTTTTCGCCAGGGAGGACTTGGTAATACTGTCAAAAACACCATGTGTGTCCGGAGTCAACCAGCATTTCCAGCTTTCTTGCCCATTGAAGGAAATGTACATGGGAAAAACAGCCAGTGGATCTCTGTTCCTAAAGCAGCCAAAACGACCGTCAGGGGAATCGTCTGCCGAGATGTTGAGCAGTGCATTCTTGTAGACGTCGTACATCATGATGGACTCTCGTTGCCAGTCCTCTTTGCTGTCCTGGAGAATGCACAGCGAATCGATCCAGAGCCATCGGACTTTTCAGAAGCAAAGTGTTAGCATACATTCCATTCTTTGTTCCGCAGGTCTGCCTCACCTTTGAACCAGCTTGCCGCCTTGATAGCATCTGCAAATGTCTTGGGCAGTAGCGATATCGAAACACCTTCCCGAAGTCTCTCTGCAATATTTCCTGTTGTCAAGACAGGTAACTGACTGGCCCCCCATTCCCCCCAGCAATGACTGAGTGTGATGTACTCTCGTTCTTGCTCGAAATCTCGTGGGGTGTCCAAAGGCGTCACCAACTTCACCATTGACGTCTCAATTGCTGACTTCACATCCAAAAGTCTGGTTGGCAACCAATCTCTAGAAGCCGTGTTGTTGCATTGGTTGTGCTTGCCATCTTCGTTTGTCTGGCATCGTTTCAGCCACTCTAGCGCATTATCACGTGTTTGCTCCGATTCCGTAGTCGGGTGTCGTTCCATGCCCTTCCCCTCGGTCATGCCAAATAGTGCCTTGTCGAACTCGGAGAAAGGCCAGATTTGAAGCTTCAAGATGTTCCAGTAGTTTTTTGCAGCTCTTGGGTGTCCCCGGTGAGTCAGTGCAAAGTGCAGTCGGTTAGGGGCTGGGCCGGACTGCCAACACATCTCGATATTGGATTCGTCTATCGACTCCATCGCCAGCCGTTTGACCCGCAGGTTAGCCATGAGGAAGATACAGAGATGGCAGCGGGCATCTTCCCCGTCTTGAAGGGTCTTTGCGCCATTGTGCAGCAAACATGCCGGGGGAAGGCCCTCCATCGCTTCTTTGCCTGTGGTTTTATGAAGATCCGCATGATAGCCAAAATAGTTCAGGGCGTTGTAGCAGGTGTCACAGAGTTGGGTCATGCTGCGGATGGTTGCGCTCGGTTTAGATCCAGAGTTTGCATCTTGAGATGTTTCTGCTGGTTCGTCCAGGGAGGATGCTTTTGTCTCATTGTGGCGTGTGAATGGGGATAGGCCGGGTGATTTGACTACAAAGATGTCGACATCGTCGTCGTCGACCTGGTCCGGGTTGACAAGCACAAACGATGTGATCTTATCGTTGCGCTTCAGAATCTCGTCTGATTCAAGGAGATTCATTGTGTATGGATTGTTGATGAGATATTGTTGAAAGAGAAAAACATAAACACAGAGATTGCTGCCTGAGATGGACCCTGAAGCCCCACCTGGGATTGTCAGCATTTAGCTTGAGGGAACCTGGTCTTGGCGTTCGGACTCATACCCATGGTTTCTTGTAAAAATGCGAATCTGCCGGGAAACCATCCACTCAAATGAGTTTGAGTATGAAACACCTATTCCCGCCTGTGTCCCCTCTACGCCATCCACCTCCCGAACCACCCCACGGCCTGGTCTTCGCTCCCCTGCCCCCTCTCCTTCTGCTTCGGATCCCCAATATCACCCCTGACGGCAAATCCGTGCTTGGCACCTTCATACACCACCACCTCGTGTCTTTCTCTATCCCGCAACATTTTCACCACAGTCTCCATCTTAGCACGCCTTAGATACTGGTCGTCATCTCCGTTTGCGATGCTGAGCGGTGTGTCATCCTTTACCTTGTCAATATCAGCCGGAACGGAGATCAGGGACGGGTGGGCAGTGAATGCGCAGTTGACCAGAGGTGGGGACATGTGGGTAAGGCGGATTGTGTACAGCCCTCCCCAGCAGAAGCCAGCCACGCTAATTTTGCCTGACGGACCAAGCTCTTGTCGAAGGGAATGGAAAAAGGCATTGACTCGGGGAGCAGCGACGGCGTATCGGTTGTAGAGGAGGAACCTGACGAGCTCGGGGACAACACGGACGTAGGTCCAGATTTTGGTGAAGATGTTGGCTGTGGGGAGGGCGTCTGCCAGGATGAGGAACTTCTCGGTGAGTGAGGTTCCTTTGTGAAAGTCGGGAACAACGACTGTGCAAGGCACACGCCGTGCGTATGCATCGGCAAGAACGCGGGTGTTTCGCAGCTTCCAGCCGAAGGCGTCGGTGATTATTACGACTGTGCCGAGTGAACGGGCACCTTCAGGTGGAAGAGAGACATAGGAAGGCACGTTGTGGACAATCTGCTCCGTGCCGACCGGAGTGATGTCTCCACGGAGAGTGCCGGTAAAGCAGTCTCTACAGAATGGGGCCTGCATCTCGTCATATGATAATATGAATGAGACACGGTGGAAATAAAAGATTTAGCATGATTGAGGTGGTCAAGGTCATAGATATGTCGAGGTCAAAGGCGGGGTAGCTAGACATGACCCACCTGATTGCGACTCAGCTCTCACTCATGCTGCTGCTCTTGGTTGAATGCTCGCCGTGTTCACCGAAAACGAACAAAGGCTATCGCGGAGATGACCATGTTCAAAGGCGGTCCGGGGGCATGGGACCCGGTGCATCCGGGTATCTCCAAGATTTACCAGTACCGCCCGTTAACACCGAAATGTCAAGAACACGATTACACCATCAGGCTCCTTCATCTCCTTCCGGCCCGAGACAGCGATGCTTCTCTCCGTTGCTGGCTGATTGAAAAGGGCTACAGGGACTACTGGGGGATACCCGTCTACCACGACTATCATGCCGTGTCGTACACCTGGGGCGACCCTGTTTTTCCAGAGGCTCTCGAGGTCCTTCCTAACAGCTTCTCATCTCCCACCGAGTCACTTGGTGTCATCCGCATTACGCAAAATCTTCACTCGGCCTTGAAGCACCTAAGACGGCGCGATGTTCCCGTGGTTCTCTGGGTGGATGCTGTATGCATCAACCAGAGCGATGTCACGGAGCGCAACAGCCAAGTGTCCAACATGCCCAACATATACAAGAAGGCTTCGTCGACAATAGTTTGGCTCGGAGACGAATCCGCTGTTGATGATGCTCGGTTATGCATGAGCTTTTTCGAGAACCTGGGGAGACTTTCGTCAACTTCTCAAGGCCAGCAGCATTCTACCTCCTGGCGAAAACGATTCGAGATCAACCAGCTCGTGGGAGACTTTCTGGATGAAAACAAGGCTGAAATAGCATTTTTTCTCGAGAGGCCTTGGTTTCGCCGTCGTTGGATTGTACAAGAAGTCGTTCTGGCCAAAAGTGTGGCCATACACTGCGGACAGTGGAAGATCGACTGGGACACCTTTCACCTCGCTATGTTTGAGCTCTTTGAGAGCGACCAAGGGATATTCACACAAGATCATCGCACAACCATGCGGACAATGACAGGCGTCCGCAATGGCGGTCGTACCATAACAGCAGTGCGCAACATTGGCGTGGCAGCAAAGAAACAGCTGCCGCTGGACACTCTTGTCGAGTTTGCATCGTTCCTCTGTGCCGACCCTCGGGACAGACTTTACGCCCTATATGGTGTCATCAAGCGTTGGTCCCCACGCCAGGTCACGATGCAATTGAGTCAAATCAGCAACATTGATTATTCCTTGCCGACCGAGACCGTCTTCACGAACTTCGCAGCTGAATTAATGCAGATCAATACGCATGATCTTCAACTGGTGGCGTCCAGGTACTGGATTGTCACCCATGTTTTGCAGCTTGCGACAGCGTTCGGTCAACGGGATATGCCGGGTGATCATTTCGGTATCAAGATCCCATCATGGGTGGTGGACTGGACGGGCGATCTGTGTTTTGAGCCACTGCAACACTCACGAGCAAACGGCGTTGCATTTGAAGCGCTCAGGGGCAATGATGTGGTTCAATTCCTCCCGAACAAAGAACATCCCTCTCACCTAGTGATGGTCGGCATACCGTTTGACATGGTCACAGCAACCATATCACTTGATATCGCCCCAATGTTACTGACCAATTCGGTCCACAAAGCCAGAGTATCTTTGAATAAGTTCCTCTCCGAAGTTGCTCGTCACGTCCATGACGATTCTTACAAGCCGACTTCTGAACATCTTGTTACGGCCTTGGCAATTTCACTCGTGGCAAATTGGGACCACACTCCCAGCAACTCGTACTTTGCACAAGACCCACGCTTCATCCAAGACTTTCTGGCACAACTACGGAATCAACAGTATCATTTGCCTGAAATGTTACATAAATGGCCAGCGTACGTCGAGCTGATGGCTATTACAATGCGAGGACGGTCTCTTTTTCTGACTGCCAAAGGATACATGGGCATTGCAGCAACAGCAGTCAAGACCAGCGACGTTGTCTCTTTACTGGACGGCCAAAGTGTACCCTTCATTTTAAGACCGGAGCGAGCCGCAAAATACTCGGTTTACCATGGTGAACGGGGCGCCGTGGAAGCGCCGGGTTGTTTCGACTATCAGGCCATGAGGTATAGCTATGACATGGCGATGCTCGCGAGCGACCCAGGCGCATACAACAGCTTTTCTTTAATCAGTGATGCTTATGTGCATGGCCTAATGAAAGGGGAAAGTAATGAGATAATGAAGAAAGATGGCGATGATCTTGCGCTGAAAATAATATCAATTTCTTGATAGAGACCATATTGAATCATCTTCTATCAATAACCTCACGACAACCACCCCTCCTGTCGAGAATCTAGAATTTGTCAGTCAGGTCTCTAGTTCCAAGTCACCTGGGCCCACAGTGAATCAACCTTCTTTTGATTTTCCCAATCGACATCTTGCTTTATCATATCCGGTAGATAAACCATTCCTCCTGGTGGCCCCGCGAAGCCATATTTCTCCTTTAACTTGTGCAGCGTGATTGGCGTTTCCAGTTCATACACCGTCAAATTTTCATCTGCGTATTGCCCCCATTTCCATGCTGGGATATCCAGAACCAGTCTTTCATTCTCTGATTTGTGCTTTCTCACAGTCACGCTGTCACCTGTGGCTCGCAAAAGTTGGTCCTGAGCATGGTCACCATCCTCCACTTTCCTCCTGTCGAATTTGCTCGTCGACCTCCGCCTGCTCCTCGACATGAGTTACCTCTGGTGTTTCGTCTCCATTTTCCAGGTTTTCCCTCTTCAGCAGCTCTCTCCTTGTCACTGGCGGAGCGATGTCCCCGACGTGAGCAATTGCTGAAATTGGAGTAACTCGATAGAACCAAGCCCTATTGACAGTGTCCGCCATTCTGTATTTGCGAAACTCGTAGCGCTTTGTTTCTTCCAAGATCTGGGTCATGTAGGGCTCGCGCATGGGGAGGATGACGTCTTGCTTGGGTGCTTCTGTGGTTGCATTTTGCATTGAGGGTCTTTTTCGCTTTAGTGGCACGTTGGTGTCTCTTTACCTTCCGGAAGTTGCCGTTGACCATGAAAGAAAACTCAACAAGAATATCATATTTATCTTTCCATGAGTTGTGCTGAAACAAAACAGCTGGAACTTTCTTTGAGATAGTGGTTTATGTTTATGGTGTCGGGTTAGGGTTGGTTGTTACTGGAGCAACAAGGGGCCTCAGGGGTAATCATTTGGTTATAGGGACTGCAACATGCCAACATCTCATCAAATCTGAAGAAAACCCGACATTGGCGTGCCTGCGAAAAGGGAACTGGTTGTGACAGTGGCCTCTTCAGAATCGAAATGGTAATGTAGTTAATGTAGTGTGCTGACTCCACTGCCTACTCCCTGCCCAGTCGACTGCTGTGGGCCTTGGGCCTTTGTCAGGCAGGAATGATTGGGCCTTCTTGCGCAGGCAGTCACGGCAGTCACATCCATTGAGCCTCC
The DNA here is from genome assembly GCF_035222475.1 of Podospora pseudopauciseta. Lineage (NCBI taxonomy): Eukaryota > Fungi > Ascomycota > Sordariomycetes > Sordariales > Podosporaceae > Podospora > Podospora pseudopauciseta. The sequence goes on from NC_085892.1 coordinate 453,090, forward strand.
CGAAATTCCATTGAGCCTCCCCCGCGTCGGTTGTCGGATGTGTCCGTGTCACTCACCTGGCAAAAATACCAAATGGCAGACCCTTTATCCATTGGGGCGAGTGTCTTGGCTTTCATTGGCCTGGCAGATCGCATCATCCGCCTCAGCAAGTTTTGCATCGACGGGCTCAAAGATGCGCCCAGCGACATTCGCATGATCCATGGCGAGGTATCATCCCTCAGGGCAATCATTGACGTTCTGGCCGAATCAAAAGCTCCATCATTTTTGGAAAACAACGCCGCTCTCCTCAGCTGCCATCGTTGTCTCTCCGACCTGGAAACTCTGCTTCCCACCGATGTGGGTGTTGGCCTTCCCCGCCGCCGCCTTACCATTGCAGAGCTCGCTTGGCCCTTGAAGCAATCAAAGGCTAGGAAGACTCTGGTTGAGCTCTCGCAACACAAGGCTACCCTCCTCCTGATTATATCAGGTGATGTACTGTAAGTTAAATCAGCTTACCCCCCAAACACCCAGTTTCTGATGCGCAAATGCCATCTTCCAGGCATGAGTTGCGCGCCATCAAGACAACGCTGCACGAGATTCAAAATAATGTCACTGGTTGGTCCTCCTCGTTATTCCAGACTTCCTCGGGTCCCCTCTGATTAGTCCCTTCTCCAGAATCCGAGCGTCGTAGCATTCAGACTTGGCTGGAGCAGACGAATCCGTCACGGCTTCACAATGCTGCCATCAGTAAACACGAACCAGAGACATGCGCATGGCTGACACGCTCTGATGGATGGAGATTGTGGACGTCCTCGACATCTGCTTATCGAATGCTCTGGATTTACGGAATACCTGGTGCTGGCAAGACGGTATTGGCCTCCTTTGCCATCGAAAAGATCAGGCTCCTTTGCGAAGGTGCCACCAACTACGTTTACGCTTATTACTATTGTCATTACTACAACGCCCAAGACGAGGCTATACCGCTACTGAGATGGGTAGTCGCCCAGGTTTCTCGACAACTCGGCTGGGCTCCTGTCGAGCTCAAACGCCTCCATGACAGAGGTTGTGAGCCAACCGTCCCAGAGCTACAACACATTCTTGAACTTGCCCTGGCACGACTGGAACGGTTATTCATTATTGTCGATGCAGTTGATGAAAGCATGCCGAGGGACGAGATAATACGTCTACTTGCGACAATATCTCTCGACGCCCGATTCTACAAAGTCCGCATCCTTGCAACGAGTCGCCACTACGGTGACATCGAGCGCTTCTTTTCGGCCGTATCATCATCCATCTCCATGAAAAACCCGTATGTCGATTCCGATATTCAACGTCACATTCGTGCAAGGTTTCAGTCTAGCATGCGCCTTCGGCGATGGCAGAACTCTTTCCAAGCAATCGAGGAGGCATTGGTGTCGGGAGCAAACGGCATGTATGTTATCTCCCATTGGTCTACTCTGGTTGAGCTTTCTGACTCGCTATTAACAGGTTTCGCTGGGTGGACTGTCAACTGCACAGCATTGAGCGTCTTGGGGACAAGACAAAACTCGCATCCGTCTTGCAAGATCTTCCTCGTGACCTGACCGAGTCGTACATCAGGATATTCGAGGCCATCCCCGAGGTCGACCAGCCGTTTATAAAACGGATCCTTCTGTGGGTATATGGGGACTCCAGGACACATTGGGATGGTCGAGGTATCAATGGAAAGCTGTTACTAGAGGCAGTTTCCTTCGACCTGTACGGCATCAAGGACAATGCCTTCGATTGGGCGTACCTGCAAGATCTTTGTGGCTGCCTCATAGCAGTGAGGAACGAACTTTCGAACCCAGGGGTTACTGATGGTGATGACAGTTTCGATGACGGGGCCAGTTGCTGGGTCACCCTTGCACATTACACTGTCTGGGAGTTCCTCAGTTCCTACCACATCCTGTCGACGCCTGTTTCAGCATTTGCAACATCTACCGAAGTTGCTGAGCGGCAGTATGCGGTCAGCATCCTTCGCAACGCCCTGGCAGCGCGTCCCGAAGACCCAGGAACACATTGGCGGCGCGACCGCGAGGCGTATTGTCTAGTTGTGGGATGCATGTTCTTGGGCTCACCAGGGCTCCAAACCTCCGAGGACCTAGACCTGTTCTATCACTTCATAAACCCTCAGAACCCTCATTACCGCCGATTTGGCCCGATACAGGCACGTGCGCTGCGCGGCGAGGAAGATTTCTCTTCTCACTGCTTTTTTATTCTGGCAATTCCTAGCCAGTTTCGAGTTCCTGAACAAGCCTTCGAAAGGGAGAATAACGCAGAAGTGGTTCTGAATGCCCACCTACTTAAGAATTGGCTTTATGTGGGCGCTGGGCGCTCCCTAGAGCTTCCAGCTATTGGTCGCTTGTCGCAAGATGAAGTTTGGGAGCTAGGAAAACACCAGGTTGCCGGTCACTTCATTAGACTGAATAAGTCAGGAGAAGTACAAGAAATCGGTTTCGATGGGAGGGTCTGGGATATTACGTCTCCGCCAACTCGAAGATTACGTGCCTCGTCGCTCGATCCCAGAGCCGGATCGCCAGCCCTGGTTCCGTAAAATGAGAGCATCCAGACTGTCCTTTCCAAGGAATTCCGATACAGATTTCGGATGACATACTGCCAAAAACTGAGGAAGATTTCTCTCCCTATCTTCTACATTCACACCCCTCAGTCTTCCAATGAACTTGAAGCATATAACCGCCGACAGAAAATAGAAGTCGAAAATAAAAGGGCTGTAGAAAATAGAGGTACTTCGGTACATCGAGCTTCCATTTTCAGGCTCTCAGGCGGAATGATGATGAAGCATAGCTCTTTGTATAACTGGACATTTACCACTCCGATCTTCGAAGCCGAAATCAAAATCATATGTGTGCTATCGTCAGGAATACGTTTTGCTGAGGATTTAGCAGAGAGACTGGATCGCGTTTGGATGTCCGTGTACGTTTGCGCTGGACTTGGCTCATTACTGCGGCAAAGCCCAGGCCCTCACCTTAGGTATATAGTCGTTTGCTCCCCCCCAACCTACCCGCAAATCTCGGGTCTTAGGGTTTTCAATATCAGGCCGATATACTATAATCCTGTAAGATCTCGAGGGCTATTGGGAAACCGGCAGTAGGACGGACCAGCCCCTTCTCAAGTGCGTGCTATTTATCCTAGTTTAGCAGCCCCCTTCACTCGCCTATCCAGTATACACTTCCTACTTACTCGTACTATATTCTAATCCTACTATCAGCTCAACTCAATATACCCTGAATAGTATTGTTCGGGCTTAAAGTCTCTGCAATCATCATAATATCCACGTAGCTAGTTAGCAAGTTTAACTGGAAACTGAGATTGTAATGGGTGAGAACTGGCTGGGAGGACGTGAAACGGCACTTACCGAATCAAAGCCCATACTACATAGCTCACCGCAACAGCCAAGGCGCAGGAAGCGACGGAGTAAAAGCAGACTTCCTGCCCAAAGTGGGACGGCTTCTCGAAGACCGCACTTCTCTGCAACGGAGCTGAGGCCAGCGGTAACCTGCTCGCGAAGACGCTGGCGACGATTCTGTTGCTTGTCTAGTCAGTACAAGTCTCCATGAAACAAGCACGCGTTTCCCTTGCTCGTGGCATCTTTTGCTCCCGCTCAACATAAACCCAAAAGAGGCAGAAAAGGGTTGCCGGCAACTGACAATAAAACCGCTTGGTTCTCCTCAAAGTTCGGATGAGAAAGCCCAACTTTCAAAGAGCAGGTTTGATTCCACTTGATAAAGAGAGCAGAAAGCTCAGATGATGAACCAATATTAAATACACCTAGAAGCCGCAGAGATTGTATTAAAAACAAACAGTAAAGGAATAAACAAAAGCAAAGGAAGCCTTTTGTAAACTAGGGAGAATGAATTATTCCTTAGCTGGAAGTAATCCATCCGAAGAAGCGGTGTAATGGGTAGATAGACTTTATATTGTCCCCGCGAAGGCGTCTTAAGAAACCGAAATTGTACATACCATCCGACCCATCTCGATATCCTCTTCCCCAACGAGGAGAAGAGGTCGGCAAGGAGTCACATCGCGCGACGGGGCGAAAGCAGCGGCGGAGAAAGAATTGCCAGAGGCCATTTCTGTTGGGAGAGTGAACCGACCCCCAAGAGTAAGGATTCGAGGAATGGCGTCTTATGGAAGACGACACCACAGGAAGTTAGGTGGGAGGAATGCGTGCTACTTGCTATTGCATCAGCTGAACGATCCGAGCGAAGCCCAGTAGAACGAGAGTGTTGGTGCTTTTGTCAGATACTTACGACGGGATAGGGCAAAGGGTCAGGCGATATGTGTGGCCTGGTCTGCCAGGGATGTCCTCGGGCGTGAAGTTGGCGGTTCCTCGAGCGAAGAGATCCGTGCTAGTGTTTCGGATGATACGTCGAGAAAGGGTTGCGGAGCTCTGGGGACGTTATACAGAAGAGTTGTGGTATTTTTCGTAGTGTTAGCAACGTCCAGATGGAAAGGAAACAGGAGTTGAACATACTTACAGAGTGGCCTGGAAGGTTCTCAAGTGATGCTGCTTAGTGAGCATGGCGAGGAGAGACAATGGACCAGATGTATGCGCGCACTTGAGACAACAGATGAAAAATATGTAGATGGGATGTTGGAGTTTCTGTTGATGCTGCTGGAAGGAAATGGTTAATGTTGTGGGCACCCAAAAGAATTCTTTTGCCAATGTGGGAAGGGCAGATTCGTGCTTGCCCTGCAATTTCCTTGCCTAGGGAAAAAGGCCTCCAGATTCACGCGGTATAGGTCTGGCGTGCTGGACCCAGGCCCCTAATTGAAAATGCATCCAGCTCCAGTCTGACAATCAGACAATGTACCAAGACCCAACTTCTCGACTATCTACCCCTGGACTACTGTTGCACATGAACTGAAGCCATGTGGTACCCAACGTGTGGACAAGTACGAATCTATCTGTTTCTCTCCAAGCGGGGAACGGTACGTACATCTAGGAGAGAGTTGGCAACACCACCACCACCACCACCGCTTCGTGCAACCTGTCAGGTTACTTTGTTCTGAATTGTCCCCGATGATACCGCATGTACTACAACAGAAATTTTCAAGTCTAGACCGCCGTCTCGATCCGATGTCGAACATGGATCACAAGCCGATCGGAACAACGTCTCGAATGCCGAGGTGCATCAACAAAGTTAGATCATGCTGTGGGCTCTTGGAAAGAAAACAAAAAGGTTGCCAGGGTAGTGTTCATCTTGTCCTTGAGGTGGGGAAGGTCTCTCCTTCGTCCAAACAGTTCAGCTAAGATACCCTGGGATTCAGAATAATATTGACCCGGACAAGCAAGAGCACTGCGACGGTCTGGGAGAAAGCGGTGTGTAACTGATGCAGCATGCTGCCGACAGCATGTGAATGTCAATCCACATCTAACCGTCCTGTGTAGTACCCGCCAATCTATGGCAATAAAGCCGCACACAAGACGTCGCCCGAGGTCGACCTCCATCTCGTAGGCCATATTCTCTGGTGGTAGTATAGCGCCAAGAGATATCCGTTACCAGAATGTCTCGCCCTCTGACGGGAGCAGGGCTGAACAAGGGGGACCCCGTTTTGGTTAGCGTAGCTTTAGCGAGTGCGGTGGTTGGCTCAGATCGTGCCACACCGCTCCACCTCTTCGGCGATAACCCGTCCATTGGGGATGATCGGAACCTGGAAGAATCGGAACCTCCCCGAATCCGAACTCTAGGAACGGCTCCGAAATTCCCAATTTACTTGAGGAGAAAAAGTTCACTGACATCCTCGAAAGGGTTTATCGGAAAATCAGCAGATACACCATGGCCAACACCACCGCCGTCGAGGAGCTCGACATTGTCATCGTTGGTGCTGGGCTGACGGGCATCAACGCTGCATATCGCCTCCAAACCCAGCTGCCCAATCACAGTTATGCGATTCTCGAAGCCAGGGATTCTCTGGGTGGAACGTGGGACTTTTGGAAGTATCCAGGCATCCGGAGCGACAGCACCATGGCATTATATGGCTTCCCATGGCGACCGTGGCCCTATGAGGAGAGCATGGCTGGCGCCAAAGCCATCAAGTCGTACATTGCCGAGTGCGCTGCTTCTGAAGGCATCGACAAGAAGATTCGGTATCACCACCGCGTAAAGGCTGCAAACTGGAGTTCCGAAGAGCAAAAGTGGACGCTTCAACTGGAAATCACATGCGAGGATGGTGTCACAGAAGAGAAGCAGATCAAGGCGTGGTGGCTGCTTGCCTGCAGTGGCTATTACAGCTACGACAAGGTTTTGCCGCCTACCATCCCCGGGATCGACAAATTCCAGGGACAGGTGATTCATCCTCAGTTCTGGGACGAGAACCTCGACTATGCGGATAAGAGGATCATCGTCATCGGCTCCGGCGCCACAGCCATCACCCTTCTGCCTTCCCTCGCAGAAAAGGCCAAGCAGGTTACCATGCTACAACGCAGTCCATCCTATGTGCTCGCCCTTCCGAGAAAAGACAAGACGGTCAAGACCTTGTCTAAATGGATGCCGCGCAGCTGGGCTGTGACCATCAACTGGTTTCAGAGAATGTTCTTCGAGACGGTCTTTGTCCAGTTTGTTCTCAACTTTCCCAATGCCGGACGCAGGTTCGTCATCGACTCCATGAAGTCACAGCTTCCAAAAGGTTTTGCGATCGAGAAGCACTTCAATCCCCGGTATAACCCGTTCGAGCAGCGCCTCTGCTTCTGTCCAGGTGCCGATTTCTTCAAGGCGCTGCACAAGCCTGGCGTCAGCATTGTGACGGATGTCATAGACACCGTTACTAGTGACGGCATCATCATCAAGACTGGCGGCGAGAAGATTGAGGCTGATATTATTGTGACTGCTACCGGATTGCACATGGAGGTTTTGTCAAGCACGGCTGTTACAGTCGATGGGAAGCCTATCAACGAAACCATGGGGGAGCGCTATGTGTGGAATGGGTGCATGATTGAGGGCGTTCCGAATGCTGGGCTTTTAACTGGGTACACCGCTGCCAGTTGGACGCCTGGTGTGGACGTGCGGACAAGGAACCTGATCAAGGTTATCAAGCACCAAGACAAGACCGGGGCTTCATCTGCCGCCCCTCACATCCCCGAGTCTAAGAGAGCCTCCATGCCAGCTGGGCCTATGATGACGCTTACTTCGACGTATGCACGGGCTGCAATGAAAAGGATGCCACTTGTTGCTGGTATTGGGCCGTGGAAAGCTGGAACAAACTGGGTGCAGGATGTGTGGGCAATGCTGTTTGGAAGTGTCAAGGATGGCATGAAGTATTCTTCTGGAGCCAAAGACAAAGCTATTTGAAAGGAGATTATGTGTCATTACTTGATATATGACCAAAGTTTGGATGAAAAGTTGATGGTATTAATATATGCACAATGTCTTGAAGCCACATGCCACTCCAGCCTTTGGTGGCAGTGCTGATGCCCCGCCCCCAGATTGACAGGGGGGTGGCAGTACATCTACCATACCCCATCAATGACACCAGGTTTTACTTTCTCGACTCCGCAACAACAACTTGACCTCAGTATCTGCCCAACTCGATCACCATGGCTTATTTCTCAGATCCACCCCCTAGCATCGTCCCATCTCATATGCTAGCCTCTCCCGGGTTCGGTTTCGATTCTTTTAATAATGATTCCGATGTTGAGCTTCCACAACTCCCAGCACCACAGACTCTTGTGCCAGCTCATGTCTCAACGGGAGGGCAGGTCGGGTTCCAGGGAAATCTTTCCTCTAATGTTATTCCGATCGGAAGTCATACAAGTGGAATTGTCTTGTACAACGACGCCAATCTGCTAGGAGATGGCCAACAGCAATTGCTGTACTACTCAAAAAACCGTGCAGACAGAAATCGGAACAAACAAAGTCGTTCAGAACATAGAGGTGGTTACTCACGAACATTTAGCTCTGATAGAGGTATGTCTTGCAGCTCTCACTTTACCTTGTTCTTGACTTGCAACTTGTTGACGCAGTGATTTGGCAACAGCAACGGCCTATGCCATCAAGACAGCACGTTACCCGGTGCTTTACGAAATGGCGAGAACGCCAGCTGTTGCAAGGAAGGCGCTAGAAACATGGAAGAGGCAACCCAGTCAACCATCCATTCCAGAAGGGAGCAACACATCTACGGGCAGTCAAGGGCAAGCAGGTCCGTCGACTGCCCCGGTGGTTAGGGGTGCCACGTCTATCACCACCGCTTTGCCCCCACAGCACATGGCCTTTTCCAAGCCTGTCCTGGAAAAAACCCGCCGCGGGACTCGGTGTGTTATCACCTGCGAACTCGAAAAGGCCTATCCAAACTTCCACATCCAGTGCGAATACATTTACCTCAATCAGCAAGAACGGGTCAACCATAGCTGGACGGACACACGCATCTCGCTTGCCAATATATCAACCAAGGAAAATCTCTGGGTTGTGGCTATGGAGCAGATAGGCTACAATGAAGCCTTCATCAAAGGGCTTGTTGGCGACGAAGAATATGCCCAACTCGAAAGCGTTGATGGGCCGGTTAAAGGACACGATAAATACTCTGGCCCATCAGTTGTTGCGAAGGTGGCCAAGAAAATCACGATTCCAGAAGGATACGACTTGGGTAACATCTGGTGTGAAACAGCGGGATTTTACACAATGAAAATCTTTGTCCCAAGCAAAGAATACAGGATGTAAAAGACATCGTTAGCTCACTATGAAATAATAAACAGACCTCCTTTGCCCTGACACTCAAGGTTTTCGCTCTCTCTTCACCTTCTAGACGCCAGAACCAAGTCGTGATCATGAACACCATCAATCTTCCCCAGCAGAAGTGAAGCAAGCTCGATCAGCGGCCCTATCAGCATGGTCATGGCGAGAATCTGACCAAAACTCCACTCCTCAAGACCTGGAGCCAGCGCGTTCCGCTGGATAGTCAACTCGAGCATCACAATCAGGTATATGGTACCGGTCAAATAGCTGATAAGTTGATACAGCGGCGGTTTGCTCTTGTTGTTCCGTAGATTCACATCCTGCGTTCCAAACACATCGTGTGGCACCTTGCGACCAAACATCGCATCAACAGCGATGCAGCCAACGAAAAGCAGCCAGCAGCCGAAACCCAGCAGCAAAAGAGAAAGCGCAGCCACCAGAGTCCAGCGCAGACCAGGACTTGTTGCGGGGATATTCACCCCAAAGAGCACATACACCGTGGTGTTGTTGCACTCGACCTGATCACCAAATGTCGGCGCGGTCGCAAAAACATAGATCAGATATGCCAAGGATCCCGTCATGACCACCACGTAGAACGCCATAAAGACAACCCTCCGCACCACTCCCCCTGGGTATCGCCCACGAGGATGGGCGGAAAGGCCCACGATGCCAAGCAGGTGGAATACGCACAGGGCGTGGAAGAGCCCGAGTGACTGGGTGGCGGTCGTGATGACAGCGGTCAGGAAAAGGGCAAGGCCGGTGACGCCGAGGGATGATTCAATAGCGCCAGAGAGCTCGGCTGAGTTGAAGACGTAGCTGAAGATGTGGTATGAGAGCGCGAGCACGTATAACGACGCGCGGATCTGTTGGGGGTTAGTCACATAATGTGCAAGTATGGAAAGGAAAGATGAACTTACCCCTACTCCGACCACATCTGGATTTGGGTCGATAAGACATTGCTCTTCTGCGGGATTGCTTTGCTCCATTGTGCCACATCACACTGCCATAACAGAGATATGGCAGTTGAGTGGGCGTTTTGGCTGTTTTCACAGCCTGAGGTCTATGGACGCCCGGCAGGCAGAAGAGTGGCTGAGTCTTGGCTGGAGTTCCCGGCCGATGCTACCCCTGTCGAGGTTCGGTGAGAGGGGAGGGGGGGCACCCTACCCACAAAATAATTGAGACACTCAAGTAAGTTACCTAACCCATATTATACTATGAGCTAAACCTCAAGAGTAAAGTTAATAGGCCTTTGAATAATGTTTCAAGGCTTGTTAACTATCTTTGAAGGCTTATGAAATATCTTTTGAAGGCCCATAAACTATCTTTAAAGGCCTCTAGACTATCCTTCAAGGCATGTTAACCTACTTTAATGTCTCAACTATTTTGTGGCGAGGGTGTGGGGATGTTAATTTCAGGGGACCGAGGCAGTGCACAGCTAGGGGTCCTGTTGACCATTACTTTATTAGTGCTTGGAGTAAGACGGAGGAATTCGTAACCCATATGAGGCTGAATATCGTAGGGATGAGGACTCAGGCATATTGGTTGAACATCGCGCATGTTCGGGGTTGATTCAACTTTCAGAACCAACTCTTCGTTGGAAAGGAAACCCTCAGCGACCACACTGTCGCGATTCGTTTGCCTTGACCAGCAAAAATGAGTTTGGGTATGTGATTTTCTCTGAGTCTGTGTTGTGCTTCCTACCTACTAACCCCATACAAAGCCATTAGCCAGTGCGTATACAGCCAGATCCAACGGTACTCCCTCCGCCGGCAAAAGCCCCGCGGCCTAGAAGAGCAAGTGGCCATCTTCGTTGCCACTCGCATCTTTGATGTCGGCCTCACAGCAGCTGCAGCCGTTGCTGCGGCTGCGGCGGGCGCAAATACCATGGGCGTCCCATTGACGTCGGACATGCTTCGACATGCCGCCATCGGGGGAGCCATCAAAGCGGCCGCTATGGCAGTCGCTGGACTGATTATGCTGGCGCCACAAAACACGCCCTTGATTGTGCTAATGACATTGTTGGGAACTTCAATCGGATCCAACGCTCTCGCAGTGGTAGCAGTAGCCAATCGCATATTAGGGACTGGTGAGCCTTTCCCACGCCGTACAGCAGAGACAAGAGGGAAGGCTAACTTTTTGCTCAAGATCAAGCTCCAAACCAGCTCATCATCGCAGCTGTTGTAGCATCCATACCTCTGTCATTTTGTTTCGTCTACTACTACGGAGGTACTTCAGCCTGTTGCTTCACGTTGGCTAGGTGGTTGAACAATGCTAACAAGTTGCTCAGCGTTTCGAGTACCAATCACATTCACCTCGATCGCTTTCGACGTCCTCGGCGCCTACACTTTTGTGAGAATGGCTGAGAACCTAGGGCACCCCATCTGCCCACCCCGTCCAGCATTGGTGGCTGGCGCCGTGTTTGGGGCAGTCTTCTCCGGAGCAATCACTCTACTTGGCTGCTGTGTCATCGGAAAAAGCAGGACCATACCCATCTCAGACTTTTCAGGAAACGGACACGCGAGCGGATCCGCCCTCACGACATGCTGCGGGAACCGTGTGCATGTGAACGTCCAATCAACCGAGTACGCCAGGGGTCAGGGAGTTGTGGGGTCTAGGAATACCTTCACCAACGGAACTATCTACAATAGCGCCCATGGGATTGGTGTCTATTGGGATCCGGGAAGTGTCCATGGTGGTCTTACATTTAACACCCACTCTACTCGGGACTGCACGACAAGTACTGGGACATCCAACATGACCAGAATTGTGATGGCTTGAGCAAGGTAGCTCTGTCATGGATTTTTCGTTTCTTTTTTCATTACAAATCAGCAGTGCCTTTTTAGTCAAACCTCTTTTCCTGCGTCTCCCTTAGATGGCGGAATCTGTTAGGCCAGATACCCTGCTTCCCAGGTCCCAGAATTCCATTGGGATCGATTGCATCCTGTAACATGTTGGCATCCAACCACAGCTTCAGAGCCATCTCAGAGACTCACCTTGATCTTCTCCACAAAGCGGTTGTAGGCGTGATTGTTGAAGTCGTTCAAATGGGCAATGAGATCTGTTATTGTCAACCGCCTTTGTCCCCCCCAGCAAAGACAGACAAACTCACCCATGTGGTTCACATGCCCCCTGTACATCCCATACCCTCTCTTTTTTGCCTCTTCATACAGCCCATAATACAACCTCTCCATCTTTTCTTTCTGCGTCTTGTCTGTCTGGTCCCAAGTAAACATATTCATCAACACAACATGCCTCTCGTGCATGAAGAAATCCGCCATCAGCTCGACCCCATTCGCCTCACAAATCGGCTTGCTAACCTCCATCCACTCCATCAGCAACTTCCCATTCGACGGAATAACCGGTGCATAATCCCCATGCGCCGCCTTGCCATCCTTTTTCTCCTTCGAAATCGGCCAGTTGATCAACGGTAAACTCCACAGACTCGGAATCCCCACAAACATCTGCCCGTCTTGATCCGGCACCGTCGTCGCATCCAACCTCCCGTCCTCTCCCGGATGGGCATACAAATTCCCCGCTATCGTCCCCGTCGGCGCCCTTCTGGCAAGCACACTCTTGATCTCCTCAAACTGCGCCTCCACAATCCTCTTCGGTCCGTACAACCCCCACCGCGCATACCAATGCCCAAACCCCGTCTCCTGCCTCAGCTCCTCCAGCCTCCAATCCGGCACCGGCCCTTCCCCCGTCCAGTAATCTTCCCTCCGCCCCAAGATGCAAAGCGTCTCGATAAGACTGGTAAACCACACGCACGACTGCACCGTCCCGTTCCTCTTCATCTCCCCAAACACATCCACCATCACCTCCAGGTCGGTAAACAGCGGCATGCTAAAACTGCAGCACATGTACGCCTGTGGCTGGGGGGTGAGCCAGAGACTCATCTTGGTCACGACGCCCAAGTTTGACTGGAAAAACAACCCCTCCAGCGAAGGACCAAACGTAAACTTGGACAAAAACGCAGACGGAGAAGAGGAAATCCCCCACTGTCCCGTCCGAACGACATCACCGTCCGGTAACATGACCTCGATCCCAGCTACGCATTGATGGTGAGCGTAATTCATCCCGAAGCCCATTCCTCTATCTACCGTCTATCCCGGCGTCAGCAACACACATGGACTCAGGGGAGAAAGGTGACTCACATTCCCGATGACACTCCCCCACCCTAGACTCGGCGTGCTAGGCCAGACCTTCTTCTTGTGCTCGACGCAGTATTCGTACAGCTGGATGAAGGTGACTCCAGGCTCGACAACAGCGTAGTGGTACTCGTCGTTGACCTCAATGATCTTGTCTAGCTTGTGGAGGTCAAGAGCCACCGAACCGTTCACTCGGGGAGCGGGGCCGCCGTAACCGAGGTTCTTGCCGCGGGAGAAGTGCCAGAGTGGGATCTTGTACTTGTTGGCTACTCGGAGGACGGAAGAGAGCTGGTCTGTTGAGTCGGGGCTGGTTTAGGTTTCACGATTAGCGATGGAAGAGATGGAGACCGAGGAGGGTGAAAGGGTTAGTGTGATACTGCCCTAAATGAAGTAGAAAAGGACATACCAAACAGCCGCACTGGGCAGCTTGCGCTGGGAAGGGTCATGCTCATGGACATCATACGGATCAATGTAATCAGACAGTCCTTCCTTGACAAAAACCGATTCCTCGCCTGCGATGGAGATGAACTCGGAAATGGCAGAATCAAAGTCGGTTTGGCCAACGCCAGGAGGCAGTGGAATGGGTGTTATTGGGTGTCGAGGAGCACGCTCGTAGGTCTGCTGATGGGCAGCCTCGTAGTCTGGGTGAGGGTAGGTTTGAGGGTGTGTTATCGACATTGCTTCAGTGTCAAGTACTCCACTGACAAGAAGCTGGATTTTGAATGAACCAGTGACTTTCAGGATGGTGAAGCGTAAGACTTTATCAAAAACTCCTGGGTGCTGCGGGGAAGCCGATTTGCCGGCGGCTCAGTCAGTCAGACAACTTGGTGATTCGAATGGTTGGTCCCATCCCCTTGCATAGATATGCCATGAGATCCGCCTCAATTCTCCAATTCGGCCATACAAATATCAGCCGTGTCAGACCCATGGTCACCATGCGGGGTCTCTTGTCACTTGTATGGGGTTTGTGTAACAACTCATAAAGTGCGGGATGTTGGACGATTTTGAGCTGGGATAATGGGTGGTTATCCTCGAGTCATTGACCCATTGTCCTCTTTTTGTTGTTCTTCCCGGTCAAGGGAAATGTATTGCCGCTTTAACCCTAACCCCCTGTCAATTTCAGCTTGGAAAAAATGTGTTTGAGTTCGAAATGTCCAAATTAACCGGCTTAAGTTCGAATAACGAATTTGCAAGTCAAGGTAGAGGCAAAGTTGAATCGTCATATAAACCAACATACTGCTTGTCTTAACTACAGTTCCATTTCATATTTACATACCTACCTAAGCTTCTTTATCACTTCCTATCAACAAATTAGCATTTATGGCGTCATACCTTCCTAGTTCCCTTGGCGTCAGCTGCCGCTCTCACAGGCTTAGTTACTGCAGTCAAATCATCTTGGGAGCTGTCTCGTATGATAAAGAAGAAATATGAGCAGCGTGTACTGAAGGATCATGCCAGTGAAATCAACACCAGGCTGCAAGACTTTATGTCACACGGCAAACAAGCAATCAGCCGCATCACGGCCTAACCGCTATCTACCTGCACAATCAATAGTTGGAATTAAGGCGGACAATCAAATACCTCGCGGCTGCTAAAGGAAACCAGATCAAATAAAGTTTGTTGTGGCCTTGGAACTACGTCAAGCCAACTAGCCCGATCTCGAGTTGTTCGAGTGGGCCAAATGACGTCTTTACCAAGCGTTCTAGAGCCACCTGTCTTCATGACGAAACAGGGTACTCGATGTGATGAAAGAGCGGGATCCAGAAGGATCTAGAGTATTGTGACGGGCTATAAATTTATGGAGACCGCCAGGCCCCTCCTGTGTCACGCTATGATAGAAAAAAAAGAAAGAGACAAAGAATGAGAGATCAGCTCAGCTGTCTATCGTGAACTTCATAGTTAGGACGCGCCCCAAAGAACAGCCAATAGCAATTGTTGATGCCGCTGCAGCGAAACATTGTGACCGATATTCCAGAGGCAGCCATAGCCAATTTTCTGAACCCTTCGTAATCCATCTCCTGCTCATGTCTATTCCATAGCGTTGGTAATGTGGGGGGTTGGTATCTTTAGATCCGGATGCAATCAGCTTCGAATCAAGGGAAGACGCTACCGATTTCACAGAACCGCCATGGCCCTCGAGCGTCTGCGTACATGATCCCGTGGCCGCCTCCCAGATCTTGATGGTACTGTCGTTTGATCCTGACGCAACCCACTTCGAATCAGGCGAGAACGCTACCGACCAGACCGAATCGCCATGGCCCTCGAGCGTCCGCGTACATGACCCCGTGGCCGCCTCCCAGATCTTGATGGTACGGTCGTCTGATCCTGACGCAACCCACTTCGAATCGGGCGAGAACGCTACCGACCAGACCCAACTGCCATGGCCCTCGAGCGTCTGCGTACATGACCCCGTGGCCGCCTCCCAGATCTTGATGGTACGGTCGTCTGATCCTGACGCAACCCACTTCGAATCGGGCGAGAACGCTACCGACTTGACCCAATCGCCATGGCCCTCGAGCGTCTGCGTACATGACCCCGTGGCCGCCTCCCAGATCTTGATGGTACGGTCGTCTGATCCTGACGCAACCCACTTCGAATCAGGCGAGAACGCTACCGACTTGACCGAATCGCCATGGCCCTCGAGCGTCCGCGTACATGACCCCGTGGCCGCCTCCCAGATCTTGATGGTACTGTCGTCTGATCCTGACGCAACCCATTTCGAATCAGGCGAGAACGCTACCGACTTGACCAGACCGCCATGGCCCTCGAGCGTCTGCGTACATGACCCCGCGGACGCCTCCCAGATCTTGATAGTACTGTCGTCGGATCCTGACGCAACCCACTTCGAATCGGGCGAGAACGCTACCGACCAGACCCAACCGCCATGGCCCTCGAGCGTCTGCGTACATGATCCCGTGGCCGCCTCCCAGATTTTGATGGTACGGTCGTTTGATCCTGACGCAACCCACTTCGAATCGGGCGAGAACGCTACCGACCAGACCCAACTGCCATGGCCCTCGAGCGTCTGCGTACATGACCCCGCGGCCGCCTCCCAGATCTTGATGGTACTGTCGTCTGATCCTGACGCAACCCACTTCGAATCGGGCGAGAACGCTACCGACCAGACCCAACTGCCATGGCCCTCGAGCGTCTGCGTACATGACCCCGTGGCCGCCTCCCAGATCTTGATGGTACGGTCGTCTGATCCTGACGCAACCCATTTCGAATCGGGCGAGAACGCTACCGAGTTAACCGGACCGCCATGGCCCTCGAGCGTCTGCGTACATGATCCCGTGGCCGCCTCCCAGATCTTGATGGTACTGTCGTTTGATCCTGACGCAACCCACTTCGAATCAGGCGAGAACGCTACCGAGTTGACCGGACTGCCATGGCCCTCGAGCGTCTGCGTACATGACCCCGTGGCCGCCTCCCAGATCTTGATGGTACGGTCGTATGATCCTGACGCAACCCACTTCGAATCAGGCGAGAACGCTACCGACTTGACCGAATCGCCATGGCCCTCGAGCGTCCGCGTACATGACCCCGTGGCCGCCTCCCAGATCTTGATGGTACGGTCGTCTGATCCTGACGCAACCCACTTCGAATCGGGCGAGAACGCTACCGACTTGACCAGACCGTTATGGCCCTCGAGCGTCTGCCGGCACGCATTCCAATTATCCTCTATAATTGGCCTCGAAGTAATCCACTTCCGTTCTTCCTGCGTAAATAGGCCTCTTGTTATACTTCGGGTGGGGCTAAACACAAGTGCCGAAACGTATACCTGAAGAGGATAATTCTCAACAACCCATCTCCAATATATAACGAATCGGTACATATCAGTAACAAGGCTTAGTAATTGAGACGTAATCGACCTGTGCTAAATTCCTGTTAGAACCGCTTAATAATAAATACTATCACTAGATAGAGCCTACCTGAAGACTGTTTTCGAGCTTTGCTAATGAAAGTATCCCCTGTGGCATACTCTTACAAAGTGAAAGTGCTTCAAGCCAGTGGAGATAGTGCTGCCTCAGAAAGCCATCGACGATACCACCATCTTGGAAAATATCTGGGTGCTTGCTATCGTCGCTCGACTGCCAGTTAGAGAGATGATCAACCCAGTAAACGCACGAGTACCGCACTGTCGCAAGAGGGTCCGGGTCCGGCACTCGGACGTGGTCGATAGACAATCCTGGTATACATAAGCCGTATACATCGCGTTGCAACTTGCCTGAGAGAAGCTTTAGTGACCGATCCGATATGTCATGGTGGGTCCCAGCCACACCACTGGGGAAAAGTAATGGGGAGGCTTGATCACTTAAGTAGTCCTTGGCTGATTGATGAACGAGGTAGATCTGGTTATCTCGAACCGTGAGAAAGGATCCACACTTGGCCACGATCTTCTGAATATTTTCCGTCGACCTGACAATCTGTTCCGGTAATCCAGACAAGCCGCCTATTTCGTCCAAGTGAAGTGGGCGGTATGCTACCGTCACCACCGAGAGAATGCGCCAACAGAATTCCGAGTCCCGTTTATTCCGCTCGATCCCATCCAGCATGCGCTTGTACATCCCATCCAGCCCCGGTGGCACTTCTTCGACAATCTGCAGAACATGCCAGCTCTCAACCCCATCCATGCTGAGTTCCTGTACGACGAGGGCGACCCAGAGGAACGTGCCGTTTGCCTTGTTGTGTAGAATATTCCGTACTTGATCCTTTAGCAGGGCGTCGTCCTGAAGTGCTTCCAACCCAGATAGTTTATCGTTGATGTACACATCGACGGCATGAGACACCTCCATCGCATTTTCCTTCAGCTCAAGACTAAGCCTTGTTCGCGCATTGTTAGATTTCAATTTCTTCTCGATGATCGTCTCGTTCCGGCTTGTTAAGAGCCATTTTATCCGATCGGATGAGATAGAGACGATAAAGTCTAAAAGCTTCGGTAGGTCGATAACACATTCGTCTAGGGCATCGACGATTAAACAGGTTGGCTTCACGTTCGGATCTCCTAGCATCCCCACTAAAATGTCCGAGAGAACAAACCACGCATTTGCGTCGGAGAGGGATTTACCAGCGTCGGTGTATTTACGCACGTGAGAGATGAGACGTGGCTGCTGGTGGGCAAGAAGGTAGATCAGGCCACGTAACACGGCAATAGCGTTATTGATACGGGAGTCGGTAGCTTGGCAGAAGAAGTAGGCCAGATTACGACAATGCCCGTCTGCAACAATGGCTCCCTGTAGCTCGTTGATGATGCCGCAGAGTAACATGGTCTTGCCTTTGCCGGGATCTCCATTGATCCAGAGTAAGCGGCTCTCCGACCGTTCACGCCATAGACAGAAGTCGGGGTTGGCAAAAACCCAGCGGTAAGCGCCAGCAAGCAACCCACCTTTTGCCTCCTCGATACGCTTCTTATCAAGGCGCGGGTCGGTAGAATGCAGACTGGACAGATAGCGATCATGCTTACTAATTTCCTCTCGCAGCCGCCCAAATGCTTTATCTTCTCCTTCGCCATACAGAAGCGGCATTGTTACATCAAAGATGCCAAATAGCGAGTACGCCTTGTCTTCTTTTTGTGTGGTGTTGCGCTTTCCGACCCACGACAGACGCTCTTCGATGCTGAAGTCGGACAATGTGTTGCCTGGGAGAGCCTCTAGGGGAATCCCGGTTACATCGTGGATTTGTTGTTCCAAAGACTTCTTGTCTCCTAGACGCTCGCCCTCTTTGGAGAAGAATTCCACAATTGCTGGAGCAATGAGCTCTTGAAGGGTCCATCCACGAGTGAACCACCTGGATTTTCGAAAGGTCAATTCCCACCAGCCAGGGTTACCGTCGGTGTCTTGCTGGCAGGTTGAGACGTCTGTGACATAGACATAGCATTTGGCTGCATTGCGGTACCACTGAAACATGGAGTTAAGGGCGCGCTGAACTTCGGTGCTATCGGACTTGTCGATGCAGCATGTGTCGACCCAGAAGAATTTTAGGCCATCGCGTCCGGCTTGATCTCCGCAAAACTGGATCTTGGAGTAGCCTCTTTTGTTCTTGCATATACCGTCCTTTATATCCTTAAAGATAACCTCTTCGTCGCCCCAGGTGTGCGAAAGTATTGCATATGGTGGGACCTGGTCGTCGGGAATGTCATCCGTCAAACTAAAATCGCCGGTATCATTGCGTTTCAGGAGGCGCATTGTCGAAAAACCGCCGAGCTTAGCTTTCGTAGCTACTCGTATGACTGTCCGACAGCGGGAAAAGGCGAGCAGGTGGGCCGGGGGGATGGACGAAACTAGTAGGCTCAACAAATCAGTAGCTGAAACCAGGGTAAGCTCTCAGACATAGATCAGAATCACCTACCGTGAGTAATTGTTGAGCTACGTAGCGCAAATCTCAGTGGGTTCGATTGTTGCAGCTCAAAGGTGGTTGTTGTTGCTGCTGTCTCCAAGGGTTGAGGTGCTGTCCTGCCCAGATTGCCAACCCCGCACATCAGGCATTTTGCTGGCGTTGGCGCCCAAGCGGCTGGCGCCAACTGCGCATACTGGAAGCATCGTTACTGGCGGTGTTTCGCTGGCGTGCATGAAGATGTCCCTTTGGAGGCCGCCGTTTTGGCGCGTCCGTATGCTAGCCGGTGCCACGAATGCACTGTCCATAAAATCGTAATGTTTCTTGAAAGTTTGAGGCGGCTGAGGATCGGCGTCTCGTTCATTTTACAAGGAGACTACACAACAGATTACCGTAAGGACGCAGCAGGCTACGAGACAAGGAGGGGCGACGGCTACACAACTTGTAAAGAGGGCGGAGCTCCTTAAAGAACAAGAATTTACAGGTCTAATAACTATCTAGAAAGAAGTCTATAGTCTTATACGGTACACCAGTTCTCCCTGCCAAGGGACTTATTGCTGGCGGGATCTAGATAACCGGAAGCATTACAAATAGCTATAGCGTTATAGTCGAGATAGGATGCCTGCCATATCGCCTTTAACAACGCCCTCTTCCTTAATAAGTTCGGAATGGGTTTGTTAGCTACGTTAATTTAGATATAGATATATATTGGGGCTATCCAGATCTTATTACGAGTTAGGAAGTTGTCGGTACTAAATCTATAATTGGCTCTACGAAAAGATAGGCCGACCCCGGCGATGTTTGAGTGAGTGGTCGGGGCAGGCCAGCGCCCCACGCAACTGGATTGCGTCCCTCCTTTCGGAGGAGAAGATGATTTAGGAGAAGTAGGCGTGGAACACCGGTCCCTCGAAGAAGTCCAAGAAGAAGAAGACCGAGAAGGGGGCCAGCGCTCCGAGCAACTGGATTGCCTCACTCCCATCGGAGGAAGAGCGGATGAAGATAAGGAGGCACTACGCCAAACAACTGGAATGCGTGGCTCTTCTTCGAGGTGGAACAGACGAAGATGATCCGCGAGGAAGAGGCATTGCTTGGGCACTCTTTGTGATTATATTTGGTAGAGCAGCTGATCACTGATATTGGTGTCTGCACATTCTAGCAAGCGATCTTTGTCACAACGCTTTTGGTCTTTTGAGGTCCAACTTGCACCCTGACGGATAGCGATCTCCCAGTTTGGGTATTTACTCACCCTATTCACCCTTCCTACTTCCTGTCCCGCATGATTCCCTTCCCAGGTTTCAAATTCTCATTACCAAAGTAGAACACCTGAATTGGCACCGTCGTCCCAAAAGCCCCGGGGCCACGTACCCGCAAGACCACTTTTCCATCCTCCCCAACCGGCCCTTCCTCACCAAACTTGGTAATTTCGCCATTGAAGTCCAACACAAGCTGCACCCAACCACCCTTGGCCGACTCCTCTGGTCCCCCCTTGACAGTGACCTCGATATCAACGCCCGAACCCTCAAGCCAATCTGCTGTCACGATTGTCGGACCCGAAGGCGGTTCCTGGTACCCGTTCGCCGTCAGTGCCCACTCCGGCTTTGCCCCCCGGCAGGGAACACAGCCCGGCGGTCCCCAGTACGAGCTATCCGATGGCATCGCTCCCGTGACGAGGTTGCGGTAGGCCCACCACATCCTTTGAACGCCTGGCCAAGAGACGGTTGGTGGTGGGCCACCGTTGAAGCCAGTTTCTCGCTCCAGCAGTGCGGGGTGTCGCAGGGAGACGTCAGGTGGGAGGTCGTTGGACTGGCGCCTGCTCATCCAACGTCTGGGAGTGGTTGCGTTGGATACATGGGGGACAACGTTGGCCCATCCGGCGGTCCAGTTTCGGCTGTTCCAGTAGAACTCATCAATCGTAATGGACCAGAGCTTGCGTTTGCCATTTTCCAAGACGAGTTGGTCGTGGTACATCCCCCCCATCCAGCCGTTGCTCCCTTGTGTTCTGCTTGTTCCTGTCTGCAGGTTGCGGGTTCGGAGGGTGGCAGAGCGACCATCGTGAGATACGAGAATCACGGGCTGGAGTCGCCAGTGAAAGGGTACAGAGGAGCGGAGGGAGGACATGGAGGGGTTGTAGGTGGTGCTGTTTTGGCGGTAGTAGCGGGATGCACAGGAGAGGGAGATCGCGTCGGGGGTGTAGTACCATCCTATTCCGGGGGATAACTTGTGGCCTCGATCCGAGTGCAACTTGGCAAAGTCTGAGCAGCGAATGTCGTCGATGTAGAAGCCATAGGAGCCGGAGGTGTTTTCGGATTCGTCATAGGCGGAAGAGCGCAAGAGCAGACGGTGAATGTTGGCAAGTCTGTCTCGCATTTCCTCTTCTGGTTCTTCCCACGCCGGATATCGCTTGTAGAATGGTCGCCATTCTACAGGCCGTCGGTTCTCAGTTGATTGGTAATAGGGGGGTAGGACAGGAGGTGGGTCCAACGAAGAAGCTGGCAAGATACCCCCATCTCCCCAGCCGGCGGCATAATCGGCAAAGAGCAGGCGGTGGTATCCCAGGTCTTGGATCTTCCAAGTGCCGGTATCCAGGTCTTTGACGAGGCTATGGTGGAAAACGCAAAACTGCCATTGACCGGTCTGAGCATTATCATCACCAATCAGGCCAATCTCCAGCCCTCGAGCGACGGCAGTCTTGTGATCTGGACTGACGTTGACAACAGTGCCAAAGATTGGGTGTTCGTTGAGAATGCCGTGAGACAGCCCTTCTGGACCCATGCGGTTTAGAACAGACTGGATGCCTGCAGGTCCAGCCGGTGACGTGTTATTTTGGACGGTGATGGTGCCGTTCGAGGTAAAAAGACTGATAACATCCGGCCACATTCGCCTGTCGACATAATACCCCATGCCATGAACAAGATTTCGCACCTCGTCTTCTTCGTTGAGATGGGCAACCCGGTATTCCAGCTCGTCTACGGAAAGGCTAGCGGCGGGTGTTGATCGACGATTCAATGTGCCAGTGCCCTCCTTCGAACGGCTTGCAGTTCTTCCGGCGTGGAGAAGTGTAACGCCAGCCTGGTCGAGGGTGTAGTGGTATGAAATAACGGGGAGCGATCCGTTTAGCCCCAGATTCTTCCACCCTTTCTCGTAGGTACCTGCGTAGAGAGGGTAGTACCGCAGTAAGGAAATCTTCCATTTGCCCCCGCTGGACACATATTCGTTCTCAAAAATCCCACCCTCGATCCTAGTCGCGCCTTTGCCGTTGCCGAGCTTCCTCAGTGCTGTCCACCGGCCTTTTGCAGTGTTGCCGTCGTCCGCAAGCGTTATGACCGGCATGTCGCTCATGAAAACATGGAGAGACCCTGGATTGATCCCGTCCATATCCCCAGCTTCTTGCTGCAACCAGTTCTCGATGGCCGGGCGCCCCGTGATAGAACTGGCGTCACTTGTAGAAAGAATGTCTCCAGCCCCTTTGCCCCATCGAAGAATCCCATTCTCTGCAAACAGACTCGCCATTCCTTTCCAGCGGCCATGCTGCGCCAATTGGGCATATGTCCGTTGGATGTTCTTGATCTCGCGCACAGATTCGACTCGCAGAAGATCTTGGGTGAGATTCTCGACACTGAGCACGCCAGGGTCGACAGCTAAAGCCATGCCAGCCCAGAGGACCAACGAAATGACGGCGAACTTCATCTTGTGTAACTCGATCTCGGCGGCGCATGAACAGCTTCTGGTTGGAGAAATGGGGGCGCCATGGGTACGGTATTTGACTTCTCTAGATCATCTCCAGCCCTGCAGAACATGTTGAAGTGCCGGATGGTTGGATCGGGAATATACGAGTTTGCTGTACCCCGCGACGGTCTGTAATTGGATGCTGCACCTCCCGAGTGTTATGGCTACGGCGAACCTATGAGTTGGGGCTTCATCGAGGCTTTCCGGCTGAAAAGAAGGGCAGGGCGGTAGCCAACCAGCAAAGGAGGCCGGTCCGATCCGCGTTTTGCCATGCACGTGTAATAACTAACATGCATCTATTGGTGCTATAAGATTGGTAACACAGTTGAGGGGATGGTGGTGATGAAATCGAAATATTAAAGAGACCTGATGGCCATTTGAGACTAGCTAATGATGCAAAGAGGAAGGGAAGCTACGACTGGTGGAGGCATTTCAGAATCATTCGTCGGTCTGGACTCTGGAGCAAACACTCCTGCCTGCAGTGCTGCCTATCAAAACCAGGGAATGCCCCGTTTTCGAGACAGCACTAGGACTAAACGGATCAGGCGGCCCGAAATTAAAAAAGATCCGATAGGGTACCACCCCGGCGACGGCGTTTGGTGATATTATATCCGACCGACTCGTTCTGCTTTAAATTCCACGTCCCTCCCAGATTTTGTTAACCTCCAACACACGCTCGTTTCTAGCTGTTACACACTCAGTATTACACTCCTTTAGCACCACAGTCACTCTTTATATTTGCTTGACACAATGGTTGTCCCACGCTCCCTCTTCACTCTTTTCGCCAGCGCATCGCTCGCCCTCGCAGGTGTAGCACCGCGTCAGGATGATGCTTCGCCCACTTCGACAGACCCCGAATGCGCGATCGAGAAATTTGAGGCCCTTGCCTCGTCCATTGCTCCCGAAATCACGCCCCCCGCCAAACTCGGAGAATATATGGAGACAGCCGCCGAGATTGTCAGCGCAATTCGCACCATTCGCCCCTCCGACCTTGGCTTGGGCTCGGATGAAGAAGCAGACATGCTTTGCGGCCTGGAATATGGTCCGTACGCCAGTATCAGGCCCACCGATTCCGCGATGCTGAAGGTCATGACGAGTTGGGAGGCGCAACGCTCGAGCGCGCGCGACAAGTGGTCTAGCACTGTGCATAGTCTTGCGACGCATTGCGGAACCATCAACGGACATGCGGCTGGCTATTTGATGAGCATGGTTGCATCCAACTATGAGGAGTGCAGGACCGCTAGGAGCATTTGGCAGGAGCTGACTACTGTCAATCAGAATGCGGCTGCTGCTACTGGCGCGACCAAGACTCCTGGGAATTCCGGCGGCCAGGACAAGACACCAACACAGACGGGAGATGTTACTGCGAACACATCAACATCTACATCTACTGCTGGGGCTTGGAAGGGAATGGAGACTGCTGGTCCGATGGTGGCCGTTGCCGGCATCATCGCCGCGGTCGTTGGACTCTGAGACCTCGAGCGGTCATCTTTTTGCGACTTGCTACTTTGGTCAACACACGATGATCTGTCTTGCGATCTACGGTATAAATAGTATAATACGAAGTCATGTCGCGAATATGTTCTCCGTGATTCGATGAACTGACTCCCGATTACTCACCAGGCATTTCCTGTTTGCATCTAATCTCGACGACTACCTAGTACAACATCTTCAAGCCATCGGCATCCAGAACTCTGGCTTCATCCAGACCGCCATGTACAACCACCGCCACTGCCGCCCCTGCATCCATCAGCCCTACAGCCAAGCCCGGCAACGGCGGCTACCTGATCTCCGCCATTGATGACTACTCCACCTACCTCGTCATCTTCATCATCAACAAGGACATTCGCGGCAGGAGCAAGGCCAACAGTGGTGCTTGGGCTGGCATCAACAACCTGCTTTACAGGGTCGATTAGAAGTTCTCGATTCAACTTCACTCTTTGACATCTCTTGTTTACGAGCATGCCAAGATTAAAGTCAAAAGAAGCCTTGTGATCCTAATGATGGCCCCTGATGCATCATGCAAGGTTGGGTTCAGATCTGCGCCAAGCATTACCCCAGAACACACAAGTCCCAACACAAGACCGCAGGGTGTCATTGGTGATCAAAGCAGCCCTCTAGTCATGATTTCCCCTCGGAACCCGGCACCGACATTCGGCTTCAAAAGCGCCAACTTTTCCCTCCGAGATTCCAATTCTTTTGGGCTTCCATTTTCATCACCCACAGTCGTTACCATTGCAAAATCCACTCACCCAAGATGATACCCCAAACGATCCTTACCATCGCCGCCCTCGCCGGCACCACCCTTGCCCAAACCGTCACTCCACCTCCCCACCCAACCGCCACCTCTTCCCCGGCCCAAGCCTCCGAAGATTCGCTCTACTCCCTCTGCACCTCCCAACTAAACGCCTACCAGCGCCTGCGCCCTTCGCCCGCCCGGCAGGTAGAAGCCTTCTTCGACAATGCCCCCGAGCTCCAGGATCCTCGAAATAGGTACTGGGATCATGACCGCATCGACTCCCAATGCAAACGCGTCTGGGACGCGCGGAACACCATGGGCGCCACCGCTGCTCCGTCGCTCGCCTCTCAGTTCTCCGCTTTTACCTCGAGCTGGAACAGCTGGGTAGCTAACATCAAGGAAGAAGCGTTGGAGTGGGCAACGAAGTGTAATGAGTTTGGGGACAGTCCTTCAGGGTTTGATGGGGAGCCTAACAAGAGATGGGGCGCGAACTTTTATGCGTTAATTGTTACCGACGAGGCGGGGTGCAAGACGGCGATGAGTGACTGGTTGGGTGTTGCTGCTCGGACAAGGGCGACGGATCCTACGGCGAGTGAGACGAGTTTGGCGACGACAACGGGTGAAGAGGCGGAGGAGACGACGACTGGGGGGAATACACCTGCAAGTATCGATCAGGTGAGCACAACGACTTCGTCGGCGGGGGTGGTGCAGATGACGGGGTGGGGAGGGGTCATGATGGGGGTTATTGCTGTTGGTGGAGCGGTTGCGGGAGGGTTGCTCTAAGCTGTGTAGCTCTGGGTATGGGTTCAAAGAACTCTGCATACTATACAAAACGGATAATATCCAAATATTTGGGTGTGGTGTTGTCAGACGGGAATGCAATGGCCCGCTGGCGCAGCTAACACCACCCTGGTAATCAGGGGTATGGCAGGGAAATTGCGCCATGGAGCCCTTCCTGTTTGGTGACCCACACAATGGAAGTCGTCCATCGTCGTCACCTTGGTCCCTCCTCTTGATATGAATGGGACTTGAGACTGCCTGCGATTGGATCGAGTCAACCCTGCATCCAACAACACACGCACCGCGCGTGTAATTGCTGAACACCTTCCGCGGCAACTTCTTGCAATTCAGACATCCAACCGAGAAAATGGGCCTCTTCACACTCCTCTTCCTCCTGTCCTTTTCTCTCAGCGTGCTTGCCACTCATGATCCGGTGCTCCTCCCACCGCAGCACTTTCTGATCCCAGTGCAGACCTCAGACACGGTAACAATCCCCACCGAAACCAACGTCGAAGCATTAGCGTGCGCCTCGACCTTTTCCTCCCTCTCCGGCAGTTTCCCCACGGAGCCGCCCCGCGTCGAGGCGTTTTACATGTCGGCCCTACTCGACGAAGGATTCCTATCCGTCGAAGTTAGTGAGGGACATTAATATTCCATCATGACCCAGCACGTCGTGGACAAAATAACTGGTACTGCACCTGAATTCGGTGATATGTGTAGTCATTATCAACCTACGCATCTTTAAAAAAAACGTCGGGCGTATTGACTATCTTTTGAAGCCTACTAATTATATCTTAAGGCCTCCTGACTATCTTTCAAGGCCTCTTAACGATCTTTTATGGCCCATTAACGATCTTTTAAGCCCTATCCACTATCAGTTAAGGCCTCTTATCTATTTTTTAAAGGCCTATAACATATCTTTCAAGGCTTATTAGTGATTTTTCGAAGCCTGCTTCAGTGCTTTGCAGTGCCAACTATTTTGTCCACAACGTGCCCAGCCATGTGACAAGGCTCATGAAGCAGTTGAACAGCCCTTTGACATTTGTTCAATAAGCATGCGAGTTTCTGGTCTCAATTGGGCATGCAACTCGGCGGGTCCCAAATCTGGCTGCTTATACTTCTCGGAACCTGCCCAGGGACACAATGTTGGCAAAGGGGAATAGGGCAACCCGTGTGAAGTCCATGATGGCGATCTTGCCGTCTCTGCAGATGATGATGTGACTTGGGTCGCGACGTTCGAAGGAAAGCATGCACTGCCACCCTAGATAGGTTACCGCATCTTTCACTTGCTGTAGCACGGATGTGCGCACTTCTTCGTCTGGCAGTGTTCCCCGGGTGATCATATCCCGCACCAGTTCCCCGTCTACCAACTCCAACAAAATCACACGCACCCAGCGTGCGCCATGTGGCGTTTCAAGCGAGAACGTCCAAGATCCATGGTAATCCGGAGCAGCACGAGAATATCCCTCCCTCATGCGTGCGCCCACGAAAAGGGGCAGGAACGAGCCCCCAGCGCATAGCCCAGACCCGCGCGTGGCACGCAGTCCATCTCTACGTTTGTACAGTCGAATGCCTTCAACAAAGGATAGTCGATGTTATCGTAAATCTTGGCCATGAAGCGTTACGAGGGGTCGTTGCCAAAATAGCATGGCACAACGGTAGGCCTCCGCCCTCTCTCTGATGGACATCGCTGTCGATAATGCTGGTTCATTCTTCTCGATCGCCTTCGGGAATATCCTCCTAAGTCGTGGTTTCGGCCGGTGGGTTGTTGAGCGCAAGTCTGATTTTGTCCCTCTGTGCAAAAAATGGTTCTGGGCATTGGGAAAAGTAAGAGCGGCCGAATGGTTCTGGAGGATTGTGAATTCGGATGTGAAGTTTGGTGCTTCGCGAGCATCGTTCGCTAGAAGGTTGCAATGATATGTTGATAACGTTTGACGTCGACGACTGTTGTGTGATTGTTTTGGGGAAGAAATCAGAATCAGCAAGATTTTTAAAGGGTTGGTTAGATATCGGTGGCAGGTCTGGAGGTTGTTGAGAAAAAGATTAAATAGGATGGTGGGCAGTGATTTGTCGGGTTGGTAACACTGAGGGCATGGGTTCAGAGGTTGCGAGGCGGAAGTCGAGCCAAACCTTGTCAGGTGTTGGGGGCATACTTTGCTCGACGGCATAAAATATCGCTCACACTGGTACAATGGACAACTGCTGTTGTGTTACGTAGCAGACCAAACAAATTTCGAACAAAGGCAACGGTACTTGCTGATAGTTAATCTTGTGGATGTACTGGAAATACACTGTGAGTGGCCACCGGTTTGGCATCAACAGACCTTGGTGAGGGCGATGTGAAAGAAAGAGATTGACTTGCAACTTGGCAGTTGAACATTGCCCTTTAAATTTTGATTTGAAATCCCTTGAGAATTAAACTTGTGGCCTTCTGTATTGCAGACGGTGAGTGAGACTTCTACCTACATCAGACATCATATGGCCAAGTCTGACATTGCACAAGATATCCAGTACAAAATCAGGCTAGGGTTTGTGATATGACTGCAGTGAAGACTACCAGCAAGGTCGTGACAAGGCTACAGTCTTATGTTTCCATCTGTACTTAGGTGCTTATCCTAACCTTCGAATTCCATAGCATCATTCATAACTATACAAAGTTCCGCCCACATATTCATATTTAGAGCAGGAAGGACTTTCACTAAGAACATGAGCCGCTGAAGGACCTTCCACAGCCCCGGTAACCCCCCACTCACCGCCGTCCCATCCGGCATCCCCCCCTGAAAATGCTTGTGTTCCAGCCAAGAACAACCGCCGAAAACACTCCCCAATACCAAGCAAAAGCCAAGCAAATCTATTATGTCCCTTCCCGTGGGTCCCAACCACTTCCAGTCGAGAACGAAGACGTTGTCTGCCGGGTTCCGTTGGAGAGACAACAGGCTTTTGCCACTCCGAAAACATCCACCGATGGCTAGGCCGCTGGATCGAGATCCAGGTTCCACTCCCAGAACCTCAACCGACGCAGTGGCGGTGAGACGACAGCATGCATTCCAGCATGCTACGTCGGTCACTCCAGAACTGTTTGCTCAAGCATGTCAAGTAGAAGACATCCGTCGTGACCATGAGCGTCCCAACCGGGTAAACAGAGGCACTTTCTTGGTGCTCGCCTTGGTCATTTTGAGGTCGTCAATACTCGTCAACGAAAAGCTCCGTTTTTTGTCCTCCTCTCCTGCCCGCACCTCTCTCACTGTTGGCGACTGCCGTTTCCTCATGGACGACCACTGCTTGGCGGCTGTTTGAGCTGAAAGCACGGGGAGCTGCCGCGTGTCTGCCTTGCGCTGGGATGAAGTTTGTTCTTCGCTCTGTGTGCTCTCCTTGGTCTGGGCCTTGTCCAAGGAGTCCACCTCGCTGAGGGGACGAACCTGGGTGCTATCGGATTCCCGCCGACTGACGGGGCTGGTGGCAGTGGAGTCGTCAACTGGGAGCATAAAGGAGAACGGGAATTCCACCGCGTTTCCGACTGGATAGAGCGGTTAGTTGTGTCAGGAGCGGTGTAGAGTGAATAGGGGTAACATAGGACATACCGTAGGTGGACCAGAGGTGGGTGTCAACAGTGTACTTGAAGAATTCATTGCTGACGGGGTTAAGGTTGTTCTGGTGAAGCCATCCAACCACCCATTGCTCCGATAGCTTGACGACATCTGACTTCTTTCCCGGCATCAGCAGCGAAGTGTCTTTACTTGCTGCATAGTTAAGGATGAACTGGCGTCGAGAGTGTTCGGCGGCAGTCAGGGCTTTCATGATGTTGCGTCGCTCCAAGTCCGCTGGGGCCGACTGACGTCTCCGCTCTCTGACAGCAATGTTCGCCGCGTCTGATGTCATGATGTCTGTTGCTTGAAATGTAAATGGCGCCGGATGCTGGGATGAAAGGTAGTGTTATGGAGGTTTTTCGTGGAGGAACTTGGGTTGTCGTGGGTACAT
The DNA here is from genome assembly GCF_035222475.1 of Podospora pseudopauciseta. NCBI lineage: Eukaryota > Fungi > Ascomycota > Sordariomycetes > Sordariales > Podosporaceae > Podospora > Podospora pseudopauciseta. Next base: position 482,987 of record NC_085892.1, read on the forward strand.
TGAGGGTCAGGTCATGTTTCTATGGTCTGTCGGTCTGATCCAACGTCTGATGCTTGTGGAGCAGTTATGGCTGTTAGGGGAAGGGGAGATTGGGATGGGATGGTAGAATTTGGATGGTTCTAAGAAACACAAGGTTGACTTTGGTCTGTTATCAGTTTGGCGTGGACCAAGTGGGGGCTGGCTTCTTTAAGTGGTCATGGATCGGTGCCCTTTTGGTGCCATCGGAGGAACGAAGTTTGGGCTGAGTCTGGACGGGCTGGTATCACCCGTGGCCGGGACGATCCCAGAGGCCCAACCGCACGGTACGGGGTGTAGGGGTGTCTTACAGGTTGTCAGCCCTCCGCAGGCCCCCTTCGCTTTTCCGCTACAATGTCGTACCGAGTTGTCTTTGGACCAAGAAGTCAGGTTCTGGCTAAGAAAAACCGCCAAGGAACCGCCAAGGGCGTAGTGTTACTTGGCATACGGCAGTCAGAGGGAGCGAGTGATGCCGGGGGTTTGGATGCGAAGTTGTTTGCGGGGAAAGAAGCTGGGGAAGCTTCCGTCCATTTTCTGGACTCTGGCAGCCTGCGCTACCAGCCGACGGGGCGCCAGCCAGCCCACAGCGGACTGGTTCTCAACCGACAATCAGTCCGATTGTTCTGTCTGTGTAGTGAAGAGCAATGGTGCCATCAGCATTCTTCTTTTATGCGAAAGGTCAGCGAGCAACTCGGACTGGTCAGGTATAGCCCCGACACTTGGGCCCAGAAAACTGCCATGCCATGTTTCGTGTCTCTCCGGCTCGGTGGTTTGCATTCCAACAGCATCTTGGCGTTGTCGATCCTTTTCCTCCTGAAAGGAGAGCTGACTTGTAAGATGACCATGTGCTAGTTGTTGCCAGTTTTGGTGCCCTTTCAAGGCACGTCACTGCTGTCATTGACACTGTCCGGAAACGGCCGCCTTTCCCAGTCGACATCATCTTCAACCAGTCGGAAGCCAGAATGTGCTTTGCCAAGACATGCCCCTGTCATATGTTCGATGTTGTTTGGAACGACAACTGTTCTAGCCCCAGACCTTATCTTGGATACATCACCCTACCTGAGGATGTTGAGCCTCGACGGAATTGAGTGGTTGACATGCCGGTGGTGTAAGTGTTCAGTACAGACCATTGCACTCAACACCCTCAATTTCGGAACGGATACCCAGCCCCCTGATGGCGGCAGCAAACATGCAGCCGATCTTTCCCGTCATCGCCAATCATTTGGAAAATGTCGGAATCTCTCGATGTGATGGGTCAAAAATGCCGTGTTCGGAGCACAAGAGATGAGTTTACGCTGATCGTAGGACAATATTTGATGGTCATGGCAAGCTCATATAGGCTGGCATTAATTGCTTCAATCAGATAGTCCAGCCAGCAACAATAGTATGGTTTTTTTTGTGATACCTAGTTGGCTCTGAGCTCATGAATCCAGTCAAATAGGTACCTAGCACATGACCGATTGAGACACATCCTTTGCATTGGCCGGCAAGCCTTAACCAATTGGTATCCCGGGTGTCAGATTTGTCATTTGGGTAACCTTTGTCATCCCGACAGAGTTAGTTGGATTTTTTATTTGCCGCATGTGAAGTTCCGGTCTCCAGTGATGAGAATGATGTTAGTGTCACAACATAAGGTGAAGCATACAACTCATACACAAATCTTTGTGTGAGCTTGGGTATTGTTTACGCATGATATCATCTGGTGTGGCACATTGCTTCACACAGACATTAAAAGTGGGTAAAAAATATCGATCATGTTTCTTTTGAAAAATCTTACCAAATTAAAATAGTACCTAGGCTAGGTGAGGCAAAGGGCTGGGTGAATGACGTTGACGGCTGTTTATGTTTATTGCAGCTGCTATCAAACAGAGTACCATACGTGATTGTGTAGTTCAAGTGTGAGTCCGCTGTCCAGCTCTTCTCACAAGGCTGTGTGAGAGGACTTTGGCCTCTTTCCGGATTAACACACTCTAGTTGCTCGCTCTTCTTGAAATCTGTATCTTTCATTAATAGCCTCAAATTTTGTCTTGTTTCTCCTTCATATCTGAGATAATAAAGGTACCAAGAGCAGAAAAGACCTGACCAAGCCAAACCATCCACGGGGAGCAACTCAAGGCGTGTGAGTCTGGAGGTGGGTATACTCAGCAAGAATTCTGCCTATTGTAAGGGTTGACTCATGGAGCCACCCAAGTATGTCATCCGAAGTCTGTCATCCCAAGTCAAGCAATCAGCTCCCAGTCAACCAGCGGACTTATCTGCACAGATATAATTTCCCATTTTCCTGCCACTTCCAGCCTCCATCAGATATCCTCGTGTATTTATTCTTCGTTCAGAGAATCAGAGGTCCTTTTCTCACTGTTTTCGAACCACCTTACTTCTCTCCAATTGTATCACTTCTCTCCAACAGCCAACATGGGAATGAAACAACTTTCTGATCGCGAGTCCAGGGCGGCCCCTGCTAGTGTGAAGACCTGGTAGGTAGGCAGAGATGGGAAGCTACCTACCGTAGAGAATGATCATTGATCTAGCCCTTAGAATTGCTCTTTGAATTGTGAACACTGGTGGTACACGAGCGCTCAAAGCTCCCTGTGTTGGAGACCTGTTTGGCGTGGTCATAATGTGCTGACAAAATTACCTTGTGCCTAGTTCTTGAAAGTTGCATTCCTTTGCTTCCATCCTGTAGTCATGCCAGCTGCTTCCGGACTTCCAGGCCTCTTTCTTTTTCAAGTCTACATATTGAGAGTAATGCAGATTACCATTGTTATTTGCCGTGAGTAGTGTGTATAACGGGGTATTTGGCTCTAAAGATACCGAATTACCTAGGTAAGATGGTCTCTGTGTTTGAACAATGTGTTCTAACAGGCCCGCCAGTTGGTGGTATCTTGACATTCATCTTACCTCTGCAGGACCTAAGTTCTGCAAGAAAGAAAGGTCTCCTCTTATCCAAGACAACTTGGAAGGCAACAGTCTATTCATGTCTCCCATAAAGAGATTGAAATGGGATGCAAATGGAACCTAAGATGACAAATGTATTGTGAGATGTGATGTTTACAGTAGTGAGAATATGTTGGTAATCTGGAAGTGCAGCTGCACTTTATCTTGCTATCTAGAGATGATGGTTTCTTACCTAGGTATACAAAAGTCTTCTTTTACCTGGATTATATTGCCATTGAGAGGAATATTGATAATCGCCGCGAGATGGCAGTTGCTCCATTGCTACCGAGCCATCTGTTCCAAAGTCATAAATTTAGCTTGCGGAGAGTGACACGTTTTGCCATTTATATCCCGGCAGAAAAGCATCCTTGGTAGCGCTGCCTACAGCACAATCGACCTACACAACAACTAAAAGGCCGTTCTAGAAATTTGGCAGAAGCTCCAACGACCGAAGCAGGAACCAACCATCGATATGTCTACATCAAAACCTCCGCGAATCTTTTCGCCTTATGAGTCCTCCTTGGAGTCCTCTTCGTCTGATAATAGGCAGTCATCCGAGGAAAACCCCCTCGCTATCGCACGCCGCAATCTACTCCATATTCCTCCCGATATTAGTTCCATCCGCGTCCCCGGGCCATCGGTAACGCCGGGGCGAACCCAGCCAATCACGCGAACGCCATTGCCTTCTGCGCGCCCTCCATCGTTGCGTCCCCAGCCGCCCTCTGCTCGTGCCCCAGTGCGCTCCAAGTCCACCTCTGAGCAAACATCTCTGCCAACTTCGCCAGTCCAGCCGACCCCTGGCAAGCCCCCTGCTCTGTCAAAGTTGGGCTACTTTCCCTCTCCACGCAGCACCCTACCTGCCTCTCAACCAAACACAACCCAGAAGCAACAGCAGCAACAACATCACCCGACCCCCGAACCCGAGGAACCTCTCATTGCACCCCCATTCCCCTGCCTACCCGGCACCTTGGCCCCACCCTCCGTAATCGCCATCTTCAACAACACCCCCTCCGGACCCTCCCTCACAAACCCCATCTTCCCCATCCCCCCCTCCTCCCTCACACCAGCAGTCTTCACCTCATCCCTCAGCCCCTCCCAAACCCTCCTCTTCACCAACCCCGATGGCCCCCCCGGCCCCCCCCGTTTTCTCCCACCAGACAGCCTCACCCCGGAAACCGACCCGAGCACCTTCCGTGCCTGTGACTGCGTCCTCACCCTACTATGGTTATACAGCCCCCAACTAGCACTCGACTTTTTCGGCCCCGACAGCCCCAAACGCGACGCCAATTTAGAGGTATTCGACGGCCGGGTGCAAGAGCACTGGGTGAAAAAGGAGACACCGGGAGGGGGGTTGCGCCAGGTGCCGCAGTTTGGTGTTTGCAGGGTTGGTGATGAAGTTACGGTTTATTTATCCCTCTCCACCCCCGCCCCCACCCCCTCCCCCCCAACAAAAAATTATACGGTTGTTGACTCTACAGGAAATAGATCGGCTTCCGGACTCAGTCCAGCAAGAGAATGTGTCGCTACAGGGCCAAAATCTCGCGTGATACGGGGTTATGGACTAGCATTGACGCCAAGGACGAGGTTGTTTGTGCTGAGCGGGAGGAGAAGGAAAAAGTAGAAAGATTTGGGGCTATTGTTGGAAGGGAGTTGCTCTTGACTAGGTTTTGGTACCGGCAGCCGTATTATGAGGTTAGGATTCAGGTTGATGGGATGATGATTGCTTATACATGGAGTGCACGCTCATGCATATCACTTCACGGCGACGAACAAACACTGGTGAACAAATAAAAATTCGACTTCGAGGTATCATATCATGTACATAAAAATGGCATTGAGCCGGCCCTTTCTCTCCCCCTTTCGGCACCGCCCGGTGGTGGTTATCTGCTTTCACCCTTCTTACTCCTCCTCCGTCTCCCCATCATTTACTTAGAGACGGTAAAATCTCTGCCCGTTTCTCATCGACCTCTTTCCAATGCGGCCTCTGCCATTGTCAGAGTCGCTGTCAGAGTCCTCGCCATCAGTGTCAGAGTCGATGCCGTCAGTGTCGGAGTCGGTGTCGGTGTCGTTTCCGTTGTTCTTTCCCTTTCCCTTTCCCTTTCCCTTGCCCTTACCCTTGCCCTCGGGTGCCTGACGCGCAAGAACAACAGCGGCATTACCCTTGCCCTTGCCCTTGCCAACTTGAAGCTGTTGGGCACCGGCACCAACGAGTCTGAGAAGGTCATTGATAGCACCATTAGCATTGCCCTTGCCCTTGCCCTGAGCCTGACCAACAAGTAAGCCCAAAAGCTGGTTGAGCTGGCCTCTGTTGACGTTTTGGCCCTGGCCCTGGAGCTGACCAGTGACAAGCTGGAGGAGCTGGTTGAGCTGAGCGTTACCGTTGCCGTTGCCGTTGCCTCTGAGGACCTGGCCGAGGAGCAGCTCCAGGATGTCATCGACGTCATCGATATCAAGCTCGTCGTCGGAGTCATCGACCCGCACGACACGGTTGACTCTGCCGCCGCCAATCAAGTTGAGAAGTCCGCCAAGGTTCAGGTTGTTGTTGCCGGCGCCGAGGTTGAGGCCATTCCCTCCGATTCCGATGAGCCTCAAGAGATCGTTGATGTTGGCATTGCCTCCTCCAATAAGCTGGAGCAGATCCTGAAGACGGATGTTGCTGTTATTCTTGCCCTTGCCTCTATTGTTGTTATTGTTGTTGTTCTTCTTTCCCCTTGCAGGCTCGGTGCCGTTGACGATAACAACAGGCGTGGCTGTAGCGGTTGCCTCGGTGATGGTGGAGATGATCTCCTCGATCTCCTCGGTTGCGGTAGGAGTCTCGGTTACTACCACCTCTGTCTCCTCAACAGCTGTGGTCTCGGCGACGGTCTCGGCGGCGGTCGTCTCGGCCACCGCGGTCTCGGTGACCACCACAGCCTCGGATGTGACAGTAACAACAACAGCACCATCCTGAGGAGCAGGGACAGCCTGAACTGCTTGACCGAACAAAAGAGTGGATGCCAGAACGGCGTGTCTCCAGGACAATGTGATGGCCATTTCGTCTGATTTTGTGGCTTTGTCGTTAGGAAACAAAAAAAAGGAACGTTGTCGTAAGTAATGATGCAGAATCAAAAGGATTGTCGTTAAAAGAAAGAAAAAAGGGATCAACCCTGGGACGTTGGAAGAAAGGAGGGAAAGGGCGAAGAAAAAAGAAACAGCAAAGTCGAGTATCGAACTGACGACCAAAAGGAGAAAAGGACTCTGGAAAAAAGGTGGGATGAACCTCCCCTTTTAAAGAGGCACAATTGGGACGAAGCGTCTCTTCTCCTACGAGACACCATCGCGTTGGATTTGACACATCCTGGCTCGATGTTACCTTGCACCTCGAACCTTCATGCTTAGTCCCATCTCCTGTTTGGAAAAGTCTCCTAGGCTCGAGCCAGGGTGCCAAAACATCGTCAACAGCGGCAGCTGGCGCGCTTCACGAACCCGGAAGTTGGTAGGTTCCCAAAAGTGCACTGGCAGTCTGAAACCCCACGTCGATCAATCGTCTCGAACCCTGGGATGTGCCGTCCTCGCGCTAGCTTCATCAGAAGTGTGATTGCGGCTCTTCAGTCGCTCGAGGTTGCATTGAGCGGCAGCCATTGGGTCCTCGGTTGCCCCTGTGGGGATCGTAGCGTGCCCTTTGGGTTTGGTGCCAAGATCTTGGGAACCTGGAGAAAGTGTTTCAGCTCTCCGTCTCAGACGAAGTAGCCTGTCACTGCGATTTGGTGGACAAAAGGAGAAAGTCGTCTACACTACCTCAACGAAGCCATTGCCGATGGTAATACAGCAAGGTTCCTCAAGTAAGAAAAACCAATGTTGCGTTTTGACTTTGTTGTTTCCTGCTGGCTCCATCCCCTGCGTGTTTGAAGCTTTCTTTAGACCAAGGGCCAGGCGCACCAATCAGAGACGAGGAGTTGAGCAGAAATATGTCAACACAACTATTTCATCAACCGTCGTCTGGTTTGACTTCAAGGAGGTGGAAGACAATAATAGAACCTCAGACCAGACTAAATCATGCATAGATGATCTTCTAAGCGGCCGATCAGATGGATAAGCCCTTGGTGTTGTCGGTTACTGTGTCGATGCAGACTGGCCTAGCCTTGAAACCAGAGACGGCGTATTGATCTTGATCCTTGATGTTTGTCGACCATCCGCGCTGTTTACCATGGTTGCCGACTCTCCACCTTACTGCAACCCAGCTTCCGTGCCTTGGTGACATTGGCCCGGTCCAAGCAAGTGTACATGGATCTCGCCGAGTTTGTTTTCGGGCTTGGCATGGACGCAATGCATCCTACGACAAAGAGAGTCCGATGCTCAATCAAGGGAGCGTAAACTTATAAAGTTGTGTGCCCTGCCCTTTCTTCAACCATCCATCTTGAAAGGCGGGGCAGTGGTCGAAATACTCCCCATGCATTAGACCGTGGACATATGCCTCGCCAACCAGCAAATACTCACCACTCCCATCATCTCGTGGACGTACAAGAAATGGCATATCCGCGCCGCTGATAATCACCAGAATATCCCCTGGCATGGTGTGAGCGGGCCCATATCCCATCCATCCTCCCGGCGTGACAAACGCACAGCGTTGGTGAAAAACAATGTGAGATATCTGAACAGAAAACAGCTACATCCATTACAAAACGACTGAGCTTGTCCACGTCGCCCTCACAGTTTCCAAGAAGTTCATGGGTTTTTATTCTGGTTTCCTTAGCCCTCCAGTAGTGCAGTAATAGCGATGCCTCATCGGGATACAGAGTTTGTAGGTAGTAAACCAGTTCATCTCCCACAAACTCATGTGCTGGACTGGTGCAGCTTCGGGATTCATGAGGTACAACGTCTCCTATTCTTGTTTTCCAAAGAGCCTCATTGGAAGGGCAAGGTGAATTGGTAGTCCCAGGTGCCTGCCAGAAAGCTGATTAGCTCTGTCGTCCCATGCGTTCCTAGAGTGCTGCCATCTCGCGATGAGTAACAAATTCCCATGTCGGCACATGGTAGCCTGAGAAGTGGTTCCCTAGGCATTTTTGGGCTGTAATTGGGGTTTGAACAAGTGGCAATAGTTGAAGACTCCGTTTTGTGTTCGAAATTCGGTTTGATCGTCTGTTTTCCTATCTTTTCCTGACTCTCATCAACACGTGTTGTTTGTGGCTGACAACCAAAGCAGGTCCCACATGATTGAGCAACGCGAGAGAACACATTCGCGAACGCTTCAGAATCGGGTTGTCGGTTTCGGCCTGCTGGCTGCGCGCGGAAAGCATTGTCGGTTAGCTCCACTTCATCTACCGGAAAGGCCCATACACCCAGTCGTTGACGTTCGGCGAGTTGGAACTCATTTGAGAGACATCCAGAGGCACAGTATATTGCTGCCCGTCGGTAGGTTATGCCTACCAACGGGGGCGGAGCTGATGGAGCACGAACGAGCCGGCGATCCAAACGCGGCAACCAACTTGGCCACGGTTGCTCATCATTCCATTCCCGCAAACCGGCACACCATGACAAAATATTGAGACTGCTGGATTGACCGAATGAATACTGAACAAAGGTGGCGAAGACTGACTGAACATCTGCGCTGTAGTCTACCGGAATATGAAATGTCGCTTCGCGGGGTCCGAGTCCTAGTAAGCCGTAGATCTTGTCTCTTGGATTTGACACGAGCTGTGGATTCGTTATCAGGATAAGTTCTTCCAAATCCAGGTGTCCTTTTGTTGCCTGCACTATATTCGGTAGCTGCAGGGGCCGCTCTAGCCAAAAGTTATCCATCGTTGTGTGGAAAAAAGTCCAGTTTAAATCGTTGTTGGAACGCTGGATAATCGGTTTCAAAATAGCTAGACGTAAGGTGAACCCGGAGTTGGTCGAATCCAATGAAGAAGCAGTCCCAACACATGCTCGAGTTGCCTATCTTCATCAACGGGGGCTTACTAGGCAGGGTAAACTCCTGAAGGATCCACGTTCTCCGGAACCAGGGGCAAAAAGGATGTTGGACATGCCCATTATTACATCAAAGATTGAACGTGAGGCCAAATGAATCTTCATCTGCTGTAATGAATCCGACATGTCTTTGTAATGTTGGGCAGCCGGGATAGTTGCATCTCGAACGGCCAACTCCTGTCTCAAACCCATGACTTGGTCGGTAGATTGGTTCCCTGTCCCAAACCAGACTAGGACAGCTGCATGAGAGTAGATTGTTGACATGAGTGGCACCTGTGTATTCTTTTCGGCGATATTCCCCTGGTCGATGCAAATAGCGTCTACCCACAGCATGAGGGGCAATCCATTGCAGAATTTGGGACGAATTATCCGCAATGCAGCGTGGAGGGTTGCTGAGACATTGACAACATGCCTGTTGAGCCTGAGTGACGGTAACTCTCCTCCTGTTTGATCCGTGCTCGAGGTATTCACTTCTTGGTGCCAGGCGTACGAGAGACAACGCGCTGAATTCCGGAGGACGGTCGAGCCTTTGTGCAAACAACTCTCCAGATATACGTTCGTCGTCCGCTCCCGGGTGAAGCTTTAGCAATCTGATCTCTCGTGCTCGCGCGTCAAGTGTTACTGAGGAGTATAGTAGTGTTCGCAGTCGATCGGGCGGCTTGCTGCTCAGGGGTCGTGGTGCTGGACATCATCAGTAGCGAGGTTTTTGTCAGTGCCGAGGATCTCACTACAAGACTGAAACATACTGCGACAGGCCGGTTTTGCTTGTACGCATTTGGTGTTATTCTGACAGATTAAGGAAAGGCACAACTACCATGTCAAAAATCTGTATTAAAAGCTTCTACTATTTCCTATCCAATACCAGCTCAGACAGACGCTATCCCATCAACCCCCTACTTGAACTGTAGAGTACCGTTGGCGTTTCCTATCCGCTCATCCAGATTGAGGGAGCTGCTGACCCAGCAGCCATCACCTCTGCGAAGCTCAGCAACCAGTCTCTTGCCGCAGTCCTCAAGGCGCACATTTCTCGCCGAAGAACCAAAGTTGCCGCCAGCCTGGCCGCCCTGGCTACCACCTCCAGGAAGCTTGATCACTTGACCGGGGTGGATCAAATCGGGGTTCTGGAGGCAGTTGATCTTGGCCAGCTCTTGCCAGTTGGTACCGTGACGCTGGGCAATGTCGCGGAGGGTGTCGCCGGGCTGAACAGTCACGCTGCTGGGCTTGTTGCCGCAACTGTTGATGTTGGCGCCGCCAGAAGTCCAGCGGAAGTTGCCGTTGCTGTTCTCGATGATCTTGTTCAGGCTGATGCTGGTGGGCTGGTAGGAGCCATCAAGACGGCGGCACTCGCAGTGCAGCATGAACTCGCCGTGGGCGTCCAAGCGGATATCTTTGGCGGAACCACTGAAGTTGCCGCCATGGCTAACACCGTGATCGCGAGGCTGGTTGCTGTGATGGTGTTGCTGATGTTGCTGTGGCTGAGAAGCGCGTCTCCGGTCCTCCTCCTCTCTTCTGCGCCTGTCCTCCTCGTCCCTGCGCTTGCGGTCCTCGTCATCTCTCCTCCTTCTGTCGTCATCCTCCTTCCGTCTCTTCTCGTCCTCCTCTCTCTTCCTCTTCTCCTCCTCCTCGCGGCGGATCCTGTCCTCTTCCTCCTTCTTCTTCTTCTCCTTCTCTTCGTCCTTCTTGTCCTTCCAGTCCTCAACACCGTCCTGCAGCTTGTGGCCGGCAACTGCACCGGCAACAGCGCCGAGGACGGTGCTCAGCTTGCTATGGCCGGTCTTGCCGCCAATCTTGTTACCACCGAAACCACCGGCGATACCACCACCAACGGCGCCGAGGAAGCCACGCTCCTGTTGATCGCCATGTTGTTGGTTGCTGCCTTGGTAGTGCTGTTGGGTCTGTTGGGCAGCAGCGGCGTAGTAAGAGGCAGCTTCGCCCTGGACATTGCTGCCCTGGTTGTTGTTGTTGTTGTGGTAGCTCATGGTGAAGGTTTCTGGTGAGTCTGATGGGGCGGTCTGTGTGTAGTTGATGTCTTCAGAGGGGGAAATAGGGCAAAGGCCGCAAGGTGATGAGGTTTTGTGTGGATGTTTGTGTGAGGATATCGAGGCAAGGTCGGTCCAAGACTACAGCTTATATAGACCAACAGTTCGCAATGGGGTCATCTTGAGCGGTCGTCGGACTTTGAGGACCCTTGTGGTCCAGACCTCACCGCACCGCCGCAAGCACTGGCCACTTGCCGCCGCTCGAGTCGGACGAAACAGTCGCGGTCCCACTCCGGGGCCCACTTGGGTTCTGCTTCGCCTGGCTTTCGTCGATCCAAGTCGCCAGACCGCCGAGATCGTGGACACGCGCCACGCGTATCAAAGGCTTAGCCAAACCTTGGCTGCCGTGTTAGCCGTTCCGCCCGACGGTTACCTCCGTCCGAGTGGCGATCGGGGCCCAGGATCGTCCCCGGACGATGCGGAGCGGCGGGGTCCAACTGTGGAGTTGGGCTGCCGTCGTACGATCCCTTTCAGCTTGGTGCCTCAACACCAAGCATTTGGGTCCTGCGTGAGCATTGCTGTCGTGTTTCCGTGAGAGGCCTTCGGTTTCTCCGAGTGACTCTGGATGAACCTAAGGTTTAAGCTGTTGACAGGTTGTAGAACACGTGCATCTGAATCAGCCACCATCCGGCACCCAGGTAGTACTGAAACCCAGGTAGTACTGGGCAGAAGGATGCGTGTAATTTCTTGTCTTTGTGCTTTACTGATAGGAATGAAGATGGGAGAGGTCGCCTGTAAGGGCGACAACCCTCTCCAGCTACAAGAAATCAGGGGATGGAGATGTTCAAGGTGACCGTTTTCTATCGAGCAAGGTCACTGTGAGCCCAAATAAGCAGATGAAAAAAAGGCGGTGATAGGTAATCTACAGAAAATAGCAAAATTTATAGAGTACCTATGCGCGAAAGCAGGAACTGCCTAAGCAAACCAAGCCCTATGACCAATACATGCTTGGGTTTGGGTTACTAACCTAAGGTGGGCGGCAATTGCTCACCACGTTTTCTCCCACCTTGTTGAAGCGGACCTGATGTTTGCAGTATCCACATGGGAAGCATCTGGTCATACACAGCTGGCTCGTTGTCAGGGTCGTCATGAAGAAATTCGCTATACTCCTTCAAAAGCTCATCCTTGACTTTCTTCGCACTGTTCAGCTGCTTTGCTGCATCATCAGGCCGCGACAAAGCAGTCAACACCTTTGAGTACCAATACTGAGCTCGAGCCACACCTTCAGTTGTCCAGTTGCTTCGATAGTGCCTATTGAGACAGCACTCAAACTCTTGCCTGTTCTTGGGGTCAGTATAAGGCAACATGCAGTAGACCAAGGCAACCTGAGGTGTGTATCATTCACTTGCTCAACTTCAGCATTGCGACCTTCTAGATGCAGAAGTATTCCCACTACCTCATGGCTCTTAAGTGTAAATTGGTCATTCTTCCCACACACTTCAATCCTTGCCTCGAGCACTTTTTGATGTTCATCAAGGGCTTCCGGTACCCTCCCAGCATTGAACAACAAACATGCCAGGTCATAACGGGAAATTAAGGCTGTTGAGTCTTCCCCGCCAGCATGGGCCTCCTCCAATTCCATTGCCTTGCGAGAAAACGCGATAGCTTAGTCTTGATGGCCTTCTGCTATCAAGACGTGGCCAAGATGGTGGTAGTACTTTGAGTACTCGAAAGGGTATTCGTCTTCGGGGCCCCATTTTTTGTAGATCAATAGCTCCTCCATGATTTCGCGTGTTTTCTCAAACTGGCCGCGTTGCAGGTAGGCACAAGCAAGGTCCCCTTTTGGGTTTCCCCACCGGATCTGATCCTCGACTGTTACCTTTTTGGGAGGGATGCTGGCCAGTTCTTCTTCCCGCAGCGTGAGCAGTACTTGACGATGCTCCAAACTTACCCCACATCGACTGACACTGATGCAGTCGGCCAATCTTCCAGTAACAAGATAAATGTCACTAATGAGAGTCTTACATTCTGCACTCTCTCCAACCGAGGTTGGCTGTTTCTTGATAATCTCATCGGCTGTCTTCATAGCCAAGTCACTCTCTGATCTGCCCCGTATGCCAAAGGAAGCATCCAATGTTGGACAGCATTTTGGCAAACTCAAGGTCGAAATCAATGGGAGGCTCAGGCTAAAGTGAGTTTCGCCGCAATGCGAGTACCTGGGGTACGTATCGGGTGAACTCGGGCCATATCTTCTTTTCCTTCTGGGCCAGGCGTGATGCTTGTGGCGGTACTGCGTTCAGCATGGCAATGACTTCCATGCATACTGTGGCCCGGAGTGAAGCGTCCTCGTTTTTGGCTAGGCCGTCCAGCAAGTTCATCTGCAGAGAACGGTGGATTTCGAGTTGATGCCCACCGTCCCCTTCTTGTCTTTTGACGAGCTGTCGGAGACCTAGGTCACGTCGTATTGAAAGATACTTCTCCTCGTCGTTCAAGAACTGAAGAGATGGTAAGCCATGTCCTGCCGAGTATCTGAGAAGCGTTTCCGGTATACCATGAAGACTGAGGAATGCCAAGATATGTAGGAAGTGACGAGACTGTTTGCTGATCTTGGACAAGGCAAGGTCGAAGACGATTGACAATTTCCTCTCATGATTGCGTAGAGTTTCTGTGCCAGAGCTTGCCCAAATCTGTCATGTCTTCTGAAGGCTTTTGAATATCTCGACCATCGAGGACGATGAGAACTTCTGGTACCCTGCGACCGTGACAATAGCTAGTGGTAAGCCTCCGACCCAGGTACAAATCTCATGAGCTATACCATTCTCTTCCTCGTCCTTGGCACTGTCTTCCCAGGCCGTGAATTACAATGCATGCAGGATTCTCACTCTGGGACGATCTTCGAGTCATGAAATAATCATGAATATCTTGCATTGTGTCTTCGCGACCCACAAAAGAAGGATTCGGGGACCGGGTGATGTTGGTCACTAGGGAGGGCACATCATGGCTGCTTGAAGAAGTTGTTGGCCGACCCTCTTGCGCGCCCAGCTGCAGCCAAAGGATGGGGGCATTTATCCCATCTGCTGAAACTTTGAAAACACATCTCCCTGAGGACGTATCCTACTTGTCTGCCTCTGTAACACCACATGCCACTTGTACCGTTCCAAAGCCCAATTCACTTACGCAAGCCCAATCTGACGTCGTGCCAAATGCCCCTTGTCCGATATTTCTCTTCCTTTGAGGAGTTGAGTTTCTTTCCATCTAATTCTCGTCCTGCGGGATGCCAACTCCACCTTCGTGCTAACGGATTCTTTCGAGATAACAACCTCTTCCACCATTCCTCACACGAACCTAGCGCCGATGGCTCTTTTCTGCCATCTCCCCGGCACACTACGTCAATTCCCCCCTCTCTTCCGACGTACCCCGAAGATCCCAGCCGCCCGCAAACATACGATGAAAGCAGCAACCGAGTGCTCCCGTCTGCAAGAGTTGACTCCCTCCATCCTTGAGATCCTACATATATCCGGGGCTGCTGGAGCTTCCGTTGGCGTTCTCGACGGTCAAACAAACCAACTGCATGTCGCTGGCTACGGGTATCGCGATGTACAGGCTGAGTTCGTTCCAAATGAGCATACGGTTTACCACCTTGCCTCTCTCCCGAAACGCTTCACGGCAGCCGCTATTGCTCTGTTAGTAGCCGATGGAAAATTGGCATTCGGAGACCGCATGTGTGATATCATTCCAGGCTTCCACCATGCAAACGGCCCAATCAATTATCAAAGCACGTTACTTGATTTCCTCTCCCATCGAACCGGCCTTGCAAGCAAGAACGCACTGTGGCAGCAAGATGGACCTGGGATTTTACTCGGTGAGAACGACACGCTACCAATGGTCTCCTATATGGAGGCCGCTCAACCGTTGGGGGAGCAACGGACTTACGGTAACTTCTGCTACGACATTTTAGCAAACTTCATTACCTCTGCGTCAGGATAGTCCTGGGGCGAGTTCGTTACTTCTCGAATACTTCAACCGTTGAGCTTGCAAGACACAACGACGGCCGCTCACCCCCCAGAAGAAAATTGGGCTCGTGGATACATGCCTGGCCCGGATGGGACGTTCACGGGTGTTGGAAGACCCCAAATTTCTGAAGGGACCGTCCAACAAGCAGCCAATGGGGTGAAGAGTAATGTCAATGATCTCTTGGTGTATTATAAGGCTGTGTTGGATGCCTGGTGTTTGGAAACGGGGCAGTGGAATAAGCCAAGACCAGAACTTGCCACCGCTCAAGACCACATATACCCCTGGATTCCGACGCTGATGGACAATGGTATAGCGCAGGGTGGGCGATAGCGGAGCTTCCCGCGCCCTAGGGGAGCATCGGCACCAACGGCATGTTTCCTTCCGCCGATGCCACTGGTTGGACGCGGATGTAAGAGGGACACGAGTGACGACGACAAATCGAAGGGACCTACGGTTTGGTATCATAACGGCAGCCTCGTTGGCTTTTTCACCTCGGTTCATATCCTTCCCGAGACTGCGCCATCATCGTTGTACTTGTCAACTCCGTACCCAAAAACGATGCAGCCAACTGGGTGGGCCAACTTCTCTTGGAAACTTGGCTGGACGACTGTAGCGAGAAGAACGACTACGTTTCCCTGGCCGAGCAGAGCACCGCCGCCTACGATGACATGTGGGCTCGATGGCCAGACCTTGATGTGCTAACCTATGTCTTTCATTTTGGCACAGATGAGAAGGGTCATATCGAGACTCTCCGGTGGGAGCATGACCCTGATGTGCCGGGCGGTGAAACATTTGTGAAGAAATCCAATAAGACCCTCGATCATAGGGCGCGCACGGGGCTCTAATGAACGGTGAAGAGGTAGTGGTGTAAAACTGGGGTGGGATTGAAAGAGACATGGTAGATTCAGTATGTATACGTACCTGTTGCGATGACAGTAACTCTCAAACTGGCTGGAACGGTTTGTAGAAGAAGCAGTTATTATGTGTCCTCGAGGCGTACTAATCTTGTATTCTTCAATGTATTGATCACTTGGCGGCTAAGATGACCCGATCTTCATTTAACCGCACAAACAACATAGGGACCCGTAAATGACATGACAATTGAAACATGGTGAGGTGATGCCGAAAGGTTACCAATTCCGCACTTTCGATATGACATCATAGACATCATCCATCTGGTCGAACCACATAAAGCTCACCGCGCAGTAACACGTGTTTGCCTTCTGTGTGACTTCCAAAGACCAACCACAACAACCAAACAATTCTAAATACCATCAAGCTGTTTCCTCTCCCACTTTTCGTCCACGCCTAACACCCACGGAAAGAAACCTTACCTACCTACACAATGGCTCCCTCCCACAGCGAAGTATCCAACCGTCCCAAGAACGAGAACGACCACCTCGAGACAGGTCAGCAAATTGCCCACGGCTCCGCCGGCGACCAGAATGTTGGTCTTCCTCCCCCCCCCTTCTTGATTGTGCCCAAAGAGTAAGCTCGCTGACAAGTCCAAAAACAATAGCTCTCCCCGAAGGTCGCCCGTGCAGATAAGCAGGCTCCTGCACCTGAACACGAGCATGGGGCCGGAATTCCGGGTATGAATGCCAGTGGAGGCTCCAGTCAGGGGCTGTCGACGGGGCCGAATGCTGGTCAAGGGAAGGGACCGCTGAAGCCTTGAAGTGATTGGGCGCGCGGCTTCATTGGTGATGCTTCTAGGTCGTTAATAAAAGCCTTCATATTGACTTACTGGCTTGATTCATCACATCACTTTAATGTGCAGTGCGGCCTGACTGCAAGGGGGTTGTAAGATTGCGCAGTTGAGGGTTAATACGGACTGGGAACTTGGGACTTGGGATTTGGGAAATTTCCAACAAAGAGGTGTAAATTAGCTTAGCTCGCGGCCAGCGAGTAGGTTTGGCAGATAATTTGAAACAGTCGGGTTGAGCCAAGTATCGCGGTCTTCCACACGCATATGTTGGTAGAACGCGGAAGTGGTAATCATGTTGTCTTCTTCGCAAACATCTAGCAGTATCTTCCGTCTATCTCAAATCTCAAGGCCAAGAACTCAACAGCTGATAACCTAGAGACTCCAGGCGCCTGAAATTACATGATTTACAACTTCCTTTGTCTACCAAAGGTGTTAGGCCCTGGGGGCTTATTGTCCAACACGCCCTCAATCTCCTCTAACACATCAGGCGTTAGCTTCTCCAGCAGCTTCAACGCACCGATGTTGTCCTCCAACTGCTCAATCTTGGTAGCACCCAAGATAACCGTGCTAACATTGGGGTTCGAGGCAGCCCAAGCAAGCGCCAGCTGTGACACACTGCCTCCAAGACGCTCCGCAATCTTGGTCAACTTGCGCACCTTTTCAATCTTGGCCTGCCCAGCCTCGCTCTTGAGCTCCTTGACAGTATTCTCAAAGAAGGCCTTGTTGGTGGCAAAACGCGAGTCCTCGGGGATGCCATCATTGTACTTGCCAGTGAGGATGCCGCTGGCAAGAGGGGACCAGATGGTGGTGCCGTAGCCGTGGTGCTTGTACAGATCCGCGTACTCGACCTCGAAGCGCTCGCGGTGGAAGGCGTTGTATTGTGGCTGCTCGACAACGGGGGCGATGAGGTTGTGCTTCTCGGCCAATCTGATGGCATCGGTGATCTGAGCGGCGGACCACTCAGAGGTGCCCCAGTAATAGGCCAAGTTGAGGTTGCGGATCACCTGGGTGAAGGCCTCGACGATCTCGAGCATGGGAACGGTGGGATCGGGGCGGTGGGCAAAGACGACATCGACGTAGGGCTGCTGGAGGCGGGCAAGTGACGACTTGAGACCCTCGACGATGTGCTTGCGGGAGAGACCGCGGGTGTTTGGCTCCTTGCGACCAGTACCGAAGAAGACCTTGGTGGTGAGGACGTACTCATCGCGGGGCCAGGCGAGCTCCTTGAGAGCTTGTCCCATCTCGACTTCAGACTCGCCATTTGCATATGTCTCGGCCGTGTCGAAGGTTTGCTGACAAATCTGTTAGCCACCCCCTAACTAAACTCGTTTGCGAACTGTGAACTTACAATACCGTGATCCCAAGCAGTCTGGAGAATCTTCTTTACAATCTCTCCCTTCTGGGTGCCGCCGTATGTGAGCCACCCGCCAAGCGAGAAAAGAGAAACCTGCAACCCGGTGTTCCCAAGGTACCGGAACTTCATTTCCTTGGGATCATAGGCGCTTTGTACAACAGGCATGATGGGCAGATGTTTGATGGAGATTGGAGGAATGGTTTGACAATAAACGGGACAGAACTTGGGATGGAATAGGGATCAATTGGAAGCCAGATCATGGGCCCAGGAAGCATTTATGAACGGGTTAAGACCGAGATGAAGGCGGACTTTGGGGAGTTTATGACGAAAAGCCGCGGGGGGTGTTCTCCTCTTCTTTGCTGTTCCCGCTCAAGAGGAGAGCTCTCCCGCCCCAATTGTGGAGAGACCCCAATGATCGCAACAGCTATTGGCATTGTGACGACATCCATTGTTTTTTATCCGCCATCGGGCTTTCCTCTTTGCGCTTGGTTAGCTTGGAGCTAGGCCCAGGCAGTGGGGGTGCTCAACAACCGCCAAAGTTCCTGAGTGAGGTGGAGGGTGGTGGTGTGTGTCAAGCGCCTACTGCTTGGGCGTCGCAGGAGGGACCATTACCAATGGGAACTTTCTAGTATTTTATTTCTAGCTGCCGAGGCAGGCGGGCTGCTTTCTTCCTCTGGTGACCAGCATTCTCGAGGTTGGGAAGAAACATTGTCCCTGAACGACCCCGCGGCAGTGGGGAACCCCGCAGTTTGCTGATGGGGTGCATTCAATCGATGGTGGGGCATCTTAAATCCAGCCATCTTGTCGAGACATTGGTTGAGAACCCAAGTTGTGTCATGGGCATTATATTGCTTTCACCGGCCCGTGCTGTAACACACGATTTATATGTAACGCGATCGGGTTGACTATCTCCACATACAAAGGTGAAACGAGTACGCTGAGCACCGTCTTGCTGTCAAACGCCTTTCAACGAAAACAGGTGGGTGATGTCATACACTAGTGGCAGTCAACATTGTTTTCAACGGCGATGGGAAGCTGTGGCATCATGGGATCTGCGCTCCCCTCATCGTTGCAAGACAGCTACTATAGAGAGCATAATTGCTGCTATTCCACAGATTTCAAGCGACAAGACAGACAGAGGCTGCTATAAACTGTGGAGTGTTGAACGACCTAATGCCTACTTCACTTGCGAGGTTAGCATGAAAGAGAGCTGTGACGGCAAGGCTGCCTGCCTGCCAGCAGTGGCCTTGGCTCTTTGCATGACAATAAACATTAAGCATAACGGAGGGAGCCTAGAAAACGGCAAGAAACTTCACTGAAGAAATGTGTTAGTCGTATACATAACGGCGTAATGAACCGGTGGCCAAGGATCCGTCGCCGGTTTGGCAACGGAAAGGGAGCCGAGGAAACCACACAGAACATCGTACGCTGCCCAACACCGGTCGCGTTTGCAACAGGGTCAACAAGGCTGTAGAAGATGATTAAAGTCAATAAAGATGCATAAGTACATGTGGAGCATATGTACAGAGGGTATCGGTAAGTCCAACCACCAAATCTCCAACGCCAAAAACACCATTTCCTCAGCTCTCGCAGAATCTTCGTCCTCTTGGCTTTGGCCGAAGGGCATCTGACGATGGCTTTTGTATGCGAGTAAGCGACCCTGCCGGGCCCTTACGCTTTCGCTGAACCGGACTGCAGTCCCTCTTCCACCTTGTGCCCATACACTGAGCTGCACTTCTTGGATCGCGATGAAATAAATCATCGACTTCATGATCAACAAGAGGATGAGATCGTAATGGAGAGAGACTGCGGTGCCGTCGATGAGATAGGGTTGTTGCTGTTGTCTTCCTATCAAAGAAGACCTGCCCTTCTGCTTTTGGTGTGGCCATATCGGCATTATCGATATCCACCACGAAGGGTTGTACTGCCTTCCGGACGCGGTCAGTGAACGAGGTCGCTTCGGCCTCAACGCCACCCCTCTCAGCTGCTGAGGTGCCGGCGACGGTGGAAGCCGCTGGCGATTCCATGTCAGCAGACTCGGACCGTGGGCTGGGCTCATCATGATGTGTGTGAGAAACCGATCCGGCAAGATCGCAGCAATCGGGTTCGGACTCGGAGTATGAGAGGGTTCGTGATGGTGTCTCGTAGTCGCGATGATGATCGATCGGCGAATCGACGGATGAATCTGAACACATCGTCATAGAACGAGGCGAGGGAGGAAGTATTGAATCGTCGAGGTCGGTCGAGAACTCAAAGGGCTCGTCGGTCATGGGCACAAGACCGCCATCATCGTCATCAAAGAGAGAGCCTTGGGAGGGCGCAAGCGAGTCAACGCTGCTGTCCACCTCGGAAGAGGAGGACGAACCCTTATACCACGGGTGGTCGGGGGGAAGATAGCACGCAAAGTATCGGACGAGAGAGTCAAAACTCTTGGTTCGAAAGAGCTGAACTGCGTGCTGCCACTGGTCTTCACCGATTAGAGAAGGGTTGGCAATGATCTCGAATGCCGCTGACTCGAAGCAATCATTCAGTTCTCGCATGCGCTGTTGCTTGCGTTGGCGGAGTAGACTGTGGAACTCGTCGGCCGAACTTGCTTCGTTGGAGATTTCGGCCACATCGTGGTGAAAAGCCACAGGGTCGAGGAGGGGCAGGGGCACCGTGTTGTATTGATCGTGGAGCTTGGTGAAGAGGTCATCTCTCCTCAACCCAAACTTCCAATGGGGCCAGCTCCAACATGTGTCGGCGGGATCGTCCATCCTCGGGTGGCAGGAATGGTGGCAGCAGTCGGTGGAGGCGGGTCTGGAAGAGGAAGTGCTGTGGGTATGAGGTCGGAGTCGGGGGAGGGGGTCGAACGGAAGAGTGAACCAATACTGAGAACCGGGGACTGGGAGAGCTTGCTGGAATCGAAAGTGAGTCTTGCGTCGGCGCTGGAAGCCATCTAAGCACGGAGAATAGTAGAGTACATCGTGAGAGTTTAGTGTGGTAATTGTAGTGGTTTGAGCGCTGGACGACCGTGTCTCCAGGTGATGATGGCGTGAGGGTAATGGTGAGGATGAGGGAGAAGACGGAGCAGGGAGACACCGGGCGCTGGGGGGAGGTCGTCACAGAAAGGGTCTCGACGGCTTAGGTGCGACCGGGATGGGGGACCGTCAGGTGTTTGGAAAGAACGGCCGCAAGGGCTGATGTGTTGGATGCCCCAACTCGGAACAGTGGGAAAACTCATTGGCAGGTTGTGCTGCCTTCCAAGCCAATGAAGTGCATCATCTAAACAAAGGAGTGGGGCCCTGCCTGCACTTTGCTACCACACCGCCGCCTGCGACCAGCTTTGCCTGCATGTCGCTTGTTGCATCGCCCCCCGACAAGCCAATCAGTGCATTTCCAACTCATGCGGTCCTGCCGTTCAGCCAATCGCCAGCACAGTGTCCCGCCCGCCACACGTTCCACAGGCACTTTTCGTAATCAGCCTGCTGCTGGTGCCCGACCAAAGGATGGGAGTGAGTGCATCAATTTCCGTCATCATTCTCACTCATTTCTTGTCCATTTCCTCCTCCCACACTTCCTTGGTTTTCCATCACAAAAAACCGTGATGAGCGCCTTCCAAAACATCCAAGTGCCTCAAGCCTCGAGCCTTCTCAAATTTACAGCGGTTCACTCCCTCAACCTTTGGGACCGGCCGACATCATCTTGTTTGATTGAGAGCATGACTCCTTCCTTCCCTCTTGGTAATCCGCTCGCTCCTTTTGTGAGATCATGTCACCCCGGTTGGCATCGCCTCGCCTCCTCCCAAAGTTCTTCATGAACCCATCCATGATTCTCGTGATGCAGCTCGCCCTCACTCAGCCTGGGCAGATGACACTTTTCAGAAGGATGTGAGGGAGGTGGGGTGTGACGCTGACGTCTGAATCCCACGGGGGTGAAGATAGTACATAATTCTCTGCCCCGAGACATTTTCTCGTTCTCTGCATTAAGGAGGGGCAATATCCTGCACGACTGGTGCTCTGCGAATCACGATGCACACGGTCCCATACTTTTCTTGAGGCCAGCGTGGGCAAACAGTCCCATCATGTGCCACACCACTCAGACACAGGCCTCCTGAAGAAGATCACTGAGTGCCTACCTGAGGCCCAGATCGGAGAGGATCAGAACTGTCAGGCGCTGACGGCCGTCAACATACCATAACACCGAACTTTCCAGCCGCCAGACTTCTCTCGGGCCCGACAGACGCAATCCGTCAACGGATGGCTGAAAGCTTGGACAAGCCATCAGAGCCTCACTGTTAACTCAGGCCGTGAAGCCCTACCAAAAGGGACAGCATGGGCTGAAGCGACCCAGGGCGCTGGAACTGGCAAGTCGGCGTGCAGCCAGTTGCGGCCGGGATCATGGGCGAGGTATGGCTCTTGGAAGATGATGGCGGCATTTGACTGGCAAAGCTGACCGGGAATGACGGCGATTTAAACAAATCGATATCATCTGCCAGCCCTCTTCCAAGTCGAAAGAAGCATTCGGTCAACTACTGCACTAACACGGCAGCGCGCGCGAACAGGCGGACCGGTGCTAGGCACCCGCCGGACCGCTGCTTTTCTGAGAGCTTCGATGACTCCCTCCAATCACCTCGCGCCTGGTGAGGCTGATGCCCCAGCCAAATCCATCAGCAGGGCGCAAACCTCCAGCGCTCTTCCACCTTCACTGGTTCATCTGACTTTCACTGCACCGGTCATTCAGCAAAGATGGCTCCCCAGCCTTGAAACAATAACATATACACGGCCGAGAGGAATTGCTTCCTCTTATGCCGGCCTGTTGTTCGTCTTGATTTCGCAGTTTTCCTCTCGCTCGCTTTCACCCCACGATTTTATCTTGTCTGCAGCGCTGGAGAGCTTGCCGGCTCCCTCCTCTACCCTCTTTGCCTTCGTTCCATCTGCGCACATTTACGGTTACTCCAACCCCTTACTTTACAAGTGAACAGCTCTGTTAAACTCCGTGGGCCCGTTTCTTGCTTCCTTCCAACTATCAGACCCCAATTCATTGACTTGCGCCATGATTACCCCCAAGGCGGTCGCGGCGGCAGCGGCGGCCGATTCAAGGGGATTCTCGCAGGCTTCCGAGCAAAAGACCCAACCATTTTCACAATCCGAAATCCAAGCCCGTCTGGCTCGTTCCAGGATGGAGGAAGACCGCTCCATGTCTAGCACAGTTCCGCTGGACAATTTGGTGGTTCCCCAGGACAGAGATATCCGCATTCTAATGAGGCCCTTGGCGCGGGGTCGGTCCGTCAGTCCAGGCAACCACGAGAACTGCGAATGGCTCGCCCTGCACGCAGAGGTGACGGATGGCGGCGATGACACGAACCACAGCGTTTTGGCTGTCACGCAAACCCACAGGGACATCAAGTTTTCTGTCCGCGTTCCTGGCCAACGGCGCAACGACGAGCTCTGGTGCGAGCTGTACTTTGTTCCACACAGCAACGAACTAGTACTCCTTAACCGCTCCGAGGTGCCGTTCAAGCTATACCGTGTGTCACAGCAAGTGCCGGGCAGCCCCCGGGAGCACTTTGAACTCAAGCCTAATTTCACCAGGGCCCTCGCGCCGGGCACCTGGCGGATCAAAATCGACGACGCCGACATCCTGGACTTTCGTGTCCTGGAGAAGCGTGCGGCGAAGGCGCGCCTGCTCTCAAGCTCTTCAGTCTCGGATCTCTCGACCATCGACGGCCAGCTGGTACCCGTGACTAGGAAGCGGTCTTTTGACGACGATGACGATGACGAGCCTGCCACCCCTGAAAAGAACGAGAAGAGAATGCGTCCATCGGAGCCCGAGGATAAGAATGAGGACGGGGTCATAATGTTTCTTCCGGCCACAACCAACCCACTGGTCTTTCCGCTACCTGGGACTGGCAAAGAGATTTCTACATCCGACGGCCACCCCCTCTTGGACCTAGAGTCTGACGACGTCGTTGAGATTCCTGGCGTCAAGCTCCCAAGGGGCGGCGAGATTGACGAATACACCATCGCCAAGAGGGATCAGATCGCTACATCCAGTCTCTCTACTGTGTTTACTGCTGACCACTCTGATGTCCCAGATGGGGTCATTGTTGTCAAAGTCTTGAAGACACGGACCAACGCATTGCCCAATAACGAAGCCGCCATTGCCAAGAACGTGATCCGACAGGCCGACATCTGGCTTCGAGAGCTTCAGTACCAGGAAAATCTCGAGCACAAGAGCATTGTGCGGTTGTATGGTGGTGATGCCCGGTTTCTGTCCCTCTATATGGAGCATGTCGATGCGCGCGACCTCACCGCTAAGGGCACGTGGCGTGTTGCCAGTACAGACATGTTCAATGGCGATCGGTCAGACGCTTCCCGCATCCTGCGCGACATTGCAAGTGCTCTGCACTACATTCACAGCAAAGGCTTGGTGCATAACGACATCAAGCCAGGCAACATCTTGTACAGCAGGGACCGCGGAGCCGTACTGTGTGATCTGGGCTTGTCGACCAAAGCCCGCGACCCAGTTGCAGCTGGCACACCATGGTACGTCCCACCCGAGTTTATCGGTTTGAGGCAGCGCGGGCCCGCAAGTGATGTCTGGGCGCTGGGCGTGACAATGCTCTACGTCTTGGGCAAGATCACTTGGCCTGATGTTCGGGCCAACCAACGGCACCCGCGCCATTTGTACTGGATAATTGCGAAGCTCAACTCACGAGATCGCGGTCCTCAAAAGGAGGCCGTATCCAGGATGCGCGAGTGGCTCGGCGAGGTTACGAGTGCCCGCAACAGCCTGGACACACAAGACAAGCTTGAAAGGCTTGTTCATGGCATGTTATCACCGAACCCCAAGGAAAGAGCCACAATCAAGGACATCGCTGGCCACTTTCTTGCTGAGCAAGTGACCGAAAGATAGAGGGCCACGGTGGTCCTGTTTACAACCATGCCACAGCACCAATTTCATGTTTCGCTGTTACATGCAGTTTGGGCGTCCACGTGAAGCAGACTAGCACTGCGAAGTAAGTAAAAATCATGAAGCATACCTCAAAGGATAGCCAGTATGCGTCGAAAGATAGTCAGTGGGCGTCGAAAGATAGTCAGTGGGCGTCGAAAGATAGTCAGTGGGCGTCGAAAGATAGTCAGTGGGCGTCGAAAGATAGTCATCTTTTGAGGCATATTGACCATTTTTTAAGGACCATTAACTATCTTTTGACTCCTGCTTTCTTCAATCATGACATGTTTTACTAACGCATGACGCAGCAATCTAGGTTACCAACCACACTACCCATAGCGATATCTATCACGCCACGCTCACTGCGTCCACTATTATACGCTTAAACCGAATACAAATAGACCAGTCAGCGCGGCCACAATGGCCAATACGCCAACATTGACACCAACAACGGTCGACCCAGCAGTCTTTGTGCCCCCTATTTCAATAGCTGCCGCCGACACTCCTTCTGAAGTTTTGCAAGCATCACCACTCAACACTGTCGCGTTTTGCCTGAACCGGATATCGGCACAGTTGTACAATGACTGGCCTTTTTCGCCCAGCGTCACAACCTGAATGCTTGCGAGTGACCCATCCTGAATTGGCAAGTTGGCCGGGAGAGTCACCTTGGGGATGCACAAAGTGCCATTGCCTGTCGAGTTGAGGAACGGGTCGGTCAGACTGTAGTTGAAGTTGGCCACGTTCTCACCGAGGCCGAGGTTGACAAAGATATATGTCCACTCGTGGTGCAGATCGAGAACTAGGGAGCCGCCGTCAAGGGGCCAGTCAGTCACGTTGCCGAGGTCACCAGGGACACCGGCGCCTGTTTGGAAGCGGGGGATGGGTCAGCAATTTTCTTTGGGAGGAACAGAGACTTTGGAAGGGAGATAGGGAAGGGAAAGGAAACAACGAACATGGATATTCCCACTGGGAGTAGTTGCTTGTGGAGGCGCTGCCTAGGGTGTTGTCTCTCCAAGTAGGGTACTCGATGCCGAAGTGGGCGGTGGCGACCTGAGCGGATGCCAACAAGGCGAGAGCGGTGGTGAGGGCCATTCTTTTTCTGGGAGGGATATAAATATTGATGGACGGTTTCAAGTGATGGAGGGAGGATATATGATTGGAATATTCGAAGGAGTGGAGTATTTGACTGATGAAGGATGAGGATATGATGATGCTCCTGGAGAGATCACAAGGGGCAAATTCGTATGCCACGGATGGGGTTATATATTTGGGAGTTTCGGGACGATTTTTTTTCTGGAAGTGAATACAACAACTGATGGGTGGGATGGAACAAACGGCTGCAGAAGGATGGGAAGCACAAGCTTTGTTATACTTACTTCTCCCTCTGTTCCTTCCACCAACACCGAGCTGATGATGGGGAAGATGTCGACAGGGAAGAGGGGGCCAGCCTCACCGTAGCTAGCTGTATTTTTACTAGCCAATTCTCCCCCTTGGCCAATGACATATAGAGGATTACCCTGATATCTGAGCAAGTTTGATATCGCCATGTGCTTCTGATGTGTGTTCCCCTGCAAATGCATCCTGTTGTTGTCCTCGCTTCCATCCCTGTGGTTTGTTGATGCGGCCGAGCAGCAGGAACCCCACACTGCGGCGGCGAGTCCCTCGCTGCCAAGACCTGGGACTTGCCTTTTTGGGAGAGAACTGGCAGTGAGGGGGGGTTGTGATTGGCTGGGAGAACTGTGGAGGGGAGGCGGGAAACTTGCTCAAACACACGCAGCATTGCAGTGATTATTGGCTTTGCCCTTGTGGGGATTTGTAACGACTTGTTTGAGTTGGGAAGTTGATAGGTGATGGATGAGAGTGGTGAGAATAAAGGTTGGTTTTGACGAGGTGGGATTGGAAACCCCAACCCATGGTATGGGGGTGTGCGGATATTGCGTGCTGATACCCAAGGAAGGGAAGGTTCGGGAAGGCAATATGCAGTTCTGGCCGTTTGAATTACACATCAGTCACCTCACTCGCCCCCTGGTTTAAAACATCGGCCTTCCCTCTGGGCGTTTTATTTTGATGTGTCTGTAAAGGCAAATATTTGAGGCATCAACAAAATTCCCAAAGCAAGGATACCGCCACGACGCAAAAACTTCCAGGGCTGAACATGGCCGCGACTCCTCTTAGAAAGCAGTTTTCCACCCATTGCGTTTGAGAAAAGTAACCGCGCATCCCGTTTGAGAAAATAAACAACCCATGGTATTTGAGAGACTAACCCACACATTGCGTTTAACAAGAAAAAAAGGCCCAAGCTCAACATTTTCCCCCTCTCTTTAATCAACCTATTCTCAACCATGCTCCTCCTCCACATACAGAACAAAAACACGGAGAAACCTCAACAAACACTGAAGCCAAACATTTCAAGCATGCATAGCTATCCAACTTCACAAATGGAAACGCTAAGAGAGATCCGAAACGACAAAAGACGGCACTGAACCCAACCAAACGACATCATCTCAAACAACATAACGCCCGTCGTCGTCCTCCTTCTCCTCAGTGAAATCATCCCCCCAGTCTTCAATCGCCTCCCAATCCTCGGTCGTCCGCTTGAAAATCCCGTCGTCATCATCCCCCTCGATGAGCTGGCGGTTGGTGATCAGCACCCCGTCTTCTTGCTCGTCAAACTCCACGCCGGAGTCGGAGTCTGAGTCTTCGTCAAAGCTCAAGCTCGCAAAGTCATCGTGCTCGATGCCGCAGTGCTCGCAATATGTAGCCAGGAAGTCGGGGGTAGAGAGGACCTCCCATTCTTGTTCGGAGTCGGAGTCGATGGGTCGGTCGTTGCTGTACACGTGTGGTTCATTTGGGGGGGTCGTCGGCTTAGGGGGCTGAGGCTCGGACGTGGGAGAGGGGCTGGGCTCGAGCGTTGGAGGCATCGTGGACTCGGTCTTTTTCTGGTTGCCCATAGGCACCTCGCTACCCATGAATCGAGACCGACGATCAGGGTTGTACGCCGAGATGTGACCGGTCACCGCCGGAACAGCCTTGGGCATTAGCTTCAGCTCGGCCTGAGGCTCAGGTTTGACTTTCAGCGGCAGCTTCGCTTCGGCTGCACGATGAGCAGCAATGACGGAAGTGTCAGGCTCAGCCTGAATCTCATGCCGTAACTTCGAAGGACGAGGCGTTGACCTCTTGGTTGTCTCGCCGACATACCAAGCGTCGTCCTCACGACCGACCCCGAACTGGCGCTCAAACCCGGTCGTAAGGGGGACCTTGGGCTGGAGGAGCGGTGTGGCGCGATTTGGTGAAAGCCTAACAATCGGTTTTGCCTTGGCCTCAGTTTCACGCTGAGAATCGAGAACACGTTTCGTCTCGAGGTTTCTGTCGGGTAGATCTATATAGATGGGTGTTTCTCTGTGTCTGAGAGGAGGTAATTGCCGCAAGGAGTCCCTCGGGGACCCAGGGGTCGCGTCGACAGGGTTCCAGTTGTGGGTACGATTCTTGGTGGACTCGGCGGGTGCAGCCTTGTCGTTGGCAAGAGCCGGACTGCAGAAGGGGGGCAGTGGAAGGGACTTGGTCGTCATCGAGGAGAGCGTGCTCGTCTTCGTTGTCATCGTTGGCGTCAAGGTGATGGTTTGCTCTTCTCTGGCCAAGGACGGGACATACCTGCCCATTGCAATGCTCACGGCCGTCTCGAAAGATTGAATGTGCTTGGATTTTGGTGGCGGTGGTGGTGGTGGTGGTGGAAGAGGCCCTGCAGTTTTGGCAGTATTCTTCATCTGGTTCTCAATGGCGGCACAAAGCTCGAAAAAGTCAGTATCTGAAGGTGTGAGGGCGAGCCCTGAAGAGACTCGGCTTTTGGGCTTTGGCTTGTATCCGCCCTTAGCGAGGATCTGGTGAAGAACTTTGCGATCGAGACGAGGGGCGTCCCATTTCCGCTGCAAAATATCAGCCAGCTTTACTGGGGCTGTGCCGCTGAGTGATGGCTCATCGTTGTTTGAGCCTTTCTGTGCGGTGGTCATCTTTAATGCATGTAGCTTGAATGCAATCCGGTTTCTCAGTCGGTAGAGTTTGTATACTTCCTCCTCTACCGGGGACAACACGTTGGATTTGACGTGTCCGCCCGAGGTCTGAGAAGCGTCGTTACCGGTCAAATACCAGTTCTGTAACTGAAAAAGGAGCTCTATGTATTGACTGAGCTCGTTCATCTGCTCCTTTGGGGGCTTCTGGGCCGATCCCGATGGCGAAGATGGTTGGTGGGCCTTCGCTGAATCAGTGGTGCTGTCCTTGTTCAGCACGCTTCGGACACTCTGGGTCGGAGGTCCATTGGATCTCCAGCTCTGTCCATTGACCACATGGGTTTTTTTAGCATGCGATTTGCTTCTCCTCTTGATGGAATCGGACATTGTGATCTCGACGATGCCAGCTTACAAACTGTCGCCAGGAACGTTGGTTGTGGAAGAAAGAAATGACGTTGGTTGCGAAAAAGGTGAAAGAGCGGAGAAATGCAGACCTGCGGTGAAATTGGATTTAAACATACGTGGCTCCGGAACGAGAGGGGGTGTCTTGGTGGGAGATGGCGCGCCTCGCCCAGCAAACCTCGCCGCTCGGGAACCCGGAAAGCATGATTTACTGCCAACGGTCCGCACTCATTGAAGATTAAACATGGAAAAGTATGGAGAAGTATCATCGTGTCCCACTCACCCACAATATGTCTTGTTCCAATTCTCACTCAGTAGCAACCTTGGTTAGTGGAGCCTTACCCTTAGACGATGAAAGTCGAATAAAAAGATACATAGAGAGCTGATGTAGACTGCACACAAGATCGCGGCAATTTATCACCAGAGGAAAGTGCAGGACATTCAACCCAAATATTTCCCATCACATGACTCGTTTCGTAGTGGTGATGTGGCTAGAGTTGGTATGAGCCAGGCTGAGACTTTCAACGCCATCAAAAACCCAAGGGCCAATACGTGCTTCCAGCTGATCCACATCAACTTTCTTTTGTGTCCATATCCTCCACTCCGTCTTCCCCATTCTTCTCTTCATTCTCCCCATCGTCCTGCCCTTTCCCGCCAAAAGAAAGCCAGTCCAGCACCTTGTTTAGCTTTTTCATCTCGGCCCTGTTTTTTCGGTGCCGTCTTCGTATGGCCACCTTTTTGTCGAGTTTGTACCGTATTTTTCAACGCCGAGCGCGTTTGTGCTAGCAGAATCCCGTTCGCTGCCGCTCTTGTTCGGGTTCACAGGTGCCATTTTCAGTTTGTTTTCTTTTTCTGCGCATCCACGTTAGTATCTTCTGTGGTTCTGTTTCTTTCTTCTTGCTCCTTTTTGGGGACGAATCTAGAGATTTTAGTGCTTACTTGATGGTTTGATACCAAGAGGTTTTGCTAGCGGTGTGTGCAGTGGCTCGGTGCTGATCTGGGATAGCTGGACGGTAGGTGAAGATATTGTGGTGTTGGTGGGATGTGTCAGAGGTTGGCAACAACGGTGAGAGATTAATCCGTATACTAAATGAAGATCAGGATGGCACAGTTCAATGCCCAGTGACATTGAAAGTGGATTCTCTCAATACTGATAAGCTTTTTTCTTGCCATAGTGCGGCTCCTTTAGGGTGCTCTTAACTCTTGATTGCCTTGTGACTTGAAAGCTGAGATGACTCCTGTATTCACTCATTGCATTCACTCTCAAGTCCACCAGTCCACCAGTCCACCTCACCTACGTGAGCATCTTTGTCGTCCCCTGAATTACAATATTCACTCGTGACTTTTGAAATGCCAGTTCGTGGGCACATTCTCTCAAAAGTCTGTTCAAACTCTGCGACGCTTGAAACTCCACAGGACATGAGATACAAGTCTCGAGTCTCCTGTAATTCGTCTGGGAATCCACCTCTTGACGAGAGTGACGATGGGTGGCCAGAGATGGGTGACACAGCTGAAGTATCCACCCAGGCTGGACCTTTCGGGTGCTTTGAAATTTGCTGCAGCACAGGAATTTGGCATACATAGATTTGACTTGTTATTTTTGCTGTAACATACTGACAACAGCTCAGCTTTATAGGATCTGGTGCAGTCCTATACTGGGTATGCAGAGGAAGACAAAATCGTGCCTGAACATTTAAATCAACAGTTAGAAACCCCCTTGCGGATAGACCGATGTTCCAGATGTTAGTGTGAGACATAAGGCCTGTTATAGGTACGCGGAGTTGATTAGAAATCAAAACATATGCTTAATGCTCTTTTCGCGTCAGGTTCCGTTCCTGGTAGTTCAGTGCAGTATAAGTGAGTGGGTCCGGTCAGGAAATCTGACGTCATCACAGATCTGTACTCCCACCAGGTCCTCGTTTCAACCGACTGGTAGATGTGCGACTTCGGACTGCAGTGCCGTGAGGGCTTCTCCGGGGCTCCGGACTCTCAAGAGCATTGAACAAATCAGCTGGACATGGTCGGCTACGAGTCAACACAGTGATAGACCATTGTCCGCGTTGTTGCCGGTGCAAAGTACCCCACATGCATGTCAGTTCAAGGGCGAGCCCGTTGCTACCATACCCCACCGCCGTCTGGATCGCGTGTCAAACATATAAACCGCCCCCTCATCGCCACAGAACCCCGCCAAGATGGAATATCTTTCCTCATATTCTTCCCCCGCATTGCGTAGTCAACTTTGATCCTCGACACAATGGCGGACCAACAACAAGTTATTCTCTTTGACCTTCCCAGCCAGCCCCCTTGCAAGGCTTGGTCATTGAACCCCTGGAAAAGTGAGTCTTGACCCTCAAGATGAATTATGACCTATCGTTGACATTACCATTCTAGCCCGCCTCCTCCTCAACTTCAAGAATATCCCCTACAAGACAGAATGGCTCGAGTATCCCGACATCGCTCCCCGTCTCTCCCCTCAGTGCGTCCTTTCCTCCGCTGCAGCATTCCCCTTTCCCTTTACTAACACCGCCTTAGCCTGCCGCCTAACGAGGAAGGATCAGCCTACACCATTCCCACCGTCATCCTCCCCTCGGGCAAATACGTGACCGACAGCAAGGTCATTGCTGAGCAGCTCCAGGCCCTCTACCCCACCCCGCACATCGACCTCGCCTCTCCTTACCAAGCCAAAATGGAAGAACTCATGCCGCAGCTTATGAAGAGCTTCAGGCCAGTCTACCTGCCGCTCATTCCCAAAAGCTTGTTGAACGAGAAGAGCCGGCCGTATTGGTATGACACGCGAGGCAAGCTGTTGGGAATGGAGGTGGATGATTTTGGCAGGGAGAATGGCGGGGAGAAGACATGGGGGAAGGTTGAGCCAGTTGTGAAGGCTGTCACGGCGTTGATGAAAGAGAATCCAAATGGGCCGTTTTTTGAGGGGAAACAGGTGGTGTATGCGGATCTTGTGTGGGGGGCATTTCTGATTTTCTTGAAGAGGATGGGTCAGGGGGTGTTTGACGAGATGCTGAAGAGGAGTGGTGATAAGGCGGTGCACGAGGCGCTCTTGGAGGGGTTGGAGAAGTGGACTGATAGGGATGACCACTGACGGGAAGTTGAAGATGAAGATGTATTGAGAGCTGGTATCTGCTCAATATCAAAGGCTTCCTTCCAAAATAGCCCCTTTTTCAAAGATGTTCTTCGCAACGATGCCTTAATGCAATATATAGTGAAGCAGGCCACAGATCGCTTGCCAAGAGAGACAGATCAACCTTCGACAATTTGGCTTCCCCAAAGGCTTTTCGTCATTGCTTTCTCGCCTTCCTCGGTCTATAGTGATTGAGCTTTATTTCTGTGGAAAGATGGAGCTGGTCTGGGCCTTGCCGAGCTCACCAGAGCTCGATTAGTCTCAGAAACTAGATAGTCTCAGAGCCCTAAGAAAGACAGTTGAATTAACACCGGTTATACTCAGGTAGGCTTTACTGTAACTAATTGGTAGTGGAAAAGATAACGTAGTGGGTATAAATAGTAAGAAAAGCTTGCACTTTCACCGCACCTTTTCCATTACCTAGTAGACCTACCTGGATACATGTGACGAACCCCTATCGAGAATCTCTGAAAAGATACCAGTCGAAGGAGCTTCTGAACAATCCCGGTTCGGTACAGCTAAACAGTGTACAAAAATGGCTTGTCTCAATCACAATAGTCAAGATACCAACGAATGTGACTTGTAATTGCATACTGCGGAACTGTCTATCTACACCGGCCAGTTCCTCCGTATATATATCCCAGTGGATTACCTGGATCACCATGCCAAGCGTGATCATGGATCGCTTCTCCCAGTGTAGGCTCACCATGGATCACTCCCGTCACCTTCGGATCACTTGGATCACCACGCTCCTGGCGCTCCCAGGCGCTCCACTTCCTATTGGTTCCCGTAGCGATTTGGCTGGCACCTCCCGTGCTCCACATACTGTTCAACTTGCCTGTTGGCTTAACTGTGACACCAGCACAGAGTAGCACATCCCTACACACCCCTACACAGGCCAAAGCCGGTGCTGAACCGGCCCAGCACCGGTCCACTCACGAAGAAGGTAATTCTCAAAGTCGATATTCGGAACAGGAACTAGGATGAAACCCTTCAGAAGACTAACAAATGTCCAACTTCCGCTCATAAAAAGAACCCCCATGTCTGCCAATCATGCATTTCTTTCCGTGCACTTCTCACTCCTTCTATTCCATCACGGTCACGAAACCACTCAGTCAAAGATATGTCCAAGTGCGGTCTCGCATCCAGGGTGTTCCGGGGATCCGGACCCACAGCAAGAGTACTGGGAATCTCCTTCCTCAATCTCCGGATCGCCGTGAGCAGAGCAGCGAACAAAGCGACTGGTTGCGAACATGCCTGTTGTTGAAAAGGCAAGTTAGTATTTCGTGGTTGAAAAAAGGTAGAAACAAATATGTGCGTTTGTTGTGGAGGTCGTGAAGGTATGAGCTGTGAGCCTATGAAGCAAGCAAACGCCAGACCATCAGATGTGGCGCAATGAGTCTATATATGATATAGTATTCACTCTGGAGAACTGATGGAACTAGGAAGCCTTCTCATCTTCCATCAACCTTCTACCACGGCCTATCCCACTGTGTCGCCATACATCTACCGTCCCCACATTATCTGACTCTCCAAACTCATCTCCACATACCAGAGTGCCACACACAGGTGTTCTCATCGGTCGTTCTCTCCCCTTGGCTGTCAAAGGTCTTCATGCACCGTTGGCACTGGACCTGCTTCACTTCCAGGTTCATCTGGAAGTACTTGGTGGGGGTGTCAGGGACGGCGGCAGCGCGCTTCTGGGCCTCGAGTGTCGCGGCTCCATCATCCAGACTATGGTTGAGAAGGTCCTTCCTCTCCTTGAGTTCGATTCTCGCGCGCTTCAACCCACGTCTGTCGAGAAGCTCGAGCTTGCGCTTGGTTTGAGGGTTGATTGAAGCCAGAGGGGGAAACTTGGGCTGAGCGGTGATGGGGAAAAGAACGCCTGGTTTGGGAACAGGAGAGAAGGGTTCTGTGGTGAAAAAGAATTTTCACATCAAGATCAGTTCAGAAAAAGAGGATTGGAGGAAACAAACTGTTGCTGGGGATCTTCGGGGAAGAGCCGGCACCTCTGGTCTTCTTCAGAGCCTTGGCACGACGTGGTGAGGGGGTGATGGTATCAGCGACAAGGCTATCAACATCTATCCCGTCGAATGGAGAAGTGGCGTTTTGGTCGGAATTGATGTGGTCGTCAGCCTCATTGGCCTTGGTGTGGACAGCATTGTTGGTGGTAGGCTCCACGGCAGCAACAGCCTCGTTGACCGTATCGATCTGAGGGATTACATCGATCTCTTGGTCATGGTTGCTTGAGGAGGAGGACGTCCAAGGAATGGTCCCCTTGTCGAGCGAGGGATGCGGGGTGTCACCGGGGGCGTACACCCAGTTGGGAGGCTGGTAGACGGGGGTGGGTTTGCTACGACCACCACAGCTGATTGGGCCTGTGGCATAGTAGTAGCGGTTGTACTTCTCTGCCTTTTCCTTCGCAGCGAGATTGGCGACGGGCTTCTTGTAAGTGAGGTCTTCCTCGTCACGGGGGTAGCGGGTCGAAACCCCGGATTCAATTTCGGCGAGGAGGTCGCCGACCCCCATCTTGAAACTTTGTCGACACAGTATTTACTTGTAATACAAAGGAAGTGACGGTAACACAAACAAGTATTGGATCAAACAAGTCACTCCTTGTGAAAGTATGAAAAAAGGACCTCAGATGAAGACCTACGGGAAAAAGTCGCAGGAAAAATTGAGAGGACTAGAAAGGAAAGAAGGAAAATTCGTGGGTGGTGGGAATCAAGGAAATGTGGCGCTTCAAGGCAGCAGACGACGACATGGTCGTGTTTAGCAGGCCGAGAGGGCCATTCAGTGATTGTATAGTGGCTAGTGGGAGCAAGTAGGCCTGTAAGTCCCTGTAGAACTCAACTGCCAGGCTGTGACCGTGACTGTTTGAATCACTTGGGGCCCAATCTCCTATAGAAACACAGGTGCAAGCCATCTCCCTGATAGAGGTTCAGTCAACTACATATTTTAAGCAAAGATCATCTTTTCATGACGGCTTTTCTGAGTACATTTTCTTCACACTATGTGTACGTCACAACTTTATGCATCCCATGGATATAAGATGACCTTCAGTCGCAATGATAGAGGCCCGAATGATTACTGGATGAATTTCCCCAAAGATAGACAACTGTGATGTTTATTTACATACCAATGAGGTTATTGCCGCTCCAAGCCGAGAATTTACTGCAAGCTCCTCCTCACATCCCTCCACCAACTCTGCTCCTTGCTCCAATCACCACCAATACACCTGGCACCCGACCTCATGGGAGGATTGTCAGTCGGTCCCAAAATCGAATCCATATACTCTAACAACTCCTTCAAAGCATCCTTTTCCCTCTCCCCAAACTCATCCACCAACTCCTGCTCCGGTTCCTTCTGACTAACCGCCCTCGACCTCCTCCACTCTTCCCTCCCATCCAAATCATGAGCCACGCACGTCTCCGAATAGATAACACTATTAAAGCTATCCATCCTCTCCGCCTTTTCCTCGTTCACTTCCACCAGCTGTTTCTCCCTCCCCTGTCCCCTCGCCCCATGGCCACTCTCAGGATCCATCCTCGCATACATCTCTGCCATATTCACCTCCCCCGACTTCCTTGGCCCCGTCGGCAGAATCTTACTCCACGGCGGCAACGACACCGGCCTCCCTCCCCCAGCAGAAAACCCATTCCCCGCCACCCGAGGACTCATACCATCCTTCTCATTCAAGCTCCTCACCCCACCACAAACCGCACTCGACCGTTTCAACGCCTTCTCTTTCTGCACCCACTCTGAGTCCCTAGACCCCTTCTTCGGACTCTGACTAGGCAAAACAGCCCTTGCATCCTCCCCCTCGCCATACCCAATAGGCGACTGCACCAGACGCTGTTGATTCGTCACAGGCGGGTATTTATACTGCGAGAGGAAACTCCCCATCGTCATGGCCGAGTCAGGCGGCGTCTTACCACCCTTGCTCATCACGGCAAGAAAATCGTCGTCTTCAAAAGAGGGACCGTTCATGTTCCTCTCTAGTCTCAGCGCCAGAAAGGGGGTTTCTGGCTCGACGACGATAGGGGCATCATTCAAGAAGGGGGCGCCCGGGTTGAGCTTGTTGCCTGTTCCGTAGGGTGCAGAGGCCAGAAAGGGGGTTTCGGGGATTGGTTCGGCTGGTTTGGTGGATTTGCGACGGTCCCGGCTTTTGCTCCTGCTGCGGGCTCGCTTGATGACCTGGGAAAGGCGGCGGGTGGTGGAGGAGTTTGGGGGGTAGTTGCTGAGGGGGACAGGGGGGACGGGTGGGAGGTCGGGGATGGGGATGGGGACCGGTCTGATGACTGGGCATTGGGCGGAGGATACCCTTTGTGAAGAGGGATCTGTTGCTGGTTTGTTGTAGACTCGTTCGTGTTGGTAGTGTTGGTAGGGGGGTTGATGAGGTCTTTGGGGTTGTCGCTTTTGGATTGATTGGTCCGACGAGGTTTTCTTCAGCGTGACTGCCCCTGGGACGGAGATGACTTGGAGTTGAAGAAGCAAAGCTTGGTGTGAGGAGTTTCTTCGGGGTATGACCAACGGGGGGAGATTGTCGTGGCGCATTTTTTCCTTTTTCTGCGTGGGCTTTGAAGTTGCATCGGAAAGGGATGACGATGAATCTCGCGGTTGAAGAGAAAAACGGGGTATGCTGAAGCGTTTAGATGGCATTTCGGTTTGATTTGGTCCTGGTGTTCGTGGAACCCGTAAGGAAAGCGGAACTTCAAATTGGGCCCAGTATTCCCCACTAAGCGGCAGGGTCTTTTTGTGAGTGTTTATTGTTTCGGTTGTTGTTGTTGCCATTGTGGTGATGTATTCGGGGGTATTTTGGTTCTGCACTGATGCGTCCAAGACTTTGTAGCAATGGGCCACCGGCAAAGCGGCAGAAGGAAGTAAAAAGGGGGGCGGTAGCGTTGATATAACCTTTCACCCGTCCTTTTCAAATCACTCACCAAACGGGGGCTTAGACAAAATCACCCGACAAACGTTGCCCCGACTTGATGTGAATATAGATGGCTTGGTTTTAGTAGGGGGAACGGCTGAGGTAGAAACCGATCAAGAGCCGACAGACAGACTGGGAAGCGCCACTTTTACATCCTCATCTTGTAATGAGTGTGCGGAGAATTGGTGTGGCTCAGTCCCTTACGATCCTCACTTGACAAAGAACGGAGCCGGGAATATCTTGCGCGCATTAGTCGTGGCGGGCTCTGAGAGGGCCGGGACACAAGGCCAAAACTAACAAAAAGGCCCATGGGGCTGAAGATCAGCCGCGCCCCCGACCGCAATGGCGAATACGCAATGGCAACTCAGGATCCGGGGCAGTGGACGATGACGAGGGAGCCAAATGCACGACGGGAGGTGGGAAATCCGGTTGCTCAGCCTCCTCCGCCGTGGAGCCAACATGTCAGCACTCAACAACACTTTGACAGATCTTGACAACAATGATGATAAGCTTTGAGTATTTACAAAGATTTCTACTTTGCCCTTTACAACTCATTTCTGTCACCTTGACCGGTATTTTCTGAGTTGCTCTGATGTTTATGGTTGGGCCCAACAGTCTGGTCAAGACTGTTGTACCCAAGTGCATCTTTGGTTCTTTGTTGGTTTGCACAGCCCCCTTTTTGATCGCCAGGCCGCGCCAGTCAAACCTTGCTTCTACCGCCATCAACCCTGACCCTGAAATGTAATTTTTTTTTTTTTCCAAATGTGAGATCCGAGTAGTACCTGGGTTGTCGGACCGAGAACCAATGACTTTCTTGCTGTTTCTTGAGTGTTTGTGGGAACTTTGAACAGCCAGTTCTGGGTTGGGCACAAGTCAACTTCACACCAGCAGGGAATCAAAAGCACGGTAAAAAGGCCACAAGCAGCCATGGAACAAGTTGTCTTGTTGGACTATATAAGCAAGGCCAGCCAGTTCTGTTTTGTCCTGGCTTCCACCCAGCTTGTCCTCCCCAAGCTCCATCTCTGAATTCATGACAAAAGAAAAGCCGGCAGTATGTGCCAAGTCGCAGGTCTGCTTCAAGCAGGCCAAGATGTAATAAGCAAGAAAAGAAAAAGTAGGGTATCGTATCCAAAAGCCCACCACGCCATGCCATGATGTATGCCCGAGAACACCCCGATCCCGCCAAACCAGAATTGTTGTTGTTGTTGTTGTTGTTGTTGTTGCTGTTGTTGTTGAAAAAAATCACCAACGCCCGTCGCTAAACCAAAATCCATCAAACCCATTTTTCCACCATCTTGAAAGTCGTGCAAAAAGACAAAAACACTAGTCACCACCACACATCCCTTGCTCTTTTCTGCCCAGCGTGGCCAACACCAAGTCCGTTCACCTGTCCGTTATTGGGGCCGTGATTCATCCTGCTGTATCCTCCCTGCCCTCCGGGACTAGTCGGGCTGCCCCTCACGCTGCCTCTCGGGCTCGTCACGGTCGAGTTGGTCTTTCCTCCGCTAGCGGCATACCCGCCATACCCGGCACCCGCGTGAAACCCAGCATTCAACCCCTGAACTGGACCGCCCTGCTGCCACGGACCACCACTACCAGGTCTGGCTTGCTGCTGATGTTGCTGAAGATCCTCCAGGAGATTGAGCAACTTCGCCTTGTTCCACAGCCTCCTCACATGCAGCTGCTTCACGTCGTCGTAAGGGTTGGGAGGTACCAACTCAAAGAGGAGCATGCTCTCAGCCCACTTGGTGGCCACTTGTTCGTCCGCGTCGATGAAGCTGAAGGTCACGGCATCCTCGTCGTCGGGTAACCGGCAGGTGATGAACCAGGTGATGAAGGAGGGGAGGAAGAATGTGACTTCCTTTGTGGTAGGGGAGAACTGAGGAGCGCGGTGGTAGCCGCTCAGAGGATTGTTGTGAAGTGTGCGGTATGGGTTGTGGTTGTTGAGCTGTGGGGAGTGGTGTGGGGAAAAGGAGGATGCTCGTTGTTGTTGCTGGGCGTCTTCCGCTTTGAGGTAGGAGGCGTAGGCGGCTGCCACGGTTTTGTGAGAGAAGACGAGGCTGACCCGGTCATCTGTGACCGAGACGTCGACTGATACTAGATTTGGCATGTCGTTGATTTTGATGTGAGTTGTGCCGCCGGTGTTGGTGATATTTGCAGTCGTCAAAATATCGCAAGGGTGTGTGAGACTGGTGACGTCGGTGTCGTTGTCGTCGTCGATAGTTCGATCGAGGTGCAGCGGCAAAGTTGAATCTTTCTGTTGAAGAGCTCGGCCCAAGCAGTCTGGATCACGATATTAGTACCATCTCGCCTTTTTCCTCTCCCAAAGCTGAGCGGGTGACTCTTTGCCCAACTTGTGCTCTGTTGTGCGATCGTTGCCACACTGGCCAATCGCGTGGCTCCAGTTGTTCGACCAGACCTTCGCTTTAACCTCAAACACGTCTTCTTGCAGCGAGGGAAAAATGCCGATTTTGCTGGCATCTCGACCAGCCAGTAATTCTCCGCGAGAGCTGCCCGCCGAGCACGCTATGCTTCTTTTGTTGCTAGCTTCGAAGCCTGCTGGCAGTTCTGGCACTCCATTGATGCCATGAGCCCACCCACCACAACGACAACAGTTCCATTGTCAGTCGTCAATTACCAGAGTTTCAATCAGGTATTAATGGAACGGCTGGCCCCCTCTTTCTTATTTTTCTTCTCAAAAGATTTGCTCCGAACCTGATGCACGGCACAAGATGAACCTCCGAGGGGGCTTTGGCGACGGCACGTATCTGGTTCTTGACGCTCATTGCTCCCTGGTGGTCAACGAGCTGATAAGAGGCCTCAGCCCACGACCCAACACGTGGAGCAAACTTACTCTTTGTTCTCTTCTCAAAGCCCAAAGGCTTAGATTTCTAATCCATAGTGTCACAAATCCTCGAAGTCCATGGAAGAATGGTGAGTGTTGAGCTGGCCATTTGGTGAGCCTGAGTGGGGTAGGCGCCTGAACATGCAGCATCTGGAGCATTGAGACCCGAATATATGTTGCGCGTTGAAGGGACAGAACAACACAGCCAGTCCTCAAGTTGAGAGTTGAGGAGACTCGAAGAGTAGGCAAAAAAAGCCAGCAATGCAGGAGAACTCAACCAACTCTGGGAGTTTGGTTGTCCTGTGCAAGGAACATGCGGGGCGCCGGTGAGGTTAGGCTCCACCTGTTCATCAAGTTCATCGATAAACGTCAGGAAGCTTGCAATCGGGGCTGTCATCGTTCTTCGTGCCTGAGACAGTCAGATAGTCACATGAACCAAAAATAAGAAGTCAAAGGTCGGTGCTGAGCGGTGGGCTCCAGCGAAGACAAGTCTCACCGGAGCCAGCCGAGTCTCGGTGCCTGGGACTCGGAGTTTTGAGAAGATAGCGCCGTTCTGCTCCGCTCCATGCACCGATCGTCACGGGGTATTTATTTTACACAGTATTGCTCTTCCCGGACGCGTGGGGCGAAAAATTGCTCGTGTAATTTAATTTCGACCTTACTCAGTTACACTACCCTTTAACTACCAAGTATTTTTTTTTTTTTTGCCAAATCTAAAGGTATAGGTTTATTCTTCAGAAGCCTTTAAATATTTTGAATTTTTTCCAGATGTTAAACTTATGATTGGTGGTTATTTTGTCGTTAAGTGTAAAATTATTATTGAGATGTCACAAGCGATTTTTCGCTCCACGTGCCGGACATCCTGGATGTCGATTCCGAAAATACCTCATCACCGGAGAAGGCTCCGACGGTGAAGCGGCGAACTAGTCGGTGAACGTCAAGCTGAGTCAGCTGTTCCTTGGGCACTCTTCATGACAATCCAACCCAATGAAATTGTACTTAAAAACCCTCTGTCATGAATGGTCCAAATACTTTGCTCACGGAGGTGAATCGGGTTCTCTGTGCCAAGGTTTCTTGAGACGTCGTCGGTCACCAAAAGTCATCGTCCTACACATGCTGGCACAGAAATACGGTCCGTAGTGGTGTGGCCCAAGTTTAGAAGAGATGTCGAGTCGGCCCAAGATATTTATTCGGACCCATCTGTCCCGGACGATCAAGAACGTACATGATTGTCCTCCTGACCCTCCATCTCAGCCTATGATCCTGTTCCGCTGTCGGATGAGGAGGGTGGTAAGACGACGCTTCAGCTGCGCGATCTCGGGGTTTCCTGCAGGCAATAAATGCAGCGTTGACAGACAGACAAGGCGGCATTTTGACATTTCCGACTGTTTGATGGATGGGTCATGCGACAAGGGAATTCCATCTGATGAAGAAGGAGGGGCAATCTCTTCTCCAAACCGGAGCAATGCGATGAGGGATGTGACGTTAGATGCTACCGTGTCATTGTTAATGTTGTTTTATCTTTCCAGGGTGATATTTTGCTTTATCTTTGGCATTCTTATTTTCTTATCAGTTAGGATCCGAGTTGGGCAAGAGCGATGTTGGAAGAAGAGGTTGGGCTTCGCTCTTGGCTTTCCGTTTTCTTCGCTGACGCAAGAATTCAGCTAGGGCGGCAGGCCCGCTTGGCGGTCTGTGCTGAGGCGTGGGATGCTTCCTGCCCTATCTTTGCTAGCGCCATCGGAACCGTGGGCCATCAAGGTTCTCACTGCGCGGGACATTGTTTGATTGACATGACAGATGCAAGTCACTGCTTGACAGCAATTTCTAGATAGAAGGGATCCCAGGTTCTCAGGTCTGGAGTGAGATTTGTGAAAGCTTCTGGAAGGGGCATCGAACAACATGAGAGTCGAGTGCATTTTGTGGTATTCGTAGCAGGCGGCAACTTGATGATGGTGGAGCCGCCGAATCAAGATCTCAGGTTCTTGACATCTCATCCATCCAAGTTTTGACGTTGTATCAATGCTCGTGAAAAATAGACTGGAGGCCAAGGGCAGCCCCCTTTATCAGATCTTACAAAATTCTGTCATGTCCGGTCAGAGTCTGATATCATGTAGTTCCACAGCTTCTAGACAGGTTTTCTACCAGAAGCATCCAATTGTGCAGTTCACACCTCGGTGAAAAGAACGAAAGACATTTCGCAGGAAGTGGTGTTGAACCATTATATTGTAATATTATTTAAGTATTTGAACTATCTGTCTTTCCTGCTGGATAGGAAGCTTGTTCAGCCAATCCTGACAGCCCAGCATCACTGGCGAGATGTCCTTTGCATCAAACTTTGTTAAGGATTACAAGAGATAAATGATACATGTCAAAATACAGTCGGTGGCTATTTGCTGGTATTTACCCCCCCTAAACTTAGAGAGCCATGGCAACGATGGCAGCAACACCGGCGGCAAGGCTGAGGCCAGTGATCTGGGCAGCGCCAGCAGTCGAGGTGGAGGTGGTGGTGGTGGCGGCCTCGGAGTCGGCGCCGGTGTTTGTAGTAGTGACTGCGATAAGAGTGGACGAAGCAGTACGATGACCATCGCAGTGCCAGTGATCTCCATGAGCCTCACATCCATATGATTCGGTAGGGCTGGGCTTGATGCTACCAGTGCCGGGAGCATCAGTGTGGTCATCCTCATCGTCGGTGTGGTCATGATCATGGTCATGGTCATCACCATCACTGTCGTGATCATGGTGAGCTGCACCCGTGGTGACTACAGGAGCTGCGCCAGTGGCCGTCCCGGTAGTCACGACAGCATCGGTGACCCTGGGTCCCTCACAGTCCCTGAAGTAGTGAGGTTAGTATGCCTTCAAGCTTACAGCACTAATTAAAACCAAAGCTTACCAGTGGTCATTGTGAGGCACACAGCCGATGGACTCGGTGGGAGATGGTCCGGGATCGGCCGTGGTCTGCCCCAAAGCGGTGGACAAAGCACCCAACAGCAAAGCGGCATACGTGACGGCCTTCATCTTGGCTTGCGGTGAGTCTTGGGGTTTGGGTGGACGGGCAGGTGAGACTGAAGGTGTACGGGCGAGATGGGATGGACCGGATGCCTCTCTGCGTTATAAGACGGTCTTTAAAGCGAGGTAATACAGCCAGCCACAGCCAACCATCCCATGTCACCATGCCACCCTCAATGTTCATGCGCTGCCCCAATGCCGCCCATCACCTCACCGAAACTCCCATGTACCCAGTCAAAAATAGGGACTGCTGCCGTCATTCGAGACAGCATGGCAAGTGGGACGGCTGGCATCAGATGAATTTCAAACGAACCATTGGCCGCGAAGTGGTGCCGTTTGCTGCCAAGACACTCCAAGACATTGGTTAACCGATGGGTTTAGCCTGACAGGTCCGCTTTGAGCAAGACAGTGTTGTAGTGAAATGCAGGCTTTGGACAGACGATCAGTGGTCCTCGTTTGTTTGTGTAACAAAGTCGAGGTGTTGGAATGGGGCGTGGGCTTGTCATGTCTTTCCAAACCTGATGGGCTTTGACCAGCGTGGAAGGGTGGACCAGAAGACAGAGCGGGTCTCGTAGCCTTGGCTTTTGTTAGCGATGGCCATCAAGGTTCTCAGCCCGCCAGAGCCCGCCGCGCATTTGCCGGGCACCTTGATGGGCAGCTCAAGATTGCTTGCAGTTCTGGGCATCGTTTCAGCCAATCAACACAAAGAGATTTTTTTTTTTCTTGCTCAATCCCGCCCTTGACGATGTGGATTTCGTCGCATGTCGCCCAACTCGGCCACTCACCCGCAGCAGCCAGTCTGGGATTCGCGTGGTGGAGTTGGTCTTGGAGCCACCATGGAGCCCATGGAGCCCATGGAGCAAACGGGATTCGAGCACGCAACGACTCCATCCAAGGCCCCTCCATGAGCCCCTCTATGCGCTGAATTTTCCCATCTCAGCGATCCCCACGTCCTTTTCTCTCCTTCCCTCGTGGCTATCCCGTGTTCCCAGTCTTCTATCGTCTCTTTCCCTTCCCCGGAATTCGAACCTACGCCAGGTACCAGACGGCCCACGACCACGCGAGTAACTTGTGCTTCGCGCATAAGACTACGGCTACCTACAGGACGCCCACGCCACGACCGCAACCTGCTGTGCACCTTGACGGTCAGTCACAACCTTGACGGCTCGATTTGTGGACACAGCTGCTGCAAGACCTGGAACTTGGCAGCCACTCCCACCGTCACTGTTCTGTGTAGCCCCCCACGAGCCAGGACATGAGCTGAGGAGAAGCAACCAAAGATACCCCCTCAATTGCCTCGCTTTATAA
This sequence comes from Podospora pseudopauciseta, assembly GCF_035222475.1. NCBI lineage: Eukaryota > Fungi > Ascomycota > Sordariomycetes > Sordariales > Podosporaceae > Podospora > Podospora pseudopauciseta. The sequence continues at coordinate 527,504 of NC_085892.1, forward strand.
TCCCCTGTGCTATCCCGCGCTTTGTACGCCCATATCTATATCGAGCGCAGCCTCCCGCTCCGACAGGTTCACAGCAGCAGCATCACCCTTCGTCTTCGGTTACATACCTTCTATCACATCATGTTTCAAAGCCTGCCTGCCATACGGGCGTCGCTCCTCTATGGACTGTTAGCCTCTCCATCTCTTAGCCTCGTCTCAGCAAGCCCTTCACCAATCGACGCCCGTCATGTCGTGACAGATCCTGCCAGAGTAGTTGCGCAAGCAACCGTCACTGCTGTGTCAGAGTGCCACGCCCACGGTACTAATTATTATTGTCAAGCCGGAGTCACAGAGTTTCGCATTGTTGGCTCCGAGACTGCCGCCTCATACACGGATTGCCATCCACACGGCGCAAAGACGTAAGCACTCGCCCTCCATAGGTCTCACCATACACGGTTTGCTAAAAGGTCTACCCTATAGGTACAGTGTAGGACCAAAGTCTGATGAGGTAGAAATTGTCCTTGCTGCCGCTACGGCACCTGCGGTAACAGCGTCCCCAACGGTGACTGGCAGTTCGAGCTTGACTGCCGTTAGCGCGTGCCATCTCCACGGGTCTGAGCTGTAAGTACAACCTCCAACCGCTCCATTATTGATCCACCGCTGACAAGGCCTTGAAGCCTTTGTATGCACGGGGCAACCGAGTATAAGGTCCACACAACTGTCACTGCTACTGCTACACAAGATCTCCCAGCACAGTTTACCGGTTGCCATGCCCATGGTGCTGAGACATACTGCAATGGCCCAACCGGAGAGGAAGTTGAGATCACCCTGGCCACCGCTGAGGAGGACCACGACGACCACGGTCATGAAGACTCGGAGGAACTTGATTGCCACTTCCACGCTGGCGTCGAGCATTGCGTCGGCAAAGGGGGCGAGAAGGTTGCCAACACCTGCGAAAGAACGCAGCGTGACTACAACATCAAGCTTCGTGTTGGCTTGTTGTTCGTCATGTTGGCTACCAGCTCCATTGGTGTCTTCACTCCCATTCTCATCTCATCCTTTGTGTCGCCCAACCATATCGTATTCACCATTCTCAGACAGTTCGGCACTGGCGTCATCATCTCGACCGCTTTTGTCCACCTCTACACTCATGCTGTACTAATGTTCCAGAACGAATGCCTCGGCAAGCTGCAGTACGAAGCCACAGCCTCTGCCATCCTCATGGCAGGCATCTTCCTCTCCTTCCTCATCGAGTATCTTGGCGTTCGTTTCGTCCAATGGCACCAAGCCAAGCAACAGGCCCACAAGGCTGTTTCCAGCGACGGTGAGCAGCAAGGCCCGGCCCCAGGCAAAACCGACATGGTCAACATCACCGTTCTTGAAGCCGGGGTCATCTTCCACTCCCTTCTTATCGGCCTCACTGTAGTCGTCGCCGGTGATTCCTTCTTTGGCACCCTGTTTGCCGTCATTGTTTTCCACCAAATGTTCGAAGGCATCGCTCTTGGCACCCGCATCGCCGCCCTCGGTCACCCCAGCGCTGCCACTACCCACAGCGGCGTTCACGGCCACGGTCACGGTCCGGGTCATGCGCACTACCACCCCGAGCCAAAGCCCGCCGCTGAGATCGCCCCCGCCGGAGAAATCGTTGCCCATGCTCCCAAGGAAGGCCACAACCACGAACACGGCCACGACCACCTCGCCCTCCCTGATGCGCACAAGACGGCCAAGAGCGGAAGCGTTTCGTCCTCCGAGAACAGCACCACTGCGGGCGAACTCACCCCTCACGTCTCCATCTTCAAGAAGCTCATGCTTGCCTTGGCTTTCGCCTTGGTCACACCTATCGGCATGGGCATCGGTATCGGCGTTCTTCACACATTCAACGGCAACGACCCTTCGACTATCATCGCTATTGGCACCCTCGATGCCTTCTCAGCCGGTATCCTCGTGTGGGTAGGTGTGGTGGAGATGTGGGCTCACGACTGGATGTTGGGAGGGGAGATGACCAATTCTGGGCCGCTGAAGACCGCTCTGGGGTTGATTTCCATGGTGGTTGGCTTGGCAGTCATGAGCTTGTTGGGCAAATGGGCGTAAATAGGTTTTTGGATATGTGGGTTTTGTTTATACTGCGCTTTCCGGATATGATGTGGTTTTTTTTTTTGGTTTTTTTTTTTTGGACAGAAAAGGGATATGATACCATCATGACATATTGTTATCTTGGAGGATTGGAATTTTGGGAGGAAAGGATCTCACATTTAGCGTTGGGCGTTGCGGCGTCATGCAATTTACATACCTCCAAGGTTGTTGTTCACCTGCGGGTGCAACAGAGAAACGATGAAAGGGTAATTTCGGAAATGATAGAAGTTTGGAAGAATGTGTGTTGATAAATGGTCATGTATATTTGATCTATCTACTTGGGTATGAATCTACGAAGCATGAGGTGACAAACCCGTTGTTTTTTTGTCTGTTCTACTCGACATTGTGAACACCGAATTCAGCAACTGTGATCCACACAAAACTTGCATGATGTGAAGGAGACCAAAACTAAAGCTTTGTTTATGTCCAGATATGCTGGGTTAATAGATAATCAGGAGTATAATCAAGATTATATCGCTTCACCATGCCCAGTACAGCTTGTACGTCTTTCCATCGACAGTTATGCAATTCAATCTAATTATTACAAGTCGCCTATCTGTCTATAATTTCCGTCTCATCTAAGTATCCATCCGGGTATCTATCAATCAACAAGGTAGTGCCACCTTACATACTTTTTCCAGTTGCAACACAAAATAAGCCACCATCAATGTCCACACATCATGCACAATGCTTTGCACCCAACCCCATTTCCATGCGTCTTCTTCTTTCCATCTGCTACGTGAGCACCTCAAATGCCAGGCCCCCACGTACTGCTCGTCCTCCCGCCCGTCGTCTCCAGTTCATATCTCCCCAGACTCTCCTGCCAGTTTTTCCAGTCAAAGCCCTCGTCTACGTTCATATCTACATCGTCCAAACTACCCATGTTCGGCATCCGCAGGAAATCAGGCGATCCTGTGTTGATGGGCCACATCCAAGGGGGCACCTGCTCCAGTTGCTGCGGGGACTGCTGCATGCCGCGTTGCTGTTGTTGTTGTTGTTGTTGCTGTTGCTGCTGCTGCTGTTGGAGATGTTGCTGCTGTGCCTGCTGACGTTGTGGCTGTAGCTGTACCGGTGTTCCTAACGACGAAGTAGAGTTGTTGTAGTTCGGTGTGGGGGCCGCATTGAAGTCCAGTCCGGATGGAGGATATCCAAAGGCCTGGGTATGGTGAACATAATCGGCCATGTCCCCGTAAAATAAGGGAGCGAAGTCTGTTGAGACAAAGGGGGTAGAGTTGCTCATGGCCGAGTCAATGTAGTCCATGACCTCGGGCTTAGTCGCCATCCTCACGTGGGTATTGTTATTCAGTTGTGAGAGTATTGGTTGGGCTTGGCCGGCTAGTTGCTGGTGCTGCCCTCGAGAAGCCGATGTCCCTGATTGTGTCGGTTCATGGGCCTCTTCTGCTTGTTCGTCCAGCAACTCCTGTGGCAGAGGTGGTGCATTGACCAATTTGCGCCACTGTTCGAGAGCCATCACACGTTTCATCGATCCCGGGATTTCGCGAATGCTGGTAGGAGTTGTGTTACAGCGGTCCCTCAATTCCAGCTCCCGTGCAGCGTCGGGGTCGTTTTGAAGTCGCGCAATCTCAGCTGCACGGTGTTTTGCTGCCTTGTCGTACAACTTCCTCAAGGGCACCCACACCGCATGATGGCCCGCAAGCTTCTCTAGTTCGGCAGAATTGGGAGCTGCGAACCTTAGATTCAACGCTGTCCAAGCACGCTCAGCTTTTGGACCCCATGGCCTATGAGACACCTCGATCAGGGTGTAAGCGACTGCATGCCACTGGCTATAGGTCTGGAAGAGCCATCGCCATTGCTTGCACCTTTCGTCCGTGTTCAAAATATGAGCGTACTCAAATACCTCGAGAGAGGCATTGAACAGACGACCTCGCACTTCGTCTGTAAGATACTCATTGCCCGGACCCGGAAACAAAACTGGCTGGTATATGACAAGCATCATCTTGGCACAGATGACCCGCGTGATGTTGGCGGCTGCCCAGTACATGGGCTCTGAACTGTCCTTGAGATATTGTTCCTCTACGCGTCGTTGAGTGTCTACCAGCATTTTTTCCCGCTCTTCAAGCGAAACGCCCGCCTCACGGGGGTTTACTGTTGCCATGGCCGAAGACATGGTGTGCAAGCTTCTGGCCAAGGAGCACATCTCGTATCGGATCAACGAAAAGGTCATGTCGGTAGTTCCAACCCGCGGTTCGGGGAGACATTTGCTCTCTGGGGAGATGTCGGTGTCGTTGATGTTCATGGGGTATTGCGTATCGAATGTCTGGTCCACAACAGTAAGGTCCGTCCCTTGATCCTCGGCTGATCTAAGATCCAGCACGCAGACAGCCCAAAAAAGCCTTCTTCGCATCTCAATCTCAAAAGGCGTGATGTTGTCGAAATGGGTCCCGTCGCGGTGGAGTCCCAATGCTTGGCTGATCCTGATCAGAAGCCCTGTCAAAGTCCAGGCAAACCTTGTATCATCGTGTCGACGAACAAGGACCAAGAACAGAAGGAATGCTTGTGCCACCACCAGATCCGGCGTCGTTAAGAGGTTAGCTTTGCCAAGTGCTTGTTCCAATGCGAAGCGATATTTTTGAAGTAGAACATCCTTCTCGGCATCGAAATTACGTCGCACCTGAAAGGAGTGTGAGCATAGTGGTGGCGGATAGGAGTAACAGTGCGTGACCATACCTCTTCTTCATCCAAAGATGTTATGGATGCGTAATAGATGGAAAACATCAAGGCCTCGGTGGAGGGCGTGAGAGTGTCTAGGTTGCGTCGGAAATCTCGAATGAGCTTGTTCATGGTGGGAACATGGAGCACCTTGAGGATCGGATCAACATTTTCCTGGAATACCTGCCAAATAAACGGGATCTGAGATGGTAATGGGTGCAGAGGCCTGAGATCAACTTCGGACGAGCTATAGCCCATAATCCAAGATTGATGAGATAGGACCGAAGGTTTTACATGCTCAGAGGACTCGGGGGTAGCTTCGTCGTCCGAGTCTTCTGACTCATCGTGAAAGTGTTCGGATTCCCTTCTGATCTCGTCCAGCTTTGAGAGTGTTAGCCTGGCATGGACATAACGCCAGTTGTGGCATCTTAATAATTACATACCTCATCCGTAATACTGGACCAAAGCCCGCTGGACACATAACGTGTGCCTCCTCGCTCGTTCAACATCAAGCGTCCGAATTGCTTGTGCACATCCGGTGAAAGCTTGCCAAGCCGGTCCGGCTCGGAAATAGCCGTCCCGGAAATAGCTCTTGTTGGCGCCTTCGGGATGTCGGGCGTGGTGACGTTGGCGGTGACAGTAGCATGGCTGGTGGAATAAGCAGGAGCAGTTGGTCTCCCCCCAGGTGTATAATGGTCTTGTCCACTGTTGTACGCCGTCGTCCCCTCGGGAGAGTTTCCGGCGCTGCGCGCTGCTTCCACTTCGATCTGACCGCTGAGCTCCTCCACAATTCCCTCAAGTTTCCGCAAGCGCCTCATCAATTCCAACTCTCGTTCACTCGACGGTTGCTTGGCCGGGGCATTGGGGTCTTTGGGGCGCGGACGACGAGGAGCGCGGCCGGGGGCGGGGAAGATACATGGTATCTGAGCTCGGCAGCAATTCGAACATGGCATGTGCTTATCGCAGCGAACCTTCCTCCTCCTGCATGTCACACAGCTGCGCGGATTGAGGGCGTTTGATGGGATTGCCGAGGGTGAATAGACGGAGGCGCCGGGAGGAGGATGGCGCGCAAGCGCCAATATTTGCTGCGGATCGTAGCCGTCCTGGGCGCTCGTGATGGAGCCAACATCAGTGTTGGGGCTGTCGGCCGATACCAGGCTCCGGCCAGCGATACTTGCACCGTCGGGCATCGTGACTTAGAGTTGGGGTGGGATGGAGTGGCGCGCGAGATGCGGTAAGACAGAGAGGACGAAGGCGGGCGGCGGGGTTCCACCGATGAGTAAAGGGCGTCGGGTTTTATGGATGGCGGTGGCGGTCACCTCGAATCGACAAATTCGTATCTGCTCTCGCGTATGAGTGCTCTCAACATGCCATGCGATGCGTGCGAGCGAATGGGCACCGGATGCCCGACCGTATTCATTGATGGTGGCACGGATATTTTGAGATGCTGTTGTCGACTTGGAGAAGACAAAGGCCTTGCTCCTAAGTCACTAGACGACTAATTCCTGGTGGGGGCTGACAACGCCTTGAGCCAAGATTGGAGTGGATTCTCATGGCCCGTGCTCACCTTTCCCACTTTGTTTGGAGTTTCATCAAAGCTTTCAAGTTTCAAAAACACCATCCGACGACCCGGATCCAGACCATGAATTAGCCTTGGGTTCCTCAAGTTCACCTTATATCCCCATTGACCTTGCCTACCAAGTTTCCGAATCATCTCCGGGGCCAGCAAACTCAATTAACGGGCCGGTATTTGTGGCAGCAGTGTCATTTCGAGATGCACATTTTGGCAAAGCCCTATTTAAAAATGTCTCCAGGATAACACGCTACTGACCAAAAGGTTGCAGAATGCAAGACAGAACAACTAGCCCAGCCTCTCCTCCGCCTTCGGCCCGGTCCTCATAGACACAACATTACTCGGCGTTCGGCGACCACTCGGGCTCCAGGGCCTTTTATCTTGCTATCGCATCTCGCCAGTATTTCGATGGTCTAGAATTTTGATAGCCGCACGCGCTTCATCTGTAGCCTTGAGATTCTGGATCTGTCCAATCGTCCTTCACCAAACATGCCTCAAACCCAATCCCCCAAGAATAGCTGGTGTCCGATCGATCGCATCACCAACCATCACGCCATCCAAACTTGATTCTTCTTCATTGGAACTTTTCTCCAATTCCACGTGTCCCCCTTGTTCTCCTTGTACTGTCGACCGGCCTCCGCTACATCAGGCTCTCGATATCAGGATGATCCCTGAGCAAATTCAATATGGGCAGAAAAAACTTTTGCTCCCCTTGTTGACCGCTCCCACTTCCACTGGTATCCCCACTTATCAGCGCCTTGACGTCAGACCAACTCTTCCAGAACCACCCTGCGCATTTCTCAGGCTCCAGTACCTGTGGTAAGATTTATTAGCCTCATGTATTTGTGTCTGGCTGTGCAAAGAAGAGACCAGCATCACTTACAGCCGGTTCCTGGTCATCGGTTCTCTCGCAGAGTATGAACAAAGTGATGTAATGCTTCTTCTCCTCGTCAAACACATCGTTGGTTGTGGCCAGCAACTTCTTGGCCCTGACTAGCAATCCAGTCTCCTCGAGCGTTTCTCTTTCAGCGCAAGCGAACCACGACTCGCCTACCTCCAGATGACCGCCCGGGAATTGTATCGTTCCTTGAAAATTGTATGAGTAGAATGCCTCGATACTCAAAAAATAATTTGTTGGAAGCATACCATTTCCGTGAGAGGCCTTTCTTGTCCCAAAGATCAACTTGTTGGTCTTGGGGTCGTGAATCACAGCTGCGACACCCACACGAACAACTGGAGTAGCCATGTTGAGTTGACTTGAGAGAACTTTTTGGGCAGTCAGACACAGCAGACACAGCGCATATCAAAGCTAGAAGATCTCTGAGATTCCGCAGCAATATGCCTGTTGTCCTCTCTACTCAGCCCCTGGCTCTCTTACAGGCACACAGAGAGGCTCTTCGGAAAGGGTGCATTCATAGCCCTTGATGAGACTTTTGCTTACAAACGCCAGCTGCCTGTCAGTTGGCCATACGGTAGTATAGAGAAACGCCAAGTGCCAAGACTTTGCTGTCATCCGGTGCCAAGTGCTTGGCTTTTCCCTTGCCAAAGACGTCATCATCTCATTCAACTGGACCACTTGGACTTCTACCATTGTCAACACCTAACTCCAAGCGTTACATACCCAACCCTCTTCCCGCAGTCTCAGCGGTGTCTGTTGACAAAGTATCATCTTTTCGAGGTGCATGACTTACCTGTGAGGAATTGAAACCATGAAGGAATCATGGAACTCAAAAGATTATCGTGTTATCTGCTAACCGTTGAGGTTGTGGAAGGCTCATACGCAAGGCTTTTTATAAAGGAATAACTTAACTTCCTCCGGCTCCCTTTCATATCGGGCGAATATGTTGATGCTGCACAAGGCAGCATCCAGCCTACTATCAGATAGTTCTAGGGGACCTTGATTCCAAAACTATCTCAGCCAAATCCGCCAGAGCTGAGAAGGAAAATGAGCGTATTGCCGTTCATGGGGGTATAAAGGCCTTCAAAAATATCAATCATCATATAGACACCCAAAATGCGAGGTAAGTCCAGAAACCCATGGCACCTCCTCATGATCTCGATTCTCGATATGGCTCAGAGTCTGTGTTCCTCACGCCTCCGACCTGATGTATCTGCAAGGTCACCTCCACTAGTCTCGTCAACGCACATAAAGGAGGGCGGCACCTCAATACGAGCTGACTAGACCGAGTCGCGGAACGGTCCGGACCCCAGGCCGGAGGATCTTGCCTAGTACAGAAGGCAGAGCTAAAAGGCTCGCGTGGGCTTGCAGTTCGGAGATGGACGGGAGGGATGCTTTTACCGACCCAATCGCACGTTTTATCTCTACACACTGTGCTATCGGTACGCTATCGGGACATGTCACAATGCTCGAATTCGCACAGAAACCTTTAACGCCAAAAGCGTCACCTAGTGACGAGTAACATACTGTAGTATCGCATCCTCACACTAGGCTGTTAGTGGGCAAGATCATCTTGTAAGTGCCAGATACACAGTATGCTGAGGAAAATCGAAACAGATCACAGATTTCTACCACGCTTATCTATTGGTCGAAACCCGACTGACATCTTCTACAGCAGGCGCTAGAAACCAACAAGCTTTCGCCGGTGACTCGACGGCCCTAAGACGGGGATTGTTTGCCATGACATTGAAGCGGTCAGTCGCAGGGCTCGTGTATGCAATTGCAAGACCATGGCCAAGATATTCTTAAAATAAAAGTTGACTTCAACATAATATTCTTCTCGTAGGCATTCATCTTGGAGCCGTACTTGATTTCGTTCCAACGCCTGATATCTTTTGAATCATATTATCCCACCATGTCGACACCCGCCCAACCATCTGCTGCAGATAGCCCTGAGACGGAAAAGCAGAAGTCTGACAAGGGCGAAATTGGTCCCGTCAATGCCACTTCATCAGACGATTTGGACAAAGAGCAACCACAAGTTACAGACGATGGCGAACCAGTCAACCTCAATCACATCGATGGCCGCTCTCAAGGCAAGATCGCCCTGATTATGCTGGCCTTGTGCCTGGCTGTCTTCCTCGGCGCTCTAGACGTAACCATCGTCACTACGGCCCTTCCTACAATCAGTGACCACTTCCAGTCAAGTACAGGCTTCACATGGATTGGTTCTGCGTTTCTGCTCGCCAATGCCGCATCAATCCCGTCATGGGGCAAGATCTCAGACATATTCGGCCGCAAGCCCATGCTCCTGCTTGCCAACGCCATCTTCATGATTGGATCTCTTATCTGCGCTGTCTCCAACAACATTGGTATGCTCATCGCTGGCCGCGCTGTTCAGGGTCTTGGTGGGGGTGGTTTGACCATTCTTGTAAAGATTGTTATCGGCGACATCTTTCCTCTGAACATTCGGAGTGTTTTCTATGGTGTCATCGGCGGTGTTTGGGCAGTCGCTGCGGCAACAGGTCCGGCCATTGGTGGTGCGTTTACTGAGAAGGTGTCATGGCGATGGTATGTTCAAGCTCACTTACGCCAGTTAACCTTTGCTAATAGATCTAGGTGCTTTTACATCAACCTCCCTCTTGACGGTTTTGCCTTCCTCATTATCCTCTTTTTTCTCGATCTCCACACACCACGGACACCGCTCATTGAAGGCCTCAAAGCTATCGACTGGGTGGGCTCTTTTTTGGTAGTTGCCGGCACGCTCATGTTCCTCTTCGGTCTTGAATACGGCGGTGTTTCAGCACCTTGGAACTCGGTTGAAGTTATCTGCCTTCTCGTCTTTGGCCTGCTCACCTGGGCGCTTTTCATCTTCTGGGAGGCGCGTTACGCCACACTTCCTGTTATGCCAATGTCCTTGTTCAGAAACGTGAGCAACGCCGCGACCCTCTTCTGCGTCTTCATTCAAGGAGTCGTCTTTATCTCGGCATCCTTCTTCCTCCCGCTCTACTTTCAGGCCGTGCGTGGAAACACCCCTATCGAGTCAGGTCTTTACGTTCTCCCTACCGCTCTCTCGCTCTCCTTTGGGAGTCTCGCGACCGGATGGCTGGTTGCGAGAACCGGTTGGTACAGACCGCCCATCATTTTCGGGTTGTTCATGATGACCCTCGGTTTTGGCTTGTTCATCGACCTGGACGCCTACAGTGGCTGGGCAAAACTTGTTCTCTACCAGCTTGTGGCAGGTGTGGGCGTTGGCCCCCTCTTTCAAGCGCCTATCATCGCCCTCCACGCACATACTGAACCTCGTGATGTCGCAACTGCCACATCAACCCTCGGCTTCATCCGTCAGATTGCCCAGGCCATCTCTGTTGTTATCGGCCAGGTGGTCTATCAAAACGAAAAACTCAAACAGTATCCAGTCCTGGTCGCCGCTGGCATCTCCCCTGCTCTGTCAAGGGTCCTTTCTTCCGGAGAGGCTGGTGGCGCTGACATCGACATCATTGCGAACCTTCCGTTAGACCAACGCGACGCTGTCCGTGTTGCTCTGGCAGACTCTCTCGAACCCATGTGGATCATGTACACTTGTATTACGGCCGCTGGCTTACTCGCTTCCTTCCTGATCCGGAAGAAGGAGTTGGCTCATGTGCATGTAGAGACCAAGACTGGGTTGGAAGCTGAACGTGAGAATGCGGAGGCTCGACGTCGTGAGCGTGAAATGAGGAAGGAGAAGAAGGGGGCATCACCGGCTTGATATGTTGGTAGTTTACAGGATAGAGGATGGGGCACTGCTGCGTTGCGTGCACCACCAATTCTCTGTGTAAACAGAGCAGCTGTTCCAAGTGTTCTATATGGAGTACTTGGGGTAGATTTGCAGATACCTCACCATAGAGCACCCCCTGAACCTCTGACTCCCCCCTCCCCCCAGCTGGCCGGCAACCAACTGCCAAACCCTCCAAGCATGACCCTTGCCACCATTCCACCCATCAAGCAAAACCCGACCAAACCTTGTTTCCACATGCACACAAGAGTCAGGAATCACACCCGCATGAAAACCCTTTCTTCCATCCCGGAACTCCAACAACAACAACAGACAAAACCAGCCCGGCTAGCGCAATGGTAGCGCGTAAGACTTCTACTTTCTCTCTTCTGATCTCATATGAGTTGGATTCAAAGTGATCTTAAGGCTGTGGGTTCGAGTCCCACGTCGGGCTTTCCTTTTGCTTTTTTGTGACTCGACACACATGAAAAAGCAGCTACCTTACTTTGTTCATTGTGATGTTTCTTTTTCTCAAAGGACCTGGTCCTTATCCTCACTATCGCCGGTTGCCATATCCTAAAGAACCATCCCCCGCTTGTCTCCCAACCTTCACACTGCTCATGCATCAACATCTCATTATCATTCTAACATTATCTGCCTCCCCTCGTCCCCAACATACCAAAAAGAAAAAAGGGTATCAAGCAGACCTTTTGTTGCCCCCTTTCTTTTCTTTCCTCAGGTGTTTTCCCATCATCACTTATCCTCACCCAAAATATCTACTCAATGCCCAATATCTTCCCCTTCAATCCACAACCCCAACCCAACGAAGGATGACCCTGTTCACTATCCTGCTAGATAATTCCCTCAAACCAAATAATAAACCACGCCAGAAATGTACTCCCATTTACACAAGTTCAATATGCAAAAGCCCCCACCGTTTCTTTTCCATTTTTTTTCACTAAACCGCCCCTCAAATAAAGGAAAAAGTTTCATCCCTCATAAACATATCCTCATCACATAAAATACCACAGTCATGTACAACCTCACCTCAACCCACCAGGCCCCTTCTCCACAACAAACCTCACCGGCCTCCTCAAACTCTTATTCACCACCCCCCGTGGCGGAATAACAGGCCTCATAACCGGCCCAGGACCTAAAGGCTTGACCCCCGGCAACGGTGGCGGTCCCATATTCGTCCTTATATTTCCCCCTCTAGACACCCTCCCGCCCCCACTGACACTCCCATATCCGACTCCTCCAGGCCCCATCTTTCCCCCAGGTGTATTCCGCACGCTACTAATCCCATTCTGCGATCCAATGACCCAAGCCTCCCCATTTTTCCCCCTCTGCCCATTAACGCCATTCCGCTCATCATATCCCCACCTCCCCACGCCGCCCCCAATCAACCAGCTCCCCAAGTTCTTGCACTGGCTCACATCAAGCCACTCCAGCGCCGGGCAGTTCTCCAGCACGTTTTCCACCCCGTTACCCGTCACTCGCACACAACCCCTGACACTCAACCCCCGGAGTTCGTTGAGGTGGAGGGAGATGCACCCCAGACTGGCGTCACTGACAGCACTACCGCAAAACGCGAGACGGAGTTCCTTCAGATTGGGCAGACCAATCGAAACAACTTCAGTTGCCGTGTCGGAGAGCGCGCAGCAAAAGCTCAAGTCGAGGTGTGTAAGCCCCTTGGCGGCGTTGACAAGGGCAATGATGCTGTTGTCAGAGAGGTAGGTACAGTCAGCCAGGCACAAGTGGGTGAGCTCGGTGAACCGATAGGCTCCCCACTGCTGGAACCCGGCGTCGGTGATAGAGGTGCATCGGGTGAGGGAAAGAGACTCGAGGCGATTGGAAGCATGAGCAGCCAAGTGCGCCATGGAGCGGTCCGTAATGTGCTTGCAATACGAGAGGTTAAGGCGGCGGAGACGGGGACAGCCGATGACCGTGCCTGGAGGTGGAGGTTGAGGCGCTCCTGGTTGTCCGGCCTGTTGCTGTCCTCGTTGTTGGTACTGCGAGGATCTCCTGCCCTTCGCAGCAGAGCTAGAGATTATCACATTCTTGTGGTTCTCGCGTGGCGGCGGTGGTTCAGGCACCACCCAGCCCACTACCCTAGCAAGGAGGTTGTCGCCGACTTTGCGGCAGTTGCTCCAATCCACCTCCTCCAACCCCTTGGCATTCTCGCTCATATCCAAAATGAGACCGGCAGACACGTCCCACACGCTGCGCATTTTCCACACCTTGATATTGCTACCGCACGATCGGTACAATGCCTGGAAGCCCTCGTCGGTGATGTGGAAGCAGTTGCTGATATCTATTTTGCTTGGCCGCTGCCCAATAAAGGGCGCTAGGATATTGACTAAAGCCCAGTCATTGACTTTCCGATTGAACGGAGCGAGGTCAATCTCGGTGCATAGGTTCGGACTCGTAGTTAACAGCTGACGCCACTTTCTACTGACGGCTCTCAATCGTATGAGCTCAAGCAGATCGAGGTGCTGAAAAACATGTACCCAAAGGTCATCTGATATGGCCGTTATCCTATCGCCTGGTTCCGTCGCGGAGCTCCGTGAAAGGGTCCTTGCGCGCTTAGCTGGTAGAGGACAGCCATCCGGAGAAACCGGGGATAGCGGCACCGTGATAGAAGTGACCGGCTGCACCTTCACGGGGCTGACGATGGCCGAGTTGTCTGTTTGAGGAACCGGTGGGGCCAGCGAGTTGCGACGCCGGTTACGAAGATTCTCCATGTCCACACTTAAAAAAGGATCCGGGTCAGACGGCTGTCTGGTGACATCTGAATCTTCACTTGCTGGGGAGCCGGGCTTGGAGGGCGTCGTGAAGGTGACAGTCGGCAACGCCACCTCTATCTCATTCGATGTGGGCTTCTCTTCATCCGACGATAGCGCATGGCTTTCGGGGTCAGTCATATCCACGTCTTCGTCCGAAGAATGGTAGCGTTGCTTTGCTGTTTCTTCCACCTGTGACCTGACCTCCGGAGGACATCTCCTCCACAACTCTTCAAGCGCATCCCCACCAATCATCAGGCATTCTACGGCTGTGATGGATCGGACAGTAGCTGTTCTACCCTCTGCAAGCCCCAAACTTGCCACCTCACCAAAATACTGGCCTTGTTTTAACCTTGGCCGCGAAAATGCTGACCTCGTGTCTCGCTTGAAGGCTGGTGGGCTCAGAGGTTCGTGAATGACTTCAGCTTCTCCCCGGACGATGAAGAAGATCTCATTTCCAGGGCTCCCTTGACGGACAATGTCGGTGAACGGTGAGTATGACTTTGGTTGTGCACTGAGGCCAAGGAAGTGCAAGATATCCGGAGGCAGGTTCGAGAAAAGAGGTAGCTCTTTGAGTGTTTTTCGGACGTTGACATAGCCGCCGCCGAGTGCGCTTCCACCAACTGTTGGATCCTCAATGACGCCTGGACTTGGAGACTTTCGCTTTTTGGTGTTGACAACGGCTCCCTCTTTGATGATACCAACTTCTCCTGTGCTAACCTCCCCAGGCACAGCTTCACGGGCTAATTGTGCGCCATTCGTCTCGGGAAGTCTGCTGCTGAGTCCGCTTTCTTGACGCTTCTTCTTGAGGATGGACAATCTCTCCTGTGCTTCTTGACGGATAGCTGTACCCATTTCTGGATATTTGGGCAGCTCAGCTTGAAGATCCTCCTTCTTCAACACGGCCAGCATGCACTTCGTCCGCGCAACGATGGTAGCAGTTCTCGGCATGTCCATCAAAACCCCGATTTCTCCAAAGAAGGCACCGGGCTTCAGCTCTGCATAAACGGCCTCACCGTCACGAGATGTGACAGCAACAACGCCCCGGACTAGCCAATACATTGCTTTCGCTTCGTCTCCCTCGGTAAGGATGTGGTCATGGGCGGAATGGAGTTGGAGTTTGAGATGGGAGATGATGGCGGCAAGGAAATCGTCGGGGGCAGACATGAAGAGTGGAAAGGAACGTATGCGATCCACCAAGTCGAGGGGCATGTCGGGAATGGTGGAAGCAGTCAGTGGCGAGGGACGCACTGGTCGACTTGGGTTGGTTTCGACGTTGAACGATCTGATCACTGAAGATACCGAATCACGAGCCTGCTGTGCCGCCTGAGCTGCCGCTCCATGCTGTGCATGATGGTGCGCCAGGGCCCGGTAGGGCGAGGTTGGCGGTGTCGGAGCTCGATTCCGTCGCATGTTGTCTTGGGTAGACCGGAAGGAAGCCGATGGAGTACGGTACCTGATGAGATTACCTAGAATGACCCCGAGTGTGACAGTGTATCGCGGGTAGCAATGGCTTCTCTCGCCCCGTGATGTCGTACAATGTAGAGGGCCCGGCTAGATCGAAATTAGGCGGTAACTGTTCATGCTATATCCAGCCAGCAACTACGGCTTCCCTCACAAAAGGAAGACCAGGCACAGACAAGTTGGGGAAATCAAGTTATGCACTCGCTTGTCCCTCGCTTGTTGAGGCTCGTCTTGGCCCGTGTGGGGAAAGAGTTGATATGGCAATGTATAGGCGGAGGCGCTGGTTTCTCAAACACACTACAAGGACGTTGGCGAATTGGATTGCGTGGGTCGGTAGTTGTATGTGGAAGATCTGTTGATCGCGCAAAAACGCCTTGCGCATCCAAAGGCGCACTCGGTCTCGAACACAGTCAAGCGATTCGAAGGCCAATATCAGGCCTTCAGCAGAAGAAAGGGGCAAGACAGCTCCTCTCGATCTCTAGTGAAAGCCACGCGTAGGTTCGGAAAAGATGAGACTATAGCACCAAATTTGGTCAGTATCAATGCTTCTCCAGTGGTCCTGGCATGCCTTGCGCACCGCTTACTTGTGGTAGAAGAGTTGAAACACCCAAAAGCTGGATGGCAAGATTGTTCGACGATATCACAGATCAAAGTGTGGGGTGCACCCCCAAAGGCGGAAAGAACACGGGATAGAGATCAGCCAGCGAGTCGGGATGCGTATGGGTGAATCTTTGATCGATGCTGCTGTTATGCTGAACAGAGACGAGACAGAGAAGGTGGAGGGAAGCAAGGGGTAGCTCGTTGGAGACGCTGGAGTCGTCCGGGTAGAAGATGTCTCGCCTGAAAGAGTCTGAAGGACTGCTGCTCTCGCGGTTCGGAGGAAAGGCAGTGGCATTCAGCCTCGATGCTAAAGAGCCACACGCTGTGCTTTTGTCAAACAAAGATTATGGACTATAGAGGTTGTTGTTGACATGGTGAGAGGTCATGGGGACCACAACAGGTAGCCGAACGGCGTGGTAATGGATGCCGGTGCCAAGCACGGCCTTGACAAACTGGAAACAACTGGGATACAATCCGGCACTTTGGCCTCCTATGTACAGCAGCAAAGGAAGCAGAAGATGGGCGTTGCGATGGGCGTTGCGATGGCCGGCGGCGATGGAGCTGGAGGAGACAAAATGCTCGTGCTTTGGCCGATTCGGGGGAGGTGCAGACAGTTGAAGCAGAAAGGAGCTCCGTTCTTGTCGCGTCAGAGCTCGAGATTTGCGATTTGGGTAGGCTGCGGGCAGGGGCATTGAATGCGGGGCACGGCGCGCCAGGAGGCACGCTGCCAGCAAGCAAGATGCACCAGATGCAGACGATGCAGGGGTGGGGCATGACCTGCCTTCCTCTTTGTTATCTCTGCTTCCATCAGCGATGGGAGTTGTCTCTCCTTCCTGCGACATGTGCCGCGGAACGAGGTGCTCTACCTTAATGTGGTAGCCTAACATGACCAAGCTATAAGATCCCGAGACGGGATAGACGTTGGCGGTGCTCCCATCGCCTTGTCACTCGGGGTTCTGCCGCAAATCCAACAAAACTCCCCGTCACCTCACTACCTAGGATGATTGCACCCCACCATGCGCCATGTGGGCCATTCTACGGGAGTGGAGGGGCTACGAGTGCTCCGTAACCGCCCATTGCGACAGATACCAGATAGGAGTAGGAGACTGATATCGCTCAGTTATGGAATCGACACAATTGACTGAGTACAGGAAGCCCGGGCTGTGGGGCGTAAACAGGCAAATGGTGGTCTCCCGTCATTCTTCAGCGGCGCAAGGAGCTGTGCAGCTGAGGGCGCCATGCTGCACGATGACGAGCTCGCTCTCCCAGCTCCGCGTGGTTCCAGCTTGCCAACGGCCCGCCAGGCAGTTGCTGAAGCTCTGTTCTCCATGCCTGAACTCAGTTAACTACTCATGGATGACGGTGATTCTGGCTTCGCGTTTCAGCCTGGGTTTGGTATTGGATACCGCCCAGGAACACTCAGGGTCCAGCGAATGCTGTGGTCACAGTGACCCCATACGCATCCGGGATGACCAGCATCTCTTCTGCCGCCTCAACCATGGATGGCCCGTGCTTCTTATTCGAGAAGGATTCTAGCGTTGGACTGTGCGTCGGGCATGGGCCAATCTCTCCGTCTCGTCCCTGGGCTTGCCGTTGCGGACTTCTGCATATTTGACCCTGTCACCCTCTGCCCAGCCAACCAGACCGCCAAGAGACGAACGCCTGCATCAAGACGGTGTGTTTGACAGCGTGGTTATTCTGGGAAGTCGACCAAACACCTCTCTGATGAGCACCGTGGCACAGCATGAGGCGCGGGCTGAAAGGCTGAGTGAGAGCACGTCAAGAGGAGACATTGCGGGATTTCTAGTGATATTTCTATTCTCCAAGTAGTACGGAGCAGACCTTCCATATGTAGCATCGCTTGTTAAGTAGACGACACACAAACGCAAGGACGAGCTTATATGTGGCTTGCTCGTTGAGACGAGAGAGGAAGGTGAGCTCTCCGATAAAGATGTCATGTCTTAGTTTTTTCTCATCGTCCTCGAGCTATTCAGCTTGGATCTCACGGTCTGAAAGAGTGCAAGTGGTTCAAGAGGTAGCGTTCATATCAGACTCCACCAAAACCACATGGGAATTTTAGCTGAAGAATATTATCAAGTCCGCAAAGTCCATATCTCCATGGAAAAACTACCTATCTCCGAGCTGTGACTGGAAGCCGTCCCAAAACTTTGTCGTCATGAGGCCAAGATGTGTCATAGGGTTGGGGTTATTGCAGGCTGAACCCGGGTAGACGCGGGGTTGCTCGAAGCTTCCGGAAAGCTTGGGCCACCTTTTGGTCTTAGCTAAGCAAAAGCCCACCTCGAAACGTCATCTTCATTTTGCCTTTCGCCCTGGTGATGCACCACCGTTAAAAGTCCCTAGATCACACAACTCCTATTGTCGCCGTCATCATCGAGACAGCATCGACCACAACCAGAATATGTCGTTCACACTTACGCTCCGCGCGGGGCTTGCCCCTCGTCTGGCGATGCAGTTTGCGAAGCCCCCGTCAGCAATGCGCGCCTTCCATCAATCAGCCAAGCAAAATACCTTCTTCACCTCGAGGACAGCACTCAGCTCCAAGAACAGCTCCAGCAACATTCTCGCCAGACTTCGAGGCTCCTCCCGTAGTTACCAGCAGCAGAGCGGCTATGCATACTACGATCCTGCAGCCCGCCGCAAGGAGACGGTGCGGAAGCTCATCATCGGCGGCGCCATCTTCGGCGGTACCCTCGTCGCTGTCAATGTCATGTTCAACGGGGAATCGAGAGAGGGTGGCATGCCCAAGTTTGAGCGCCAGTATCTCAACCAGACCTTCCTCCACACTGGTCTTGGTGTCGGTATTATCGGCATGACAGCCTATCAGATGCTCCAAAGCGGATTTGTCTACAGACTCATGCAGACCAACCCTTGGGTTGTCGGCATCGGTGGTTTGGCTCTCAGCATTGGTTCTATGATTGCTACCCGCTCCGTGGACCCTGACAAGTATGTTACTGCCAATCGTCAATTGTGTAGTTGGCAATTGCTAACCGTCCGTCTTCCAGTTATGTTCCCAAGTATGCCTTCTGGGCTGTCTTCAATGCCACCCAGGCCGCTTTCGTTGCTCCCTTGATGGTCATGGCTCCCCCTGCTCTTCTTGCCCGCGCCGGTCTCTATACAGCTGCCATGATGGGCTCCATCTCGATCGTCGGCGCTACCGCTAAGCAGGACAAGTACCTTTACATCGGCGGTCCTCTTCTCGCCGGTGCTGCCATTGTGGCCGTCTCTGGCTTCGCCCCTCTTGTTCTTCCCGCCACCGCCATTCGCACACTCGCCGTCACCGAGAACCTCTGGCTCTGGGGTGGTCTGGCCGTTTTCGGTGGTTTCACTCTCTATGACGTGCAGAAGGTCTTGCACCACGCCCGCCTGGCTGAGCGTGGCCTCATCAAGCGCGATCCCGTCAACGAGAGCATCAGCCTTGAGCTTGACTTCCTCAACATCTTTGTGCGCATGGTCCAGATTTTGATGATGCAGCAGAGGAGGAAGTAAACCTGTGGAGGATAGGTCGGGAAATCGATAAGAAGCGGCAACAGCTGGGGGTGTTCACTATCGGTAGATCAGGACCGTTGTGATCATGGAATGGGCGGCGCTTTAAGGAAATAGCGACTCTCTCTGCTCTCCTTGTGCGTTATTAGGACTTGGAAATTTGCTATAGTTTCCTTTCTGTTGGAATTGGGGTAACATCAAAGGTACCATGCAGCCGTTGATGGCTCTCCAAATGTGTACACATAAATAGTATTATACCAGCCTTGCCACCAAGGCCAGAAAAACATTCTAAACATTGCCAAAGCAACGTCCACTGCCAACTCCGTCGCTTGCATTTCGTGATATATCCGTTGAGGTGATGTCCATCACATGTTAAAAGCTGCCGTGCTGTGTTCCCATGTCTTCCCGGCCTGTCCCATTTGTTTACCAGTACGCCGAACCCCCATTTTCGTTCACCAGACAAAAAAGATATCCCAACCCAGCTCAAAAAAATCACAGTCTTGTAGCCATCTTCCGGGGCTGCTATTGCAAATCGGGAAAATTTCTCAAAAAGTGACTCGGGCATTCGTACCCGTACGGGTTCTTGGTGAGATACTCTTGGTGGTAATCCTCAGCGTCCCACCACTTTTGCGCGGGGAGGATCTCGGTGACGATCTTGTTGTTCCACCACTGCTCGTTTGCTTTTTTCGTTATCTCCCTCGCTGTTTTCTCCTGCTCGGCGTCGTGGTAGAAGATCCCCGAGCGGTACTGGGACCCCCTGTCGGGGCCCTGCTGGTTGGACGTGGTGGGGTCGTGCATCCGGTAGAAGAAGGTGAGGAGGTCGGTGTAGGAGATTCTGGTGGGGTCGTAGACTAGGAGGGTGGCTTCGGCGTCTGTTGGGAATCGGGGGGAGGTTAGATTGTGGGGATTTTGAGGGAAAGAGAGATGGGGAGGGGAAACATACGGCCTGTGTTGCCGCTGCAGACGGCGCGGTAGGAAGGGTCTTGGGCGTTACCGCCGATGTAGCCTACTCGGGCGTCGTAGAGGCCTTTGGAGCCGAAATGCTTGCGGTACATGTGCTCGACGCCCCAGAAGCAGCCGGCCGCGACGGTTGCGCGGGCGGCGCCCTCGGGGTATTCCTTTTGGGTGGCGGCGGAGGCGGAGACGGAGGTGCCCATTTTCTTGAGGAGGGAGTGGGTGTGTGGGGATTTGGCGATGGCGACTCGTGAGAAGGGGGTGAAGAGCTTGGTGAGGATGAAGGGGCAGGTTGACATGGACAGAGTTACAGCAAGCAGTGAAGCTATGAGGGGAGGGGATGTGATTGATTTATTATAATGATGTAGCTCTCGCGATGCGATTGTTGCAATGGGAGCTAGGATGTGGTGGATCGTGGGCCCTGGAAAGGGTGGAGTTCCCGCGATTGCGACAGAATGGATGTGGGATTGCGAAATGCGAATGAGGGTCTGGAGCAGCTACCGAGAGAGATTTATTGACGATGTTTTCCGGGATGTCAAATGAGGAAGGAGAGGAAGGATGGGATGAGTCAACTCTTCGAGAATCTGGAGCGGGGGAAAAGTGAAGATAAAGAATTGGCCGGTGGGAATTGTCAGCATTCATATGCTTTTAGTGACAAAAACTGTCATCGAAGCAGTGATTCCAAAGCTCTGCTGAAGCTCTTTGCGATCGTGACGTCGCGCTGCCGGGATTCGCAGATTCGGCGCGGGGCAAAACCACAAGGGGCGACATGGGATTCCAAATCAATGAGGGGTATGTGACAATGCAGGGTTAGGGCTCATATCGATATGATGGAAAAGGAGTGACCCCTGAATCCAAGTCAAACGTGTTTCTCTCACTCGTTAGGAGGATTCCCGTGGCTCCGAGAGACCCAGGTTACAAATTTCGACAAGAATAAGAGTTTAAAAGATAGCCAATATGCCTTTTGAGATAATCAATACGTCGTTGAAAGTAAGATACCGACGTCACCTTTTCGCTCGACGAATCAAGGTCACCGATGTACCTTATTCGCCAAGACATTGGTTTCCAACCTCTAGCTCTTTGAGTAGATGAGCATCAAAGGCCCTCTTGACACCAACTATTCCAGGAACGTGGTCAGGATGTATCTATGTATGGAGTGGGTATTCTTCATTCACAAATATTGTAGTAGAACAACGTCCCCAGAATGGGCGCCCATACTATGGATGCAACAACCTGTCCATAGCTCCATCGATTCCATGCGGATATGCCCAATTCCTCAGCGATATTGTGGAGTGTCCAGACATGAACGGCCAAGTTCACCATCATCAAGAACTCAACAAAACCCCAGAGGAGCCGCACTATTCTTCCAGTCCACCGTAAACGACGTGCGTTTACAAAACCACTAACCTATCGAGGGATCCTGCTTTTCTCAATATGCAGCAGGTCTTGTTCAAGAACTAGAATCATGACTACTGGATAGATATGCGCTCTTCTGGCACTCCGAAAAGAAGGCGGGGTCAACTCGGGAATTGAGGCCTAACAGAACGCCTGCAACGAAGGATTGTTGCCCCACTGTTGGACTTTTTCTGTAGCACGGAGATGGCACCAGACTGTCTCCATTGTTGGGGAAGGCTTTCCAGATTATCGATGACCACCGCAAGAATTCAGTTTCCGAGGATGAGGGCCAATGTATACCACCTAAAAAATGCCCGGTTGGCTGACAGAATCTCTTGTAAAAGTCGAAACAAAGTCTTACCATCCCACCCCCATTCGCTGAAGAAAAGATTGTATCAGGAGTACAGGCAACACGCCATTGACTGCTAGAACCTGCACCAGTTACGAGTTCATGATGTTGAAGGGCGCTTTCAAAAGTGCCATGGCTCGATGTACTACTAACCATGGGCACTGGATATGTCCCGGAATTCAAGATGTTCATCAACCCGCATGCTACGAAGACCATGAGGGTTTGAGCAGTATGAGAGATCAAAACCTATACCTCATTGACACTCATATTAGTTGGCTTGTTCAAGAGAACCAGGAGTTGTCGACTTACGCCAGGTCCAGCAACATCAGCGTTGACAGTCACATCTGTGCCATCACAGTAACTTGTTAATGCAGATTGTAGCCCAAGAATAGAGGACGAGCTGTCAAAACCCACTCGCTGCAAATTCAAAAGGTCCGGGGAACAGTTGCCGAGTAGCCCGTCGTGTGCCTGGCAAGACGCTACAGCGCACTGCAGTACTGAACCCAGGACGGAAGATCCATTCCAATCTCGAATGTTGTTCACTCCATATGCTCTGAGCTCTGCCATGTCATCCGAGTCCAGCGGCCAGGCTAGACTGCCGCTCCGGATGAGAACTTCCGCAGAGGCAAGAGTGACGCAGTTGGCGAGAGTACTGGTGGACGCAGACCTGCTATCAGGATCCATATAGGTAAAGGTGCAATTTGGCTCTTGGTTGAACCCAATCCGGCATCCGGATTTCAATAGCTTCAGAGCAGGTTTTCCATCCGCATATTGATATTGGCGTCGATTTTGGGCGTCATGATCGGAGGAGTTCGAAGTGAATTCAATGAAGCGGAAAAGGCGCTTGATGCCTGAAACCACCAAAGAAAGTGGGATCAGATCGGTCTCATCATGGCCTTGCATATTTTCACGATTGATGGTAAAAAGAAGCCGCTCAGGGTTTGCTGACAGGTCAGTTCCTGAGTTCCAGCTCTTTGCCATGGTTGACGGGCGGAATTCACTGACAGTAGACGAGCAGGAGAAAGGATGGCAGCCTGGTAGAATGGAATAACTCTTTATTCATGGGCTTTATTGGGCCGGTATTTGGATCTGGTGTTGTTTGCTGAGGATGAGTGAAACTGCCTCACTTATCAGGGCCTCACTCATCAAGCTGCAGGATCAGGGCGAGGACCCCAAATTCCCCGAAATGTAACCCACTTGTAATATAGGTTATCGTGGAATGATTTCAGCCCCCAACTATCACTGCATGCCGTGTAACCTTCTCTTTCGACCTCTACTGACCAAAATGCCATCTTCATTGCTCACAGTGTTTCGAGGCTAGCTTGTCAAACCAGACAGCTACCTTAGGTAGTGTTGTCCGCCTTCGGAGGTAAACTGATCGTTGTACCTCACCTAACTTTGGCCCTTTTTGTGCTGCTATCATTCTCAGAGTCTTCCAGGCTTGGGGATATTCACCTTCATGTCCTGCCCGACACCCATAGCCTCCAGACCACCTTTTTCACCATCGACATTTTCCTCTGCGTTGCCCTCATCCTTGGCTTCCATTTGACAAAAGTGCGGCTCTCATCAATACACTTCTCATAAGCCTGAGCCAATTCGTCCAGGGCTTGCTCTTTAGCGGCCTTTCTCTCCTCTTCCGACTCCGTCCTCGTCTTCAGTTTCACGCGCCTGTCTATAGACCACTTCCACTCATGGATCTTGATGAAGACCTCCTTTCTGAGCTCCTCGTTGGCGGGATCTATGAATCAGTCCTACTGTATGACTTTCAGTTCTCATAGAAGAAATTGCTGAGGCATGTACGGCAGCTGAACACATGCATGGTGTGCCCGTGATCATTTTCGGCCTCATCTGTAGTTTGGGCCCAGAACCAAGATTCATCAGTCTCCCATTCCGTGTTGTAGAAGCCGCTGTCGTCGTACTCGTCGCCGTCATCGTAGTTGCCAATCCACCTTCAGATCGAATCTCTACGACGGCCCGCAGATACAAGTGAGGGAACTCGTAAAGAATAGGTCCTTCGCTGCAAGTAATCTGTTAACAACTCTCATTTTTCCGCTGGGGATTAACACATAGACTCACCGCCTGGCAAACTTTACCGGCCCCTGCGCATGGAACGCAAGTGTACTGGACCTCTGCGGTGTCGAGATCATTCGGGCACTCTAGAACAGTCCCTGTCTGGGCAGGCGATAGACACATTCTAGACAAGGGGCTCTTGTCATTTGACCATCAATTTGATGATGAGGTCGAGTGATTCCTTTGGTGAGAGTAACGCTTTCAGAAAGGCTCACAATGACATCGCCATCTTCCTGGACATCGTCGCTGGGTCTGCCGGAGTCCTTGCCTTCTTTCTGCCCTTGTCAAAAGACATTTAACATCAATAAAGTTTAACACACCTTTCTTTTGTAATTTGATCTGGGAAAAACAGGCGGAGAGTCCCTGCGGGCTCGCTTTCTAAGCAGCGACTCCGACTGAAACTCCGCTTTCACCAGGTCATGATTCCTCTGCTTCTGCTTGGTCTGCACTGTGCGAGCCATTGAAGACTGTGGTCTTGTTGCCGAAGGGTGTAAAGAGGAACTAGCCAGGTGGTGGCAGAAGTCGACTTGGCAAATTCTCGGAAAACAGCCAAGAGAGGTTGAGGAATTTGCTGAAAATAGTTTGAAAAGTCAATGATAAAACGTGGGGTGGTCCCAGAAGTTGCCTGGCTAACAAAGAGCTTCACAAAAGGAAAGAGCGCCCTGTGATTCACGTCATGGACAAATAAAGTAACTACGACACCAGCACGGCCTTGGAGGTAACGGCACACACCACGTTGCTTGAGCGTCTGCTAGAATAAACTAAAAGATGGAAATCTCCTCTTCCTGTTCATTGTGTGTAATCCATTCTCCCGGGAGAGACCCAACCCCCACTCTCTCGTATATTCTTCTCCCACCACTGTCCGTCCATCCACCAATTCCAACCACCACGAGGACATGGTGCTCAAGGGCCCTGGCAGGCTTATTGCTCTTCGACTTCCGCCTCCCAACAGCCACAACTCTCAATTCCTGCGCGTCATCTACCCCGGTAGGTCGCTGCCCAGCATCCCATTTGATCTTCTTCTCAGCAACTTTCAACCCTACCACCAGTCTTCGACCCTTCCCGCTGAGGTTGTTGTCTTGATCTGTGCGCCCGGTATGCCACATGGAACTAGCAGTACTATTCCCTGACCCGCTGGTATCAAGACTCATTTCCCAAACCGCAGCTCCCCACGGCGACCGAACGTCATCCTCCAGCCAATGAACTCCCTCGAACGGCAAATCCATAAAACCAATCGCACCCGTGTAAGCCATCCACGACCAGCTAGGTGGCACCCTATACCGTCCCAACCCTTCCTCGGGGAACTCGATCCTCCGCATACCCCCTGGTTCCTCGCAGGTCCAAAGCAAACTCCTCCCAAAAAAAGGGACTCTGTCAAAGATCCCATACCCCCCTCTCGTGTCGAAAGCCGCCACGAGCCTCTGCTCCAAGCCAGCGATGGCAATAGGGCGGTCGTATGCTCTCGTGAATTGCAGTCGGGAATAGGTCTTGTAGAGGGATTCGTACAGGCGGATCTTGCCCCCTTTGCTCGAGGTCAGGGCTACTTGCGGGAAGTTGGGGTCGCCGAGAAAAGAGGATTGGTTACTTTTAGACAAAAAAGGTTAGTTAGTATAACAAAGGAAACAGTCAAGAGATCCAAGGACGTGCTTTGTCATCTTTGTAAGTGTTTCACAGCGCACCCCAGCACCGCACTCAAAATATGTCTGTCGTTCGCTGAAATAGATCGTTCGGCGCGCAAGAGCTCTTTCTTGCAGCACCCAACCACGTTGGTTGAGAGGACCATCGATGACATCTGTCTGGAAGTTGTCAATTGCCTCGCAGACATAGATCATGGCGTTGTTGTCTTCGCTGTCTCCAACGTCGCCCTTGCCACTGTTAGCAGACAGATTGAGGGCAACAGATTTTCTTTGTGGGCGTGAAGACAAGAATCCGCTCGAAGTGCCACTGGCACTGCTGGCCGCAATCACACAATAGGCCAAACTGAACACTGTCTCCATCTTCTGAGCTTCAGTCTCAAAGTCACCCTGTGGGCCTTGAACGATACAGAGAGAGTCAATCCACAAGTACCGGATCCCAAGAGCTCTGGTCACGGAAACTGCGTCCTTGAACGTCTTAGGAAGGCTACTAATAGCTATCCCTGATGTAAGCCTGGGGCTGACGTTGGTGGCGGTGGTGGAGAAATGGTTGTTATGGCGAGAGTCTCCCCACGGGTGTGATAGTGCGATGTACCGTGTGTCTTCTCCTTTGAGACCTAGCGAAGTTGAGGAACACAGTAAAATTGATTGCTGGCTTGCGGAGCTCCCGACATCGAGAAGTTTGGTAGGGAGAGCCAAGCCCTTTTTCGACGGGATTGCTTTGAGGTAGCAGTCTGGGTGGTTGAGATCGCAATCGTTCAGCCAGTTGGCAAGCAGGGTGAAGTATGCGTCACTGTATGTTGACATCAGGGCTGGCAGTCCGATTTGAATTTCGTCAGCTGCGTGCCTGAAATTGGGCGGCGCTCGCAACGGGTACTTTGCTATCAGCCTGTTAGTCAGTGAACTGAAGGAGTACTGCATCTAGCTAACATTATCCTTGACTTACTCGGAACAAGACAAAGTGACAGAAAAGGATCAGGCATACGATCCAAAAAAAGATGAGAGCCGATTCTTTGTAATTTTACCAAGTCAGTTTCACCTTTGGGCGTTGTTCCTGACTTGGTGATACAAGCATCGAAAACAAGCATGTGTAGCTCGCAATCACGGGACGTCGATTTGATAGTCGCAAAGCTATCTTGGCAAGGCTCCCGGGAAAGCAGATCTCGATTCGTGCACATTGGGCAAAGTCTCTGGATTGAGTTTGCAGGAAGTGGGTTTGATGCCAATGACCGGATACAGTGTTGGCGTAAGGCGAATTCATTGTCGACTGGATAGCTCCAAGTCGTAACTAACTGTGATTTGTTAAGCCATGTGCTGAGCCGTGAAGGGAGCAACTCAGGAGGTTGATCTTACAGGCTACATGAAGCTATCAGCGCTCATTTCCTCCGGAAGAGGCAGTAGCTGGATAAGAAAAAAAAAAAAAAAAAGAAAAAAAAACTTACGATCTGGCACAGTAGACAGGCCGATCGGTCAATTTAGAGCAGAAATCGCTAGCTTTCTTACAGAGTCACTCACATGCTACAAATAAGTTCACAGTCAGATACCCGAGACGATTTAGAAATCAGTGTCCAAGGAACATACCGTCTACCCGTTCGAGCCGTGATCCTCGAGGTCAGTGAAATCCATGAATCTGCAGATACAAAGGCGACTCACATACTGATGGTCGTCAGCTCTCGACTCTTCTCAACAGTCTTGGTTCTTTTGTATCATGAACCTACTGTCTAAATGTGTTCAGCGGAGTGAATGGTGTGTCAGTTGGTCATCTTGCCGGAGTCATATCGATACTGATACGGCTCACGTACCTCCTAAAGTCCCATCAGCGGAGTTCTTCATTACAGGACAACCGGGATATCATACCAGATTCGGCTGTGTTTTGAGAAGATCATCCCCTAGTCGGCTTTTTGCTGCTGTCCTCTTGGGCTTCATTACTTGGAGGGGTGCTGGTGGTGCAATATTTGCTCGGTCTTTCCTAAAGCAAAGGTAATCGCCTCCCTGAGACTCATCATGTATTGCCTTCCCCCAAATAGCTTCCAACTTATCCTTCAGCTCGCCAGCATCAGCTCGGCATCTGCTAATCTGGCTAGGCACCATGTTTTCACTGGGTAACTCAACAACAAGAAGTCTGTCCCTAACAAGTCGAACGATATCTGCGAGTGCCGAACCACCGGCCCGGTTGCATTCTGGATCATTCAAAATCTCAGCGATCCAATGACTCGCAATGTCACTCACTCGGGCAACATTTCGGTCCACTGTGAAGTAAAGGGTGTCTGTGTGCGGGTTCTCGCGGATTTCATGTTGGTCATAGAAGCTCGCCAACCCATCGTTCCCGTACAAAATGATGATAACGAATTCGAGAATAACGCAACCGATAGACCAGATATCGAAGCGGCGTGACCTTGGGAGATGTAGATTGGCGACAGCTTCGGGAGCCTCGTAATGAGATGTCGTGAATTTCTGGTTTGTCACTTCCTTTCTTCGAGCGGTGGCAAAGACGTGCTGTTTGGCCAGGCCAAGGTCGGCAATTTTCAACGTTCCCAGCCAACGGGAATCGTTGGTCTGTGACTGGTTGAACTGTAAAATATTCTCTGGCTTCAGATCGCCATGTCGCCAATGTTCATCGCTGCTTGCATCGCTCTCCTCGCTGACATAAGATCGGTTAGGGTCTTCGCTTCTAAAAGAAACTTCATCGTCTGATGGTTCAACGAATCGAACGTGAATCTCGGGTACATTTCTCGGGGACTTGGATGTATCGGGGGTTGTGATGGGGCTGTAATCTTTTGTTTCCCCCTCTCGCGGTTTGACCGAATGCGGAACAGGTACGGTCAATCTATCACCAGCTGCCATACCTGCCAGATCTGCTGCCCGTCGGACCACGTTGCCAGTCTTGGTCCTGTTGTTTGTGCCGTGGAGGGTTGAAAGGGCACCGACTATGCCGAGAACCTCTTCAATGACCGACATGATTCGATCAGGGTCAAGGTCTTTCGGCTTTGGGCCTTGGCTTTCCCAGAGCTCTCGAAGACTGCCTCCGTCTGCCCACTCAAACATGATGTAGTGCTCCGGACCACATCGCAAGGCGGCTAATGGGCGGATGAGATGTTTATGGTGCAGCTTGTTTATCTCCTCCAAGGCAGAGGCCTCGTGGTTCCAAGCCGTTTCCACATTGTATCCAGGTTCCGAAGTTAGTGGTTTCAGCTGTTTCAATGCAACCTTGAGCGGCTCTCCGAAGTATCTGTCGTCTTGGTGATGGGCATGGTGAACTTCTGCCTCATAGACCGTACTGAAATGGCCAATATGCGGCTTCTGGGCTTTCCAGGTGATTGGGAGCACACATCCTTCCTTCAGCTCGTATATGAACTTGTCTTTCAGAATAACAGGTGCTGTGAACATTGCTTGGTCTTGAAAGAATCGAAATGATATGTGCGCCCAGAGTTTGTCATGAAATACGTCCCATGCCTTGTGGTGGGCAACGCGTTGATGGCATGGTAACTTTCCCCCAACGCAGGGTATACGGTCGACCGGGAGGTGTTCGTCTGTCATGCTGTGTTTCTGGCAACTCTCCATGATAGCCAACAGGTCATTTGGAGAAGCCTCATTGCCAACCACTAGAATAAGAAACAGTGTCTTTCCGTGACCGCAAACAAAATCAATCACATCAGTCGAAGCCTTTTCTGGAAGCACCAGCCGAATGGTTGCATAGTTGACCAATTTATCGATTTCTGTGACTGGGAGGAATTCCTTGCCGCTAGGAAGGGCGCTGGTGACAAAAGACTGTACGAGCCTTCTCCGGAGACTCCTAAGTTCTTCCTCTGGATTGGGTCTCGCCACAGCGGGTACCTGGTAAGTATCAGGGGGAGGTTTTCGACGACGACCAAAGAAGCGCCGCATGGTACCCATGTTACAATAACAGAATGACGGACGGTGTTTTTGTCGTAAAGACATCTCAACATCCAGAAAGTTTTGCGGCGAGTTGTCGTTGAAGTATAGAGTCCCTCGAGGTGCGGGGTATAACCTCCTTGGCCATCTTATCTGCTCCTAGGTCAGCAATCGTGACTTGCATATGGCTTGCTTTCTGTGGTTCTAGGGCTGATGAGTGGTTGGTCTCGGTGATGAGGGGTTCAGCTTTTCCCCTCTCGTTGGCGCAAGTCCGTATCTGTCCCTGCATCGTGGGCATGCTGTTCGTCAATAATCAGTCAAGCGGGATGAGGAGTCAAAAGTGCAGTTCTCATGCAGCATAGGTGACCAGCGAGGACGAGGGGAAATGTGATGGATTGCAACAACGCGCATTCGATATGGCGCGGTGCAGTCGGTTGACGACACCCCGATCTGCCAGCCAGCTGCAATCAGGTGAAAACCTGGGGGAGGGGTCAGCCTTTTGGGTTCCCTCCCGTCCTGATTCCATCATTCCAACCAAAAAGGATTCCTTATCTCTGAATTCTTGATCGGCCAGAAAGGACGTACCTTATCCCAAGTTTTCATCGCATTCATCCCGTCACGGGGACAACAAGAGTGTTGCCTAGCTAGACTAAGTCTCCGATTGCGCTTGGATGCCTTTAGACTTACCGGATCCTGAAGAAATGTCCCGATTCCTGTCCATGGCTCATTCAGGCTATGCCCAATGCCGACATGCGACTTGCACTGCCTGTTGGTCCCGGGCCCGGGCCTCTCACACACCACCTCTTCTCTTCACACACCCTTAGTACTTGTTTTACGACTCCGGCACCCCCCAGGCGTCCTTCAGGCATCTCCAAGGCATCCTCCACACCCTTTGAGCGAATATCGAGTCATCCAATATGGTCCGCATGGTCCGCCATCATGAAGGGTATGTAGTCTCGTCTTGAGTCTTAAACTGGAAAAGTCCCAAATAAAACTTGCATCAATCAATTCCCTTCGCTTCTGCACTTTCGTTTACATGTGCTGAATTGCTGCCTCTGGTGCTTTAGCTTGAAGACCCGCCTGTCCGCATTTGCCGAGATCGTCCCAGGGCACCATGTCAGGGCCTCTTTATAAGTCGCTGAAAGGCAGCCTTATCACGTCAAGCCTTGGCGAAATCCAGTTTCTACCGCGGAGCGTTGTGGAAGAAAAAGTTACCATTGAGAAAATCACCCCACATCTCAGTTTTGGATCACGACTTTACACTCTGGTCTCCGAAGATAGCCTGGCCCGTCAGATTCATCAACAGGCAAGGAAGGTGTTTGCTATTCTTGTCCTTATCGGCAAGCCATCAGCAATCCAGACCTTATTCACGAAGGACGGCCTTATCGATGATCATCTCCCTCTTGAGGTTGTCAAAAATGGAGAGCATGATGCCATCGTCTCTTCAACCACTCAGAAAACGTTTCCGACGTTCGACAACTGGGGAGATCCGGCTGCCGTCGACAGCTTTCTCGAGAAGCAATACCTTGTTCTGGCACCAGTGTTTCACACAGCTGGCCAGGCCCTGAAGTTGAACCGCAGTCATCCCCTACCCTTCGAGGAATGCACATGGAAGGCGAGCGGGAGTGGCAGCGTATCGGTCTATCATGGCAGACTTCATCCGTCCCACCAGTTGCCTCCTTTCACGGTAAGAAGTTCGTTTTGGGGCCCTGTCGTTCTCCTGTTCTAATTGCAAATGTTTAATGTAGGCCACCTCGTACGACAGGATCGCTATCAAAGAAATCCCAGACAAGAAAGCCTTCGACCGAGAAAAGGAGAACCTCGACAGAATCCAATCCTTACACCACAAGCATCTGATACGTCTTCTCGGAAGCTGCGAGAAAGGTTCCGTAAATTACTTCTTCTTCCCTTGGGCAGCTGGTGGTAATTTGAGGGACCTTTGGCACCTCCAAGGGGATGGCTCACGCACGAGCTTGTGGACACCGCAGACCATTGCATGGGCTCTCGATCAAATGCTTGGTCTTGTGGATGCCATCAGAATCCTCCACGACAATGGAATCCGCCATGGGGACATCAAACCCCAGAATATCCTTCACTTTCCTGAAGCCACCCAAGGATCCGGTAAAATTGGAGGTAGACTTGTCCTTGCGGATGTCGGAGTGTCCAAGTTTCACCACGAGGCGACGGCACTCAGAAACGAGGCCACAAACACTCGAGATGCGACCATATCTTACGAAGCCCCTGAGGCTACCTCCGAGTTCAGAAACGGAAAACCAAGGCCTCGTCGCTATGACATGTGGTCACTGGGCTGCATGTTTTTGGAGTTTGTGGTCTGGCTTCAATACGAATTCGAGGCCGTCGAGATGTTTCGCAAACAGCGGATGCCGCGACGAGGAGACCCCAGGACAGCTCCTGGAAACTTTTTCACACAGTCCACCACTGACGATGGCCCGGCGACTATTCATTCCAAAGTGATTGATGCAATCGGGCTTCTGCGAGATGACCCTCGCTGCTGCAGTGACGGGGACAGCACTACCGCTGTGGAGGATCTCATCACCTTGATTGAGCGAGATCTTTTGCAGATAGATCCTGAAAAGCGCGCCAAAGCACCTGCACTACACAAGAACCTCAACCGGATTGTGCAACGGGCGCACCGGGACCCTCAGTACCTCTGCCGACTTGTCAACCCTTCCCCCGAGATTCCCAGGTTCTTCCAAAGGAGTAAGCGGAGAGATAGCAAAGGAAGTACTAGAAAGCTCTCTTTGTCATCCTCCTCGTCTGTCAGCAGTTATGCGGGCTCTTCATTTACGCCAACCGACACAGGGAGAAGTCGACGGTCATCTGTTTCATCGGTCTCCAATGTTGGACGAATGTCAAAAATGTCTTTAGGTGACGAGGCCGCGGTGATTGAGGAGGAATCATGATGGAAAAGAAAGGCCAATATGATAAAAACTGTCTTTTGGTACTCTGCTGT
Source organism: Podospora pseudopauciseta (assembly GCF_035222475.1). Lineage (NCBI taxonomy): Eukaryota > Fungi > Ascomycota > Sordariomycetes > Sordariales > Podosporaceae > Podospora > Podospora pseudopauciseta. The sequence continues at coordinate 560,114 of NC_085892.1, forward strand.
CTTTCTTCACATTTCTGGGATGGAAAACGGCGCTCGGGTTGGTCACAGGTTATGAAAAGGGTTTTGGCTATCTTCTTTATTTTTATTACCAATAAAGCTATTTGTAGGCGACTCACCTACCTAGCTGCCTATTTCTCGGGATAGATCTACCAATACGTTAAAGCTTCAATTCAGGATGTTGTTCATTTCCTCAATCTTCAGGCTGTGGAGTTTCATCACCTAGCCAACGCCTAACCATTGTTTAGTTTACCCCCTACTCACCCAAATTTGTCCCACCGTGCAAGTTATTTTGTCCACAGTTTGACCGGCTACCTGCATCTGCAGCACTAGCACGCACCTGTCACGTGTTAATCCCAAGCCCCAAAATTTCTCCTCTAGCGATATCGCTTGTCCAGGGCGCTTCGCCAATCACCACTCACCTTGCCACAAGAAAACCCTAGCTACCTCAGTGACTGTTTTTGCTAAACTACCGATACGGTAACCATGCGGACCAATCTAGAAATCCTCCAAGAATGCGACAAGTTAGTTGACACCCCCCGAATTCTTGGTTTCAGCACAACCAATCACTGACATCATACCCCCTTACCTAGCTTCCCCTACCCCAACCTAACCAACAACACCGCCTACACCAAAGCCATTGAACCACTATGGCTCTTCTTTCTCCCAGACGACCTGGAACCCCACGGCTTTCTCATCCAATCAGTAGTCGACCGCATGCCATGGACCCCCTCCTTCCGCCTCATCCCCGAAAGCAAACAAGTCCACCTTCTCAAATACCCCGGAAGAAAAGAGTGGCAAACCGCCTGCAACGAAGCAATCGATGAACTCCTCGATCTTACCCGTGCCAAAAAGGCTTTTCCCCGCCTAGGCAAGAAAAGAGATGAGAAGTTCCCTATCGTCGGCGCCAAATTCGATATTGGGATCGAAAGGTCAGCGATGAGCTTGTTCGGGATTATTGGACAGGGTGCTCACATGACGGTTTACACTCGTACGTCATTGGGGGAGATGAAGTTCTGGATTCCGAGGCGGAATGCCAACAAGTCGACTTATCCCAATATGCTGGATCAGGCTGTTGCTGGTGGGGTGGCGCAGGGGGAGACGCCGTTTGAGTGCATCGTTCGTGAGGCGGGGGAGGAGGCCGCGTTGGATGAGGAGGTGGTGAGAAGGGATGTTGTTGCGGCGGGGACGGTGACGTGGTTCAATGTTTCTGATGAGAAGGCGGGTGGGGAGGTGGGTTTGATGAATCCGGGCGTATTGTATGTTTATGATCTGGAGGTTGGGCGAGAGGTGGTTTTCAAGCCGGTGGATGATGATATTCAGGCTTTTCATTTGATGAGTGTGGATGAGGTGAGAGATGCGATGAGGAATGGGGAGTTTAAGCCGAGTTGTGCGGTGGTCATGATGGATTTCTTTGTGAGGCATGGGTTTATCACGGCGGAGAATGAAGTGGATTATGTTGAGATTGTGTCGAGGCTGCATCGTAAGCTGCCGTTTAGAACCAGCCCTGGTTTTTGATTGGGATACTACGAAATCGACAGTCTTCAGGAGCTTGGGGCACGGATTATGTCTACCAGTCATTTGGTGCCGTTGGTGGTGATTGCTGCTCAATCAGGGCCGCAGCCACCAATCTTCAAGCTCACAGTAGACAGGCTGTAGAACTTATTTGCACTGCGGACCCCGAGATCATCCCTTCTTTTTCGACCATCTCGTAAATGACGAAGAAAATAGGGCTGATCCGACCAGTCGGTGCCCAACCCGATTGGCCGAGGACGATCTTGAAACTTTGTCTTCAAGATCTCAAGCGCTGCAACGGTGCAACTTGGTGTTAGTCATTTTCCAGTTAGCGCACATGCATGGCATCGGGGTTGAGACCTCGGTGGATTTGAGGCTGAAAGAGCCGAACCTGGGAAGCGACGACAGTCAGTCTCAGCTCCTTCACAACAACCCAAGGTTCTCAGTTGACATCCCAACGCCACTGAGTACCGATTGGCTCGAGTGAGCAAACTATCGATCTCTCTGCCGCAAGCGCCAAAATTAAAGCTGTCAAATTTAGGGAACTTCCATGCTTCAGGCCCAGAGTGCCGAACCGGCAGATGGAAAACATGAGATGCGTGCCCCTGAGCAACATCTGTAATATGTAGTTATGTCGCTTCTTCCCCCTCTTCTCTTTTTGATTCCCCTTAGATTGCTACGAGCCATTCACTCTTTCTATCATCGGCTCCTTTGATCCCCTAATAACGCAAAGCTATGGCTTTCACTCATTCAAGCCTACGGCTCTTGCCTCTAATCTCTCTGTTTCTTTCACTCGGTTCTGCCCTTCCCCGCAAGCACTTGAACCGACAGGCTGCGCCTTCCTACACTTCTCTCGGCTGCTTCAAGGACAACGAGGGTGGCCAAAGAGCGCTTACTGGCGGAAGCTACGCAGCTGATGACATGACTGTTGCCAGCTGCGCATCATTCTGCTCCAAGTTCGAGTTGTTTGCTGTCTCTTACGGCCGTGAGTGTTACTGCGGTCAATCAGTCTCAAACGGCAACACTGAGGTGGATGATGCCGACTGCTCTTTCCCATGTGGAGGAGATGCAAGCGAGAAATGCGGCGCTGGCAACAGGGTCAACCTGTACTCCAACGACCACCCATCGATTCGAAGCCCTGCAACCCTACCCGGCATTACTTCACTCGGCTGTTTCGTCGACACCGCTGCTCGCATCCTACCACACAACATCATCGGCTCCGATGACATGACGGCTGCGAAATGCGCGGAGAATTGTGCTGATTACGACTTCTTTGGCACGCAATGGTCCCGTGAGTGCTTTTGTGGCTCGATCTTGCCAACAGAACAGGCAACAGCATCGGATTGCTCCATGCCTTGCTCAGGCGATGACAATGAGCTATGCGGTGCCGGCATGCGGTTGAATGTCTATAGCTTCGATAAGGAAACAACGACAACCTCCTCCTCCGAGCCCACGTCTTCACCGACATCTGAGCCAGCTACACCCGTGGCCATCATCGATGGGTTCGAATACCTAGGTTGCTACAACGATAATGTCCCACAACGCGTCTTGGGAGGAAAGGTTGTGGTGGATACTGCCATGACATTGGAAAGGTGTGCTTCGGAGTGCAAGGACGGCGGGTATGCACTTTTTGGCGTTCAGTACAGCTCCGAGTGCTTCTGTGGCACCTCTCTCGATGTCGATAGTGTTCAGGTCCCCGAGGCAGAATGTGCCATGGCATGCAGTGGTAACTCATTGCAGAAGTGTGGTGCTGGCAACCGGTTGAGTCTTTATGCTGATCCTGGCATTGAGCAAACCGAAACGACTAACCCGGAATCCATTGGCCAGTTTACTTACCGATCTTGCTGGACGGATGATGTTGGCAACCGGTCTCTTGCCGATTTAGAGCACCGGACAGACGACATGACGGTAGCCAAATGCGCAGATATCTGCCAAGAATATACATACTTTGGTGTCGAGTATGGGAGGGAGTGCTACTGCGGTGACAAGCTTGTTGGTCAGGCTGCTTTGGAAAAAGAGTGCAGTGTTCTGTGCGTGGGTGGAGGTTATAACTGGTGTGGTGGACCTCTCCGGCTGAACCTGTATGCGAAAGACGCTATCACTACAACTGCGTCCACCACTGTTTTCGAGACTTTCACCACCTCCGAGGTTGAATCAACTACAGTGCCAGAGCGAACTACCACTGCCTCTGACATTATCACCACGGCAGATGAGCCATCAAGCACTGTTTCGGAAACTTTGACCACAACAGTCGAGGAAATCTCGATCTCGACCGAAGAACCAGGCACCACGACTGAGGAATTCACCACAACAACCGAGAAGTCAACCATCTTAACCGAGGAGCCAACCGCATTGACCGAGGAATCAACCACGTCCACAGAGGAGCTGACCTCTCCAACCACCGAGGAGCCTACTACGACATTCACCGTTGAAGCGAGCACCACCGTTGAACCGTCAACAACTTCGGACATGGTCTTGGCAACAACGACTCTGGTAAGCTCCCATTCATTGGCCCCGACAACAACCGCAACTTCGACCACCACGACACAAGGCCCCAGCTCAGTCACGATCACCAGATGTCCTCCAACCCCAACGTGGGTAGGAAGACCTGAGATGTGCTACGACAGCTCTCTCCCCGGTCAATGCGAACTGCTTGCATCGACGTTGTACCAACCTCAGGCGATGTCCATGTACTTGTCCAACTGTCACTACATTCTCACCCGCTATGGCCTGCAGCCAAACCCGGTCACATGCTTCCCTACCTCAACAGCAGCCAGTCCAGATGCCGCTGCTGCCACCTCGACTATCAGAAGTGTTCACTCATGCTTACAATCCTCCTATGTCTGCAGTAAAGTCATGACCTGCGAAACAAGCACCTATCCTGTCGGCCAGGTTCCCGTGCCAACTCAGAGCGTTGGCGTCGAGACTCTCAGCGATGGTGGCTTCGAGAGCGGGCAATTTGGTAGCTGGAACTTGACTGGAGACACTAGGCTCTTGACTGGCCAAATCTCGGCTTTTCAGGCCAGGACAGGAAATTATAGCTACTATGTCTACAACCCCAACTATTACCATGCCGGCCTCATGCTCACGAGACGAGTCGTCGGTGTGGAACCGGGAAAATACTATCGTTTCAAGGCCAATGTTTGGATTTCGAATAATCAGGTCAACAACTATATCCAGCTGAGTGTATCTCCGCCGGGGCTTGGTCAGCAGTTTATGCAGCGCTACAGTACGGCGAGCGTGTGGAGGGAGATTGCAGTACATTTTACGACGACGTCTTCTTGGCTTGAGTTGCAGCTTACTGTTGTTGCACAGCCGATGTATATCAACAACCCGCAGCAGTGGGAGGGGCCGAATAGTATCTTTATTGATGATATTAGTTTGGTGCGTTTGGGGTACTAGTTGGAGTTGGTTGAGGACGGTTTTGGGTATAGAGACGAGAGACTTGCAATCTTCAGACCATAAGCACGTGGTGTGGTCTTTCATTTCTTGCTACTGAGTAATCCCTTGTGCTCTTTGGGCAAGTGTACATGTGCACTGCATATCTGAGCAAAGAATGTATTTAGAACATCAAATTCAGAACAAAGCCTGCCATTTCAGGTCCCCTTCCCGATAATTACATCCTCTTTCTATGCTTGCCAATCCATCTCCTGTGCAGTGTTACTATACAACTGCTCCGTCTTCCAGTGTTATATACGCCTTCCAAATCTTTGAAGGCAGCCTGCACTGTGATATCTCCTGCTGAAGCCAGCCACCATTTGACAGCCGCGCTTGAAGAAGAATACCAAGGGTGAAGGTTCCGTCAAAGGTCGAGAGAGAATAGTAAGCTGAAAAGAGGTTATGTGCCGAGACGAAAGAGCCTGACCACTGCTGATAACTTGGGATGAAAGCTGGAAAAGGTGCTGAAAGGGTCGGCGTCCCCAAGAAAACAGTTAATGCATCAAGTTAAAAGATCCAGCCTCGCTGGTAGCGCCTATAGTGGGTTAGTACCATCGCTGTGCAGGGCAATGCGTATGAAACTTACTCTCGGTCTGTAGCAGGCTCAAGCTCTTGTCGAGATTTTTGTTGACAGCTGCCTCTGTCTTGTCGATAGCCTTGGCCATGGCTTTGGAAGACCTCACCATAGTCCTGGCTTGCACCATGTCCAGCAGTGGAGGCCTGAATGTCGACAAAAGTTCTCCTCCTGCCTCTCCAACTCGCTTTTCTAGTGCTCCAAGTCCATCTTTTCTATGGCCAAGGCCATCTCGGCATCCTTGACAGCTTTCTCCCGGGCCACGATGGCGGCGAGTGTGTTTTTGTTGTGAGCATCTTGCTGCAAGAGCTTCCACACTCCATGCGTCAGGCATTGGCCATTGCAGGCATTTGGGGGTCATGATCGCTTTGGTACCTCTCGTGGTCTATTCATTCTAGAATCCATGTTGATTATTTAGGGGCTGGATATAAAGCATCCAGTATGTGGGTACTTCAGTATTGAGGGAGCCCTTAGGGTTCGGGAATATCAATCAGCTTGGATCAGCAACAGAGGGGACCACGTTGAGTGGACATGAAGATGGGCCTTATGCAGAGAGTCTATACAGCTAGGTACATACATGGTCAGCAGAGCCGAGACCGCGACGTGCTTGATGCTGAAGGAAATGCGGAGAACTCGCACCTGAGCTGTTCGAAGTTTCTCGCCCTGATTCTTGAGCCCCGTAATTATATATCATTGACCCACAGGCCGGCTTTCTTTCGTTGCCTTCCTACTCACCCTCTCGCGACTTGAAAAGAGCCCTCTCTCCCCAACTAGGACACCACTTTCGACTCTTCATCACCTCGCGGCATTTCTCAAGCGGTAAACCCGTTCTTTCTCAGGCCGCAGCTAGGTACTAGATATTCCAGTGTCAAGGCGTTTCTTTGGGGACTTTCAGCATGTCGACTAACTCATCAATAGCCACTCCACTCCCCTCTTGGCCCCTCGATTCACTCTTCCACCGCGCCATTTATTAACAATATCCAACCAGATCAACCAAGGTCTCCAGGACTACTTCCGCCTTGTTTCGGAGACTTTGAAACGCATCGACCAAGAGACAGAGTGTGATGATGGTTCTCGCTTGATCGAGCTGAATGAACTCCACAGTGTCATCTTGTGCGGCCAAGGCACAACCAGTCTCAACAACATTCTTGATGCCCAAGCCAAAGTGGACGCCGCGACCCGCAATCTTGAAGCCCGAAACAAAGAGCTTTTTGAGCTGGAACGCTCCATTGAAGAGAATCGTTCTGCTTTGAAGCAGAAGGAGGATGACTTGGTGCGCGACCTTGACGCACAGCGTCGTGTTCTGGAGCAAGAGAAGGTGGATCTTCAGATCCTAAAGCATGCCTTCCTTGACGCCCAGGCTATTTCCACTGAGACTCGAGACACGATCTCGAAGACGGAGACTGCCCTCGCCGGTATTATGGCAGCCCAGAGCAAGTTTGAGTCAGACCTTGGCACACTGCTGAAGGCCAGTAATGTTACGCAATCCCAAATTCCTTACCTATCGACGCAACAGACCACTAACACCTGTGACATTCGGTAAGGAGATGGCGTCTCCGCGAAAGAGAGCCAGGACTCAAGACAGCATCGAAGTTTACAGGGTTCAACTTCCCCCCAAGGTGGTCGCGTTCCAAGAGAAGCGGCCGGAACATCTGACATGGTTTGCTGGTGCCGCAGTTATCATTGAGGGCAGTCTGTGGTATCGCAAAAGCAACATTGAGACCGGCATTTGCATCATGAACCTCATATCCTCTAATGGCAAGTGGATTGAGAGCTACCACGCTTTCTGCAGGAGTGAGAATGGCCTCGAGCATACGGTGACTTATTGCTTCTATGCGATTCTCGAAAGCGATCGGAATACCCCTTGGATTCTCGGGGGTGGATGTCACTGTCCACAGCATCGTTTTCCTTGGTCAAGTGAAGGAGGGAACTGCATTGGGATTATCAAGATGGATGCTGCGGAGAGTTATGGGACGATCATGCTCGTTTTCGATGGTTTCAAGATCGTTTTTGATGATGTTAAGAGCCACTGAGACAGTTGCTTTTTATCTGGACACAATCAAGACATAGAGACTATGTCCTTTTTCTCTGCTCGTTTTCTAGGAAGAAAGGTGACACGTGAAACCGATAGCTGAGGCATTTCACATACCTGCTTAAGGTGGGTATGTTGTCCAAGGCTCTCAGGATAGCTAGGTAGTTTAGTCTGAAAACCCTCATGGCTTTCAGCAACAGGAGATTGGGGTCTGGCGAAGCACTGTTTGTATACTGCCATTAAGTTGAATATCAGCGTCAAGCACTCCTTCGAGGATGGTCGCCAATGCCCTGATGCCATCTGGCCTTGAAGGAATAAAATTTAGGGGAACTGTGTTCAGAGTCCCGAAGTTTATATGGGGGGATCAAACTTACTTAACAGCGCCAAGGAGATCTAAAAGTTGCCCTGAGTGGTTTTAGCAGCAACGGCATAGATAGTCAGCGATGTAGCTAGGCTATAGGTATATGAACAGTGGGAAAGTCTGCTTCATTATGTGAGTTCTGCTCAATTTGCTGGATCTCCAATGGAATTCCAAGATACGATGATTGCTATTGTTCATTGTGCACAATATGGATAGGGGAGCAGGCAACAAAGACGTCATTGGAGCAGACATGGCCGAGTGGTCTAAGGCGATGGTTTTAAGTTACATTTAACTTTATCACCATTATCGAGAGATGCGTGGGTTCGAACCCCACTGTCTGCAGATATTTTCAATGATTTTTGGCTCTGAAAAATATGTTTTTGACAATGATGTGTTTCTTTTTGATTGAGTTCACGATGGCATTATGTAAGTCTTATAAAGGGGTTTGAATATACTGGGCTTTTTGCGTAGAACGGAGAAGGAATGCTGTAACAGAAAACTCATCGGTTTGCTCCGAACCATTCAGAACAGAAGAAGCCTTCTACTACTCATAGCAACTCATCCGAGTATTCATATTTTGGCGCGTTACCGAGCGGTTGAGCAACTACCTAGTATCCTCAACCAAGCCAGATAACGAGTGCAGTAAACAACCAACAATAGGAGGCGATACGGTGTTTAAGGATCATCGCCTGAAGCCTAAGCCTTACCCGAAGCCCAACGCAACGGCAACCAACAACTTCTCAACAGCCGGCACAAGTTACATAAGTACTTGACGGGCACCAAGTGTTATATTTGTGGCCATGCCCCTAGAGAAGCCATAAATATCGAGCTCGTGATCTTCGTACTGGAAAATGCCTTTCGCAGTAGAGGAGACGGAATGGGTCGATTCTAACCCAGTTGTAGGCATGAGTCCTCTATACTCGGCCGTGGTTGAGAACGGCTACTTGTGCCTGAGAGTGAGATTTTGAGTTTAGATAACTCGTACCAGCAGTTCTTTGAAATATAATATGGTTCCTTAGCTCCGCTCGAGAAGAATGAGCTGTTGCTTTTCTTTTTATTCAATCACCGAGCTAAATCCCCACAGGTAGAAAGTGCAAGTTATATTATTTGCATATCCCAAGATTGATGGATGAGAACGCTCAACCGGGAATTCGGAGTGAATGGGTGCCTATTTAATGATGGCGCAGTAAGCTGGCTTGATTCTCCATTTAGTCAGGGGTAAAGGGGTTTGTTTACTATAGACAAACCATCGACTTTGATGTGTTTGGCTTTTAGTACCTTTGCATGCAGCTAGCTTTTAGCCTTTCCATTAAGCCAAGACCGTGTTGAATGTGTGATTTGTGAGATTATATGGCTTATCCCCTTACTATTATGCTTCGTGAACCTTGAAGTGCGGTCTCGGGCAACATGCTGTGATAGAAGTGTTTTTACAGCCCAGGTATTGGCACCAGTTGTAGTGTTTCTGGCTGCTCATGTGTGTGTCTTCACTTGTAAGATGCATCATATATGTAGCCTACGAATTGGATGGTCCAGGGCTTTCTTTGGACAGTTCAACATGTCTGTCACACGGCAAAAGTCAACCACCCACTACCACCACCAACAACACTGGCGATACCACCGCAAGGAGGGGTAACTGCACGTTGTGAGCCAGTCGTCAAAGTGAGGCAGACAATCAGAAGCCATGGCGGTTATCAAAGGAAGCCCGCTGGCCCTGTATGATATTGAAGGACTTGGCAGCGGCCTGAGGCCAACAAGGGCACGGGCCAGGCAAGGGAAGATAAAATACGCGTTCAGGATCACCAAGACTGTATTACTTCTTCATCTTTTCAGTATCACGCTCTTCGAGGCCATTGAAGATTATTAGCCTGAATTGAACCATGAGTTCCAAGCCCTGATATTGCAGCCCTTGTCACAATGTCTGACCTTTCCTTGTCCCGAGCTGTTCGGCGAGCACTGCTCGCCGAACAACCAAACAAACCCTTGCCCTATGTTTCCCGGTACACCACGGAACACCCTGGAGTTTTCTCACAGCAAGCTATACACCGGGTGATGTCGTCCTGCGCCCATAGCTCCATAATGGTCCAAGCAGCTTCCATTGTTTTCAGATTTTCTTTCTGCAATTCAACAGTGATTTGTTTTGCCCACGCTTCAGAATAAGTTTTCAGTAAATTCTCAAATTCTCCCCCTCTCTCAACAGCCAACAACAGCCCCAAGCCATCTTTCGACAGCAACAATGTCTGACACTGAAATCTCTGACACTGAAATCTCCGACACTGAAATCTCCAACACTAATATGTCCGACTCTGGCACCGACAACCTTGAGAGTCTCCTGAGAGACATCCGAGAAGAGGATGCAGTGTTGAACGAGAACAGAGTCCTGCTCAAAAAGGACAAAGCCGAGTTTGAGAAGGAGAAGGCCAAATTGGCGGAGGAGAAGGCCAAGTTGGAGGAGGAGAAGGCCAAGTTGGAGCAGGATAAGGCTGGTATGTAAATTGACGAATTATATGACCAGATGATCACGTAACTGACTTTAAGACAGGATCCTCGTCTGAGGCCCAACGCGAGGATACCCGTCTCGAGGTGCTTGAACACTTGACGGGTGCCAAGTGCTATGTATGTGGCCAAGCCCCTGACGAAGCGACGAACATCGAACTCGCGATCTTCGTGCTAGAAAACGCCCTTCGTAGTGGAGGCGACAGGATGGGCCGCTTTCATCATTTTAGACTCAATGCCGAAGAGGACGAGCCGTTGTGCTTGTATGGGGTTATGGAGCTTGGGCACGAACACCCGCAAGTCGCCCGCCAACTTTGCTGCTGTCCACGGGATATATACCCATATAGCCTCAAGCGTACAGTTTGCGGTTTGCAAGTCACGCCGTTGACACATGGAGAGTTTGCCTTTATTTTCGACGCGGCAGTTTATCCTGGCATTGGAGTATATCGGAGGAATTGCTACTGAGAACTTGGCACATGGGAAGGGGGTTAGAATACTTGGCTTGAGAGTCCGCGACAATACTTCGATTGTATCCATTGGGGGTAGCAGGTTTCTATAGTTCCAAGATCCAAAGGAAAACAAGGGTCTGGCAGCTTAGGTAGCCGTAGCAGCTGATGCCAAACACCTTTATCAAGTCAAAATCATAAGCGAAGAAAGTCAGGTCACCTCCAGTTTTTGCTACCTGCCTCAAACTCGGGCCACTATGGATGGATGGAGACTGTGATTCAAAGTACATGCTTGAAAAGACGTGGAATACAAGGTAACAAAGGATCTGTACTTATGTTTAATTCAACAGGTAAGATACATGCTGCTTATAATCCTGGAAATTGTCTCAGATATTCCTCAAAACTGCCCGCCATGCTCTGTGCACGACCTGGTACCTTCACCTCCCCTCTTCCAGAATCCAAGATCTCGTTTTACGCACCTTGACTGAGTTCTTCTCTTGACAACTTTATACAACTCTCCCAGAGTTCCAACCGTCCCAAGTGTCAGCTGACGGTGGCGCAAGTTAGAAAAATAGACGTGAATATCGGAAAGAAAATATATCTATTTCCGAATCTGTGGCCGATGATCTCAGACGATTGGCGAAAATGTGATGTCGGATTTAGAGGACCCTACTAGCCCCGACCACTGAGTGATGTGAGATCTCAAATCCCGTTGCTTACCGATCTAGGGCCGCCATGCGACAGCAATACGCCCTAAGCTATTAGTTGAAAGAAGATTTCTTTGGGCACCTGTTGAAGCATACCTAAGTATAAAAGAAACTACCCTCCCGGAGAGAGAACTCAAGACAGACAAGCACCTACAGCTTCTTCGCCAAAATACAACTCCCGTCAACTCGCACCAAGGTCTTTGTTCATCTAGTCAGCATGGTTCACTTCAAGAGACTTCTCACCCTGCCTGCATTTGGAGGCTTCTCATCCAATGCTGCCCCTGCAACCAACATCTCCATCTCTGGGTCGGGCGATATTGGCACACGTCAAGAACAGTCGACCAATATTTATGCCTGTGAACACAGCAGGTGGCTAGGTCATTGCCAGAACTTCAGGTCTGTTTCTGGGGCTTGCTATAAGTAATAACAATATCACAGGACATAGCTTGACCTCACTGATGCATGAAACGCAGTGAACGTCCCCACCAACATAAACGACCGAATCAGTTCTATTTGGAACAACGATTCCAGACTCTTTCGCTGTGTGTGGTACCAGTATGAAACATTTTGTTACCCGATTCGAGTTATAATTTTAATTATAATGGTGTAAAATTGGGCATTCTAACTGCGAGGGCGTATGCTATACTAATTAGTATAATGCCAACCTTGCTGATGGCAGCGGCTTCTTCAACGACCGCATCAGCTCTTGGCGCTGCACCTTTGGCTTCTATTACGTCCCTTTGGCTATCGAGAAATAGACTAGCAGGGTGCAAATGTCATCCAACAAGGAATCCTGGGGAATTGACTTTCTTGTAAATGGTCGGGCAGTTTGGTCTTTACGAAAGTGAAAGCCGTATTATGAGGTAGCTTAGTAGTAGATCAATCGATTATTTTTACAACAGTCTTGTCCAAGACTCCCTAATCCCTTCCTTTATTGTCATTCGTTCGTACCAGAGCCGATTCAACCTACCATCTTTAAGAGTCACCAACAGCCTTATGTATTTTAAGAGCATCTAAAATATATAGCATGCGGCAAAGCGCAAATTTAGCATGTATTGAAGACTTTTATTTGGCAGGATCAACAGTCTTGGTAGAAATGGAGCATTTATGTATGTAAAAGTGCAACTCTTCTCATTATCTGGTCTATTCCCAATACCAAGTTCCCTTCAAAAGCACTAACCCACTCAGAGGTCAACTGCTCACGACGCCATTCTTTCATAACCTGAGGTCATAAAAAGAGATCATCAAATATGGATGATGCAGCACATCGAACTGATACGATCACCAAAAAAACCATTGCCGTCATGAAGATTGGGGTCATTTTGGTTGGTGTATGTACGACCAGCACAGTTTCCATGTCTGCAATAGAAGTTCACAGGTTAGATCTTGATGACAACTCTCTCAGAGCTGGGCATGATAAACCATATTCTTATGGGATAGGTTATTCCACATACTCGTACCACTCGCAGTAGAATCGATCCGTGTCGAGGTTACGGATCGAACTGATCACATCATTCCACTCGGTGGGGACGTTGACTATATGAACAATGAGACTATCTCAGTGCGCTGGAGGCGGGTTTGAAAAGAACTAGGCAGTGGGCCCGTCAATATCCTAAAGTTTGGGATGAACCTCGCAGCCTTCGTTGTTGTACATCAGAAAGGTTCCGCAAGGAGTGCCCCAGTTGATGTTATGGCATGCAAAAACATGGGCAGTCCATTGTCGTGCCTCGAGGGTGTTCTCCTTGGTGACTCGCGGTGCAGCAGTTGCGGAGAGGACGCCCAGGGCGAGCAAGGTGGTGAAAGATTTGAGATTGAACATAGCTTCTGCGCAGAAATGTCGTGAATGCTGCTTTGAGGATGCTCAAGATAGGTCAGGAGCTTACTCGTGGTGAGACGAACCGCCTGCTCTTATACTTCTTACTTGGCTTATCTTCATGTGTTGATGCACCCAAAAGGCTCAGCAATAGTCGAGATAGGTAATGTAGGTAGATACATACCTACCTAGACATGTCCGAACAATTATTTGGCCCTCTCTTGTTGAGTTCAATTCATCATGAGATGTCTCGCGACAAGGGATGTTGGATCAAGTGAGGAGAGTACAGCATTGGCATCCGCTATGATGCTGCATCAATAGTGCTGACGCCGCCTCTTGTCTTTGCGGCACCAAAGCCAGGGGTTAAACCTGAAGAACGCTCCCGCTGACGCATAGGCAAGGTTATCTCGGCGTAGAAGCATTATACTGATTTGATTGGATTGCTATGATTGGATTTTGTTGGCGTTGGAGGTTGATGAAGTTCCTCGGACATGCACCCACCGGCCTGCTCCCTGAGACCCAGCACTGATCAAACAACTGACCAAAATACTGGTGTCTTTGCTTTCAACATGCATATATTTTCGCCTTAGCAGATTTCTTCACCTTTAACAACATTGGCCTTCTTGATAGGTAGGTATCACCGACTGATGCTGTTCTGATGACCCTTGCACGTAGAGGTTAGCACAGGACACTCTTATACCAGATATCTCTTGAGTCAGGTTCTATCAAGTCTGATCGATCAAGATGACTTGAATGAGTGCCACGCAGTAGAGATTTATCATTCCATATTTAATCCTTATTCACACCGTTCAGATGACGAACGAAGACCTTTCAAGGGCTGCTCATTCCATTTCAATCTCTCCCATGCTCTACGCCTCAGCGCTCTCAATAACAGCGCCAAGAGCTGATGCGGTCATTGAAGAAGCCGTCGCCATCAGCGAGCTTGGCATCTTCTTGGTTGGTATAAGACCGACCTTCGCAGTTGCCATGTCTGTGGGGCTCGTGAAATATTAGCTGGATTGAGATTAAAAGAAAGACTGGAGGAATTGGCACTTACTCGTACCAAGTGCAAGACCAAGCGGTCTGGTTGCGAATCGAGCTGATCACGTTATTCCAGTCGGATGGGACATTGACTAGATGATTGTTAATACTTGCTGCTGATTGGGTTGTCCAAATGTGGGACAACGGCGGGTTCCTCACAGCATTGGCCAGCTTCAGACCCAAAGGGTTGGCAAGGGGCGCCCCAGTACGTGTGGTGGCAGGTGTAAACAGCTCTTCCGGTCTGACGAGGGGCAGGCTTACCCTCTTCAGCATCCGCGGCGGGAGCGGGGGCGGCAGTGGTCAGAACGCTCATTGTCAGCAGGGCGGTGAAACACTTGGGATTTACCATTTTGATGAGGTGTTGGGGGGCGATGGGTATCAGGGACTGTTGGATTGATGGTAGTTCTGGTGAATTGAAAAGTTCGTCTGCTCTGGGTGCCCGGTCGAGCTTTCTTTATAGTTTCCCTTCGACTGATCAATAAGGTACCTCATCCTGTCCGCAGACTGGATGTCCAGGATGATACTACTCAGTCCTTGACAGAGCCAGTGACTCCGGCACATCCGTTATTTCCAAGACTTTACGCTGTGAAGTATGTTGGATCACATGACTGTTGGCTCAAGAACTCGTTGGTCGAGGTTCATGTCAGGTCAACGCTTATACGCTGTCGATGGTAGCTGGTAGTTTGGTTCATGCTCGATACCTTACCCTACAGGCAACTGCATTGCCAATAACACACCATAATTCTGGTTAGGCAAGTACTATTGTTTGCTGAATCTACCACTCCATGCCTGACCAATTAAGGATAGGTAGGTATCTTCATTTTACATTCTGGTCTGAACTGGATCATTTGCAGGAATCTAGTTCCACTCATTTTGTATCTGTTTCAAGAAAGTCTCTTTGCCCTGGTAGGCCGGAAAACATAGCTATGCTTCCAAGAACTCTTTGCTTCGAAAGATGATTTAAAAAGCCACAGATATATCGCCCGGAAGTCTTCTCAATTTCCAAGAAACGTGTTATGGACTCCCAGCCTCCTTCAAGATACGTAGTCCATGCTGCATTCAACCAAATCTGCTCATGATAGCTCCGCGCGATTCCTATCTTGTCTTCACTTCCCGCTTTTACTTCCATATCAAGGCCCAACCTTCATGATTACGCACACGTGAGCTCTTTGCAGGCCAGGTACCAACTAAGCTTAACCAAACTGTATCTTGAACCCCTGTTGCGAGCTCTTATTGGTCTGCCTGTAGTGGGAAACATGTAAGTGCCAGAGGATGGTCACCAACCACATAAATATTGGCACCATCGTCTCTCAACAGAGGCCTGCGTAGAGTGACCTTGTTCCCGAAAGAATTCGGAATGCAACCCGTCAGATCCCAAGGTGCAAGCGTTGGTGCCGTGTTTTTGCCGCTCAGCTACTGAACGTCAACAAATGAGAGTACCAAGATGGCTAGGTGATAGGTTATCCTAACCAAAAAGTTAGATCCTAATTTCCAATACCAGAGCCAACACTCTAAACTGGATAGAATTGACTATAACATGCGAATCATGTAGTATCGAAAGAACGGTCAAAAAGGTCGCATGACCAAGACTGTTGGCCTACCTGAACCAACGTCTAGTCTAACGAGACATTATTTCCGTGTTTCGGGTGTTTCGATTCTGAAATAACCAACAGATATAAGATGGGTTGTGCGCAGGCTTGTCTGAGGATCTGCTGTCCCGCCCTCTCTAACAAGTTCTCAGACTGAACATGCCTAAGTTAGGAGTGCTCTCCTACACACTGGGCACGCTGTTACCGTCGAACCGGCAGCCCATGACGCTCACCTCCCTCGATGATTGCTCTCATGCACATGCTAAACGTCGACAAGTTGAGATCATCACCGACCTTGTCAGACTGGCGTATAGCTCGGTGAAGCTTCAGACAGAAGCAGTCATATGGTAAGTAAACAGTCCCAAGTCTTCAGCCCCTATCCTTGTCGCCCTGCTTGGAAGCTCCACTGGTCGGTGGGTAGCGTACCGATCCGCCTCCAGGTACCGGCAGGTTGGGACACTGCGGGGTAATTAGCGGCATCAGCGGGGCCGGGAATGACGGCATCATCAACGGTCCGGCCATCGGAGCTTCGTTTGTTTTCGAGATACAAGTGGATTGGTAATCCGGGAAACGGAATCCTGGATAACCCTTGATCGTGCTGAATGATAAAAACAATTTCGGCAGCTTTTGTGTAGGCTTTGTACTTGTTCGCCAACATCAGTCCAATACCAAGCCTCACCATGGCATCAGGTCCCATCAAGATCGCAGTCCTCGACGACTACCAGGGTATCTCTGAACCCAAGTACCAGCGACTTGACTCCTCAAAGTATGAGGTGTCTTTCTTCAAAGACACTCTGCCCCCGTTCAATCATTCCGATACCACCCAAGATGTCAAGGACAAACTCGTCGCCAGACTCGAGCCTTTCACGGTGATCTGTATGGAAGACGATGCTTTCATGTGTTGAGATAATCAGATGGCTAACAATAGCTAGCCACCATGAGGGAGCGTACTCCTTTCCCAAAGGATTTGATAGCCCGCCTCCCCAACCTGAAGCTCCTCTTGACTACCGGAAACCGCAACTTGGGGCTGGACCTGGAAGCCTTCAAAGAGCGGGGCATCCCTGTTGCTGGTGCTGTCGATAGAGCTCATGCAGGGTCGGTAGGTTCTATCAGCACAACGGAGCACTGTGTCGCCATGATCCTTGCTGCGGCTCGCAACATTGCGCAAGACGATTTCTCGGTCAAAGCTGGTGGCTGGCAAACAGTTCCTGCCGTCTGTCTTCGCGGCAAGATCTTTGGCACCGTCGGTCTCGGGCGGTTGGGCATTGCCGTTTCAAAGATCATGTACCTGGCCTTCGGGATGCGCATCATCGCCTGGAGCTCCAACCTGACACAAGATGCTGCCGATGAGAAGGCTCGGGCTGCCGGATTTCCCGTCGAAAATGAACACGGAGAGAAGACCTTCAAGGTTGTCAGCAAGGAAGAGCTTTTCAAGACGGCAGATGTGGTCAGCATTCACCTTGTTCTCTCGGATCGGTCCAGGGGCAGCATCGCTGCTGCTGACCTCGCTCTGATGAAGCCCTCTGCCATCTTCGTGAACACGTCTCGGGGACCTCTTGTTGTGGAGAAGGATCTTCAGGATGCGCTAGAGCAAGGCAAGATCCGCGCAGCAGCTCTCGATGTATTTGAAAGAGAACCTCTGCCGCTGGACAGCAGATGGAGGACAACAAAGTGGGGACAAGATGGAAGGAGTCGCGTGTTGCTCACGCCTCATATGGGCTATGTGGAAGAAGCGACACTCGATGCCTGGTATGAGGAGCAGGTAGCAAATCTGCTGAGGTGGGAGAAGAATGAAGGTCTTACAACCCCATTGTATTAGCTGCCATGCATTGCTTCTTGATCAATGATAATAAGCTATGCGCTTTATTCAGCCGTCTTTGGTCACATCATAAGTGTTTTAAACAGGGTGAATCATGGCCATTGAAGCAATAATGGTCACCTCTCTCGCGGCGTTCTTTCTCCGGTGCCTGGCACTCCTGCCGTCTTTTACCTATGTTCAGGTTTCCGCTCATTTCACTTAGGCTGCCTTTGCGTCATCTCATTCGTGCTTTCCCTTCTCTTCAGCACTTGCTCATTCCTGAAAGGCCCGTGCTATCGTTGGCGTCGTCTGTTTACTTACCTCCTACTGCAAAGCTTCCAGGTTTCTGCTGGCTCTTCCTCTCTTCTCTTGGATCCAAAAACCACAGCTTCGTGGAGTTTCTCTGCCAGCAACAAACACGAACTTGGACAACCGCTCCGAAGAGGAAACCTACACGCCTATCCAATCATCATCTAAACCCACTTCTGTGTTCTCGAGCAACCTGTCCGACGTCACCCTTTTCTACAAACATCCTTGGCATCTTTGCGACGGTCCTCTCATCAAAGCTGTCAAGTAGGACGAACCATGGCATCGCAGCGGGAGCCCCACAACAGTACGGAAGCACAAATTTCCATCATCAGCAGTGACATCAAGCTAAGGTTTATGTGCAGGCATGACGCTACCACTTCGCACCCGTGAGGCTCCCCAAGGTCCCCGAAAGCAG
This sequence comes from Podospora pseudopauciseta, assembly GCF_035222475.1. Lineage (NCBI taxonomy): Eukaryota > Fungi > Ascomycota > Sordariomycetes > Sordariales > Podosporaceae > Podospora > Podospora pseudopauciseta. Next base: position 578,642 of record NC_085892.1, read on the forward strand.
GTCCAGCTCCAACGGGCCACAGCTAGTGGTATGTTGAATTGCAGAATTTGAAAAGCGATTGATCTAAATATTTTGACATAGATATAATGCCTCACCTCGGTCCCTCCCGCCCCGGGTATGGAGCCCCCTCGTTCGGAATCCCTCCCACCCCGGTCATCGACCGTCCTCTTCCTCTCTGGGGTCAAACGACCCCAGTTCAAGTCCCCCAGGGTCATCCGGGGGCTCATTATGGACCAATCCCTATTCAGGGTACCCCTCAGGATCGCTTCAGGCGCGAGGTTCTTGGTCGACGTGGAGAAGCCATGGGTCCGGGGCCTAGGTGGACACCTGCTCCTCCCCTTGCCCAGCTGTCTTTGAGGAGTAGCGGTGCCCTTCAGCCTTACACCCCTCGAGCCTCATCGACGCCCCGTCAGACCGCTGAAGCGCTGGCGAACGCCCCCCAAAAGCTTTCATTCGCGTGCCAACGGCGTCGCTTCAACCCAGTGTTCGAAGCCTTCGAAACCTCCGACGGCAGACACGGGTGCCATGTCAAAATCGACGGCGCACTGTTGAGAAGTGACCGTCTTTTTGAAACAGCCCGGCAAGCCAAGGAGGATGCAGCCATGAAAGGGTTGGATTACCTTCGGCAGAACAGCCGGGCAAGTCGGTCTACGGTCCCCTCAGCGAGCTCAGGGGGCGAGCCAAGAACCCAGGTCAGTGGGTCTGCTCAGCGTTTACAAAACAGAGAGGCTGCTACAGTTCGTCACGGTTCTCCTGCTTCTCGTTCTAACGCACCTAACACTCGTCTCTAGGCACGCCTCCTCCCATCTCAAGCGTCATCTTCCATGCGTTCTGAAGCATCCATCGCTTACCTTGCGACCTCAGTTGCTCGTCTTGAGGCGACGATCGCCCATCTCCAGGCACCCGCTTCCAGTGCACGGGATAACTTCACCCGAGTGCCTATCAAGCAAGACCAAGATGTCGAAATGACGGGCGTCCCAGCCTCCGGTGGCACTCTGGTGTCCGTCATCAGCGCGGCCCAGCAGGCAGAATTGCTAAACCAAATACAACGGATCACTGGGATGGACGTGATAAATCCATCCAGGGAGAGTGCCGAGGTGACTTGTGCCTATCTCGAAGGTTTGGCCGTGGGATCACGGCTGGCCACGGTAGCACGCCGCCGTTCCCGCTCCCCTACCCGTTCTCCGCAGACTTCCCGAGGGCGTCGGCACCGTGAGCGTTCACCCGCCGACGCCCGGGTTCGGCTGACCCCGCCCCCAGTGTACCAGCGATGGAGTGGCCGCCCTGCGACAGATCGGTACCGTCCTGGTGAAGACCGGTATTGTCCTGATGAAGTCGGGCGTCTCCGTGACGACACCCGCTCTCGCAACAGGGGCAGTGGTTCAGTGGAATCTGGGGTGACTTCTGGTCATGGCAGTGGCAAGAGCTCCGAGAATGAGAGTGGAAACACTCATGAGAAGCGCTCCTCATCTTGATCTTGACGACGGCGTCTTCTGATACTGGGGCACATTACCGGCTCACAGGAGCTGAGCCGGTGTTGTTTGTCAATGGGGGTCATGTCCTGTCCCGATCGGCGTTTTCGTGTTTTATGTGGAGTTTTGCGTTTTGATATTGGTCTTGTCTTTCATTGCTTGTTCGGGATTGCTGTCTGCCGTTTTCTCATTCTTATTTAACATTGAAGTTCGGCAGAGTTGGGGAAATGTGATACTAGGTCATCCTTTGCAGGACTTGCCGTGCCCTTTTGCATGTTTCATTGGGCTATCACTTGCTGAACAATCTGGGACCTGGCGGGAAATGGGCCGAAGAATTCAGGAGATTCATACAAAGTACTGACACTGGTTGCTTACACGGCTGTCACGGTTGATGTGGGGAGCTGGCATGTGAAATAAAAGGCCGCCCGAGATGTATAGTAGTTTCTCTAACCACAAATGTAACAATTGTAACACAGGGAAATATGAGAAGCTGCTTCTTACAGCTTACTTGGCATGCGGGTTGCGCCATCCAACCGGATAACAACTCCATTCAGCATGACGTTCTCGATTGTTTGCTTCACCAAGGAAGCGAACTCCTCTGGCTGACCCGCCCTCGCCGGGAATTCCATGGCCTTTTGAAGGCCCTCTCTCACCTTGTCCGACATCATGGCCGTCATGGCCGAGTCGAACATGCTAGGCGCAATGGTCACAACTCTGATGCCAAATCTTGCGAGATCCCGAGCCATGGGCAGAGTCATGGAGGCAACAGCGCCTTTGCTCGCCGCGTAGGCCACCTGACCCATCTGTCCCTCAAAGGCGGCGGAGCTGGCCACCATGACAACCACACCCCTTTCCTTGTCCGGGCCATAGGGCTCAGATTTGGCCAGGAGAGGCAGAAACTGACGAGTAACATCAAGAGTACCCCGGAGGTTAATGTTGAGGACAAAGTCGATGCTATCCAGGGAGACGGGGTTGAGGCGCTTGTCGAGGATCAGACCTGGGGCGCCGACACCAGCCGCTGGGATGATACCCGCGAGGGGCTTGCCAATTTCCTTGATCCATGAGGTCACGGCAGAGACGGCAGAGGAGACTGAGTCGGTGAAAGAGACATCGCAGGGGAAGAATTTGGCTGATGGGGCGCCGCCGAGGGAGGCTACGGCTTTGGCGCCGGTTTCTTCGTTGAGATCCAGGATGGCAACGGAGGCGCCGGAGGAGATGAGGGTGCGGGCTGTGGCGAGGCCTAGGCCAGAGGCGCTGGGAGAGATGGTCAGTATGGTGATAAGAAGCTGAGGTGAAGCCGGGTCAGCTTACCCGCCTGAGATGACAAAGCTGCGACCGTCGATTTTCATTTTGGATCACTGGAGGAGGATGTGGATGGGATGGGATGAGGGAACAAGGTGGGGTAGTGGTAGTGTCAGGTTGAGATGGAAGAGATCTAAAATTATATGTAAATGGTAAAATACCTGCCGGGCCGGTCGTGTCCCTGGTGTAAGTGACGACGATGGTCTTGGTGTTGTTAAATAAAGTGGGTCATCCGAGTGCCGAGCTCTGTGGGGGAGGTTGCATTGACCGGGAATGCCTCGGTTCCATGTTAAGCAGTCCCCGATAGATGCATGAGCACATGGAGTGGGTCTCGAGCTGTCTGAGCTCAAGCCTCAAAAATTGTGAAGCATCTGCAGGGTCTCCGCCGCATCGTTGGTGTGGCTTTGTCACCGTTACGAAACGTTACGAGCCCAACTGCCACACCAGCCACATTTTCCCCCACACGCACATGTCACCCTGCAGCCATCGTCCCTCGTGCTCGCTTTCCCTGCCGTCTGGTTCCCCCCTTGTCTGATCTCGTTTCTTTGCTTGCAGATAAGGCCGGCGTCGTGGAACCGAACCTTTACACCAGCTCTTTCAACAAACTGGCTTTCCCTTTTTGATTGCAGTCTGAATAAAGTTGATCGCATCGCGAAGGAGAAGGAGAAAACGAAAAGAACGGGAGCCCACTTTTTTTTCCATGCAGGTGTTGTACTGTGTACCACACCGCTCCTCTCTTTAATCTTGCTTGTCTTTGGTGTCGCAAAGTTCAACCTTTTCGATCGACGAAAACGCACAAATTTCCGGTTGGCGCAAACGCAGGTTTCATGTGTGGCTGGTCTTTTTAGTTATTATTTTTGTTATACAGAAGGATACACGAATTACCAGCTTTTTTGCGCCATAGAGCAACACACAGGGAGCAACAGGTTTCCACACTCGAGTAACAAAGACCACCGAGGGTCGTCAAACACTTTGAGCGAGAGAGATCCACGACGCTACGAACGAACCCCGCCCGAGACATTCTTGGAGTTGCGCGCGCATAGCACACACAAACGCTACCACTACCCAACACCACACCAGAACCCTTTTCATAAACCATATTTGAGGCGAAACACCCAGATAAAAACGATCGCATGAGCAGCTACGTTGAGCTCTCCGGCTTCGGCCGGCCCCGCCGGGGATCCTCCGCCGCGAGCGACACGAGCAGCGCCGGCACAGTTACCCGCGGACAGGACAGAGAACAAGAGCTAGGGAGCATGTACGACTACTTGGCCAAAATCATACTGCTAGGTCCAAGCGGGACTGGAAAGTCTGTTTCCCCCCATGCCACCAATCCCCAACTTTGAACTCTTGCTGACTTGCCTGTATGCATTGTAAAGGTCCTGTCTCCTCCATCGTTTCGTCAAGTCCGAGTGGCGCGTGCTATCCTCCCAGACTATCGGCGTCGAGTTTGCCTCGAAGATCATCAAAGTCGGTACCGGCGCAAGGAGGAAGCGAATCAAACTCCAGCTTTGGGATACCGCGGGCACGGAAAGGTTCAGGTCGGTGTCGAGGTCGTACTATCGGGGCGCGGCGGGCGCGATACTGGTGTATGATGTCACCAGCCATGCGAGCTTCAACAGTCTGCAGCCTTTTCTGAACGATGCGAGGGCGCTGGCGAGTCCGAATTTGAGTCTGTTGTTGGTGGGGAATAAAGTCGACTTGGCGGCTAGCCAGACGGGAGCGTACTCGGATTATGAGGATAATGATGACTGGGGGAGAGACAATAGGCTAGGAGTAGGGGGTGGGAGGGGTGGGGGGTTGCCGACGCCGAGCAGTATCGCCAGTAGCAGTGTTACTTCTTTTCAGACTACGACGACGACGATGACGGATCGGACTGAGCAAGGGGGGAGGGGTCAGCAGACACCGATGGTGCCGAGTTCGTATTCTAGTATGTCGACTATTCACCCGGGGCTGGGGTCACAACTGAAGGCGACGATTGCGCCGGATGGGAGGGAGGTCGGCGCGGTTGAGGCGTCGAGGTGGGCGAACATGGTGAACATTCCTGTGACGATGGAGGTTTCGGCGCTGAGTGGGGAGGGTGTGGATGAGGTCTTTGGGAGGTTGGCGAGGATGATTTTGACCAAGATTGAGTTGGGAGAGATTGATCCTGACGATCCGATGAGTGGGATTCAGTATGGTGATGCTAGCGCGCTGTGGAATGCTGGCGCAAGTGATGGCGGGAGCATCAAGAGCACTTTGACGGCTGATGACGTTGGCGTCGGGGGAAGAAGGAGAAGGGGAAAGCCAAAACGGATGGGACAGGGTGGGCTGAGAGAATGGGAGGAAGTTTTCACGCTGACGGGAAGGAGAAGAAACAGGGGGTGTTGTTGATGATGGGAGTCGAAAGACGAGGACCTAATGATACCATGCGGCGACTAATACCTGGTAATGGACTGACGATGTGTATGGACTTTTTATGGCATATTTATTCTGCACGACGCTTATCATGTGGCATGGAGTTGGTACAGGAGCGGGCGGGTCTGTCTCTCTAGACACTCTTTGTTTCTTTTTTTTTTTTTTTGTTTTTTTGGTACTGCATAGCCTACATGAGTTATTTCTTCTATATTTTTTGATCTTCGTCTGTCTTGATGCAACGGCGGGTGCCTTGGGGGTTATCATGCTGTTGCCGATGCATGTGATATAGATGGCAGAAACGAAGGGTCCGATATGCACAAGGCTGGACCAACGCAGTCCGTCGCTGCAGATTGTCACGGCGAAACAAAAACTTCCATATGCGCTCCTATCTGGTGAGCTGACTGGCTATACTTCGGCCATCATGAGCTGCTAGCTGGTGAGGTGAGGTTGGAGTTTAGCCTAAAACGGACGCGGACAGCGTCCTTCCGGGCGCCCAAGGAACTTCCGCACTATCATCAGCAGGAGCTTTGATCCTCTGACTCGGCAATGTTTTCTGACACAAAGAGAGCAGAAGTGGACAAAATTCGTTTCTGAAGCATTCAAGAGAGAGCTCATGACCTCGTTATAGTTACAAGCTCATGACTGGCATCAATCATGATGGGCTGGTGCCACAAGCAACCACCAAGCAAATGCCCCAATTTTGCACTTAGATACTACCAACAACAGCATCACAATTGGAGAAAGCAAGCTCCATCTGCAGACCCCAACACGGGATGGACGGCCAGAATGGATGACCTGCAGCCCTGGGCGTGTGGGGTGAGGCCAGGGGAGCTCCTTCTTCATTCGCAACTCCATTTGTTCCCTCGGGGTGCCTTCCCCCGCGGTCTTCAACACGGTGAGCGGCAGCTCGAATTCCAGGCCATGAGAGGAAACATTGAAGAGCTATAAGACGGCTCTTGCTCTGGACATGTTCAAGAAATACACAACTCTCTTGTCGGCAGCAGCAGCAGCAACCACAGTTTGTATCTCTCTGTGAGAGTCATCACCAGGCTGTCCCTCCTTCCACCACCTGTACCCCACTGTCGTTCCCCTCACTGCCCCTCACCACCAACAACCCCACCATACGATAGGAGTTTATGTACTATGGCTCCCGCCGCCGCCGTTATCGTGGTCCCCGTCGACAAGAACTGGGAGTTCAAGCAGCTCGACAAGGAAGACGCCGAGTTCCTCCCCGTTTCCCAGTTCCCGACCAACGTCCACCTCGACCTCATTCACCACAAGATCATCCCCGACCCCTTCATTGGCAAGAACGAGCTCGATGTGCAATGGGTGGGCGAGGCGCAATGGGTCTACAAGACTACGTTCAAGGGACAGCCCGTCCCAGAGGGGGCCAAGGCTGTGTTGGCCTTCGACGGGTTGGACACCTTTGCGACTGTAAAGGTGAACGGGACCACGATCTTGGAGACAGATAATATGTTCACCCCTGAGAGGGTGGAGGTGACAGGACTGTTGAAGGAGGAGAACGAGCTTGTTATCAGCTTTGACAGTGCCTATCTCAGGGGCTGGAAGCTGGTTGAGAAGTATCCTGAACACAAGTGGGGTGTGTGGAATGGTGATAATTCGAGATTGGCTGTGAGGAAGGCGCAGTATCACTGGGTATGATCTCTCTTGTGCAGGCTGTCAAGGACTATCTTGCTAACAATGAGAAATAGGGATGGGACTGGGGCCCGGCGCTCCTGACTTGCGGGCCATGGCGGCCAATCAACCTCGAAATCTACGAAACGAGACTTGCAGACCTCAGCTTTGACAGCACCATCTCCGAGAATCTTAAGTCAGCCGGCATCAAGGCCACAGCTGAAGTTGAGGGGCCAGGTGGAAAGGTCAAATTTGAGCTCTCGCTCGATGGTGAACAAGTGGCATCCCAAACCGCAGACGCCAATGGCTCCGGCAGCGTCACAGTTTCCTTCCATCTCGACAATCCTTCGCTTTGGTATCCCTTCCGCTATGGAGAACAGCCCCTTTACACACTCACTGCCACTATACTGAGTGGTGATGATGAGATTTCCAGCATCAGCAAACGGATCGGTCTTCGCCGAGCCGAGCTCGTTCAGCAACCACTCCTTGACCAGCCCGGAACCTCCTTCTTCTTCCGCGTCAACAATATTCCCATCTACTGCGGTGGCTCGGACTGGATCCCCGCCGACAACTTTATCCCCCGTATCACAGCCCAAAAATACTACGAATGGATTTCTCTTATCCGTGATGGCAACCAGTTCATGGTCCGTGTTTGGGGCGGCGGCATCTACGAGGAACAGGCCTTCTATGATGCATGCGACGAGCTCGGCGTTCTCGTGTGGCAAGACTTCATGTTTGGCTGTGGCAACTACCCTGCCTGGCCTGAGCTGAGGAAGTCTATTGACCGGGAGGCCCGTGAGAACGTCAAGCTCCTCAGACACCACCCTTCTATCGTCATCTGGGCTGGCAACAATGAGGACTACCAGTATCAGGAGTCTGCTGGGTTGACCTACGATTTTGAGAACAAGGACGCCGAATCTTGGCTTCAGACCGACTTCCCAGCGAGATACATCTATGAGAAGATTCTCAGTGATGCCTGCGCGGAACTCATTCCAAGTACTTTCTACCATCCTGGCAGTCCGTGGGGTGCGGGAAGGGATACACACGATGCCACGGTGGGCGATATCCACCAGTGGAACGTCTGGCATGGTACCCAGGAGAAGTGGCAGGATTTTGACAAGCTCTCTGGAAGATTCGTCAGCGAGTTTGGCATGCAGGCTTTCCCCGACGTCAAGACCATCGACGCGTATCTGCCTCTCGGCAAAGACGACCCGGACCGATACCCCCAGTCTTCCACTGTCGACTTCCACAACAAGGCCGACGGTCACGAGAGGAGAATCGCTCTGTATCTGGTGGAGAACATGAGATATGCCCCTGACCCCTTGGAACAGTTTGTCTACTCTACCCAGTTGATGCAGGCAGAGTGTCTTGCCAGCGCGTACAGACTCTGGAAGAGGCAGTGGAAGGGTCCAGGGAGGGAGTACAACGCGGGTGCTTTGGTGTGGCAGATCAATGACTGCTGGCCGGTGACGAGTTGGTCGATTGTGGACTTTTATCTCCGGCCAAAACACGCTTTTTACACGGTCAAGCGGGAGATGGCGCCCGTTTCGGCGGGGATCACGCGCAAGATTCACAAGCACCCCAGGGATAAGTACACGCGGGTGTATATTGACACTGAGACTAAGATTGAAGTCTGGGGGAGCAATCTTACCCTTGAGGATTTGACTGTTGATGTGGTGCTCAAGGCTTGGGATATTACTACTGGGGAATTGACGCTTGAAAAGAAGATTGCCGAGGGTTTGGTCCTGCCAGAGAATAGATCGACGGAAGTGGGCGCGTTGGATGTTCCTGTGGGGGAGAAGGGCAAGGGAGAGGAGAACAAGATTGTCGTGACGGCGTATATTGTTCAGAATGGCAAGCAAATCGCGCGGTATGTCAACTGGCCGGAGCCGCTCAAGTATGTGCACCTCCAGAAGCCAAAGGAGCTCAAGGTGGTGCTCAATGATGATGCCACGGCTGTGGACATCAGCGCTGAGGTCCCCGTCAAGGGTGTCGCGCTGGAGTGCGAGGATGATGCGGTCAAGTTTGATGATAATTTGGTGGATATTGTTCCTGGGGAGGTGGTTTCTATTGCTGTCAAGGGGGCGACGAAGGAGACCAAGATTTCGACGAGGTATTTGGGCATGATCTAGACTTTTTCGCTTTTCATTTGCTGGGATTTTTACAGGGCAAAGGGAGAAAACGGACGATGTTTTATTCTCAGACATACCTTAGATGATATGCAGTTGGTAGGCCTTGGAAGAAAGACAATAGGCCGGTTTAACAGCCCCTAAAAGAACTTTCATGCAATGACTTGGCTCAAGTACTGAGATCATCCGGGCAGGCCAAGACATCATCAAGCCATTAAAATATAGTCATACGGCCTCATGTTATCACTGAAACCCTTTTCGACTACCGCTCACCACCCATTGACTACCTCTTTAGCCATACAGAATCTATTTTGGGGCCTCTTAACCATCTTCAAAGGACTAGTGGCTTTCACCATTCACCAGTTCATGCTTCAGTTGTTCATCACATTCAGCTCAACAGCGCGGACCTCGCGGGCTTTCCTTGGGCGCTCTGAGAAAGACACTCAGAGACCGCTGCCAATATACAGTTGAGTTCACTCAGGATATATAACACGTTGACAGGGGCAAACCGTGCCGCAAGTATAGGAGACACTACGTGGCTGATATGGGAAGAGGAGACATAGAAAGTGTAGAAGGGGAAGAAGTTGATAGCCGTATGACGTAGGTACGCAGGAATAAGACGTTGCATTCTCAAATACATTAGTGACTTGCCAAGAGTCGTTTGGACAAGCCAAGGTCCCTACAACTCTGCTGCTAAAGACGTCAAAATAAAGAAAATTTATGATATGTATGCTAAAAGACCAAGGTCCCATGTCCCAATGCCGTCCGGTACGCCATAACACCCACCATGCAAGTTCTTTTTCCCTTCTCTCCGGTTGTTTTTAGTTTAACTTTGTTGATATTGCTTGCTTAGCAGCAGCCAGTGTTGCCCTTGGCCGCCTCAAGCTTGGCAGGGTCAACAGAGGTGTCAAGCTCGGTCTCCACCTTCTCGTTGGGGCCGGCAATGAGAATCTTGATGACCTCACCCTCCTTGACCTTCTTGAACGCCGACTCGGCATCCTTGAACGCAACGACGCCATTGACGAGCTTCTTGACGTCAACCTTGCCAGCGGCCACGAGCTCAATAGCAAGCTTGTAATCACCGCTGCCGTAGCGGAACGAGCCACGGGCCGTTACCTCCTTCAGGCAGAGAGCCATGATAGGGAAGTTGATGTCCGACTTGCCCATGCCGCCCTGGACGTAGGTACCACCCATGCGGACAACGTGGAGGGAGGTCTGGATGCTAGGCTCGGCACCGGAGGCGTCAATGACAACGTCGGCGCCCTTGCCGAGGTTGGCAGAGGCGATGAGGTTCTTGGCATTCTCCTCGGCGGAGACACGCTGGGAGAGGTAGGTGTGGGTGGCGGCAAAGGACTTGGCAAAGTCCAGTTTCGACTGGACAATGTCGACCTGGACGATCTTGGTGGCGCCGAAGGAGGCAGCGACGGCGGCACAGAGGAGGCCGACGGGGCCGGCGCCCATGACGACAACGCTGTTGCCAGGCTGGACGCGGGCCTGCTTGACGATGTGAACAGCCACGGCGAGAGGCTCGATGAGGGCGCCCTCTTGGAGAGACACGTTGTCGGGCAGCTTATAGCAGAAGTCGTGGGGAGCGGACCAGAAGCCTGTTAGCGTGCCGTCGTAGGGGGGAGTGGCGGCGAAGACCATCTCGTGGCAGAGGTTGTAGCTGCCGCCAAGGCAGTCGGGGCAGCGGCGGCAGGGGTAGCCGGGCTCGAGGGCAACACGGTCGCCCTTCTTGAGGTCTGTGACTCCGGAGCCGACCTCAACGACGGTACCGGCGGACTCGTGGCCGAGGACCATGGGGTCCTTCACGACGAAGTGGCCAATGGCGCCGTGGACCCAGTAGTGGACATCAGAGCCGCAGATGCCGGTGTAGTTGATGGCGACGAGAACATCGTGGGGGGACTTGAGCTTGGGGATTGGGCGCTCCTCGAAGGAGACGTCATTGGGCTTGTTGAGGACGAAAGAAAGGTTCTGTTTGGCATCGGTTAGCTTGCGCGGTAGGGGGGTAGTTGTTGAAGCTCTTGAAAGCTATGACGGAACTTACGGAAGACATTGTGACTATGGGAGGGCTGCGCAAGAACTGTACAAGAAAGAATAAGAGAGATTCAATGAGCTATCAGCGCTTGCTTGCGGAGCGGAACTGATTAGGGGATTGTCAAGAAAAAGGATGGACAAGAAAGAGAGAGAAGGAAGACACCAGGGCCTACGAATATATACGAAAGCCAAGTCGAGCCACCCCGACTCAGGAGCTAATGTTCAATCTCCCAGCAAGAAGAGTAAACCCGCTTCTCGGAGATATCCCAGATGGCCAGAACCTACCAGGAGGACCGCAACGATGGATGAACTGGACGGAGGGGGGGGCGAGTGCGGGGAGCTTCTCCTCCAAAGTGCCCCTCCATGCGCGTGTACCTGACCGGTGACCACCAGTGTGACAATCTCGGTGGCCTGGAAGGTTGGGCTCGATACCATGCTGTAGAGAAAACCCCCCACTGCAGGGCGGGCATTACGCCATGGATTCCATGGCTTTACACGGCGCCCATCTTGGTCTCTTTTCCTGGTGTTGCAGGTGAAGGATCGAGCTCTGGGAGAGCTTGAAGCACAGGACCCCACCCCACGAAATGCTCGACATTTATCCAGACATTTTACCCGCTCCAATCAAAATCGGAGCGCATTTCCGGTGGTATCCGCTCCTGCGAGGGGGATATCATCTTTTTCACTCCTTCTGGTGCCTGATGCAGCGCTGTCAAACCTGGACACCTGGACCAGGTGTCAGCTGAGAGTCAGAGACTTCTCAGGATAAAAACAAAAAAAGGAGAATGGTTAATGTCGGCTGAAGTTGTTTTGTTGGATTGCCGCAGGGTTGGATTCGGGCGCCCGAGCGACTGGGTGGACTGGGATGAGAAAGCACCATGAGGGCATTGTGGGCTGATTGAGTTCTTCGGAGCCTGGTTCGTGGGAGGGCAGAGGATTTGATATGCCGCTGCAACGGAACCTCAAATGCAAGTGCGGCTCGAGGGTGTGTGGTCGCTTGCGCGTGATCGAGATGCATTCGCTACTGCACCAATGCCTTTGACATATCTATTATACCGCTGAGCGCGGCAGTTGGAGCTGCGATCTCGGAATGATATCAGTTTTACGATATGTAACCTATCCAAGGGGGATCACCAAGGGTAAAACAGTCCAAAGATGCAATCATCATTTTTGTACCAGTTGGCATTACGTCCGTGGAGGATATACAGTCAAAAAGAAAAACCAAAGCTATTATTTAGCCAATAAGTAAAACAATGATGAGAGTGGGATTCGAACCCACGCCCCTTTCGAGACCAGGAAATACTTTACAGTATGATAATTCAAGTGGACCTGAACCTGGCGCCTTGGACCGCTCGGCCATCTCACCGTGTTGTCATGTAAACTGGCGACAAATTTTATCCCTAAGTTCATACAAGACACTCGGCATCTGAATGCAACTTGAAAAGGGGCCCCCTTTTCCCTGTATCTCGGCGCAACCCAGACTCCCAATCCTTAAAAACACGACACTCAAACATCTTCACACTAATTCTCAGAAGTCAACTAATCCGAGCGTTGAGTGAGTGAATATGTGGTTCTTTTCATGGTATCAACTACGACTCTATGACTATCAATACGCAGCTTAACCGCGGTAGCCCGATCCAATCCAGGGTGGCAACGCCAACGTGCATCCTCCGTCCTCATTAACTTTCATTTCTGAGTCTTTCTCTTTCACAATATCCCTAGAATCAAATCTGTGAATTCTCATCATACCTCGCAAAGATAAATCCGGCAGTTTGCCGATGGCAGCCTCGTTTGAGGAACCGTAATTCCTATCCGGCCGCATTGTGACTGCCACGACTGTATTGAGATCAGCCAGGCTCGCATCACAGACCAGAGCACGGCGCCAAATCGGGCGGTTTGGCAGCAAAGCAAAGACTTCCACCTGTATTGTTGTGTTTTGCGCTTCGCTCTTATTTTTCGGCCATCGTGCCACCATCTTTCCCAGATCTGCCTCTTCAACAAACTTCTTTACCCGTCAAATAAGTCTTTGAAGGGTCCTGCTCCGAGTACACCATTTGTCTACCCAGGTTCGGTAAGGTCTGCAGCAACAACCATAGGCTTTTCCTTCACACGGGCATCCAGCTTTGTAGCGGTGCAAAGGAGAGGTGATTTTGGCCGAGGGTGGCGCAACTGGATAGTTTCGCCAATTGACCAGTGATTCCAAGTCTGGATTCTTTCCCGCAGATGACGGCGACTCCACCAGAAGACATCACACGATGATTTCCCATGGCGCATCGCTTGGCTCATACCCAGGTGTTGTTTGGGATGAATGGATCAAGTAGCGAAAGCTTCGGACCGGAGGTATGTTTGATTCCCGCGTGGCAGTGAAGTAGTCTTCTTGATTGCGGTAACGGCCGTAGATCGCCCACTCGATCATATCCCAGATTTTGCAAGATAGAGAGCTGAGCCGCAGCCATCGGCGCAGCGTGTTATTCTCGGCATCTTCCTCAAGTGGCTCGCGGATGAGCATGTTCTCGGGACGAACATGATGACTTCTCAACGAGTGTAATTCTATGTTAGCCCGTTGGCGTCTCATACTTTGTCATCTTTGCCATTGTGGGCGTCTGCTCAAGTGGCACCGTCGTTGTTGGTGAGAGAGAACGTGACTGCCCTGAATCTCGAGGTCGGAGGTGTTGATTGTAAGAGAGATGCGAGGAGAAGAGAAAAGAAATGCGGGATCCAAGCGAAGTTTAAATACCGCAGAGGAGGCGCCCGTCTCAAACTGAGTTGACGAGGCTCAATTTAGTCAAACCTTGCAATCGTTTACGAGACATCCGCCACACTGTGGGCAGAAACCAGGCCAATATAAGCTTGGAATAAGACTGAAAATATGGACTGAGGCTGGTCTTATCTGATGCACCCTCAAAATAGTGTTTCTTATCGGTATACGGATTACGGGATGTCCTAAACCAAAACCTGTCAGTTGAATAACAGGCTATTTGGGGCAAGTCAAGTGGTCAAGACACACTTCAACTCTGCCCCTCTGACGTCTAATTGCTTGTAACCGATGTTTAAAGAGCATCAGCTTTCTCCAAAATTCCCAATGCTCCGCCAACAAGATGTAAACTGCCTGTGATGAGTGCTTGTACCTTGCTGCCGTCTTCTCCCTCGGAATTTGCCAACCCTCTCGCAGTGTTGATGGCTTCCTCAATGCTAGGTATCACTAGAATCTTGGCAGATGTGTCGAGTGATGCCCATTTCTCAGCAAATATACGTTGCTGGGTCATTTTCTCGATGTCAGCTGGGTTGTACTGGTGATTCACAAAGTCTGGTTGAGGTTAGCCATGAGCTTTGTCCAAAATTGTGGTGCAGGGGACTATACCTCTCTTATAGCCCATCGTAGCATATGTGACATTCGTGCAGAAGATGACATGCTGGAACCCTTGACCTGTCGAATCGGCGTTCTTCACAGTGTTGCATAATCCGTCCAGGAAGTCGACAGCCTCACTCCGCCCTTGTTGGTTGAATATTAAAACTTTTGGCCCCTTGCCCTCAGTCTTGGTTTCCTCGACGAACCACCTGGCCGCCATCTTCAAGCTATCTACGGTGTGCGCACCGTCCACGTGCCAAATAATATTGTCCTCTTCTTTGACCTCACACCGTCCCCTCCAAACGACTTGTTCTATCCCATCAACAAACTCACTTGGCAATGCCGCCGCATCCGGCTTAAAATCGGGATCCAGCTTTTTCAGCGCCGTCTCAGCCAAAGCAATTGCGAGCGTAGCATTCTTCTTCTGGAAATTCGCATCGGGCCTAACTCTCACGCCTTGGAGCCTTTGATCGACCTCGAGGACCTTCAGATCGACACCCTTCTCCTCTGCTCTGTTCTTGAGCACCTCGGCAGCAGAACCGACCTGCTCGATGGTGAAACCAGGGCTGCCTTTCTTCAAGATTCCTGCCTTGTGCCACGCGATCTTGTCAACTGTGTCGCCCAACACATAGACATGGTCAATGCCCAATGTGCTGATGCCGCTCGCCACAGGCCGCTCCACCACATTCGTGGCATCGTACTCGCCCCCTATTCCCGTCTCATAAATGGCAACGTCGACGCCTTCCGACAGGTAGACATGGTAGCTCATGAGAGTCAGGTACCGCGCGTAGATTGGTTTCGTGCCAGGCTCGACGAGATCAGTCGCAACTGTGCTGTTGTCCTCTAGCCTGTCCCAGACCTCGAAGAAATACCTTGCAAACATCTCCTCTGAAATCGGCCTAGAATTGATTCGTATCCTTTCGCGGACTGCGATCAAATGTGGGCTGGTGAATAAGCCAACCTTTTTTGGAATCCCTTTCGTCTGGTGCCATTTTGACAAAATGGAATCGACAAAAGCACACGTGCTTCCTTTCCCCTTGGTGCCAGCAACGTGCACGATGTTGAGCTTCTCGAGATCAGATGATGTCGAGTAACCTATCCGGGCCAGATAGCCTCTCATTTCCTGGACGGAGTTCGCATCGGGGCGAATGCCTGCTTTCCGGCGGGCCTCAATGACAGCGAAGGGGGTCTGGAGGGTGTTGAGGGTGTCGATTGCGTCCTTTATTTACCGGTTAGTGAATGGTGATCGCAGGATGGAGATGGCAGTTTACATTATATGTTCTTGACGCCATCTCTGAAAAGTGTTGCCGCCGGTAGCTGACAAGAATTGAGATGAGGGTATTCTTTGTGGTGGTGGACTTGAAAGATGTCGTCGGTAAACCGCCAAAGATTGCTTTTCGCTTCAGCACATGATGCATTGAGGTCGAGTCTGAGTATCGGTTGTGGATGTGGGTTTATCACCGACTTCTTATCTTGTATAATTTGATGATGGTTCACATATAATTCCCGAATTAAGCGCAAGATAAAATGAAGACGGATGTGGGATAGTGCGACAAGATGCTGGAAGCGGAATACTCCGGGTTGCTTCGGCCCCCGAACATCGGCGTCGGTGCAGACGTCAGAGGCCCACTTATGTTGCAACTGCCGTCTATATCGGACGGAACAACAAGCTGCCGGACTTGGTGAGGGTGAGACCCGACGTTCTGGTCTTTATTATTTGCCTTCAACTTGTACTTGTATCAGACAAGCAAACGACAGGCCTGAGAATGGTATTCTAGGAGGATAGCTTTGAGAATTTATATTTAGGGACTTCCTGTCCAAACTTCGCATCTTCTTCGGTGTCACATCCTGAAAGCTCGTCCGCGTACGGGCACGATTTCGCTGTTGGATGAACCCCAATCTATGCACTGATTCTCTTCAAGACAGTTCCAACAAGATGGAAACTTCCCGTCGCCAGCACCCGGCACTCCTTTCCTTCCGCTCTTGCCTTTGCTGTCAAATATTTAACCCCTTCAATAGTCAACTGAACATTGTCGGACACTCTACTTTCCACCTCACCGTTGTACTCCTTCATGATCTCGAGTGCTTTCGTCTGCACACTCTGGTCTCTCTTCTCGCCTTCCTTTGGTGGTAGCTCTTCGTTTCTCGTGAAAAAAGCATGTGTAAACACCTCCTTTGACCCACTAGCTTCCTTCTCTGCGCCCTTGAGCAACGCAGTAAGCAGTATCTTTGGGTCCCGTTCCTGCTGGTTAAACACCAGAACCCTCAGCCCATCTCCTCCCCTCGAAGCAAACCACTCTCCCACACCCGCCAAACTATCCTCTGTATGCGCTCCATCCACAAGCCACTCGGTCCCATCCTTCCCATCCCTTACAACCTCACATCTCCCTCTCAAACTCGCCTCTCTAAGACCCTTCACAAACTTATCCGGTATATCATCCAGCCCCCACTCCTCATCAAGCCCAAACCTCCCTTCAAACTTGTGGCCTGTTTTAACAAGATGCTCCCGAGCAGCATACACAGCCAAAGCCATATTCCCCTTCTGAAACGGTCCCTGCAACATCCCCCCTTCCACCCCCTTCCACCCCTTCACCTCTTCCTCACCAATCTCCACTAATTCCGCCCCCTTTTCCCTCGCCCTCTCCCTCAAAACCTCCCCCACCGTCTCCCGTGGATGCCTAATCGTAAAAGCCTTCACCCCCCGTTTGAAAATCCCCGCCTTATGCCACGCAATCTTTTCGACAGTATCCCCAAGCATACCAACATGATCAATCCCCAACTGCGTCACCACCGCAGCACTGACACTCTTCTCCGTGAGCACATTAGTAGAATCATACTCCCCCCCAATCCCGCACTCCACCACCGCATCCCTCACCCCCTCGCCCAGAAACGCCCTCAAGGCAACAATAGTCAGAAACCGAAAATAAAACGGCTTCGTCCCCGGCCCCTCCAACTCCTCTTCTTTTGCCTCGGCACCAAGCTGCTTCCTCGCCTCCGCAGTCATGGTATCCCACACCAGATTGACGTACTTGCCAAACTTCTCCTCATCAATCATCCCTTCTTTTTCCTGTGGCGATAAAAGGGAGATCCGCTCCCTTTGGTCAACCAGATGGGGAGAGGTGTACACTCCCACCTTTTGAGTGGGGGGGTTGGAGTATTGGGCGAGGATGCTCCCCACAAAAGCGCTGACGCTGCCCTTTCCTTTTGTCCCGGCGACATGCACACATTTCAGGCCTGAGGAGGCGATGCTCTCGGGGGAGAGCCCCGCGCGGGAGAGCCAGAAGAGCATTTCGGGGATGGCGGCCGCGTTGCGGTCTGTGCCGTCTGGCAAGGGGACTGTGAAGAGGGAGGTGATGGCGAGGTTGGATTGGAGGGCGGAGAGCCGGGAGAGGGCTTTTTGGTAAGAGACAGAGGAGGACATGTTGGGGGTTATGTGGATGGGTCGTCGGGGGTGAGATGAGATGTATGCCGGCAGCGAGAAAGAGGTTGACACCCTGGATGGGATGAAAGATGGTTGCTGGAAGCGGGAATTTGTGATGGTGCTGATGGCAGGTTGTCTTGAAAATGAGCGACAGATAGCTCGCATTCTCAGTTGAGGTTCGGCGACATTCGGCTGTGAGTGAAAGCTCAGGTGAAATCTGACCAGGCTGATGTGTCACTGTAAGAATTGCTCAGTCGGTCCGGACCGGAGTTAGACTGTAAAACATATCAGGATAATGTTCTCGCCTCATTGATTTCAATCTCACTACTTACGACACAAGAATCAATCAATAGGCCAAAAGTATCAATCTTCGGCTTGATGTGATGAAAGATGAAAGAACATGATCAAGTCAAGATTGATCACCACATAAAAGCGGGTCACTCCGAAATGCGGTGCTAAAGAGAAGCACAATGCAGGGGCGCAACAAGAACTGCGAGCAATTAAAAAAAAAAGGGAAAAAATCAGGAAAAAGTAGGAAGAGTCAACCATTCTGAAATTCTAGCTGGCAGAATTACGCCATGGTCATGCTCACTCAGCTGGCTGAAAGGTGAAAGAAACCATACCGCAACCACACAGCAACGGCACATCACATACATGGTATCAACACAAGCCACTCTATTGAATACTTAATACAATCCGGCCTAGCTATCCTTCCACGGTGTAGACGCGGTCTAAACAAGGCCAATGTACACAACAAAAGAAAAATTTGGACGTCCCGTTGGTCCCTTTTACTCCACCTTCAAACTTTGCAGTCTGGCCTCGGTTGTGATGACCTATCATATTCATTAGTAAATTGTGTTGCAAAGCTTCAAAAGGAAGATAACTTACATCCAAAGCCTGCTGCACCTCCAACACCTTGCGCACCTCGCTCAGCCAGTCCCTGCTCAGCGTCTTGGCCCACCCACCAAGGGTGTTCATCTCACGCGCCGCGTTGTCAAGGTCGCCCTCCTCCAAGAAGGTCTGAGTGCGGGTAAGAATGCTCTCAACATCGTCACCGGCCGCCAAGCCCTGCTTCTTGAACATCACCTTGCTCAAGAGGTAGCTAGAGGCGTGGCTAGCGACACCAGCATCCTCGGGAAGAAGAGACGCCTTGCGCACCTCGGCGGCAACGCGGCGGAATCTGTCAATCAGCTCGGCGGAAGTAGATATACCGCGCTGGTAAGCAGAAGGGTGGATGGAGGCGATGGCCGCATCGACAACCGGGTCGTCAGCGGCGATCTCCTTGAGAGCGACAAGCTCCTTGATGAATGGCCGGGGGTGGTGGGCATCTTCCAAGCTGGCACGGACGGCCTCAACAGCGACGTGGAGTTGTTGGGTGCGCAGATTGGTGTCAACGACCTCGTTCAAACCAGTAGTAAGCTTCTCGAGCTCAGAGACAGCCCTGGAGAGAGACTCGATACGGCCAAGACGTCCTTCACGCTCCTCCTCGACATGCTTCTTGATGTCCCGAGAAAACTGACGCTGTAGCTCGACAGCTTGCTCCAAAAGTTTGTTCTGGAGCTTCTGCTCAGAAAGTTTCTGCTCACGCTCCTGAATCAGCTTGATCTTGTCGTCGTAGTTGTGCTTCAATCTCTCAACCTCAGCCTCGAACTCCTGACGCCACTGCTGCTCCTGGGCCAGCATGATAGCCTCCAAACGAGACACAAGGTCGTTGGCATGCTTGTCGAATGAGTCGATGCGGGCCTTGACCTGCTTGGCAGCCTCTTCCTCCGCGGCAGACTTGATGCTGAGAATTCTCTCTCCGACTTTGCTGACCTCATCCTTGGCCTTCCAGATGGTCTGGGAGTACTTGTCGGCGGCACCGTCGTAGTTGATCACCGTGATGATGTCGTTGAGCATATGAACCAATTGTTGAACGATGGCGTCGTCGGCATGGGGAACAGAGAGAGGATCGATTGGCGAAGCAGGGGGCCACACAGAAGGCTCGTTGACATCAGGGGCCCTGAACTCCTTGGGCTTGGAAGAAGTAGCGGCAGCCGGAATCACAGCAACCTCCTTCTTTTTCTCCTCCACACCCTTGACCTTCTTCTCCAGAGCCGCATCCTTGGCTTCGACCTTGGGAAGAGCCACAGTCTCCTTTTTGGCCTTGGTTACAGCAGCAGGCTCGGGCTTGACGATGTCCTTGACAGTGTCCTTGACGGCGTCCTTCACAGCAACAACCTTTTGGGCCACACCACTCGACTGGCGGCCGGCATGGTCACCATCGGCCACCCTCCATGACGCACCGCTCTGGGCTGGGATGCTGACTTGCTCGCTGGCCGTATCGGCCCGTCTGCCTGTTACCCGGTTCGCAACGTTGGGGAAGCGTTTCCTAAAGTCGAGCTCCTCAAGGTACAGAACGGCCTCCTCGCCGTAGGGGACATATTGAGTGAAGAAGTCGTGGAAGTTGTCATTGATGCGGGAGTACCAAACGCCGCCACCAAACCCGAGGACACCAAGAAGTACGAGTTTCAGGAGGAAGTTGCGAAGTCTGCGGAAGAAGCCCTTCTTCTTGGGGACGATGGGAGCGACGGGAGGAGGAGGAGGGGGTACAACGGCGGGGCCAGGTGCCGGTGGTGTCAAGGGTGCTTGCTCGGGAGTAATCGTCGCGGCGGGGGTAGTCTGGGGAGGAGGTGGTGGGGGAGTTGTTGGGGCAGTAAGGGTCTCAGCGGCGGGAAGCTTTGCTTCGTCGACGAGGGGCTTCTTGTCGTCGGCATAGAATCTCTAGATGCAAACAGAAGGGTTTAGTTAGCTTTCCCTTGCAACCGGTTCTAATATTTCAAAATGAGGTCATACCTGACCCGAGACAACCGCACGTCGGGCTACGGAAGCCTGCCATTGGCGCCCGGCAACGGCAGCCGCAGGCCTGCTGCCCAGCGCCCTCACTGATCGTATCGATGTACGCAACATGAGGGAGATGGAGTGGCCGGTTCGGCGCAATTGGGAGGGTTAGACGTGGTGTTTTGGGGGAAGAATGCTGAGCAAAAAAGAGCTCGGCAAAGTTCCGGGAAGAAGCTGCGGGCCACAGCGAGAATCCTGGCGACAGGGTCTTGGCACCCTATCAGCTATGCGTTGCAAACGGGACTTCCACCATATACACTTTTTTTTGGCAGCCTCATACGCCTTCGATGCCAGATACTGTATGTTTATACTTTTAAGTATAACTTACCCGCAACCTTTAACGTATAAATATAATAAATATAGCTATGTAGCCCTACTTACAACGATTATTTTGTAAATATTATTTCTTACGCGCGCATAATGCGCGTGGTAAAATCGATTAAAAACGAAATCTAATTATTTTTGGTTTACTGGCCCTGACTTCTATCAAGAAGTCTCACTGGACAAAAAAGCATGGTTTGGTGGAAGTCTGGTTTGCAACGCATAGAGGTCCCGACACGAAATGACATCCGACATCAGCACACCTACCTCACTTTGAATGATACAACATATGGGATGAATAGTTCGTTTTTTAAAGACCAAAACAGGTTGAGAGATACGCTTTGCATTATACTCACGCCTGTATACCCGTCCCCTCTAGTCCCTGCCGGCACCGCATCTGTCACTGAATTACCGCGGCCGTTGCAAGCTGCTGCTTCTATCTGTCTGCCTACCATACTGTACAGCGAAATGCGCCAGTCCGGCTCTCCCACACCAGGTGGCCTACCTACGCTTTCTCCTCGACCATGGTGCCGAGAAAAACACACCCGTTAAAAAACAAATCCCATAAGAAAGATGAGGTATTTAAAAAAAACAACACTGGTACCCTCCTCCCAACAATACTCCGATCAAAGATGTGTGTGTGTGTGTGTGTGTGTGTGTGTGTGTGTGTGTGTGAGAATGTCGATGTCCCTGTCCCCGTTTAACAAAAGCCCAGATTAGCCCCAAACTGCTCTATATTCTTCCTCTGACATCCACTGCCGGTCATACGCCTGAGTCCTTGAATATGCTTCTAACCGTGTGGTTTCAAAAACCGTCTCTCATCAGCACGCGCAGGGCCCACCGGCTTGCGTGTTGGCTCCTTCGGGAGCAAGACTGACTCCGGGCCGCTGACCAGGCCGGGCATGTCTCGGCCCAACCTGATCAAGTGGAAGTTTCTTGGCAATAGCAGTAAACAACTCTTGAACGTTCTCGGCAGTCTTTGCGGATGTCTCAAAGAAGAGAAGGCCGGCTTCCTTTGCGTAGGCCTCGGCTTCGGCGGTAGGGATGGCGCGCTTGTCTGGTTGCTCCGTCACCAAATCCAACTTGTTTCCGGCAAGGGCGATGATGATGTTCTCGTTGGCTTGTCGTTGGAGTTCCTTCACCCACGACTTGGCCTTGTCGAGCGACGCCTACAGCAGTTCGGTTAGTCAGGGATGCTTCCAAAGAAGGGAGGATCCTAAACGTACGGCTTGCGTGATATCATAGACAACAACGGCGCAGTTTGCATTCCGGTAGTACATGGGCGCGAGGGACTTGTAACGTTCCTGGCCAGCGGTATCCCAAATCTCAAACTTGACAGTCGTGTTCTCGTCGAGCGAAATGGTCTGTGTTAAGAAGGCGGCACCAATAGTGGATTCCCTGTAGGAGTCAAATTGATCCTATCATCTTTCAGTCAGTTGTGTCCGGAACCTGCAGAATCCGACAGCCCGGCTCACCTTGACGAAGCGCAATACTATCGAGCTCTTTCCCACAGCAGATTCACCTAGCAAGACCAACTTGAACTGCGCGAAGCGGTTGCTCATGCCGCGAGCGCCAGGGGGTCCTCGGGAAGCCATGGTGAATGTGGTGATATGGTGTACGTTGGCTGTGGTTTGGGTGATGCAAAAGTCAAAGACCAAACCGTCGTTGACCGTTGATGGGACCTGCTGACAAGGCGGCGTTCGCTGCCAAGGAAGGTTACGGCGGGCGCTGGCGAAATGACAATGCGCGGCGGGGACTCAAGTTTCGCGGGTCGGTGTTCGCGGGGTTCTCGATAAACGCTGGAGAGACTTGTCGAGACAAAGGGTGCTCGCCGAGTTGACTGGAGTTGGATGCTGAAATGTGGTTGCCTCGAGTGATACCACGGGACCAAGAATTGGGGAAATCAGTCAAGAGCTGGGGCTGGTTGGCAGAGGTCGTTGAGAAGCAATGAGAGCAACCAGCCTGGGTCCTGGCCAATGTCAGTGCTTTCAGCGCTCGGCGGCGGCGCATGCACACGTCAGGTCGCCCGATAGGCGCAGATGCCACCCCGAGGTCTGTGCAGATTTCCACGTGATAGCAGCGGCAACTTGGTTACGTCGCCATCCTTGCCAGCCGGTCGCGGCAGATGCCAGTGGGCCATAAATGCCACAGTGCGAATGCGACTCGTGTCACGCAGATTAGGGAGAGCTTGGGAGCTGGCACCAAAAGGGCAGAGCAGCAACGCCTCCTGTTGGTCGCCTCTGGCTGGGATGTCATCACTTTGGATGAGGCTCGACATTTCCATAATTAGATGACATGTTTCAACACCGACTCTGAAGCTGCACAAAATTGACGATCTGCAGCAACCGTTCCCTTCGTTTAGACACCTCGATCGCTATCTGCACCTGCATGACGACCAAGAAATAAAAAGATAATAGCTTCGATTCCGTCGTTTGGTGGCGCAACCTCTTGTCCAACATGACGCTCCCTTTCCGCGATATCAACGTCCAGACGGCGTCTGATGCCTACATCTTTACTTCGCCCTCGAGCCCCAATGCACCAGCTCTCGCTATCGACCGCCCAACTGGCGATATCCGTCTTCTTGATGCTTCCTTACTTTCCGGGAAGCGCGTCTCGCGCATTACCAGCATTGCCGGTATCCTGGGCGTGATCCAGCTGCGGTTAGGTGAGCTTCTTTATGATGGTTGCGGAGGGTTTGGGTGCGAAGAGCTTGTTACTGACTATGGTTGTGAAGACAAGTACATCATCGTCATCACAAAAGCCCAACCCGTCGGTCGTCTGCGAGGGCATATGGTCTACAAGGTTGTCTCGACAGATATCCTGCCCCTCCGCGAAAGACAAGTCAGCGACCCCGATGAGGACCGCTTCCTCAATCTTCTCCGCGGCTTCATCAAGCCCGGGCCAATGTACTTCTCGTACTCTGTCGATATTACCAACAGCTTCCAGCGCCAAGCGCAACAGGACGCCGAGAGCCCGCTCTGGAAGCGTGCTGACGACCGCTTCTTTTGGAACCGCTTCATCCAGTCCGACCTGATCAACTTCCGCAACAGTGGCGGCCGCGGTCAGCCTGCTCCTCAGCCAAACATCGACCCTTATATCCTCCCGGTCATCTTTGGCATGCTCGAGATCCATCCAACAACGTTCAAGGGCACCCCTTTAACGATTGCGCTCATTTCCCGTCGCTCCCGC